>NW_028246697.1:0-600000 GCF_964263255.1 Lissotriton vulgaris
AGCTTTGTGTCTTAAGGGGTCTGAAGACAGGGCCTTCCCCTACTGCAGACCACCTAAGAGAGCTCTTGGATCAGTCTGAAGCTCTAAAGACCTCTAAAGCAAACCCCACAGGGAATGCTGAAGGAGGCCATCCTTCAGAGGATGACACTGTAGACACCCCTACCCCTATCATCCTAGTAGATGAGGAAGCCTCCACCACTGGAGCTCCTCAAGTAGATGTAGAGGAAGAGGAAGAAGAAGAGGAGGAGGAGGTGGAAAGCAGTGAGTCAGATGATGACAGAGATAGTCAGGTGCTGGTCAGTAGACTGAACCAGGCTAACTTAAGTCAACTTGGGAATGAATCAGGTAACAACCCATTCAGACCCCCAGGTGGACTTAACCAGGGCCATAGGAGGAGAAGGCATCACTCAGGTGAATCCAATACCTCCCATGTCTCTAGAGGCTCTCATGGTCACTCCAGAAAGGAGATGACTAGCCCTCAGAGAAGGGAACATGAGGCCAAGATGAGAGAGGCTGAGCTTAGGATCCAGAGGCAAGAGTTAGAGGTTGCCCTGGCTAAGGAGAAACTTGCTAGAGCAAGACAGCCTAGAGAGAGTGGATTAGGATCCACTGGTGGCAGCAATATCCAGAAGGATAAAGACAGGTCCTTTGATACAAGAAACCTGAGTAAGATTGTGCCCCCCTACAAAGCTGGGGATGATATCCACAAATGGATGACTGCACTTGAGAGAGCCTGCATGGTACAGCAGATCCCTCAGGAGCAGTGGGCAGCAATCTTGTGGCTCTCCTTTGAAGGTAGAGGCAGAGACAGACTCCTCACAGTTAGTGATGAGGATTCTAGAAACTACATGGTCCTGAAGAGTGCTCTGATTGATGGGTTAGGCTTAACCACTGAACAGTACAGGTTAATGTTCAGAGACACCCAGAAGACACAGACTCAGGACTGGTCTGAATTTGTTGAGTGTGCCACTAAGGCTCTGGAGGGCTGGTTGCTGGGAAGTAAGGTTACTGACTATACAGGATTGTATAATTTAATTATGAGAGAGCAAATCTTAAGTAATTGTCAAAATCAGCTTCTACATCAGCACCTGGTTGACTCTGATCTGACCTCCCCACAAGAATTGGGTAGGAGGGCAGACAAATGGGTCAGAACCAGGATCAGGCCTAAGAACCAGGGTGGTGACCAAAAGAAAGAGACTACCAAGCCTCAAGAGAAGGGTGGGGATAAAAGTAAGGAAAAGACTTCCCCAGGGCCCCAAAACTCCAAGAATGGGGGTGGGTCCCAAGACACTTCTACAACCCAGAAAAAGCCTTATTGTCATACCTGTAAACAGGTGGGGCATTACAAAACAGATAGCTGTTGTCCCAAGAATGGCAATAAAGAGAATATACCTCCAGGTAAGGCTCCAACACCTCCTGTCACTGTTTGCAGTGGTCCCCCAGGTGGTGGGGGCACCCCCAAGAATTTGGGTGGGTTTACTTTTGGAGGACAGGTGGACTCTGGCCTATCCAGGTCCCCTAACTCAGATACTCTTGTCTATGAGACTGGCATGGGGTTTGCCAATTTTACTGCTTGCCCAAACACTTTGAGCAAGTATAGACAGGAGCCCCTCATCAATGGTTTGAAAGTTGAGGCCTTCAGAGACACAGGGGCTAGCATCACCATGGTGGCTGAATGTCTAGTCCCCTCAAGGCAACTTTTACCTGATGCCAGATATCAGGTGACAAACATTGATGGCATAGAAACCAATCATCCCATGGCAGTAGTCAATCTTAGCTGGGGAGGTGTCACTGGCCCAAAGAGAGTGGCAGTGTCAGCAAACTTGCCTGTAGATTGCCTACTGGGTAATGATTTGGAAATCTCAGCCTGGGCTGAGGTTGAACAGCAAACCCATTCTAGAATGGTAAATCTCCATGGAAAGGTTAGTGGGGCTGTAATGGCTACAGCCCCAATTCAAGATGTCCTTCCTGAAAAGGTTGGGAGGGCTGAGCAAACCTCAGCCCCATCTTTAGATAACTTCCCTCCTGGAAAGAGTAGCAGGGCTGTACTAGTAACAGCCCATACCCAAACTGAGTCTCCTCCTGAAAAGGTTGGTGGGGCTGTGATGGCCACAGCCCAAACTCAAACCGATACCTGGGTAGTGAAGCCTGAAATGATGGATCACTCCACCCAAACAGAGAGCATTGAGGAGGAAGAGAAATCTCCCTCCCACCAGACTTTAGGAAAGGATCAGCCTCCTCAGGGAACTGATCTTACCCCTGATGAAGGAACTGTCCCAGAGGTTGTTAGGCCTGGCCTGACAGAGCCTCTGATGGCAGTGGACCCTTCTCAGGAGGGACCCAGTCTGGAGCAGGTAACCTGCCCCTCTCTACCTTGCCTTACTCAGCCCAGGGCTGCAGAGGACAAGAAGGACAGTGAGACCCAAGGGGCCCCCTGTCAAATAAAGCACCCCCATCAGCAGATTAGGGGCACCGAAACTAGTAGCCCTAGTGAGGTGCAAGCTTTAAAAACTCCTGAGGGATCCCCCTTAAAAATAGTTAGGGACCTCCCCCAGATGGATATTGTTGGGCACAGCCAAACCTGGGACCCTAAGGGCCCAAACCTGAACTGTCCCTCCAGTAAGCCAAACAGAGGGACCCAGCCTCCAGCTTTAGGTAGCCAGAGGTTGACCCTGAGAGCACAGTGCAACTCAGTCAGAGCAAGAAAGGCACACATGGTGGAGAGTGATTGGAGGAAGCTGAGCCCTACAGAGGAAACTCACTTCAGTACTCCATCTCAACACCAGCCTTTGACTTTGCAAAGACACACCACAGGTAGAGATTCCCTATGGTGGAGACCCTCAGATACCCTTAGGGTGAGGGATTGCTTAGTGGACCATGAGACAGGGGGTTACCAAGCCAGAGCTGGTACTTCCTTATATGGCCACTTAGGCAATATAGGCTTACCTGGTCAAGGATAGCCTTATCTCCTTTCGTTTGGGGGGGGGTTATGTAGGAAGGTGGATATCTGACTATGGTTACCCCCAAACTTTTTGCCTGGTGTTTAGCTGGTTTTTGACTTAGTTGGCCTGGGATCCTGCTATTCAGGGCCCCAGGCTGATTGCTCTCTCCTTAAAATGGACTCCATGTACCTTAGGTGCATAACACAATTGGAATTGGTTCACCTTATAGGCCCCTGTAACAGTGTACCATAGGTACCCAGGGCATAGGTGTAGCCAAGGCCTGCCAGGGGCTGCAGCATGTATTGTGCCACCCCTGGCCTGGCCTCCATATTTGACACAACTGGCTGATCACTCAGCTGGGGTAAGTCGGTGTAACCACCTCTTACTTAGGTACAGTATGTCTGTGCCTAACCCTAAACTGGACACATATGTTCCTATCAGCCACTCCTATGGAAGGCCTCATCAATCCTGGAGGCAGAGTGCTTGGAAATATGTGAGATGGTGCTCTGGCATGAGCTGAGCCTGTCTGCAGCTGTCGGGAACCACTCCCTAAGCTGTTCCGGGATATTGCCATACCATATACTCTTAAGTGCATTATAATCCTCGCGGTTAAATGCTATCTTTGGTTTGGCTTTATCAAAACATGTCGAGTAAGGTGTCATACGAATTGGAATACTATCCCCTCGCCAATTCTGGCGACGGGGATAGCATTCCACCCTTCTAGAGGGACACGACATGTGCGTAGCCTTAACCCCGGTTAAAGTTAAACAGAGCCTCAGCTTCACAAAATGGACGCTGCCACCACAGACACAAGTCTGGCCTCCTGCTGCTGACCGAAACTCGGCAGATGGTGGCCTGGACAAAGGGTTTCCTGCCTTGGGAGGTGCGAGCACCACCCCAGACAGGATTTTGTGTATTAGGTAGGACAGGGCTGAAAAGAATCAGACATGCCCGGGGCACACAAGGTGTCCCCGTGCATAGGCCAGTCCAAACCGGTTCTGGGGCCTTCCAGCCCCAGTCCTGGCGCGGAGCTGGACAAAGGAAAGGGGGTGTAACCGCCCCCCTTCCTGGTTCCACCCAGAGGAGGGACCTAGTAGGTGATCCACCCCCAGTTTGGGAATAAGAGGGGGAGCAGTGCCATTGCACAGCAGATCATCCCGAAATCAACTTAAAACTAAGAAGAAGACTGGACTTCGACATTCTGCTGCACAGAAGACTGAAGAAGAATCTCCCTTGTGGCCAAGGAGTGACCACCCTGTGAACACAGGTACCAACCAGCAACTCGACGTCTGCTTTGCCGCCGCCTCCCGCCGGAGACCGAGCCCAGAGCCCGACAAGAACCAGACTCCCAGACCTCTCAAAGCCCGATCCACAGTCCCTGCGAAGAAGGGACCCGTGGAGGCACCGAGTGACGTGGGACCGGACCTCTTGGAAGACACTCGTAAAGCTGACTGCGCAGCTTCTGAGGCATCCTCGACGTTGTGCTTTGGGGATTGAGAACCCCCACCACCGAGCAGCCCTTGCACCGAAGATCAGCCCCCCAGCATCTCCACGATCTGCGTGGGGCCCTTTTGCACTGTGCCACTCGACGCGCCATCCCGGCCACTAGCCACGTGGTCAGCGGCCATCTTGGCGACGAACCCGAAGATTTAAACAGCAGGTCTGGTTGCTCCAGACCTACCCAAGCTCCTGTGAAAAGGAGCCCTCGCTCTGACCTTGCTGGTCCGAGTGAACAGCATCTTTCAACTTCTGCGTGGCTTGCATTTGCCAAGGCCTGTTTGCTCCGATCAGGTCGCCGACACCGCCAACAGCGAGAAGCCTACGTGGGACAGCTCGTGACCGACTCCTGGACGTCCTCGACCCCGGGTATCCACGTGGCTGCAGAAAGAAGCTACCCGACAACGCCTGTTTGCACCCGACATCGCCTGGTTCCACTCTGGTTCCAGGGCAGTCACTGGCTAGTGACTTTGAACACTGTCCCCTCTGCTTTCAGGTCTTCAACTCTTCTGATCCACCCTTGGATCCACCGGAACTCTTCTCATCGAGCCGCCTGCAGCATCTTCTGCTCCAAGCACCATCGACCAGCGTGACGAAACCCGACACATCTTCGACCCTGTGCACCCGCTTCCTGTGGGTGAGGTAACTCAGCTCCGCCGGTGCTCCTGCACTGGTACACATCCCAAGGGCCTGTGTTTTAAGTTTCAGCTCCGTAGGTCACTCGGAAGGTTCCTAACTTTCTAACTTTGTGCTTTTTACGCACCATAGACTTTGTATTGAGAAGTGCGTGCACTTTGAACACTGCACCCGAGTCCCGTGGGCCTTTCCCGACTTAGTTAACTCCAGTCTCGAATAGCTCCAGCGATTCCCAAGGCCCTAGGCCTCTTCACTTTCCTTTAGGTATCTCTTATACCACTTATTTAGTATATGGTTTAGGTGGCCCCTAGGGCTCATCCATATTGTGCAACTTTTGTGTATTTTAAACTGTCTTGTGATTTAACGCTTGTGCTTCTGTGCTCATAAAGAGTCCAGGGGATTTTAATAGTTAATAAATCAATATATATTTTCAATATATATCTGTGTGGTGTCCCTTTCATTTGGTATTCAAGGGGGTTGTGTATGGTATAACAGCTGGCTTCACATGCCTTTCAGAGTTTAGCCTAAGACTGCTTTGTCCACGTTACCACTAGGATAACTGGTCTACAAGGTTGAATTACAACCATCATCATAAGGGTTGCTTGGCATGGTACAAAGTGATCACTAGAATTAGTGAGCATTATATACCAGGCCAACTTCTCACACCCTCCCTCCCTCCCTCCCTCCCACCAGGGCCGGAACAGAGTGTAACCTTCCCACCATTCCCTTCCGTTCCTCTATTCTTCACTCCCTCCCTTCCATCCCTCCCTCCCTCCCACCAGGGCCGGAACAGAGTGTTACCTTCCCACCTATCCCTTCCGTCCCTCTATCCTTGTCCCTCCCTCCCTCCCTCCCACCAGGGCCGGAACAGAGTGTTACCTTCCCACCTATCCCTTCCGTCCCTCTATCCTTCACTCCCTTCCTTCCATCCCTCCCTCCCTCCATCCCACCAGGGCCGGAACAGAGTGTTACCTTCCCACCTATCCCTTCCGTCCCTCTATCCTTCACTCCCTCCCTCCCTCCCTCCCACCAGGGCTGGAACAGAGTGTTACCTTCCCACCTATCCCTTCCGTCCCTCTATCCTTCACCCCCTCCCTCCCTCCCACCAGGGCCTGAACAGAGTGTTACCTTTCCACCTATCCCTTCCGTCCCTCTATCCTTCACCCCCTCCCTCCCTCCATCCCCCCTCCCTCCCACCAGGGCCGGAACAGAGTGTTACCTTCCCACCTATCCCTTCCGTCCCTCTATCCTTCACTCCCTCCCTCCCTCCCACCAGGGCCGGAACAGAGTGTTACCTTCCCACCTATCCCTTCCGTCCCTCTATCCTTCACTCCCTCCCTTCCATCCCTCCCTCCCTCCCACCAGGGCCGGAACAGAGTGTTACCTTGCCACCTATCCCTTCCGACCCCCTATCCTTCACTCCCTCCCATCCATCCCTCCCTCCCTCCCACCAGGGCCGGAACAGAGTGTTACCTTCCCACCTATCCCTTCCGTCCCTCTATCCTTCACTCCCTCCCTCCCTCCCTCCCACCAGAGCCGGAACAGAGTGTTACCTTCCCACCTATCCCTTCTGTCCCTCTATCCTTCACTCCCTTCCTTCCATCCCTCCCTCCCTCCAGCCCACCAGGGCCAGAACAGAGTGTTACCTTCCCACCTATCCCTTCCGTCCCTCTATCCTTCACTCCCTCCCTCCCTCCTTCCCACCAGGGCCGGAACAGAGTGTTACCTTCCTACCTATTCCTTCCGTCCCTCTATCCTTCACTCCCTCCCTCCCTCCCACCAGGGCCGGAACAGAATGTTACCTTCCCACCTATCCCTTCCATCCCTCTATCCTTCCCTCCCTCCCTTCCTTCCCTCCCTCCCTCTCACCAGGGCCGAAACAGAGTGTTACGTTCCCACTTATCCCTTCCGTCCCTCTATCCTTCACTCCCTCCCATCCCTCCCTCCCTCCCTCCCACCAGGGACGGAACAGAGTGTTACCTTCCCACCTATCCCTTCCGTTCCTCTATCCTTCACTCCCTCCGTTCCATCCCTCCCTCCCTCCCTCCCACCAGGGCCGGAACAGAGTGTTACCTTCCCACCTATCCCTTCCGTCCCTCTATCCTTCACTCCCTCCCTTCCATCCCTCCCTCCCACCAGGGCCGGAACAGAGTGTTACCTTGCCACCTATCCCTTCCGACCCCCTATCCTTCACTCCCTCCCATCCATCCCTCCCTCCCTCCCACCAGGGCCGGAACAGAGTGTTACCTTCCTACCTTTCCCTTCCGTCCCTCTATCCTTCACTCCCTCCCTCCCTCCCACCAGGGCCGGAACAGAGTGTTACCTTCCCACCTATCCCTTCCGTCCCTCTATCCTTCACTCCCTCCCTCCCTCCCACCAAAGTGGAGGCAGTTTTGATCATATTTCAAAATTCTTAAATACATTTTGGATGACAGGGACGGCTGTAAGGGGTGATGTGGAGGCCGTTTTTAACCTACGTCTATGCGACAGTAAAGGTTAAAAGTTGAAAGTTTTTTTTACAATTTCTTATCCCTGACTAACAGAGAATAGAAAAAAGAGTTCACGAAGCTAGTTGTAGTAAGAAATTTAGGATTGGACCATACACTATTGCCTTGTGTTCCAGCATTAAAATTGTTTATTAACTTTGTGACCTTAGTTTGCTGCCATCTTTCTCGGTGTACGGCCTCTCCCCAAAGTGGAGTCAGTTTTGAACACATTTCAAAATTCTTAAATACATTTTGGAGGGCAGGGACGGCTGTAAGGGGTGATGTGGAGGCTGATTTTAACCTACGTCTATGAGACAGTAAAGGTTAAAAGTTGAAACTTTTTCTTACAATTTCTCATCCCTGACCTACAGGGAATAGAAAAAAGAATTTACGAAGCTAGTTCTAGTAAGACATTCAGGATTGGACCATACACTATTGCCTCTGCTCCAGCATTAAAATTGTTTATTAACTTTGTGACCTTAGTTTGCTGCCATCTTTCTCGGCGTACTGCCCCCCCTCAAAGTGGAGTCGGTTTTGAACATATTTCGAAATTCTTAAATCCAATGTGGAGGACAGGGATGGCTGTAAGGGGTGATGTGGATGCCGATTTTATTCTACGTCTATGAGACAGTAAACGTTAAAAGTTGAAAGTTTTTCCTACAATTTCTTATCCCTGACCAACAGAAAATAGAAAAAATAATTTACGAAGCTAGTTGTAGTAAGACATTTAGGATTGGACCATACACTATTGCCTTGTGTTCCAGCATTAAATTGTTTATTAACTTTGTGACCTTAGTTTGCTGCCATCTTTCTCGGCGTACGACCCCCCCCCCAAAGTGGAGTCGGTTTTGAACATATTTCGAAATTCTTAAATACAATGTGGAGGACAGGGACGGCTGTAAGGGGTGATGTGGAGGCCGATTTTAACCTACGTCTATGAGACAGTAAAGGTTAAAAGTTGAAAGTTTTTTTTACAATTTCTTCTCCCTGACCAACAGAGAATGGAAAAAAGAATTTACGAAGCTAGTTGTATTTAGACATTTAGGATTGGACCATACACTATTGCCTTGTGTTTCAGCATTAAAATTGTTTATTAACTTTGTGACCTTAGTTTGCTGCCATCTTTCTCGGTGTACAGCCTCTCCCCAAAGTGGAGTCAGTTTTGAACACATTTCAAAATTCTTAAATACAATTTGGAGGACAGGGACGGCTGGAAGGGGTGATGTGTGTTACCTTCCCACCTATCCCTTCCGTCCCTCTATCCTTCACTCCCTCCCTTCCATCCCTCCCTCCCTCCCACCAGGGCCGGAACAGAGTGTTAAGTTCCCACCTATCCCTTCCGTCCCTCTATCCTTCACTCCCTCCCTTCCATCCCTCCCTCCCTCCCTCCCACCAGGGCCGGAATAGAGTGTTACCTTCCCACCTATCCCTTCCGTCCCTCTATCCTTCACTTCCTCCCTCCCTCCTTCCCACCAGGGCCGGAACAGAGTGTTACCTTCCCACCTATCCCTTCCGTCCCTCTATCCTTCACTCCCTCCCTTCCATCCCTCCCTCCCTCCATCCCACCAGGGCCGGAACAGAGTGTTACCTTCCCACCTATCCCTTCCGTCCCTCTATCCTTCACTCCCTCCCTTCCATCCCTCCCTCCCTCCATCCCACCAGGGCCGGAACAGAGTGTTACCTTCCCACCTATCCCTTCCGTCCCTCTATCTTTCACTCCCTCCCTTCCATCCGTCCCTCCCTCCCTCCCACCAGGGCCGGAACAGAATGTTATCTTCCCACCTATCCCTTCCGTCCCTCTATCCTTCACTCCGTCCCTTCCATCCCTCCCTCCCTCCCACCAGGGCCGGAACAGAGTGTTACCTTCCCACCTATCCCTTCCGTCCCTCTATCCTTCACTCCCTCCCTCCCTCCCTCCCTCCCACCAGGGCCGGAACAGAGTGTTACCTTCCCACCTATCCCTTCCGTCCCTCTATCCTTCACTCCCTCCCTCCCTCCCACCAGGGCCGGAACAGAGTGTTACCTTCCCACCTATCCCTTCCATCCCTCTATCCTTCACCCCCTCCCTCCCTCCCACCAGGGCTGGAACAGAGTGTTACCTTCCCACCTATCCCTTCCGTCCCTCTATCCTTCACTCCCTCCCTCCCTCCCACCAAGGCCGGAACAGAGTGTTACCTTCCCACCTATCCCTTCCGTCCCTCTATCCTTCACTCCCTTCCTTCCATCCCTCCCTCCCTCCATCCCACCAGGGCCGGAACAGAGTGTTACCTTCCCACCTATCCCTTCCGTCCCTCTATCCTTCACCCCCTCCCTCCCTCCCTCCCTCCCACCAGGGCCGGAACAGAGTGTAACCTTCCCACCATTCCCTTCCGTCCCTCTATCCTTCACTCCCTCCCTTCCATCCCTCCCTCCCTCCCACCAGGGCCAGAACAGAGTGTTACCTTCCCACCTATCCCTTCTGTCCCTCTATCCTTCACTCCCTCCCTTCCATCCCTCCCTCCCTCCCTCCCACCAGGGCCGGAACAGAGTGTTACCTTCCCACCTATCCCTTCCATCCCTCTATCCTTGTCCCTCCCTACCTTCCCACCTATCCCTTCCGTCCCTCTATCCTTCACTCCCTTCCTTCCATCCCTCCCTCCCTCCATCCCACCAGGGCCGGAACAGAGTGTTACCTTCCCACCTATCCCTTCCGTCCCTCTATCCTTCACTCCCTCCCTCCCTCCCTCCCACCAGGGCCGGAACAGAGTGTTACCTTCCTACCTATTCCTTCCGTCCCTCTATCCTTCACTCCCTCCCTCCCTCCCACCAGGGCCGGAACAGAGTGTTACCTTCCCACCTATCCCTTCCATCCCTCTATCCTTCACTCCCTCCCTTCCATCCCTCCCTCCCTCCATCCCACCAGGGCCAGAACAGAGTGTTACCTTCCCACCTATCCCTTCCGTCCCTCTATCCTTCACCCCCTCCCTCCCTCCCACCAGGGCCTGAACAGAGTGTTACCTTTCCACCTATCCCTTCCGTCCCTCTATCCTTCACCCCCTCCCTCCCTCCCTCCCCCCCTCCCTCCCACCAGGGCCGGAACAGAGTGTTACCTTCCCACCTATCCCTTCCGTCCCTCTATCCTTCACTCCCTCCCTTCCATCCCTCCCTCCCTCCCAACAGGGCCGGAACAGAGTGTTACCTTCCCACCTATCCCTTCCGTCCCTCTATCCTTCACTCCCTCCCTTCCATCCCTCCCTCCCTCCCTCCCACCAGGGCCGGAACAGAGTGTTACCTTGCCACCTATCCCTTCCGATCCCCTATCCTTCACTCCCTCCCATCCATCCCTCCCTCCCTCCCACCAGGGCTGGAACAGAGTGTTACCTTCCCACCTATCCCTTCCGTCCCTCTATCCTTCACTCCCTCCCTCCCTCCCTCCCACCAGAGCCGGAACAGAGTGTTACCTTCCCACCTATCCCTTCCGTCCCTCTATCCTTCACTCCCTTCCTTCCATCCCTCCCTCCCTCCAGCCCACCAGGGCCGGAACAGAGTGTTACCTTCCCACCTATCCCTTCCGTCCCTCTATCCTTCACTCCCTCCCTCCCTCCTTCCCACCAGGGCCGGAACAGAGTGTTACCTTCCTACCTATTCCTTCCGTCCCTCTATCCTTCACTCCCTCCCTCCCTCCCACCAGGGCCGGAACAGAATGTTACCTTCCCACCTATCCCTTCCATCCCTCTATTCTTCCCTCCCTCCCTTCCTTCCCTCCCTCCCTCCCTCTCACCAGGGCCGAAACAGAGTGTTACGTTCCCACTTATCCCTTCCGTCCCTCTATCCTTCACTCCCTCCCATCCCTCCCTCCCTCCCTCCCACCAGGGACGGAACAGTGTGTTACCTTCCCACCTATCCCTTCCGTTCCTCTATCCTTCACTCCCTCCCTTCCATCCCTCCCTCCCTCCCTCCCACCAGGGCCGGAACAGAGTGTTACCTTCCCACCTATCCCTTCCGTCCCTCTATCCTTCACTCCCTCCCTTCCATCCCTCCCTCCCACCAGGGCCGGAACAGAGTGTTACCTTGCCACCTATCCCTTCCGACCCCCTATCCTTCACTCCCTCCCATCCATCCCTCCCTCCCTCCCACCAGGGCCAGAACAGACTGTTACCTTCCCACCTATCCCTTCCGTCCCTCTATCCTTCACTCCCTCCCTCCCATCCCTCCCACCAGGGCCGGAACAGAGTGTTACCTTCCCACCTATCCCTTCCGTCCCTCTATCCTTCACTCCCTCCCTTCCATCCCTCCCACCAGGGCCGGAACAGAGTGTTACCTTCCCACCTATCCCTTCCGTCCCTCTATCCTTCACTCCCTCCCTTCCATCCCTCCCACCAGGGCCGGAACGGAGTGTTACCTTCCCACCTATCCCTTCCGACCCCCTATCCTTCACTCCCTCCCTTCCATCCCTCCCTCCCTCCCACCAGGGCCGGAACAGAGTGTTACCTTCCCACCTATCCCTTCCGTCCCTCTATCCTTCACTCCCTCCCTTCCATCCCTCTATCCTTCACTCCCTCCCTTCCTCACAACAGGGCCAGAACAGAGTGTTACCTTCCCACCTATCCCTTCTGTCCCTCTATCCTTCACTCCCTCCCTTCCATCCCTCCCTCCCTCCCACCAGGGCCGGAACCGAGTGTTACCTTCCCACCTATCCCTTCCGTCCCTCTATCCTTCACTCCCTCCCTTCCATCCCTCCCTCCCTCCCTCCCTCCCACCAGGGCCGGAACGGAGTGTTACCTTCTCACCTACCCCTTCCGTCCCTCTATCCTTTTCTCCCTCCCTTCCATCCCTCCCTCCCTCCCTCCCACCAGGGCCGGAACAGAGTTGTACCTTCCTACCTATCCCTTCCGTCCCTCTATCCTTCACTCCCTCCCTTCCATCCCTCCTATCCCTCCCCCCTCCCACCAGGGCCAGAACAGAGTGTTACCTTCCCACCTATCCCTTCCGTCCCTCTATCCTTCACTCCCTCCCTCCCTCCCTCCCACCAGGGCCGGAACAGAGTGTTACCTTCCCACCTATCCCTTCCATCCCTCTATCCTTCACTTCCTCCCATCCATCCCTCCCTCCCTCCATCCCACCTGGGCCGGAACAGAGTGTTACCTTCCCACCTATCCCTTCCGTCCCTCTATCCTTCACTCCCTCCCTTCCATCCCTCCCTCCCTCCCTCCCACCAGGGCCGGAACAGAGTGTTACCTTCCCACCTATCCCTTCCGTCCCTCTATCCTTCACTCCCTCCCTCCCTCCCACCAGGGCCGGAACAGAGTGTTACCTTCCCACCTATCCCTTCCGTCCCTCTATCCTTCACTCCCTCCCTCCCTCCCTCCCACCAGGGCCGGAACAGAGTGCTACCTTCCCACCTATCCCTTCCGTCCCTCTATCCTTCACTCCCTCCCTTCCATCCCTCCCTCCCTCCCACCAGGGCAGGAACAGAGTGTTACCTTCCCACCTATCCCTTCCGTCCCTCTATCCTTCCCTCCCTCCCTCCCTCCCTCCCTCCCACCAGGGCAGGAACAGAGTGTTACCTTCCCACCTATCCCTTCCGACCCTCTATCCTTCACTCCCTCCCTCCCTCCCTCCCTCCCACCAGGGCCGGAACAGAGTGTTACCTTCCCACCTATCCCTTCCGTCCCTCTATCCTTCACTCCCTCCCTCCCTCCCACCAGGGCCTGAACAGAGTGTTACCTTCCCACCTATCCCTTCCGTCCCTCTATCATTCACTCCCTCCGTCCCTCCATCCCACCAAGGCCGGAACGGAGTGTTACCTTCCCACCTATCCCTTCCGTCCCTCTATCCTTCACTCCCTTCCTTCCTTCCCTCCCTCCCTCCATCCCACCAGGGCCGGAACAGAGTGTTACCTTCCCACCTATCCCTTCCATCCCTCTATCCTTCACCCCCTCTGTAGGAAGGTGGATATCTGACTATGGTTACCCCCAAACTTTTTGCCTGGTGTTTAGCTGGTTTTTGACTTAGTTGGCCTGGGATCCTGCTATTCAGGGCCCCAGGCTGATTGCTCTCTCCTTAAAATGGACTCCATGTACCTTAGGTGCATAACACAATTGGAATTGGTTCACCTTATAGGCCCCTGTAACAGTGTACCATAGGTACCCAGGGCATAGGTGTAGCCAAGGCCTGCCAGGGGCTGCAGCATGTATTGTGCCACCCCTGGCCTGGCCTCCATATTTGACACAACTGGCTGATCACTCAGCTGGGGTAAGTCGGTGTAACCACCTCTTACTTAGGTACAGTATGTCTGTGCCTAACCCTAAACTGGACACATATGTTCCTATCAGCCACTCCTATGGAAGGCCTCATCAATCCTGGAGGCAGAGTGCTTGGAAATATGTGAGATGGTGCTCTGGCATGAGCTGAGCCTGTCTGCAGCTGTCGGGAACCACTCCCTAAGCTGTTCCGGGATATTGCCATACCATATACTCTTAAGTGCATTATAATCCT
Source organism: Lissotriton vulgaris (assembly GCF_964263255.1). Classification (NCBI taxonomy): domain Eukaryota; kingdom Metazoa; phylum Chordata; class Amphibia; order Caudata; family Salamandridae; genus Lissotriton; species Lissotriton vulgaris. Next base: position 14,039 of record NW_028246697.1, read on the forward strand.
CGCGGTTAAATGCTATCTTTGGTTTGGCTTTATCAAAACATGTCGAGTAAGGTGTCATACGAATTGGAATACTATCCCCTCGCCAATTCTGGCGACGGGGATAGCATTCCACCCTTCTAGAGGGACACGACATGTGCGTAGCCTTAACCCCGGTTAAAGTTAAACAGAGCCTCAGCTTCACAAAATGGACGCTGCCACCACAGACACAAGTCTGGCCTCCTGCTGCTGACCGAAACTCGGCAGATGGTGGCCTGGACAAAGGGTTTCCTGCCTTGGGAGGTGCGAGCACCACCCCAGACAGGATTTTGTGTATTAGGTAGGACAGGGCTGAAAAGAATCAGACATGCCCGGGGCACACAAGGTGTCCCCGTGCATAGGCCAGTCCAAACCGGTTCTGGGGCCTTCCAGCCCCAGTCCTGGCGCGGAGCTGGACAAAGGAAAGGGGGTGTAACCGCCCCCCTTCCTGGTTCCACCCAGAGGAGGGACCTAGTAGGTGATCCACCCCCAGTTTGGGAATAAGAGGGGGAGCAGTGCCATTGCACAGCAGATCATCCCGAAATCAACTTAAAACTAAGAAGAAGACTGGACTTCGACATTCTGCTGCACAGAAGACTGAAGAAGAATCTCCCTTGTGGCCAAGGAGTGACCACCCTGTGAACACAGGTACCAACCAGCAACTCGACGTCTGCTTTGCCGCCGCCTCCCGCCGGAGACCGAGCCCAGAGCCCGACAAGAACCAGACTCCCAGACCTCTCAAAGCCCGATCCACAGTCCCTGCGAAGAAGGGACCCGTGGAGGCACCGAGTGACGTGGGACCGGACCTCTTGGAAGACACTCGTAAAGCTGACTGCGCAGCTTCTGAGGCATCCTCGACGTTGTGCTTTGGGGATTGAGAACCCCCACCACCGAGCAGCCCTTGCACCGAAGATCAGCCCCCCAGCATCTCCACGATCTGCGTGGGGCCCTTTTGCACTGTGCCACTCGACGCGCCATCCCGGCCACTAGCCACGTGGTCAGCGGCCATCTTGGCGACGAACCCGAAGATTTAAACAGCAGGTCTGGTTGCTCCAGACCTACCCAAGCTCCTGTGAAAAGGAGCCCTCGCTCTGACCTTGCTGGTCCGAGTGAACAGCATCTTTCAACTTCTGCGTGGCTTGCATTTGCCAAGGCCTGTTTGCTCCGATCAGGTCGCCGACACCGCCAACAGCGAGAAGCCTACGTGGGACAGCTCGTGACCGACTCCTGGACGTCCTCGACCCCGGGTATCCACGTGGCTGCAGAAAGAAGCTACCCGACAACGCCTGTTTGCACCCGACATCGCCTGGTTCCACTCTGGTTCCAGGGCAGTCACTGGCTAGTGACTTTGAACACTGTCCCCTCTGCTTTCAGGTCTTCAACTCTTCTGATCCACCCTTGGATCCACCGGAACTCTTCTCATCGAGCCGCCTGCAGCATCTTCTGCTCCAAGCACCATCGACCAGCGTGACGAAACCCGACACATCTTCGACCCTGTGCACCCGCTTCCTGTGGGTGAGGTAACTCAGCTCCGCCGGTGCTCCTGCACTGGTACACATCCCAAGGGCCTGTGTTTTAAGTTTCAGCTCCGTAGGTCACTCGGAAGGTTCCTAACTTTCTAACTTTGTGCTTTTTACGCACCATAGACTTTGTATTGAGAAGTGCGTGCACTTTGAACACTGCACCCGAGTCCCGTGGGCCTTTCCCGACTTAGTTAACTCCAGTCTCGAATAGCTCCAGCGATTCCCAAGGCCCTAGGCCTCTTCACTTTCCTTTAGGTATCTCTTATACCACTTATTTAGTATATGGTTTAGGTGGCCCCTAGGGCTCATCCATATTGTGCAACTTTTGTGTATTTTAAACTGTCTTGTGATTTAACGCTTGTGCTTCTGTGCTCATAAAGAGTCCAGGGGATTTTAATAGTTAATAAATCAATATATATTTTCAATATATATCTGTGTGGTGTCCCTTTCATTTGGTATTCAAGGGGGTTGTGTATGGTATAACAGCTGGCTTCACATGCCTTTCAGAGTTTAGCCTAAGACTGCTTTGTCCACGTTACCACTAGGATAACTGGTCTACAAGGTTGAATTACAACCATCATCATAAGGGTTGCTTGGCATGGTACAAAGTGATCACTAGAATTAGTGAGCATTATATACCAGGCCAACTTCTCACATTGGTGAGCAGCGGATTGGGATCTGAGCTTGCTGTTGTTTTACCATTACAATCTTTGAGATTATCATTTGAAAGATCATACAGGTACCTGCTAGGTACATATAAAACAAGACTAGTATACATAAGTTCTACTGAACTTAGTTGTTGTAGAGCAAAGGGAGTAGCACACCCTAGCTACAACTACTAGATAGGTTTAGTAGGTAAACACCAGTGTAGGTAGATTGCAACACATCCACCCACACTAGAGCAATGTCTGGAACAGAGGGGTCCAGTGGACTTACTCCTGTTGAGAGTGACCCTCCAAGGGCACCATCCCAGTTTGCTATATTTCCCTTTAAGGAATTAAGACAGCTTTGTGTCTTAAGGGGTCTGAAGACAGGGCCTTCCCCTACTGCAGACCACCTAAGAGAGCTCTTGGATCAGTCTGAAGCTCTAAAGACCTCTAAAGCAAACCCCACAGGGAATGCTGAAGGAGGCCATCCTTCAGAGGATGACACTGTAGACACCCCTACCCCTATCATCCTAGTAGATGAGGAAGCCTCCACCACTGGAGCTCCTCAAGTAGATGTAGAGGAAGAGGAAGAAGAAGAGGAGGAGGAGGTGGAAAGCAGTGAGTCAGATGATGACAGAGATAGTCAGGTGCTGGTCAGTAGACTGAACCAGGCTAACTTAAGTCAACTTGGGAATGAATCAGGTAACAACCCATTCAGACCCCCAGGTGGACTTAACCAGGGCCATAGGAGGAGAAGGCATCACTCAGGTGAATCCAATACCTCCCATGTCTCTAGAGGCTCTCATGGTCACTCCAGAAAGGAGATGACTAGCCCTCAGAGAAGGGAACATGAGGCCAAGATGAGAGAGGCTGAGCTTAGGATCCAGAGGCAAGAGTTAGAGGTTGCCCTGGCTAAGGAGAAACTTGCTAGAGCAAGACAGCCTAGAGAGAGTGGATTAGGATCCACTGGTGGCAGCAATATCCAGAAGGATAAAGACAGGTCCTTTGATACAAGAAACCTGAGTAAGATTGTGCCCCCCTACAAAGCTGGGGATGATATCCACAAATGGATGACTGCACTTGAGAGAGCCTGCATGGTACAGCAGATCCCTCAGGAGCAGTGGGCAGCAATCTTGTGGCTCTCCTTTGAAGGTAGAGGCAGAGACAGACTCCTCACAGTTAGTGATGAGGATTCTAGAAACTACATGGTCCTGAAGAGTGCTCTGATTGATGGGTTAGGCTTAACCACTGAACAGTACAGGTTAATGTTCAGAGACACCCAGAAGACACAGACTCAGGACTGGTCTGAATTTGTTGAGTGTGCCACTAAGGCTCTGGAGGGCTGGTTGCTGGGAAGTAAGGTTACTGACTATACAGGATTGTATAATTTAATTATGAGAGAGCAAATCTTAAGTAATTGTCAAAATCAGCTTCTACATCAGCACCTGGTTGACTCTGATCTGACCTCCCCACAAGAATTGGGTAGGAGGGCAGACAAATGGGTCAGAACCAGGATCAGGCCTAAGAACCAGGGTGGTGACCAAAAGAAAGAGACTACCAAGCCTCAAGAGAAGGGTGGGGATAAAAGTAAGGAAAAGACTTCCCCAGGGCCCCAAAACTCCAAGAATGGGGGTGGGTCCCAAGACACTTCTACAACCCAGAAAAAGCCTTATTGTCATACCTGTAAACAGGTGGGGCATTACAAAACAGATAGCTGTTGTCCCAAGAATGGCAATAAAGAGAATATACCTCCAGGTAAGGCTCCAACACCTCCTGTCACTGTTTGCAGTGGTCCCCCAGGTGGTGGGGGCACCCCCAAGAATTTGGGTGGGTTTACTTTTGGAGGACAGGTGGACTCTGGCCTATCCAGGTCCCCTAACTCAGATACTCTTGTCTATGAGACTGGCATGGGGTTTGCCAATTTTACTGCTTGCCCAAACACTTTGAGCAAGTATAGACAGGAGCCCCTCATCAATGGTTTGAAAGTTGAGGCCTTCAGAGACACAGGGGCTAGCATCACCATGGTGGCTGAATGTCTAGTCCCCTCAAGGCAACTTTTACCTGATGCCAGATATCAGGTGACAAACATTGATGGCATAGAAACCAATCATCCCATGGCAGTAGTCAATCTTAGCTGGGGAGGTGTCACTGGCCCAAAGAGAGTGGCAGTGTCAGCAAACTTGCCTGTAGATTGCCTACTGGGTAATGATTTGGAAATCTCAGCCTGGGCTGAGGTTGAACAGCAAACCCATTCTAGAATGGTAAATCTCCATGGAAAGGTTAGTGGGGCTGTAATGGCTACAGCCCCAATTCAAGATGTCCTTCCTGAAAAGGTTGGGAGGGCTGAGCAAACCTCAGCCCCATCTTTAGATAACTTCCCTCCTGGAAAGAGTAGCAGGGCTGTACTAGTAACAGCCCATACCCAAACTGAGTCTCCTCCTGAAAAGGTTGGTGGGGCTGTGATGGCCACAGCCCAAACTCAAACCGATACCTGGGTAGTGAAGCCTGAAATGATGGATCACTCCACCCAAACAGAGAGCATTGAGGAGGAAGAGAAATCTCCCTCCCACCAGACTTTAGGAAAGGATCAGCCTCCTCAGGGAACTGATCTTACCCCTGATGAAGGAACTGTCCCAGAGGTTGTTAGGCCTGGCCTGACAGAGCCTCTGATGGCAGTGGACCCTTCTCAGGAGGGACCCAGTCTGGAGCAGGTAACCTGCCCCTCTCTACCTTGCCTTACTCAGCCCAGGGCTGCAGAGGACAAGAAGGACAGTGAGACCCAAGGGGCCCCCTGTCAAATAAAGCACCCCCATCAGCAGATTAGGGGCACCGAAACTAGTAGCCCTAGTGAGGTGCAAGCTTTAAAAACTCCTGAGGGATCCCCCTTAAAAATAGTTAGGGACCTCCCCCAGATGGATATTGTTGGGCACAGCCAAACCTGGGACCCTAAGGGCCCAAACCTGAACTGTCCCTCCAGTAAGCCAAACAGAGGGACCCAGCCTCCAGCTTTAGGTAGCCAGAGGTTGACCCTGAGAGCACAGTGCAACTCAGTCAGAGCAAGAAAGGCACACATGGTGGAGAGTGATTGGAGGAAGCTGAGCCCTACAGAGGAAACTCACTTCAGTACTCCATCTCAACACCAGCCTTTGACTTTGCAAAGACACACCACAGGTAGAGATTCCCTATGGTGGAGACCCTCAGATACCCTTAGGGTGAGGGATTGCTTAGTGGACCATGAGACAGGGGGTTACCAAGCCAGAGCTGGTACTTCCTTATATGGCCACTTAGGCAATATAGGCTTACCTGGTCAAGGATAGCCTTATCTCCTTTCGTTTGGGGGGGGGTTATGTAGGAAGGTGGATATCTGACTATGGTTACCCCCAAACTTTTTGCCTGGTGTTTAGCTGGTTTTTGACTTAGTTGGCCTGGGATCCTGCTATTCAGGGCCCCAGGCTGATTGCTCTCTCCTTAAAATGGACTCCATGTACCTTAGGTGCATAACACAATTGGAATTGGTTCACCTTATAGGCCCCTGTAACAGTGTACCATAGGTACCCAGGGCATAGGTGTAGCCAAGGCCTGCCAGGGGCTGCAGCATGTATTGTGCCACCCCTGGCCTGGCCTCCATATTTGACACAACTGGCTGATCACTCAGCTGGGGTAAGTCGGTGTAACCACCTCTTACTTAGGTACAGTATGTCTGTGCCTAACCCTAAACTGGACACATATGTTCCTATCAGCCACTCCTATGGAAGGCCTCATCAATCCTGGAGGCAGAGTGCTTGGAAATATGTGAGATGGTGCTCTGGCATGAGCTGAGCCTGTCTGCAGCTGTCGGGAACCACTCCCTAAGCTGTTCCGGGATATTGCCATACCATATACTCTTAAGTGCATTATAATCCTCGCGGTTAAATGCTATCTTTGGTTTGGCTTTATCAAAACATGTCGAGTAAGGTGTCATACGAATTGGAATACTATCCCCTCGCCAATTCTGGCGACGGGGATAGCATTCCACCCTTCTAGAGGGACACGACATGTGCGTAGCCTTAACCCCGGTTAAAGTTAAACAGAGCCTCAGCTTCACAAAATGGACGCTGCCACCACAGACACAAGTCTGGCCTCCTGCTGCTGACCGAAACTCGGCAGATGGTGGCCTGGACAAAGGGTTTCCTGCCTTGGGAGGTGCGAGCACCACCCCAGACAGGATTTTGTGTATTAGGTAGGACAGGGCTGAAAAGAATCAGACATGCCCGGGGCACACAAGGTGTCCCCGTGCATAGGCCAGTCCAAACCGGTTCTGGGGCCTTCCAGCCCCAGTCCTGGCGCGGAGCTGGACAAAGGAAAGGGGGTGTAACCGCCCCCCTTCCTGGTTCCACCCAGAGGAGGGACCTAGTAGGTGATCCACCCCCAGTTTGGGAATAAGAGGGGGAGCAGTGCCATTGCACAGCAGATCATCCCGAAATCAACTTAAAACTAAGAAGAAGACTGGACTTCGACATTCTGCTGCACAGAAGACTGAAGAAGAATCTCCCTTGTGGCCAAGGAGTGACCACCCTGTGAACACAGGTACCAACCAGCAACTCGACGTCTGCTTTGCCGCCGCCTCCCGCCGGAGACCGAGCCCAGAGCCCGACAAGAACCAGACTCCCAGACCTCTCAAAGCCCGATCCACAGTCCCTGCGAAGAAGGGACCCGTGGAGGCACCGAGTGACGTGGGACCGGACCTCTTGGAAGACACTCGTAAAGCTGACTGCGCAGCTTCTGAGGCATCCTCGACGTTGTGCTTTGGGGATTGAGAACCCCCACCACCGAGCAGCCCTTGCACCGAAGATCAGCCCCCCAGCATCTCCACGATCTGCGTGGGGCCCTTTTGCACTGTGCCACTCGACGCGCCATCCCGGCCACTAGCCACGTGGTCAGCGGCCATCTTGGCGACGAACCCGAAGATTTAAACAGCAGGTCTGGTTGCTCCAGACCTACCCAAGCTCCTGTGAAAAGGAGCCCTCGCTCTGACCTTGCTGGTCCGAGTGAACAGCATCTTTCAACTTCTGCGTGGCTTGCATTTGCCAAGGCCTGTTTGCTCCGATCAGGTCGCCGACACCGCCAACAGCGAGAAGCCTACGTGGGACAGCTCGTGACCGACTCCTGGACGTCCTCGACCCCGGGTATCCACGTGGCTGCAGAAAGAAGCTACCCGACAACGCCTGTTTGCACCCGACATCGCCTGGTTCCACTCTGGTTCCAGGGCAGTCACTGGCTAGTGACTTTGAACACTGTCCCCTCTGCTTTCAGGTCTTCAACTCTTCTGATCCACCCTTGGATCCACCGGAACTCTTCTCATCGAGCCGCCTGCAGCATCTTCTGCTCCAAGCACCATCGACCAGCGTGACGAAACCCGACACATCTTCGACCCTGTGCACCCGCTTCCTGTGGGTGAGGTAACTCAGCTCCGCCGGTGCTCCTGCACTGGTACACATCCCAAGGGCCTGTGTTTTAAGTTTCAGCTCCGTAGGTCACTCGGAAGGTTCCTAACTTTCTAACTTTGTGCTTTTTACGCACCATAGACTTTGTATTGAGAAGTGCGTGCACTTTGAACACTGCACCCGAGTCCCGTGGGCCTTTCCCGACTTAGTTAACTCCAGTCTCGAATAGCTCCAGCGATTCCCAAGGCCCTAGGCCTCTTCACTTTCCTTTAGGTATCTCTTATACCACTTATTTAGTATATGGTTTAGGTGGCCCCTAGGGCTCATCCATATTGTGCAACTTTTGTGTATTTTAAACTGTCTTGTGATTTAACGCTTGTGCTTCTGTGCTCATAAAGAGTCCAGGGGATTTTAATAGTTAATAAATCAATATATATTTTCAATATATATCTGTGTGGTGTCCCTTTCATTTGGTATTCAAGGGGGTTGTGTATGGTATAACAGCTGGCTTCACATGCCTTTCAGAGTTTAGCCTAAGACTGCTTTGTCCACGTTACCACTAGGATAACTGGTCTACAAGGTTGAATTACAACCATCATCATAAGGGTTGCTTGGCATGGTACAAAGTGATCACTAGAATTAGTGAGCATTATATACCAGGCCAACTTCTCACACCCTCCCTCCCTCCCTCCCTCCCACCAGGGCCGGAACAGAGTGTAACCTTCCCACCATTCCCTTCCGTTCCTCTATTCTTCACTCCCTCCCTTCCATCCCTCCCTCCCTCCCACCAGGGCCGGAACAGAGTGTTACCTTCCCACCTATCCCTTCCGTCCCTCTATCCTTGTCCCTCCCTCCCTCCCTCCCACCAGGGCCGGAACAGAGTGTTACCTTCCCACCTATCCCTTCCGTCCCTCTATCCTTCACTCCCTTCCTTCCATCCCTCCCTCCCTCCATCCCACCAGGGCCGGAACAGAGTGTTACCTTCCCACCTATCCCTTCCGTCCCTCTATCCTTCACTCCCTCCCTCCCTCCCTCCCACCAGGGCTGGAACAGAGTGTTACCTTCCCACCTATCCCTTCCGTCCCTCTATCCTTCACCCCCTCCCTCCCTCCCACCAGGGCCTGAACAGAGTGTTACCTTTCCACCTATCCCTTCCGTCCCTCTATCCTTCACCCCCTCCCTCCCTCCATCCCCCCTCCCTCCCACCAGGGCCGGAACAGAGTGTTACCTTCCCACCTATCCCTTCCGTCCCTCTATCCTTCACTCCCTCCCTCCCTCCCACCAGGGCCGGAACAGAGTGTTACCTTCCCACCTATCCCTTCCGTCCCTCTATCCTTCACTCCCTCCCTTCCATCCCTCCCTCCCTCCCACCAGGGCCGGAACAGAGTGTTACCTTGCCACCTATCCCTTCCGACCCCCTATCCTTCACTCCCTCCCATCCATCCCTCCCTCCCTCCCACCAGGGCCGGAACAGAGTGTTACCTTCCCACCTATCCCTTCCGTCCCTCTATCCTTCACTCCCTCCCTCCCTCCCTCCCACCAGAGCCGGAACAGAGTGTTACCTTCCCACCTATCCCTTCTGTCCCTCTATCCTTCACTCCCTTCCTTCCATCCCTCCCTCCCTCCAGCCCACCAGGGCCAGAACAGAGTGTTACCTTCCCACCTATCCCTTCCGTCCCTCTATCCTTCACTCCCTCCCTCCCTCCTTCCCACCAGGGCCGGAACAGAGTGTTACCTTCCTACCTATTCCTTCCGTCCCTCTATCCTTCACTCCCTCCCTCCCTCCCACCAGGGCCGGAACAGAATGTTACCTTCCCACCTATCCCTTCCATCCCTCTATCCTTCCCTCCCTCCCTTCCTTCCCTCCCTCCCTCCCTCTCACCAGGGCCGAAACAGAGTGTTACGTTCCCACTTATCCCTTCCGTCCCTCTATCCTTCACTCCCTCCCATCCCTCCCTCCCTCCCTCCCACCAGGGACGGAACAGAGTGTTACCTTCCCACCTATCCCTTCCGTTCCTCTATCCTTCACTCCCTCCGTTCCATCCCTCCCTCCCTCCCTCCCACCAGGGCCGGAACAGAGTGTTACCTTCCCACCTATCCCTTCCGTCCCTCTATCCTTCACTCCCTCCCTTCCATCCCTCCCTCCCACCAGGGCCGGAACAGAGTGTTACCTTGCCACCTATCCCTTCCGACCCCCTATCCTTCACTCCCTCCCATCCATCCCTCCCTCCCTCCCACCAGGGCCGGAACAGAGTGTTACCTTCCTACCTTTCCCTTCCGTCCCTCTATCCTTCACTCCCTCCCTCCCTCCCACCAGGGCCGGAACAGAGTGTTACCTTCCCACCTATCCCTTCCGTCCCTCTATCCTTCACTCCCTCCCTCCCTCCCACCAAAGTGGAGGCAGTTTTGATCATATTTCAAAATTCTTAAATACATTTTGGATGACAGGGACGGCTGTAAGGGGTGATGTGGAGGCCGTTTTTAACCTACGTCTATGCGACAGTAAAGGTTAAAAGTTGAAAGTTTTTTTTTACAATTTCTTATCCCTGACTAACAGAGAATAGAAAAAAGAGTTCACGAAGCTAGTTGTAGTAAGAAATTTAGGATTGGACCATACACTATTGCCTTGTGTTCCAGCATTAAAATTGTTTATTAACTTTGTGACCTTAGTTTGCTGCCATCTTTCTCGGTGTACGGCCTCTCCCCAAAGTGGAGTCAGTTTTGAACACATTTCAAAATTCTTAAATACATTTTGGAGGGCAGGGACGGCTGTAAGGGGTGATGTGGAGGCTGATTTTAACCTACGTCTATGAGACAGTAAAGGTTAAAAGTTGAAACTTTTTCTTACAATTTCTCATCCCTGACCTACAGGGAATAGAAAAAAGAATTTACGAAGCTAGTTCTAGTAAGACATTCAGGATTGGACCATACACTATTGCCTCTGCTCCAGCATTAAAATTGTTTATTAACTTTGTGACCTTAGTTTGCTGCCATCTTTCTCGGCGTACTGCCCCCCCTCAAAGTGGAGTCGGTTTTGAACATATTTCGAAATTCTTAAATCCAATGTGGAGGACAGGGATGGCTGTAAGGGGTGATGTGGATGCCGATTTTATTCTACGTCTATGAGACTGTAAACGTTAAAAGTTGAAAGTTTTTCCTACAATTTCTTATCCCTGACCAACAGAAAATAGAAAAAATAATTTACGAAGCTAGTTGTAGTAAGACATTTAGGATTGGACCATACACTATTGCCTTGTGTTCCAGCATTAAATTGTTTATTAACTTTGTGACCTTAGTTTGCTGCCATCTTTCTCGGCGTACGACCCCCCCCCCAAAGTGGAGTCGGTTTTGAACATATTTCGAAATTCTTAAATACAATGTGGAGGACAGGGACGGCTGTAAGGGGTGATGTGGAGGCCGATTTTAACCTACGTCTATGAGACAGTAAAGGTTAAAAGTTGAAAGTTTTTTTTACAATTTCTTCTCCCTGACCAACAGAGAATGGAAAAAAGAATTTACGAAGCTAGTTGTATTTAGACATTTAGGATTGGACCATACACTATTGCCTTGTGTTTCAGCATTAAAATTGTTTATTAACTTTGTGACCTTAGTTTGCTGCCATCTTTCTCGGTGTACAGCCTCTCCCCAAAGTGGAGTCAGTTTTGAACACATTTCAAAATTCTTAAATACAATTTGGAGGACAGGGACGGCTGGAAGGGGTGATGTGTGTTACCTTCCCACCTATCCCTTCCGTCCCTCTATCCTTCACTCCCTCCCTTCCATCCCTCCCTCCCTCCCACCAGGGCCGGAACAGAGTGTTAAGTTCCCACCTATCCCTTCCGTCCCTCTATCCTTCACTCCCTCCCTTCCATCCCTCCCTCCCTCCCTCCCACCAGGGCCGGAATAGAGTGTTACCTTCCCACCTATCCCTTCCGTCCCTCTATCCTTCACTTCCTCCCTCCCTCCTTCCCACCAGGGCCGGAACAGAGTGTTACCTTCCCACCTATCCCTTCCGTCCCTCTATCCTTCACTCCCTCCCTTCCATCCCTCCCTCCCTCCATCCCACCAGGGCCGGAACAGAGTGTTACCTTCCCACCTATCCCTTCCGTCCCTCTATCCTTCACTCCCTCCCTTCCATCCCTCCCTCCCTCCATCCCACCAGGGCCGGAACAGAGTGTTACCTTCCCACCTATCCCTTCCGTCCCTCTATCTTTCACTCCCTCCCTTCCATCCGTCCCTCCCTCCCTCCCACCAGGGCCGGAACAGAATGTTATCTTCCCACCTATCCCTTCCGTCCCTCTATCCTTCACTCCGTCCCTTCCATCCCTCCCTCCCTCCCACCAGGGCCGGAACAGAGTGTTACCTTCCCACCTATCCCTTCCGTCCCTCTATCCTTCACTCCCTCCCTCCCTCCCTCCCTCCCACCAGGGCCGGAACAGAGTGTTACCTTCCCACCTATCCCTTCCGTCCCTCTATCCTTCACTCCCTCCCTCCCTCCCACCAGGGCCGGAACAGAGTGTTACCTTCCCACCTATCCCTTCCATCCCTCTATCCTTCACCCCCTCCCTCCCTCCCACCAGGGCTGGAACAGAGTGTTACCTTCCCACCTATCCCTTCCGTCCCTCTATCCTTCACTCCCTCCCTCCCTCCCACCAAGGCCGGAACAGAGTGTTACCTTCCCACCTATCCCTTCCGTCCCTCTATCCTTCACTCCCTTCCTTCCATCCCTCCCTCCCTCCATCCCACCAGGGCCGGAACAGAGTGTTACCTTCCCACCTATCCCTTCCGTCCCTCTATCCTTCACCCCCTCCCTCCCTCCCTCCCTCCCACCAGGGCCGGAACAGAGTGTAACCTTCCCACCATTCCCTTCCGTCCCTCTATCCTTCACTCCCTCCCTTCCATCCCTCCCTCCCTCCCACCAGGGCCAGAACAGAGTGTTACCTTCCCACCTATCCCTTCTGTCCCTCTATCCTTCACTCCCTCCCTTCCATCCCTCCCTCCCTCCCTCCCACCAGGGCCGGAACAGAGTGTTACCTTCCCACCTATCCCTTCCGTCCCTCTATCCTTGTCCCTCCCTACCTTCCCACCTATCCCTTCCGTCCCTCTATCCTTCACTCCCTTCCTTCCATCCCTCCCTCCCTCCATCCCACCAGGGCCGGAACAGAGTGTTACCTTCCCACCTATCCCTTCCGTCCCTCTATCCTTCACTCCCTCCCTCCCTCCCTCCCACCAGGGCCGGAACAGAGTGTTACCTTCCTACCTATTCCTTCCGTCCCTCTATCCTTCACTCCCTCCCTCCCTCCCACCAGGGCCGGAACAGAGTGTTACCTTCCCACCTATCCCTTCCATCCCTCTATCCTTCACTCCCTCCCTTCCATCCCTCCCTCCCTCCATCCCACCAGGGCCAGAACAGAGTGTTACCTTCCCACCTATCCCTTCCGTCCCTCTATCCTTCACCCCCTCCCTCCCTCCCACCAGGGCCTGAACAGAGTGTTACCTTTCCACCTATCCCTTCCGTCCCTCTATCCTTCACCCCCTCCCTCCCTCCCTCCCCCCCTCCCTCCCACCAGGGCCGGAACAGAGTGTTACCTTCCCACCTATCCCTTCCGTCCCTCTATCCTTCACTCCCTCCCTTCCATCCCTCCCTCCCTCCCAACAGGGCCGGAACAGAGTGTTACCTTCCCACCTATCCCTTCCGTCCCTCTATCCTTCACTCCCTCCCTTCCATCCCTCCCTCCCTCCCTCCCACCAGGGCCGGAACAGAGTGTTACCTTGCCACCTATCCCTTCCGATCCCCTATCCTTCACTCCCTCCCATCCATCCCTCCCTCCCTCCCACCAGGGCTGGAACAGAGTGTTACCTTCCCACCTATCCCTTCCGTCCCTCTATCCTTCACTCCCTCCCTCCCTCCCTCCCACCAGAGCCGGAACAGAGTGTTACCTTCCCACCTATCCCTTCCGTCCCTCTATCCTTCACTCCCTTCCTTCCATCCCTCCCTCCCTCCAGCCCACCAGGGCCGGAACAGAGTGTTACCTTCCCACCTATCCCTTCCGTCCCTCTATCCTTCACTCCCTCCCTCCCTCCTTCCCACCAGGGCCGGAACAGAGTGTTACCTTCCTACCTATTCCTTCCGTCCCTCTATCCTTCACTCCCTCCCTCCCTCCCACCAGGGCCGGAACAGAATGTTACCTTCCCACCTATCCCTTCCATCCCTCTATTCTTCCCTCCCTCCCTTCCTTCCCTCCCTCCCTCCCTCTCACCAGGGCCGAAACAGAGTGTTACGTTCCCACTTATCCCTTCCGTCCCTCTATCCTTCACTCCCTCCCATCCCTCCCTCCCTCCCTCCCACCAGGGACGGAACAGTGTGTTACCTTCCCACCTATCCCTTCCGTTCCTCTATCCTTCACTCCCTCCCTTCCATCCCTCCCTCCCTCCCTCCCACCAGGGCCGGAACAGAGTGTTACCTTCCCACCTATCCCTTCCGTCCCTCTATCCTTCACTCCCTCCCTTCCATCCCTCCCTCCCACCAGGGCCGGAACAGAGTGTTACCTTGCCACCTATCCCTTCCGACCCCCTATCCTTCACTCCCTCCCATCCATCCCTCCCTCCCTCCCACCAGGGCCAGAACAGACTGTTACCTTCCCACCTATCCCTTCCGTCCCTCTATCCTTCACTCCCTCCCTCCCATCCCTCCCACCAGGGCCGGAACAGAGTGTTACCTTCCCACCTATCCCTTCCGTCCCTCTATCCTTCACTCCCTCCCTTCCATCCCTCCCACCAGGGCCGGAACAGAGTGTTACCTTCCCACCTATCCCTTCCGTCCCTCTATCCTTCACTCCCTCCCTTCCATCCCTCCCACCAGGGCCGGAACGGAGTGTTACCTTCCCACCTATCCCTTCCGACCCCCTATCCTTCACTCCCTCCCTTCCATCCCTCCCTCCCTCCCACCAGGGCCGGAACAGAGTGTTACCTTCCCACCTATCCCTTCCGTCCCTCTATCCTTCACTCCCTCCCTTCCATCCCTCTATCCTTCACTCCCTCCCTTCCTCACAACAGGGCCAGAACAGAGTGTTACCTTCCCACCTATCCCTTCTGTCCCTCTATCCTTCACTCCCTCCCTTCCATCCCTCCCTCCCTCCCACCAGGGCCGGAACCGAGTGGTACCTTCCCACCTATCCCTTCCGTCCCTCTATCCTTCACTCCCTCCCTTCCATCCCTCCCTCCCTCCCTCCCTCCCTCCCTCCCTCCCACCAGGGCCGGAACAGAGTGTTACCTTCTCACCTACCCCTTCCGTCCCTCTATCCTTTTCTCCCTCCCTTCCATCCCTCCCTCCCTCCCTCCCACCAGGGCCGGAACAGAGTTGTACCTTCCTACCTATCCCTTCCGTCCCTCTATCCTTCACTCCCTCCCTTCCATCCCTCCTATCCCTCCCCCCTCCCACCAGGGCCAGAACAGAGTGTTACCTTCCCACCTATCCCTTCCGTCCCTCTATCCTTCACTCCCTCCCTCCCTCCCTCCCACCAGGGCCGGAACAGAGTGTTACCTTCCCACCTATCCCTTCCATCCCTCTATCCTTCACTTCCTCCCATCCATCCCTCCCTCCCTCCATCCCACCTGGGCTGGAACAGAGTGTTACCTTCCCACCTATCCCTTCCGTCCCTCTATCCTTCACTCCCTCCCTTCCATCCCTCCCTCCCTCCCTCCCACCAGGGCCGGAACAGAGTGTTACCTTCCCACCTATCCCTTCCGTCCCTCTATCCTTCACTCCCTCCCTCCCTCCCACCAGGGCCGGAACAGAGTGTTACCTTCCCACCTATCCCTTCCGTCCCTCTATCCTTCACTCCCTCCCTCCCTCCCTCCCACCAGGGCCGGAACAGAGTGCTACCTTCCCACCTATCCCTTCCGTCCCTCTATCCTTCACTCCCTCCCTTCCATCCCTCCCTCCCTCCCACCAGGGCAGGAACAGAGTGTTACCTTCCCACCTATCCCTTCCGTCCCTCTATCCTTCACTCCCTCCCTCCCTCCCTCCCTCCCACCAGGGCCGGAACAGAGTGTTACCTTCCCACCTATCCCTTCCGTCCCTCTATCCTTCACTCCCTCCCTCCCTCCCACCAGGGCCTGAACAGAGTGTTACCTTCCCACCTATCCCTTCCGTCCCTCTATCCTTCACCCCCTCCCTCCCTCCCACCAGGGCTGGAACAGAGTGTTACCTTCCCACCTATCCCTTCCGTCCCTCTATCATTCACTCCCTCCGTCCCTCCATCCCACCAAGGCCGGAACGGAGTGTTACCTTCCCACCTATCCCTTCCGTCCCTCTATCCTTCACTCCCTTCCTTCCTTCCCTCCCTCCCTCCATCCCACCAGGGCCGGAACAGAGTGTTACCTTCCCACCTATCCCTTCCATCCCTCTATCCTTCACCCCCTCCCTCCCTCCCTCCCTCCCACCAGGGCCGGAACAGAGTGTAACCTTCCCACCATTCCCTTCCGTTCCTCTATTCTTCACTCCCTCCCTTCCATCCCTCCCTCCCTCCCACCAGGGCCGGAACAGAGTGTTACCTTCCCACCTATCCCTTCCGTCCCTCTATCCTTGTCCCTCCCTCCCTCCCTCCCACCAGGGCCGGAACAGAGTGTTACCTTCCCACCTATCCCTTCCGTCCCTCTATCCTTCACTCCCTTCCTTCCATCCCTCCCTCCCTCCATCCCACCAGGGCCGGAACAGAGTGTTACCTTCCCACCTATCCCTTCCGTCCCTCTATCCTTCACTCCCTCCCTCCCTCCCTCCCACCAGGGCTGGAACAGAGTGTTACCTTCCCACCTATCCCTTCCGTCCCTCTATCCTTCACCCCCTCCCTCCCTCCCACCAGGGCCTGAACAGAGTGTTACCTTTCCACCTATCCCTTCCGTCCCTCTATCCTTCACCCCCTCCCTCCCTCCCTCCCCCCTCCCTCCCACCAGGGCCGGAACAGAGTGTTACCTTCCCACCTATCCCTTCCGTCCCTCTATCCTTCACTCCCTCCCTCCCTCCCACCAGGGCCGGAACAGAGTGTTACCTTCCCACCTATCCCTTCCGTCCCTCTATCCTTCACTCCCTCCCTCCCTCCCTCCCTCCCACCAGGGCCGGAACAGAGTGTTACCTTCCCACCTATCCCTTCCGTCCCTCTATCCTTCACTCCCTCCCTCCCTCCCACCAGGGCCTGAACAGAGTGTTACCTTCCCACCTATCCCTTCCGTCCCTCTATCATTCACTCCCTCCGTCCCTCCATCCCACCAAGGCCGGAACGGAGTGTTACCTTCCCACCTATCCCTTCCGTCCCTCTATCCTTCACTCCCTTCCTTCCTTCCCTCCCTCCCTCCATCCCACCAGGGCCGGAACAGAGTGTTACCTTCCCACCTATCCCTCCCATCCCTCTATCCTTCACCCCCTCCCTCCCTCCCTCCCTCCCACCAGGGCCGGAACAGAGTGTAACCTTCCCACCATTCCCTTCCGTTCCTCTATTCTTCACTCCCTCCCTTCCATCCCTCCCTCCCTCCCACCAGGGCCGGAACAGAGTGTTACCTTCCCACCTATCCCTTCCGTCCCTCTATCCTTGTCCCTCCCTCCCTCCCTCCCACCAGGGCCGGAACAGAGTGTTACCTTCCCACCTATCCCTTCCGTCCCTCTATCCTTCACTCCCTTCCTTCCATCCCTCCCTCCCTCCATCCCACCAGGGCCGGAACAGAGTGTTACCTTCCCACCTATCCCTTCCGTCCCTCTATCCTTCACTCCCTCCCTCCCTCCCTCCCACCAGGGCTGGAACAGAGTGTTACCTTCCCACCTATCCCTTCCGTCCCTCTATCCTTCACCCCCTCCCTCCCTCCCACCAGGGCCTGAACAGAGTGTTACCTTTCCACCTATCCCTTCCGTCCCTCTATCCTTCACCCCCTCCCTCCCTCCCTCCCCCCTCCCTCCCACCAGGGCCGGAACAGAGTGTTACCTTCCCACCTATCCCTTCCGTCCCTCTATCCTTCACTCCCTCCCTCCCTCCCACCAGGGCCGGAACAGAGTGTTACCTTCCCACCTATCCCTTCCGTCCCTCTATCCTTCACTCCCTCCCTTCCATCCCTCCCTCCCTCCCACCAGGGCCGGAACAGAGTGTTACCTTGCCACCTATCCCTTCCGACCCCCTATCCTTCACTCCCTCCCATCCATCCCTCCCTCCCTCCCACCAGGGCCGGAACAGAGTGTTACCTTCCCACCTATCCCTTCCGTCCCTCTATCCTTCACTCCCTCCCTCCCTCCCTCCCACCAGAGCCGGAACAGAGTGTTACCTTCCCACCTATCCCTTCTGTCCCTCTATCCTTCACTCCCTTCCTTCCATCCCTCCCTCCCTCCAGCCCACCAGGGCCGGAACAGAGTGTTACCTTCCCACCTATCCCTTCCGTCCCTCTATCCTTCACTCCCTCCCTCCCTCCTTCCCACCAGGGCCGGAACAGAGTGTTACCTTCCTACCTATTCCTTCCGTCCCTCTATCCTTCACTCCCTCCCTCCCTCCCACCAGGGCCGGAACAGAATGTTACCTTCCCACCTATCCCTTCCATCCCTCTATCCTTCCCTCCCTCCCTTCCTTCCCTCCCTCCCTCCCTCTCACCAGGGCCGAAACAGAGTGTTACGTTCCCACTTATCCCTTCCGTCCCTCTATCCTTCACTCCCTCCCATCCCTCCCTCCCTCCCTCCCACCAGGGACGGAACAGAGTGTTACCTTCCCACCTATCCCTTCCGTTCCTCTATCCTTCACTCCCTCCGTTCCATCCCTCCCTCCCTCCCTCCCACCAGGGCCGGAACAGAGTGTTACCTTCCCACCTATCCCTTCCGTCCCTCTATCCTTCACTCCCTCCCTTCCATCCCTCCCTCCCACCAGGGCCGGAACAGAGTGTTACCTTGCCACCTATCCCTTCCGACCCCCTATCCTTCACTCCCTCCCATCCATCCCTCCCTCCCTCCCACCAGGGCCAGAACAGAGTGTTACCTTCCCACCTATCCCTTCCGTCCCTCTATCCTTCACCCCCTCCCTCCCTCCCTCCCACCAGGGCCGGAACAGAGTGTTACCTTCCCACCTATCCCTTCCGTTCCTCTATCCTTCACTCCCTCCGTTCCATCCCTCCCTCCCTCCCTCCCACCAGGGCCGGAACAGAGTGTTACCTTCCCACCTATCCCTTCCGTCCCTCTATCCTTCACTCCCTCCCTTCCATCCCTCCCTCCCACCAGGGCCGGAACAGAGTGTTACCTTGCCACCTATCCCTTCCGACCCCCTATCCTTCACTCCCTCCCATCCATCCCTCCCTCCCTCCCACCAGGGCCAGAACAGAGTGTTACCTTCCCACCTATCCCTTCCGTCCCTCTATCCTTCACCCCCTCCCTCCCTCCCTCCCACCAGGGCCGGAACAGAGTGTTACCTTCCTACCTTTCCCTTCCGTCCCTCTATCCTTCACTCCCTCCCTCCCTCCCACCAGGGCCGGAACAGAGTGTTACCTTCCCACCTATCCCTTCCGTCCCTCTATCCTTCACTCCCTCCCTCCCTCCCACCAAAGTGGAGGCAGTTTTGATCATATTTCAAAATTCTTAAATACATTTTGGATGACAGGGACGGCTGTAAGGGGTGATGTGGAGGCCGTTTTTAACCTACGTCTATGCGACAGTAAAGGTTAAAAGTTGAAAGTTTTTTTTACAATTTCTTATCCCTGACTAACAGAGAATAGAAAAAAGAGTTCACGAAGCTAGTTGTAGTAAGAAATTTAGGATTGGACCATACACTATTGCCTTGTGTTCCAGCATTAAAATTGTTTATTAACTTTGTGACCTTAGTTTGCTGCCATCTTTCTCGGTGTACGGCCTCTCCCCAAAGTGGAGTCAGTTTTGAACACATTTCAAAATTCTTAAATACATTTTGGAGGGCAGGGACGGCTGTAAGGGGTGATGTGGAGGCTGATTTTAACCTACGTCTATGAGACAGTAAAGGTTAAAAGTTGAAACTTTTTCTTACAATTTCTCATCCCTGACCTACAGGGAATAGAAAAAAGAATTTACGAAGCTAGTTCTAGTAAGACATTCAGGATTGGACCATACACTATTGCCTCTGCTCCAGCATTAAAATTGTTTATTAACTTTGTGACCTTAGTTTGCTGCCATCTTTCTCGGCGTACTGCCCCCCCTCAAAGTGGAGTCGGTTTTGAACATATTTCGAAATTCTTAAATCCAATGTGGAGGACAGGGATGGCTGTAAGGGGTGATGTGGATGCCGATTTTATTCTACGTCTATGAGACAGTAAACGTTAAAAGTTGAAAGTTTTTCCTACAATTTCTTATCCCTGACCAACAGAAAATAGAAAAAATAATTTACGAAGCAAGTTGTAGTAAGACATTTAGGATTGGACCATACACTATTGCCTTGTGTTCCAGCATTAAATTGTTTATTAACTTTGTGACCTTAGTTTGCTGCCATCTTTCTCGGCGTACGACCCCCCCCCCAAAGTGGAGTCGGTTTTGAACATATTTCGAAATTCTTAAATACAATGTGGAGGACAGGGACGGCTGTAAGGGGTGATGTGGAGGCCGATTTTAACCTACGTCTATGAGACAGTAAAGGTTAAAAGTTGAAAGTTTTTTTTACAATTTCTTCTCCCTGACCAACAGAGAATGGAAAAAAGAATTTACGAAGCTAGTTGTATTTAGACATTTAGGATTGGACCATACACTATTGCCTTGTGTTTCAGCATTAAAATTGTTTATTAACTTTGTGACCTTAGTTTGCTGCCATCTTTCTCGGTGTACAGCCTCTCCCCAAAGTGGAGTCAGTTTTGAACACATTTCAAAATTCTTAAATACAATTTGGAGGACAGGGACGGCTGGAAGGGGTGATGTGTGTTACCTTCCCACCTATCCCTTCCGTCCCTCTATCCTTCACTCCCTCCCTTCCATCCCTCCCTCCCTCCCACCAGGGCCGGAACAGAGTGTTAAGTTCCCACCTATCCCTTCCGTCCCTCTATCCTTCACTCCCTCCCTCCCTCCCACCAGGGCCGGAATAGAGTGTTACCTTCCCACCTATCCCTTCCGTCCCTCTATCCTTCACTTCCTCCCTCCCTCCTTCCCACCAGGGCCGGAACAGAGTGTTACCTTCCCACCTATCCCTTCCGTCCCTCTATCCTTCACTCCCTCCCTTCCATCCCTCCCTCCCTCCATCCCACCAGGGCCGGAACAGAGTGTTACCTTCCCACCTATCCCTTCCGTCCCTCTATCCTTCACTCCCTCCCTTCCATCCCTCCCTCCCTCCATCCCACCAGGGCCGGAACAGAGTGTTACCTTCCCACCTATCCCTTCCGTCCCTCTATCTTTCACTCCCTCCCTTCCATCCGTCCCTCCCTCCCTCCCACCAGGGCCGGAACAGAATGTTACCTTCCCACCTATCCCTTCCGTCCCTCTATCCTTCACTCCGTCCCTTCCATCCCTCCCTCCCTCCCACCAGGGCCAGAACAGAGTGTTACCTTCCCACCTATCCCTTCCGTCCCTCTATCCTTCACTCCCTCCCTCCCTCCCTCCCTCCCACCAGGGCCGGAACAGAGTGTTACCTTCCCACCTATCCCTTCCGTCCCTCTATCCTTCACTCCCTCCCTCCCTCCCACCAGGGCCAGAACAGAGTGTTACCTTCCCACCTATCCCTTCCGTCCCTCTATCCTTCACGCCCTCCCTCCCTCCCACCAGGGCTGGAACAGAGTGTTACCTTCCCACCTATCCCTTCCGTCCCTCTATCCTTCACTCCCTCCCTCCCTCCCTCCCACCAAGGCCGGAACAGAGTGTTACCTTCCCACCTATCCCTTCCGTCCCTCTATCCTTCACTCCCTTCCTTCCATCCCTCCCTCCCTCCATCCCACCAGGGCCGGAACAGAGTGTTACCTTCCCACCTATCCCTTCCGTCCCTCTATCCTTCACCCCCTCCCTCCCTCCCTCCCTCCCACCAGGGCCGGAACAGAGTGTAACCTTCCCACCATTCCCTTCCGCCCCTCTATCCTTCACTCCCTCCCTTCCATCCCTCCCTCCCTCCCACCAGGGCCAGAACAGAGTGTTACCTTCCCACCTATCCCTTCTGTCCCTCTATCCTTCACTCCCTCCCTTCCATCCCTCCCTCCCTCCCTCCCTCCCACCAGGGCCGGAACAGAGTGTTACCTTCCCACCTATCCCTTCCGTCCCTCTATCCTTGTCCCTCCCTACCTTCCCACCTATCCCTTCCGTCCCTCTATCCTTCACTCCCTTCCTTCCATCCCTCCCTCCCTCCATCCCACCAGGGCCGGAACAGAGTGTTACCTTCCCACCTATCCCTTCCGTCCCTCTATCCTTCACTCCCTCCCTCCCTCCCTCCCACCAGGGCCGGAACAGAGTGTTACCTTCCTACCTATTCCTTCCGTCCCTCTATCCTTCACTCCCTCCCTCCCTCCCACCAGGGCCGGAACAGAGTGTTACCTTCCCACCTATCCCTTCCATCCCTCTATCCTTCACTCCCTCCCTTCCATCCCTCCCTCCCTCCATCCCACCAGGGCCAGAACAGAGTGTTACCTTCCCACCTATCCCTTCCGTCCCTCTATCCTTCACCCCCTCCCTCCCTCCCACCAGGGCCTGAACAGAGTGTTACCTTTCCACCTATCCCTTCCGTCCCTCTATCCTTCACCCCCTCCCTCCCTCCCTCCCCCCCTCCCTCCCACCAGGGCCGGAACAGAGTGTTACCTTCCCACCTATCCCTTCCGTCCCTCTATCCTTCACTCCCTCCCTTCCATCCCTCCCTCCCTCCCACCAGGGCCGGAACAGAGTGTTACCTTCCCACCTATCCCTTCCGTCCCTCTATCCTTCACTCCCTCCCTTCCATCCCTCCCTCCCTCCCTCCCACCAGGGCCGGAACAGAGTGTTACCTTGCCACCTATCCCTTCCGATCCCCTATCCTTCACTCCCTCCCATCCATCCCTCCCTCCCTCCCACCGGGGCTGGAACAGAGTGTTACCTTCCCACCTATCCCTTCCGTCCCTCTATCCTTCACTCCCTCCCTCCCTCCCTCCCACCAGAGCCGGAACAGAGTGTTACCTTCCCACCTATCCCTTCCATCCCTCTATCCTTCACTCCCTTCCTTCCATCCCTCCCTCCCTCCAGCCCACCAGGGCCGGAACAGAGTGTTACCTTCCCACCTATCCCTTCCGTCCCTCTATCCTTCACTCCCTCCCTCCCTCCTTCCCACCAGGGCCGGAACAGAGTGTTACCTTCCTACCTATTCCTTCCGTCCCTCTATCCTTCACTCCCTCCCTCCCACCAGGGCCGGAACAGAATGTTACCTTCCCACCTATCCCTTCCATCCCTCTATTCTTCCCTCCCTCCCTTCCTTCCCTCCCTCCCTCCCTCTCACCAGTGCCGAAACAGAGTGTTACGTTCCCACGTATCCCTTCCGTCCCTCTATCCTTCACTCCCTCCCATCCCTCCCTCCCTCCCTCCCACCAGGGACGGAACAGTGTGTTACCTTCCCACCTATCCCTTCCGTTCCTCTATCCTTCACTCCCTCCCTTCCATCCCTCCCTCCCTCCCTCCCACCAGGGCCGGAACAGAGTGTTACCTTCCCACCTATCCCTTCCGTCCCTCTATCCTTCACTCCCTCCCTTCCATCCCTCCCTCCCACCAGGGCCGGAACAGAGTGTTACCTTGCCACCTATCCCTTCCGACCCCCTATCCTTCACTCCCTCCCATCCATCCCTCCCTCCCTCCCACCAGGGCCAGAACAGACTGTTACCTTCCCACCTATCCCTTCCGTCCCTCTATCCTTCACTCCCTCCCTCCCATCCCTCCCACCAGGGCCGGAACAGAGTGTTACCTTCCCACCTATCCCTTCCGTCCCTCTATCCTTCACTCCCTCCCTTCCATCCCTCCCACCAGGGCCGGAACAGAGTGTTACCTTCCCACCTATCCCTTCCGTCCCTCTATCCTTCACTCCCTCCCTTCCATCCCTCCCACCAGGGCCGGAACGGAGTGTTACCTTCCCACCTATCCCTTCCGACCCCCTATCCTTCACTCCCTCCCTTCCATCCCTCCCTCCCTCCCACCAGGGCCGGAACAGAGTGTTACCTTCCCACCTATCCCTTCCATCCCTCTATCCTTCACTCCCTCCCTTCCATCCCTCCCACCAGGGCCGGAACAGAGTGTTACCTTCCCACCTATCCCTTCCGTCCCTCTATCCTTCACTCTCTCCCTTCCATCCCTCCCTCCCTCCCACCAGGGCTTGAACAGAGTGTTACCTTCCCACCTATCCCTTCCGTCCCTCTATCCTTCACTCCCTCCCTTCCATCCCTCCCTCCCTCCCTCCCACCAGGGCCGGAACAGAGTGTTACCTTCCCACCTATCCCTTACGTCCCTCTATCCTTCACTCCCTCCCTTCCATCCCTCTATCCTTCACTCCCTCCCTTCCTCACAACAGGGCCAGAACAGAGTGTTACCTTCCCACCTATCCCTTCTGTCCCTCTATCCTTCACTCCCTCCCTTCCATCCCTCCCTCCCTCCCACCAGGGCCGGAACCGAGTGTTACCTTCCCACCTATCCCTTCCGTCCCTCTATCCTTCACTCCCTCCCTTCCATCCCTCCCTCCCTCCCTCCCACCAGGGCCGGAACAGAGTGTTACCTTCTCACCTACCCCTTCCGTCCCTCTATCCTTCTCTCCCTCCCTTCCATCCCTCCCTCCCTCCCTCCCACCAGGGCCGGAACAGAGTTGTACCTTCCTACCTATCCCTTCCGTCCCTCTATCCTTCACTCCCTCCCTTCCATCCCTCCTATCCCTCCCCCCTCCCACCAGGGCCGGAACAGAGTGTTACCTTCCCACCTATCCCTTCCGTCCCTCTATCCTTCACTCCCTCCCTCCCACCCTCCCACCAGGGCCGGAACAGAGTGTTACCTTCCCACCTATCCCTTCCATCCCTCTATCCTTCACTTCCTCCCATCCATCCCTCCCTCCCTCCATCCCACCTGGGCCGGAACAGAGTGTTACCTTCCCACCTATCCCTTCCGTCCCTCTATCCTTCACTCCCTCCCTTCCATCCCTCCCTCCCTCCCTCCCACCAGGGCCGGAACAGAGTGTTACCTTCCCACCTATCCCTTCCGTCCCTCTATCCTTCACTCCCTCCCTCCCTCCCACCAGGGCAGGAACAGAGTGTTACCTTCCCACCTATCCCTTCCGTCCCTCTATCCTTCACTCCCTCCCTCCCTCCCTCCCACCAGGGCCGGAACAGAGTGCTACCTTCCCACCTATCCCTTCCGTCCCTCTATCCTTCACTCCCTCCCTTCTATCCCTCCCTCCCACCAGGGCAGGAACAGAGTGTTACCTTCCCACCTATCCCTTCCGTCCCTCTATCCTTCACTCCCTCCCTCCCTCCCTCCCACCAGGGCCGGAACAGAGTGTTACCTTCCCACCTATCCCTTCCGTCCCTCTATCCTTCACTCCCTCCCTCCCTCCCACCAGGGCCTGAACAGAGTGTTACCTTCCCACCTATCCCTTCCGTCCCTCTATCCTTCACCCCCTCCCTCCCTCCCACCAGGGCTGGAACAGAGTGTTACCTTCCAACCTATCCCTTCCGTCCCTCTATCATTCACTCCCTCCGTCCCTCCCTCCCACCAAGGCCGGAACGGAGTGTTACCTTCCCACCTATCCCTTCCGTCCCTCTATCCTTCACTCCCTTCCTTCCATCCCTCCCTCCCTCCATCCCACCAGGGCCGGAACAGAGTGTTACCTTCCCACCTATCCCTTCCATCCCTCTATCCTTCACCCCCTCCCTCCCTCCCTCCCACCAGGGCCGGAACAGAGTGTAACCTTCCCACCATTCCCTTCCGTCCCTCTATTCTTCACTCCCTCCCTTCCATCCCTCCCTCCCTCCCACCAGGGCCGGAACAGAGTGTTACCTTCCCACCTATCCCTTCCGTCCCTCTATCCTTGTCCCTCCCTCCCTCCCTCCCACCAGGGCCGGAACAGAGTGTTACCTTCCCACCTATCCCTTCCGTCCCTCTATCCTTCACTCCCTTCCTTCCATCCCTCCCTCCCTCCATCCCACCAGGGCCGGAACAGAGTGTTACCTTCCCACCTATCCCTTCCGTCCCTCTATCCTTCACTCCCTCCCTCCCTCCCTCCCACCAGGGCCGGAAGAGAGTGTTACCTTCCTACCTATTCCTTCTGTCCCTCTATCCTTCACTCCCTCCCTCCCTCCCACCAGGGCCGGAACAGAGTGTTACCTTCCCACCTATCCCTTCCATCCCTCTATCCTTCACTCCCTCCCTTCCATCCCTCCCTCCCTCCATCCCACCAGGGCCGGAACAGAGTGTTACCTTCCCACCTATCCCTTCCGTCCCTCTATCCTTCAACCCCTCCCTCCCTCCCACCAGGGCCTGAACAGAGTGTTACCTTTCCACCTATCCCTTCCGTCCCTCTATCCTTCACCCCCTCCCTCCCTCCCTCCCCCCTCCCTCCCACCAGGGCCGGAACAGAGTGTTACCTTCCCACCTATCCCTTCCGTCCCTCTATCCTTCACTCCCTCCCTCCCTCCCACCAGGGCCGGAACAGAGTGTTACCTTCCCACCTATCCCTTCCGTCCCTCTATCCTTCACTCCCTCCCTTCCATCCCTCCCTCCCTCCCACCAGGGCCGGAACAGAGTGTTACCTTGCCACCTATCCCTTCCGACCCCCTATCCTTCACTCCCTCCCATCCATCCCTCCCTCCCTCCCACCAGGGCCGGAACAGAGTGTTACCTTCCCACCTATCCCTTCCGTCCCTCTATCCTTCACTCCCTCCCTCCCTCCCTCCCACCAGAGCCGGAACAGAGTGTTACCTTCCCACCTATCCCTTCTGTCCCTCTATCCTTCACTCCCTTCCTTCCATCCCTCCCTCCCTCCAGCCCACCAGGGCCGGAACAGAGTGTTACCTTCCCACCTATCCCTTCCGTCCCTCTATCCTTCACTCCCTCCCTCCCTCCTTCCCACCAGGGCCGGAACAGAGTGTTACCTTCCTACCTATTCCTTCCGTCCCTCTATCCTTCACTCCCTCCCTCCCTCCCACCAGGGCCGGAACAGAATGTTACCTTCCCACCTATCCCTTCCATCCCTCTATCCTTCCCTCCCTCCCTTCCTTCCCTCCCTCCCTCCCTCTCACCAGGGCCGAAACAGAGTGTTACGTTCCCACTTATCCCTTCCGTCCCTCTAACCTTCACTCCCTCCCATCCCTCCCTCCCTCCCTCCCACCAGGGACGGAACAGAGTGTTACCTTCCCACCTATCCCTTCCGTTCCTCTATCCTTCACTCCCTCCCTTCCATCCCTCCCTCCCTCCCTCCCACCAGGGCCGGAACAGAGTGTTACCTTCCCACCTATCCCTTCCGTCCCTCTATCCTTCACTCCCTCCCTTCCATCCCTCCCTCCCACCAGAGCCGGAACAGAGTGTTACCTTGCCACCTATCCCTTCCGACCCCCTATCCTTCACTCCCTCCCATCCATCCCTCCCTCCCTCCCACCAGGGCCAGAACAGAGTGTTACCTTCCCACCTATCCCTTCTGTCCCTCTATCCTTCACTCCCTCCCTCCCATCCCTCCCACCAGGGCCGGAACAGAGTGTTACCTTCCCACCTATCACTTCCGTCCCTCTATCCTTCACTCCCTCCCTTCCATCCCTCCCACCAGGGCCGGAACAGAGTGTTACCTTCCCACCTATCCCTTCCGTCCCTCTATCCTTCACTCCCTCCCTTTCATCCCTCCAACCAGGGCCGGAACGGAGTGTTACCTTCCCACCTATCCCTTCCGACCCCCTATCCTTCACTCCCTCCCTTCCATCCCTCCCTCCCTCCCACCAGGGCCGGAACAGAGTGTTACCTTCCCACCTATCCCTTCCATCCCCCTATCCTTCACTCCCTCCCTTCCATCCCTCCCTCCCTCCCACCAGGGCCGGAACAGAGTGTTACGTTCCCACCTATCCCTTCTGTCCCTCCATCCCTCCTATCCCTCCCCCCTCCCACCAGGGCCGGAACAGAGTGTTACCTTCCCACCTATCCCTTCCGTCCCTCTATCCTTCACTCCCTCCCTCCCTCCCACCAGGGCCGGAACAGAGTGTTACCTTCCCACCTATCCCTTCCATCCCTCTATCCTTCACTTCCTCCCTTCCATCCCTCCCTCCCTCCATCCCACCAGGGCCGGAACAGAGTGTTACCTTCCCACCTATCCCTTCTGTCCCTCTATCCTTCACTCCCTCCCTTCCATCCCTCCCTCCCTCCCACCAGGGCCGGAAAAAAGTGTTACCTTCCCACCTATCCCTTCCGTCCCTCTATCCTTCACTTCCTCCCTTCCATCCCTCCCTCCCTCCATCCCACCAGGGCCGGAACAGAGTGTTACCTTCCCACCTATCCCTTCCGTCCCTCTATCCTTCACCCCCTCCCTCCCTCCCACCAGGGCCTGAACAGAGTGCTACCTTCCCACCTATCCCTTCCGTCCCTCTATCCTTCACTCCTTCCCTCCCTCCCACCAGGGCCGTAACAGAGTGTTACCTTCCCACCTATCCCTTCCATCCCTCTATCCTTCACTCCCTCCCTTCCATCCCTCCCTCCCTCCCTCCCACCAGGGCTGGAACAGAGTGTTACCTTCCCACCTATCCCTTCCGTTCCTCTATCCTTCACTCCCTCCCTTCCATCCCTCCTTCCCTCCCACCAGGGCTGGAACAGAGTGTTACCTTCCCACCTATCCCTTCCGTCCCTCTATCCTTCACTCCCTCCCTCCCTCCCTCCCACCAGGGCCGGAACAGAGTGCTACCTTCCCACCTATCCCTTCCGTCCCTCTATCCTTCACTCCCTCCCTTCCTTCCCTCCCTCCCTCCCTCCCTCTCACCAGGGCCGAAACAGAGTGTTACGTTCCCACCTATCCCTTCTGTCCCTCTATCCTTCACTCCCTCCCATCCCTCCCTCCCTCACAACAGGGCCAGAACAGAGTGTTACCTTCCCACCTATCCCTTCTGTCCCTCTATCCTTCACTCCCTCCCTTCCATCCCTCCCTCCCTCCCACCAGGGCTGGAACAGAGTGCTACCTTCCCACCTATCCCTTCCGTCCCTCTATCCTTCACTCCCTCCCTTCCATCCCTCCCTCCCTCCCTCCCACCAGGGCCGGAACAGAGTGTTACCTTCCCACCTATCCCTTCCGTCCCTCTATCCTTCACTCCCTCCCTCCCTCCCTCCCACCAGGGCCGGAACAGTGTGTTACCTTCCCACCTATCCCTTCTGTCCCTCTATCCTTCACTCCCTCCCTTCCATCCCTCCCTCCCTCCCTCCCACCAGGGCCGGAACAGTGTGTTACCTTCCCACCTATCCCTTCCGTCCCTCTATCCTTCACTCCCTCCCTTCCATCCCTCCCTCCCTCCTCCCAGGGCCAGAACAGAGTGTTACCTACCACCTATCCCTTCCGTCCCTCTATCCTTCACTCCCTCCCTCCCACCAGGGCCGGATTAGAGTGTTACCTTCCTACCTATTCCTTCCGTTCCTCTATCCTTCACTCCCTCCCTCCCACCAGGGCCGGAACAGAGTGTTACCTTCCCACCTATCCCTTCCGTTCCTCTATCCTTCACTCCCTCCCTCCCTCCCTCCCACCAGGGCCGGAACAGAGTGTTACCTTCCCACCTATCCCTTCCGTCCCTCTATCCTTCACTCCCTCCCTTCCTTCCCTCCCTCCCTCCCTCCCTCTCACCAGGGCCGAAACAGAGTGTTACGTTCCCACCTATCCCTTCTGTCCCTCTATCCTTCACTCCCTCCCATCCCTCCCTCCCTCACAACAGGGCCAGAACAGAGTGTTACCTTCCCACCTATCCCTTCCGTCCCTCTATCCTTCACTCCCTCCCTTCCATCCCTCCCTCCCTCCCACCAGGGCTGGAACAGAGTGTTACCTTCCCACCTATCCCTTCCGTCCCTCTATCCTTCACTCCCTCCCTCCCTCCCTCCCACCAGGGCCGGAACAGAGTGTTACTTTCCCACCTATCCCTTCCGTCCCTCTATCCTTCACTCCCTCCCTCCCTCCCTCCCACCAGGGCCGTAACAGAGTGTTACCTTCCCACCTATCCCTTCCGTCCCTCTATCCTTCACTCCCTCCCTCCCTCCCACCAGGGCCGGAACAGAGTGTTACCTTCCTACCTATTCCTTCCGTCCCTCTATCCTTCACTCCCTCCCTCCCTCCCACCAGGGCCGGAACAGAGTGCTACCTTCCCACCTATCCCTTCCGTCCCTCTATCCTTCACTCCCTCCCTTCCATCCCTCCCTCCCTCCCTCCCACCAGGGCCGGAACAGAGTGTTACCTTCCCACCTATCCCTTCCGTCCCTCTATCCTTCACTCCCTCCCTCCCTCCCTCCCACCAGGGCCGGAACAAAGTGTTACCTTCCTCCCTATTCCTTCCGTCCCTTTATCCTTCACTCCCTTCCTCCCACCAGGGCCGGAACAGAGTGTTACCTTCCCACCTATCCCTTCCGTCCCTCTATCCTTCACTCCCTCCCTTCAATCCCCCTACCCTCCCTCCCTCCCGGGCCAGAACAGAGTGTTACCTTCCCACCTATCCCTTCCGTCCCTCTATCCTTCACTCCCTCCCTTCCATCCCTCCCTCCCTCCCTCCCACCAGGGCCGGAACAGAGTGTTACCTTCCCACCTATCCCTTCCGTCCCTCTATCCTTCACCCCCTCCCTCCCTCCCTCCCACCATGGCTGGAACAGAGTGTTACCTTCCCACCTATCCCTTCCATCCCTCTATCCTTCACTCCCTCCCTTCCATCCCTCCCACCAGGGCCGGAACAGAGTGTTACCTTCCCACCTATCCCTTCCGTTCCTCTATCCTTCACTCCCTCCCTTCCTCCCTCCCACCAGGGCCGGAACAGAGTGTTACCTTCCCACCTATCCCTTCCGTCCCTCTATCCTTCACTCCCTCCCTCCCACCAGGGCCGGAACAGAGTGTTACCTTCCCACCTATCCCTTCTGTTCCTCTATCCTTCACTCCCTCCCTCCCTCCCACCAGGGCCGGAACAGAGTGTTACCTTCCCACCTATCCCTTCCGTTCCTCTATCCTTCACTCCCTCCCTCCCTCCCACCAGGGCCGGAACAGAGTGTTACCTTCCTACATATTCCTTCTGTCCCTCTATCCTTCACTCCCTCCCTCCCTCCCACCAGGGCCGGAACAGAGTGTTACCTTCCCACCTATCCCTTCTGTCCCTCTATCCTTCACTCCCTCCCTCCCTCCCTCCCTCCCACCAGGGCCGGAACAGAGTGCTACCTTCCCACCTATCCCTTCTGTCCCTCTATCCTTCACTCCCTCCCTTCCATGCCTCCCTCCCTCCTACCAGGGCCGAAACAGAGTGTTACCTTCCCACCTATCCCTTCTGTCCCTCTATCCTTCACCCCCTCCCTCCCTCCCTCCCACCAGGGCTGGAACAGAGTGTTACCTTCCCACCTATCCCTTCTGTCCCTCTATCCTTCACTCCCTCCCTCCCACCAGGGCCGGAACAGAGTGTTACCTTCCCACCTATCCCTTCCATCCCTCTATCCTTCACTTCCTCCCTTCCATCCCTCCCTCCCTCCATCCCGCCAGGGCCGGAACAGAGTGTTACCTTCCCACCTATCCCTTCCGTCCCTCTATGCTTCACTCCCTCCCTTCCATCTCTCCCTCCCTCCCTCCCACCAGGGCCGGAACAGAGTGTTACCTTCCCACCTATCCCTTCCGTCCCTCTATCCTTCACTCCCAGGCCGGAACAAAGTGTTACCTTCCTACCTATCCCTTCCGTCCCTCTATCCTTCACTCCCTCCCTTCCATTCCTCCCTCCCTCCCTCCCACCAGGGCCGGAACAGAGTGTTACCTTCCCACCTATCCCTTCCGTCCCTCTATCCTTCACTCCCTCCCTTCCATCCCTCCCTCCCTCCCTCCCACCAGGGCCGGAACAGAGTGTTACCTTCCCACCTATCCCTTCCGTCCCTCTATCCTTCACTCCCTCCCTACCTCCCACCAGGGCCGGAACAAAGTGTTACCTTCCTACCTATTCCTTCCGTCCCTCTATCCTTCACTCCCTTCCTCCCACCAGGGCCGGAACAGAGTGTTACCTTCCCACCTATCCCTTCCGTCCCTCTATCCTTCACTCCCTCCCTCCCTCCCTCCCTCCCACCAGGGCCGGAACAGAGTGTTACCTTCCCACCTATCCCTTCCGTCCCTCTATCCTTCACTCCCTCCCTTCCATCCCTCCCTCCCTCCCACCAGGGCCGGAACAGAGTGTTACCTTCCCACCTATCCCTTCCGTCCCTCTATCCTTCACTCCCTCCCTCCCTCCCTCCCACCAGGGCCGGAACAAAGTGTTACCTTCCTACCTATTCCTTCCGTCCCTCTATCCTTCACTCCCTTCCTCCCACCAGGGCCGGAACAGAGTGTTACCTTCCCACCTATCCCTTCCGTCCCTCTATCCTTCACTCCCTCCCTCCCTCCCACCAGGGCCGGAACAGAGTGTTACCTTCTCACCTATCCCTTTGGTCCCTCTATCCTTCACTCCCTCCCTTCCATCCCTCCCACCAGGGCCGGAACAGAGTGTTACCTTCCCACCTATCCCTTCTGTCCCTCTATCCTTCACTCCCTTCCTTCCATCCCTCCCTCCCTCCAGCCCACCAGGGCCGGAACGGAGTGTTACCTTCCCACCTATCCCTTCCGTCCCTCTATCCTTCACTCCCTCCCTTCCCTCCCTCCCAACCGGGCTGGAACAGAGTGTTACCTTCCCACCTTTCCCTTCCGTCCCTCTATCCTTCACTCCCTCCCTCCCTCCCTCCCACCAGGGCCGGAACAGAGTGCTACCTTCCCACCTATCCCTTCTGTCCCTCTATCCTTGACTCCCTCCTTTCCATCCCTCCCTCCCTCCCTCCTCCCAGGGCCGGAACAGTGTGTTACCTTCCCACCTATCCCTTCCGTCCCTCTATCCTTCACTCCCTCCCTGCCATCCCTCCCTCCCTCCCACCAGGGCCGGAACAGAGTGTTACCTTCCCACCTATCCCTTCCGTCCCTTCCGTCCCTCTATCCTTCACTCCCTCCCTTCCATCCCTCCCTCCCTCCCACCAGGGCCGGAACAGAGTGTTACCTTGCCACCTATCCCTTCCGACCCCCTATCCTTCACTCCCTCCCATCCATCCCTCCCTCCCTCCCACCAGGGCCAGAACAGAGTGTTACCTTCCCACCTATCCCTTCCGTCCCTCTAACCTTCACTCCCTCCCTCCCATCCCTCCCACCAGGTCCGGAACAGAGTGTTACTTTCCTACCTATCCCTTCCGTCCCTCTATCCTTCACTCCCTCCCTTCCATCCCTCCCACCAGGGCCGGAACAGAGTGTTACCTTCCCACCTATCCCTTCCATCCCTCTATCCTTCACTCCCTCCCTTCCATCCCTCCCACCAGGGCCGGAACGGAGTGTTACCTTCCCACCTATCCCTTCCGACCCCCTATCCTTCACTCCCTCCCTTCCATCCCTCCCTCCCTCCCACCAGGGCCGGAACAGAGTGTTACCTTCCCACCTATCCCTTCCATCCCTCTATCCTTCACTCCCTCCCTTCCATCCCTCCTATCCCTCCCTCCCTTCCACCAGGGCCGGAACAGTGTTACCTTCCCACCTATCCCTTCCGTTCCTCTATCCTTCACTCCCTCCCTCCCACCAGGGCCGGAACAGAGTGTTACCTTCCCACCTATCCCTTCCGTCCCTCTATCCTTCACTCCCTCCCTTCCATCCCTCCCTCCCTCCCACCTGGGCTGGAACAGAGTGTTACCTTCCCACCTATCCCTTCCGACCCCCTATCCTTCACTCCCTCCCTTACATCCCTCCCTCCCTCCCACCAGGGCCGGAACAGAGTGTTACCTTCCCACCTATCCCTTCCATCCCTCTATCCTTCACTCCCTCCCTTCCATCCCTCCCACCAGGGCCGGAACAGAGTGTTACCTTCCCACCTATCCCTTCCGTCCCTCTATCCTTCACTCCCTCCCTTCCATCCCTCCTATCCCTCCCTCCCTTCCACCAGGGCCGGAACAGTGTTACCTTCCCACCTATCCCTTCCGTTCCTCTATCCTTCACTCCCTCCCTCCCACCAGGGCCGGAACAGAGTGTTACCTTCCCACCTATCCCTTCCGTCCCTCTATCCTTCACTCCCTCCCTTCCATCCCTCCCTCCCTCCCACCTGGGCTGGAACAGAGTGTTACCTTCCCACCTATCCCTTCCGTCCCTCTATCCTTCACTCCCTCCCTTACATCCCTCCCTCCCTCCCTCCCACCAGGGCAGGAACAGAGTGTTACCTTCCCACCTATCCCTTCCGTCCCTCTATCCTTCACTCCCTCCCTTCCATCCCTCCCACCAGGTCTGGAACAGTGTGTTACCTTCCCACCTATCCCTTCCGTCCCTCTATCCTTCACTCCCTCCCTTCCATCCCTCCCACCAGGGCCGGAACGGAGTGTTACCTTCCCACCTATCCCTTCCGTCCCTCTATCCTTCACTCCCTCCCTGCCATCCCTCCCTCCCTCCTCCCAGGGCCGGAACAGAGTGTTACCTTCCCACCTATCCCTTCCGTCCCTCTATCCTTCACTCCATCCCTCCCTCCCACCAGGGCCGGAACAGAGCGTTACCTTCCCACCTATCCCTTCCGTCCCTCTATCCTTCACCCCCTCCCTCCCACCAGGGCTGGAACACAGTGTTACGTTCCCACCTATCCCTTCTGTCCCTCTATCCTTCACTCCCTCCCATCCCTCCCTCCCTCACAACAGGGCCAGAACAGAGTGTTACCTTCCCACCTATCCCTTCCGTCCCTCTATCCTTCACTCCCTCCCTCCCTCCCACCAGGGCCGGAACAAAGTGTTACCTTCCTACCTATTCCTTCCGTCCCTTTATCCTTCACTCCCTCCCACCAGGGCTGGAACAGAGTGTTACCTTCCCACCTATCCCTTCCGTCCCTCTATCCTTCACTCCCTCCCTCCCACCAGGGCCGGAACAGAGTGTTACCTTCCCACCTATCCCTTCCATCCCTCTATCCTTCACTCCATCCCTCCCTCCCACCAGGGCCGGAACAGAGTGTTACCTTCCCACCTATCCCTTCCGTTCCTCTATCCTTCACTCCCTCCCTCCCACCAGGGCCGGAACAGAGTGTTACCTTCCCACCTATCCCTTCCGTCCCTCTATCCTTCACTCCCTCCCTTCCATCCCTCCCTCCCTCCCACCTGGGCTGGAACAGAGTGTTACCTTCCCACCTATCCCTTCCGACCCCCTATCCTTCACTCCCTCCCTCCCACCAGGGCTGGAACACAGTGTTACGTTCCCACCTATCCCTTCTGTCCCTCTATCCTTCACTCCCTCCCATCCCTCCCTCCCTCACAACAGGGCCAGAACAGAGTGTTACCTTCCCACCTATCCCTTCCGTCCCTCTATCCTTCACTCCCTCCCTCCCTCCCACCAGGGCCGGAACAAAGTGTTACCTTCCTACCTATTCCTTCCGTCCCTTTATCCTTCACTCCCTCCCACCAGGGCTGGAACAGAGTGTTACCTTCCCACCTATCCCTTCCGTCCCTCTATCCTTCACTCCCTCCCTCCCACCAGGGCCGGAACAGAGTGTTACCTTCCCACCTATCCCTTCCATCCCTCTATCCTTCACTCCATCCCTCCCTCCCACCAGGGCCGGAACAGAGTGTTACCTTCCCACCTATCCCTTCCGTTCCTCTATCCTTCACTCCCTCCCTCCCACCAGGGCCGGAACAGAGTGTTACCTTCCCACCTATCCCTTCCGTCCCTCTATCCTTCACTCCCTCCCTTCCATCCCTCCCTCCCTCCCACCTGGGCTGGAACAGAGTGTTACCTTCCCACCTATCCCTTCCGACCCCCTATCCTTCACTCCCTCCCTTACATCCCTCCCTCCCTCCCACCAGGGCCGGAACAGAGTGTTACCTTCCCACCTATCCCTTCCATCCCTCTATCCTTCACTCCCTCCCTTCCATCCCTCCCACCAGGGCCGGAACAGAGTGTTACCTTCCCACCTATCCCTTCCGTCCCTCTATCCTTCACTCCCTCCCTTCCATCCCTCCTATCCCTCCCTCCCTTCCACCAGGGCCGGAACAGTGTTACCTTCCCACCTATCCCTTCCGTTCCTCTATCCTTCACTCCCTCCCTCCCACCAGGGCCGGAACAGAGTGTTACCTTCCCACCTATCCCTTCCGTCCCTCTATCCTTCACTCCCTCCCTTCCATCCCTCCCTCCCTCCCACCTGGGCTGGAACAGAGTGTTACCTTCCCACCTATCCCTTCCGTCCCTCTATCCTTCACTCCCTCCCTCCCTCCCACCAGGGCCGGAACAGAGTGTTACCTTCCCACCTATCCCTTCCGTCCCTCTATCCTTCACTCCCTCCCTCCCTCCCTCCCACCAGGGCCGGAACAAAGTGTTACCTTCCTACCTATTCCTTCCGTTCCTCTATCCTTCACTCCCTCCCTCCCACCAGGGCCGGAACAGAGTGTTACCTTCCCACCTATCCCTTCCGTCCCTCTATCCTTCACTCCCTCCCTCCCTCCCTCCCACCAGGGCCGGAACAGTGTGTTACCTTCCCACCTATCCCTTCTGTCCCTCTATCCTTCACTCCCTCCCTTCCATCCCTCCCTTTCTCCCTCCCACCAGGGCCGGAACAGTGTGTTACCTTCCCACCTATCCCTTCCATCCCTCTATCCTTCACTCCCTCCCTTCCATCCCTCCCTCCCTCCCTCCCACCAGGGCTGGAACAGAGTGTTACCTTCCCACCTATCCCTTCCGTTCCTCTATCCTTCACTCCCTCCCTTCCATCCCTCCCTCCCTCCCACCAGGGCTGGAACAGAGTGTTACCTTCCCACCTATCCCTTCCGTACCTCTATTCTTCACTCCTTCCCTCCCTCCCTCCCTCCCTCTCACCAGGGCCGGAACAGAGTGTTACCTTCCCACCTATCCCTTCCGTCCCTCTATCCTTCACTCCCTCCCTTCCTTCCCTCCCTCCCTCCCTCTCACCAGGGCCGAAACAGAGTGTTACGTTCCCACCTATCCCTTCCGTCCCTCTATCCTTCACTCCCTCCATTCCATCCCTCTCTTCCTCCCACCAGGGCCGGAACAGAGTGTTACCTTCCCACCTATCCCTTCCGTTCCTCTATCCTTCACTCCCTCCCTTCCATCCCTCCCTCCCTCCCTCCCTCCCACCAGGGCCGGAACAGAGTGTTACCTTCCCACCTATCCCTTCCGTCCCTTCCGTCCCTCTATCCTTCACTCCCTCCCTTCCATCCCTCCCTCCCTCCCACCAGGGCCGGAACAGAGTGTTACCTTGCCACCTATCCCTTCCGACCCCCTATCCTTCACTCCCTCCCATCCATCCCTCCCTCCCTCCCACCAGGGCCAGAACAGAGTGTTACCTTCCCACCTATCCCTTCCGTCCCTCTAACCTTCACTCCCTTCCTCCCATCCCTCCCACCAGGTCCGGAACAGAGTGTTACCTTCCTACCTATCCCTTCCGTCCCTCTATCCTTCACTCCCTCCCTTCCATCCCTCCCACCAGGGCCGGAACAGAGTGTTACCTTCCCACCTATCCCTTCCATCCCTCTATCCTTCACTCCCTCCCTTCCATCCCTCCCACCAGGGCCGGAACGGAGTGTTACCTTCCCACCTATCCCTTCCGACCCCCTATCCTTCACTCCCTCCCTTCCATCCCTCCCTCCCTCCCACCAGGGCCGGAACAGAGTGTTACCTTCCCACCTATCCCTTCCATCCCTCTATCCTTCACTCCCTCCCTTCCATCCCTCCCACCAGGGCCGGAACAGAGTGTTACCTTCCCACCTATCCCTTCCGTCCCTCTATCCTTCACTCCCTCCCTTCCATCCCTCCTATCCCTCCCTCCCTTCCACCAGGGCCGGAACAGTGTTACCTTCCCACCTATCCCTTCCGTTCCTCTATCCTTCACTCCCTCCCTCCCACCAGGGCCGGAACAGAGTGTTACCTTCCCACCTATCCCTTCCGTCCCTCTATCCTTCATTCCCTCCCTTCCATCCCTCCCTCCCTCCCACCTGGGCTGGAACAGAGTGTTACCTTCCCACCTATCCCTTCCGTCCCTCTATCCTTCACTCCCTCCCTTCCATCCCTCCCACCAGGTCCGGAACAGAGTGTTACCTTCCCACCTATCCCTTCCGTCCCTCTATCCTTCACTCCCTCCTTCCCTCCCTCCCACCAGGGCAGGAACAGAGTGTTACCTTCCCACCTATCCCTTCCGTCCCTCTATCCTTCACTCCCTCCCTTCCATCCCTCCCACCAGGTCCGGAACAGAGTGTTACCTTCCCACCTATCCCTTCCGTCCCTCTATCCTTCACTCCCTCCCTTCCATCCCTCCCACCAGGGCCGGAACGGAGTGTTACCTTCCCACCTATCCCTTCCGTCCCTCTATCCTTCACTCCCTCCCTGCCATCCCTCCCTCCCTCCTCCCAGGGCCGGAACAGAGTGTTACCTTCCCACCTATCCCTTCCGTCCCTCTATCCTTCACTCCATCCCTCCCTCCCACCAGGGCCGGAACAGAGCGTTACCTTCCCACCTATTCCTTCCGTCCCTCTATCCTTCACCCCCTCCCTCCCTCCCACCCACCAGGGCTGGAACACAGTGTTACGTTCCCACCTATCCCTTCTGTCCCTCTATCCTTCACTCCCTCCCATCCCTCCCTCCCTCACAACAGGGCCAGAACAGAGTGTTACCTTCCCACCTATCCCTTCCGTCCCTCTATCCTTCACTCCCTCCCTCCCTCCCTCCCACCAGGGCCGGAACAAAGTGTTACCTTCCTACCTATTCCTTCCGTCCCTTTATCCTTCACTCCCTTCCTCCCACCAGGGCCGGAACAGAGTGTTACCTTCCCACCTATCCCTTCCGTCCCTCTATCCTTCACTCCCTCCCTCCCACCAGGGCCGGAACAGAGTGTTACCTTCCCACCTATCCCTTCCATCCCTCTATCCTTCACTCCATCCCTCCCTCCCACCAGGGCCGGAACAGAGTGTTACCTTCCCACCTATCCCTTACTTCCCTCTATCCTTCACTCCCTCCCTCCCTCCCTCCCTCCCACCAGGGCCAGAACACAGTGTTACCTTCCCACCTATCTCTTCCGTCCCTCTATCCTTCACTCCCTCCCTTCCATCCCTCCCTCCCTCCCTCCCACCAGGGCCGGAACAGAGTGTTACCTTCCCACCTATCCCTTCCGTCCCTCTATCCTTCACTCCCTCCCTCCCTCCCACCAGGGCCGGAACAAAGTGTTACCTTCCTACCTATTCCATCCGTTCCTCTATCCTTCACTCCCTCCCTCCCACCAGGGCCGGAACAGAGTGTTACCTTCCCACCTATCCCTTCCGTCCCTCTATCCTTCACTCCCTCCCTCCCTCCCTCCCACCAGGGCCGGAACAGTGTGTTACCTTCCCACCTATCCCTTCTGTCCCTCTATCCTTCACTCCCTCCCTTCCATCCCTCCCTCCCTCCCACCAGGGCTGGAACAGTGTGTTACCTTCCCACCTATCCCTTCCATCCCTCTATCCTTCACTCCCTCCCTCCCACCAGGGCTGGAACAGAGTGTTACCTTCCCACCTATCCCTTCCGTTCCTCTATCCTTCACTCCCTCCCTTCCATCCCTCCCTCCCTCCCCACCAGGGCTGGAACAGAGTGTTACCTTCCCACCTATCCCTTCCGTACCTCTATTCTTCACTCCCTCCCTCCCTCCCTCCCTCCCTCCCTCTCACCAGGGCCGGAACAGAGTGTTACCTTCCCACCTATCCCTTCCGTCCCTCTATCCTTCACTCCCTCCCTTCCTTCCCTCCCTCCCTCCCTCCCTCTCACCAGGGCCGAAACAGAGTGTTACGTTCCCACCTATCCCTTCTGTCCCTCTATCCTTCACTCCCTCCCATCCCTCCCTCCCTCACAACAGGGCCAGAACGGAGTGTTACCTTCCCACCTATCCCTTCCGTCCCTCTATCCTTCACTCCCTCCCTTCCATCCCTCCCTCCCTCCCAACAGGGCTGGAACAGAGTGCTACCTTCCCACCTATCCCTTCCGTCCCTCTATCCTTCACTCCCTCCCTCCCACCAGGGCCGGAACAGAGTGTTACCTTCCCACCTATCCCTTCCGTCCCTCTATCCTTCACTCCCTCCCTCCCTCCCACCAGGGCCGGAACAGAGTGTTACTTTCCCACCTATCCCTTCCGTCCCTCTATCCTTCACTCCCTCCCTCCCACCAGGGCCGGAACAGAGTGTTACCTTCCCACCTATCCCTTCTGTCCCTCTATCCTTTACCCCCTCCCTCCCTCCCACCAGGGCTGGAACAGAGTGTTACCTTCCCACCTATCCCTTCCGTCCCTCTATCCTTCATTCCCTCCCTCCCTCCCTCCCTCCCTCCCTCCCACCAGGGCCGTAACAGAGTGTTACCTTCCCACCTATCCCTTCCATCCCTCTATCCTTCACTCCCTCCCTTCCATCCCTCCCTCCCTCCCTCCCACCGGGGCTGGAACAGAGTGTTACCTTCCCACCTATCCCTTCCGTTCCTCTATCCTTCACTCCCTCCCTTCCATCCCTCCTTCCCTCCCACCAGGGCTGGAACAGAGTGTTACCTTCCCACCTATCCCTTCCGTCCCTCTATCCTTCACTCCCTCCCTTCCTTCCCTCCCTCCCTCCCTCCCTCTCACCAGGGCCGAAACAGAGTGTTACGTTCCCACCTATCCCTTCTGTCCCTCTATCCTTCACTCCCTCCCATCCCTCCCTCCCTCACAACAGGGCCAGAACAGAGTGTTACCTTCCCACCTATCCCTTCTGTCCCTCTATCCTTCACTCCCTCCCTTCCATCCCTCCCTCCCTCCCACCAGGGCTGGAACAGAGTGCTACCTTCCCACCTATCCCTTCCGTCCCTCTATCCTTCACTCCCTCCCTTCCATCCCTCCCTCCCTCCCTCCCACCAGGGCCGGAACAGAGTGTTACCTTCCCACCTATCCCTTCCGTCCCTCTATCCTTCACTCCCTCCCTCCCTCCCTCCCACCAGGGCCGGAACAGTGTGTTACCTTCCCACCTATCCCTTCTGTCCCTCTATCCTTCACTCCCTCCCTTCCATCCCTCCCTCCCTCCCTCCCACCAGGGCCGGAACAGTGTGTTACCTTCCCACCTATCCCTTCCGTCCCTCTATCCTTCACTCCCTCCCTTCCATACCTCCCTCCCTCCTCCCAGGGCCGGAACAGAGTGTTACCTACCACCTATCCCTTCCGTCCCTCTATCCTTCACTCCCTCCCTCCCTCCCACCAGGGCCGGAACAGAGTGTTACCTTCCTACCTATTCCTTCCGTTCCTCTATCCTTCACTCCCTCCCTCCCACCAGGGCCGGAACAGAGTGTTACCTTCCCACCTATCCCTTCCGTTCCTCTATCCTTCACTCCCTCCCTCCCACCAGGGCCGGAACAGAGTGTTACCTTCCCACCTATCCCTTCCGTCCCTCTATCCTTCAATCCCTCCCTTCCTTCCCTCCCTCCCTCCCTCCCTCTCACCAGGGCCGAAACAGAGTGTTACGTTCCCACCTATCCCTTCTGTCCCTCTATCCTTCACTCCCTCCCATCCCTCCCTCCCTCACAACAGGGCCAGAACAGAGTGTTACCTTCCCACCTATCCCTTCCGTCCCTCTATCCTTCACTCCCTCCCTTCCATCCCTCCCTCCCTCCCACCAGGGCTGGAACAGAGTGTTACCTTCCCACCTATCCCTTCCGTCCCTCTATCCTTCACTCCCTCCCTCCCTCCCTCCCACCAGGGCCGTAACAGAGTGTTACCTTCCCACCTATCCCTTCCGT
This sequence comes from Lissotriton vulgaris, assembly GCF_964263255.1. Lineage (NCBI taxonomy): Eukaryota > Metazoa > Chordata > Amphibia > Caudata > Salamandridae > Lissotriton > Lissotriton vulgaris. The sequence goes on from NW_028246697.1 coordinate 55,540, forward strand.
CCCTCTATCCTTCACTCCCTCCCTCCCTCCCACCAGGGCCGGAACAGAGTGTTACCTTCCTACCTATCCCTTCCGTCCCTCTATCCTTCACTCCCTCCCTCCCTCCCTCCCACCAGGGCCGGAACAGTGTGTTACCTTCCCACCTATCCCTTCTGTCCCTCTATCCTTCACTCCCTCCCTTCCATCCCTCCCTCCCTCCCACCAGGGCTGGAACAGTGTGTTACCTTCCCACCTATCCCTTCCATCCCTCTATCCTTCACTCCCTCCCTCCCACCAGGGCTGGAACAGAGTGTTACCTTCCCACCTATCCCTTCCGTTCCTCTATCCTTCACTCCCTCCCTTCCATCCCTCCCTCCCTCCCCACCAGGGCTGGAACAGAGTGTTACCTTCCCACCTATCCCTTCCGTACCTCTATTCTTCACTCCCTCCCTCCCTCCCTCCCTCCCTCCCTCTCACCAGGGCCGGAACAGAGTGTTACCTTCCCACCTATCCCTTCCGTCCCTCTATCCTTCACTCCCTCCCTTCCTTCCCTCCCTCCCTCCCTCCCTCTCACCAGGGCCGAAACAGAGTGTTACGTTCCCACCTATCCCTTCTGTCCCTCTATCCTTCACTCCCTCCCATCCCTCCCTCCCTCACAACAGGGCCAGAACGGAGTGTTACCTTCCCACCTATCCCTTCCGTCCCTCTATCCTTCACTCCCTCCCTTCCATCCCTCCCTCCCTCCCAACAGGGCTGGAACAGAGTGCTACCTTCCCACCTATCCCTTCCGTCCCTCTATCCTTCACTCCCTCCCTCCCACCAGGGCCGGAACAGAGTGTTACCTTCCCACCTATCCCTTCCGTCCCTCTATCCTTCACTCCCTCCCTCCCTCCCACCAGGGCCGGAACAGAGTGTTACTTTCCCACCTATCCCTTCCGTCCCTCTATCCTTCACTCCCTCCCTCCCACCAGGGCCGGAACAGAGTGTTACCTTCCCACCTATCCCTTCCGTCCCTCTATCCTTTACCCCCTCCCTCCCTCCCACCAGGGCTGGAACAGAGTGTTACCTTCCCACCTATCCCTTCCGTCCCTCTATCCTTCACTCCCTCCCTCCCTCCCTCCCTCCCTCCCTCCCACCAGGGCCGTAACAGAGTGTTACCTTCCCACCTATCCCTTCCATCCCTCTATCCTTCACTCCCTCCCTTCCATCCCTCCCTCCCTCCCTCCCACCGGGGCTGGAACAGAGTGTTACCTTCCCACCTATCCCTTCCGTTCCTCTATCCTTCACTCCCTCCCTTCCATCCCTCCTTCCCTCCCACCAGGGCTGGAACAGAGTGTTACCTTCCCACCTATCCCTTCCGTCCCTCTATCCTTCACTCCCTCCCTTCCTTCCCTCCCTCCCTCCCTCCCTCTCACCAGGGCCGAAACAGAGTGTTACGTTCCCACCTATCCCTTCTGTCCCTCTATCCTTCACTCCCTCCCATCCCTCCCTCCCTCACAACAGGGCCAGAACAGAGTGTTACCTTCCCACCTATCCCTTCTGTCCCTCTATCCTTCACTCCCTCCCTTCCATCCCTCCCTCCCTCCCACCAGGGCTGGAACAGAGTGCTACCTTCCCACCTATCCCTTCCGTCCCTCTATCCTTCACTCCCTCCCTTCCATCCCTCCCTCCCTCCCTCCCACCAGGGCCGGAACAGAGTGTTACCTTCCCACCTATCCCTTCCGTCCCTCTATCCTTCACTCCCTCCCTCCCTCCCTCCCACCAGGGCCGGAACAGTGTGTTACCTTCCCACCTATCCCTTCTGTCCCTCTATCCTTCACTCCCTCCCTTCCATCCCTCCCTCCCTCCCTCCCACCAGGGCCGGAACAGTGTGTTACCTTCCCACCTATCCCTTCCGTCCCTCTATCCTTCACTCCCTCCCTTCCATACCTCCCTCCCTCCTCCCAGGGCCGGAACAGAGTGTTACCTACCACCTATCCCTTCCGTCCCTCTATCCTTCACTCCCTCCCTCCCTCCCACCAGGGCCGGAACAGAGTGTTACCTTCCTACCTATTCCTTCCGTTCCTCTATCCTTCACTCCCTCCCTCCCACCAGGGCCGGAACAGAGTGTTACCTTCCCACCTATCCCTTCCGTTCCTCTATCCTTCACTCCCTCCCTCCCACCAGGGCCGGAACAGAGTGTTACCTTCCCACCTATCCCTTCCGTCCCTCTATCCTTCAATCCCTCCCTTCCTTCCCTCCCTCCCTCCCTCCCTCTCACCAGGGCCGAAACAGAGTGTTACGTTCCCACCTATCCCTTCTGTCCCTCTATCCTTCACTCCCTCGCATCCCTCCCTCCCTCACAACAGGGCCAGAACAGAGTGTTACCTTCCCACCTATCCCTTCCGTCCCTCTATCCTTCACTCCCTCCCAACCATCCCTCCCTCCCTCCCACCAGGGCTGGAACAGAGTGTTACCTTCCCACCTATCCCTTCCGTCCCTCTATCCTTCACTCCCTCCCTCCCTCCCTCCCACCAGGGCCGTAACAGAGTGTTACCTTCCCACCTATCCCTTCCGTCCCTCTATCCTTCACTCCCTCCCTCCCTCCCACCAGGGCCGGAACAGAGTGTTACCTTCCTACCTATTCCTTCCGTCCCTCTATCCTTCACTCCCTCCCTCCCTCCCACCAGGGCCGGAACAGAGTGCTACCTTCCCACCTATCCCTTCCGTCCCTCTATCCTTCACTCCCTCCCTTCCATCCCTCCCTCCCTCCCACCAGGGCCGGAACAGAGTGTTACCTTCCCACCTATCCCTTCCGTCCCTCTATCCTTCACTCCCTCCCTCCCTCCCTCCCACCAGGGCCGGAACAAAGTGTTACCTTCCTCCCTATTCCTTCCGTCCCTTTATCCTTCACTCCCTTCCTCCCACCAGGGCCGGAACAGAGTGTTACCTTCCCACCTATCCCTTCCGTCCCTCTATCCTTCACTTCCTCCCTCCCTCCCACCAGGGCCAGAACAGAGTGTTACCTTTCCACCTATCCCTTCCGTCCCTCTATCCTTCACTCCCTGCCTTCCTTCCCTCCCTCCCTCCCTCTCACCAGGGCAGAAACAGAGTGTTACGTTCCCACCTATCCCTTCCGTCCCTCTATCCTTCACTCCCTCCCATCCCTCCCTCCCTCCCACCAGGGCCAGAACAGAGTGTTACCTTCCCACCTATCCCTTCGGTTCCTCTATCCTTCACTCCCACCAGGGCCAGAACAGAGTGTTACCTTCCCACCTATCCCTTCCGTTCCTCTATCCTTCACTCCCTCCCTCCCTCCCACCAGGGCCGGAAAAGAGTGTTACCTTCCTACCTATCCCTTCCGTCCCTCTATCCTTCACTCCCTCCCTTCCATCCCTCCTATCCCTCCCTCCCTCCCGGGCCAGAACAGAGTGTTACCTTCCCACCTATCCCTTCCGTCCCTCTATCATTCACTCCCTCCCTTCCATCCCTCCCTCCCTCCCTCCCACCAAGGCCGGAACAGAGTGTTACCTTCCCACCTATCCCTTCCGTCCCTCTATCCTTCACCTCCTCCCTCCCTCCCACTAGGCATGAGCGGATTTTGCGGATTGGCAATCCGCGAATTTGCGGATTTGCGAACTCGCAATCCGCAAAATCCGCGAATTCCCGCGAATTTGCGGATTTTTTTTTTTTTTTGTGTTCGCCCGTGTTTCTGCCAGTTCGCGAGGGTTTTTACAATTTCGCAATTTGCGAACTTACCTGTCGGGTCGCAAGTTTTGCGAACTTGTTGTTTCTACGTGTCCAACATGTTTGGGACACTCTTCTTCATCACTGCCACTCTCTGTCACCACTGCCACTCTCTGACTACTCATGCCACCCTCTGGCCCACCCATGCCACCCTCTGTTTCATCACCACACCCTCTGGTTGTCCAGTGTACATTATTTTCGGCAAAGCAAAGCACACCTTCCCTGCCTCAAGTGACCTGAATTAATTTGGGGCTGATTAATGTGTCACAGAATATTTTTTTAGCTGGCACCTGCTTCCTTAGTGCGCCCTGATTAGTGATCTTTTGCACTTGCTAAGTGCTTTCATTGTTGCAAAATTAGTTACAACACCTGCCCTGCCCCAACTGACAATAATGAATTAGGGGCTGATTAATGGATTTTAACTTCCAGCCTGGCTCCTGCTTGTCTCCCTTAGCTGTAATTCATGACCTTTGTGGCATATGTGTAACTATTCTGAGGTTCAGAGCAGGGTCACATAATAGTTTCAACTGGCAACTAAACTCTGGAGGGGCCCCTCAGGAAGCACTACAGGAAATGGCTACTAATGATGTGCCTGAACTTTTGAACCTGGTAAGTAGTTACTTTCAGTTTTGCTTAGATCATATTTCTGCAATTTCGCACTTATTCGCGGGGCGCGAACTCACGCGAACAGTGCGAGCAGTGCGAGCAAAATCCGCTGCTCGCGGATTTGCGGATTTTGCAGGAAATTCGCAAATCTCGCGGATTGCGGATTTCCCGAAAATCCGCAAAATCCGCGAGCGGAACGGATTTTCCGCCCATGCCTACCTCCCACCAGGGCTGGAACAGAGTGTTACCTTCCCACCTATCCCTTCCATCCCTCTATCCTTCACTCCCTCCCTTCCATCCCTCCCACCAGGGCCGGAACAGAGTGTTACCTTCCCACCTATCCCTTCCGTTCCTCTATCCTTCACTCCCTCCCTTCCTCCCTCCCACCAGGGCCGGAACAGAGTGTTACCTTCCCACCTATCCCTTCCGTCCCTCTATCCTTCACTCCCTCCCTCCCACCAGGGCCGGAACAGAGTGTTACCTTCCCACCTATCCCTTCTGTTCCTCTATCCTTCACTCCCTCCCTCCCTCCCACCAGGGCCGGAACAGAGTGTTACCTTCCCACCTATCCCTTCCGTTCCTCTATCCTTCACTCCCTCCCTCCCTCCCACCAGGGCCGGAACAGAGTGTTACCTTCCTACCTATTCCTTCCGTCCCTCTATCCTTCACTCCCTCCCTCCCTCCCACCAGGGCCGGAACAGAGTGTTACCTTCCCACCTATCCCTTCCGTCCCTCTATCCTTCACTCCCTCCCTCCCTCCCTCCCTCCAGGGCCGGAACAGAGTGCTACCTTCCCACCTATCCCTTCTGTCCCTCTATCCTTCACTCCCTCCCTTCCATCCCTCCCTCCCTCCTACCAGGGCCGAAACAGAGTGTTACCTTCCCACCTATCCCTTCTGTCCCTCTATCCTTCACCCCCTCCCTCCCTCCCTCCCACCAGGGCTGGAACAGAGTGTTACCTTCCCACCTATCCCTTCTGTCCCTCTATCCTTCACTCCCTCCCTCCCACCAGGGCCGGAACAGAGTGTTACCTTCCCACCTATCCCTTCCATCCCTCTATCCTTCACTTCCTCCCTTCCATCCCTCCCTCCCTCCATCCCGCCAGGGCCGGAACAGAGTGTTACCTTCCCACCTATCCCTTCCGTCCCTCTATGCTTCACTCCCTCCCTTCCATCTCTCCCTCCCTCCCTCCCACCAGGGCCGGAACAGTGTGTTACCTTCCCACCTATCCCTTCTGTCCCTCTATCCTTCACTCCCTCCCTTCCATCCCTCCCTCCCTCCCTCCCACCAGGGCCGGAACAGTGTGTTACCTTCCCACCTATCCCTTCCGTCCCTCTATCCTTCACTCCCTCCCTTCCATCCCTCCCTCCCTCCTCCCAGGGCCGGAACAGAGTGTTACCTACCACCTATCCCTTCCGTCCCTCTATCCTTCACTCCCTCCCTCCCTCCCACCAGGGCCGGAACAGAGTGTTACCTTCCTACCTATTCCTTCCGTTCCTCTATCCTTCACTCCCTCCCTCCCACCAGGGCCGGAACAGAGTGTTACCTTCCCACCTATCCCTTCCGTTCCTCTATCCTTCACTCCCTCCCTCCCACCAGGGCCGGAACAGAGTGTTACCTTCCCACCTATCCCTTCCGTCCCTCTATCCTTCACTCCCTCCCTTCCTTCCCTCCCTCCCTCCCTCCCTCTCACCAGGGCCGAAACAGAGTGTTACGTTCCCACCTATCCCTTCTGTCCCTCTATCCTTCACTCCCTCCCATCCCTCCCTCCCTCACAACAGGGCCAGAACAGAGTGTTACCTTCCCACCTATCCCTTCCGTCCCTCTATCCTTCACTCCCTCCCTTCCATCCCTCCCTCCCTCCCACCAGGGCTGGAACAGAGTGTTACCTTCCCACCTATCCCTTCCGTCCCTCTATCCTTCACTCCCTCCCTCCCTCCCTCCCACCAGGGCTGTAACAGAGTGTTACCTTCCCACCTATCCCTTCCGTCCCTCTATCCTTCACTCCCTCCCTCCCTCCCACCAGGGCCGGAACAGAGTGCTACTTTCCCACCTATCCCTTCCGTCCCTCTATCCTTCACTCCCTCCCTTCCATCCCTCCCTCCCTCCCTCCCACCAGGGCCGGATCAGAGTGTTACCTTCCCACCTATCCCTTCCGTCCCTCTATCCTTCACTCCCTCCCTCCCTCCCTCCCATCAGGGCCGGAACAAAGTGTTACCTTCCTCCCTATTCCTTCCGTCCCTTTATCCTTCACTCCCTTCCTCCCACCAGGGCCGGAACAGAGTGTTACCTTCCCACCTATCCCTTCCGTCCCTCTATCCTTCACTCCCTCCCTCCCACCAGGGCCAGAACAGAGTGTTACCTTTCCACCTATCCCTTCCGTCCCTCTATCCTTCACTCCCTGCCTTCCTTCCCTCCCTCCCTCCCTCTCACCAGGGCAGAAACAGAGTGTTACGTTCCCACCTATCCCTTCCGTCCCTCTATCCTTCACTCCCTCCCATCCCTCCCTCCCTCCCACCAGGGCCAGAACAGAGTGTTACCTTCCCACCTATCCCTTCGGTTCCTCTATCCTTCACTCCCTCCCTCCCACCAGGGCCAGAACAGAGTGTTACCTTCCCACCTATCCCTTCCGTTCCTCTATCCTTCACTCCCTCCCTCCCTCCCACCAGGGCCGGAACAGAGTGTTACCTTCCTACCTATCCCTTCCGTCCCTCTATCCTTCACTCCCTCCCTTCCATCCCTCCTATCCCTCCCTCCCTCCCGGGCCAGAACAGAGTGTTACCTTCCCACCTATCCCTTCCGTCCCTCTATCCTTCACTCCCTCCCTTCCATCCCTCCCTCCCTCCCTCCCACCAGGGCCGGAACAGAGTGTTACCTTCCCACCTATCCCTTCCGTCCCTCTATCCTTCACCCCCTCCCTCCCTCCCACCAGGGCTGGAACAGAGTGTTACCTTCCCACCTATCCCTTCCGTCCCTCTATCCTTCACTCCCTCCCTCCCACCAGGGCCGGAACAGAGTGTTACCTTCCCACCTATCCCTTCCATCCCTCTATCCTTCACTCCCTCCCTTCCATCCCTCCCACCAGGGCCGGAACAGAGTGTTACCTTCCCACCTATCCCTTCCGTTCCTCTATCCTTCACTCCCTCCCTTCCTCCCTCCCACCAGGGCCGGAACAGAGTGTTACCTTCCCACCTATCCCTTCTGTCCCTCTATCCTTCACTCCCTCCCTCCCACCAGGGCCGGAACAGAGTGTTACCTTCCCACCTATCCCTTCTGTTCCTCTATCCTTCACTCCCTCCCTCCCTCCCACCAGGACCGGAACAGAGTGTTACCTTCCCACCTATCCCTTCCGTTCCTCTATCCTTCACTCCCTCCCTCCCTCCCACCAGGGCCGGAACAGAGTCTTACCTTCCTACCTATTCCTTCCGTCCCTCTATCCTTCACTCCCTCCCTCCCTCCCACCAGGGCCGGAACAGAGTGTTACCTTCCCACCTATCCCTTCCGTCCCTCTATCCTTCACTCCCTCCCTCTCTCCCTCCCTCCAGGGCCGGAACAGAGTGCTACCTTCCCACCTATCCCTTCTGTCCCTCTATCCTTCACTCCCTCCCTTCCATCCCTCCCTCCCTCCTACCAGGGCCGAAACAGAGTGTTACCTTCCCACCTATCCCTTCTGTCCCTCTATCCTTCACCCCCTCCCTCCCTCCCTCCCACCAGGGCTGGAACAGAGTGTTACCTTCCCACCTATCCCTTCTGTCCCTCTATCCTTCACTCCCTCCCTCCCACCAGGGCCGGAACAGAGTGTTACCTTCCCACCTATCCCTTCCATCCCTCTATCCTTCACTTCCTCCCTTCCATCCCTCCCTCCCTCCATCCCGCCAGGGCCGGAACAGAGTGTTACCTTCCCACCTATCCCTTCCGTCCCTCTATGCTTCACTCCCTCCCTTCCATCTCTCCCTCCCTCCCTCCCACCAGGGCCGGAACAGAGTGTTACCTTCCCACCTATCCCTTCCGTCCCTCTATCCTTCACTCCCTCCCTCCCTCCCTCCCACCAGGGCCGGAACAAAGTGTTACCTTCCTACCTATCCCTTCCGTCCCTCTATCCTTCACTCCTTCCCTTCCATTCCTCCCTCCCTCCCTCCCACCAGGGCCGGAACAGAGTGTTACCTTCCCACCTATCCCTTCCGTCCCTCTATCCTTCACTCCCTCCCTCCCTCCCACCAGGGCCGGAACAAAGTGTTACCTTCCTACCTATTCCTTCCGTCCCTCTATCCTTCACTCCCTTCCTCCCACCAGGGCCGGAACAGAGTGTTACCTTCCCACCTATCCCTTCCGTCCCTCTATCCTTCACTCCCTCCCTCCCTCCCACCAGGGCCGGAACAAAGTGTTACCTTCCTACCTATCCCTTCCGTCCCTCTATCCTTCACTCCCTCCCTTCCATTCCTCCCTCCCTCCCTCCCACCAGGGCCGGAACAGAGTGTTACCTTCCCACCTATCCCTTCCGACCCTCTATCCTTCACTCCCTCCCTTCCATCCCTCCCTCCCTCCCTCCCACCAGGGCCGGAACAGAGTGTTACCTTCCCACCTATCCCTTCCGTCCCTCTATCCTTCACTCCCTCCCTACCTCCCACCAGGGCCGGAACAAAGTGTTACCTTCCTACCTATTCCTTCCGTCCCTCTATCCTTCACTCCCTTCCTCCCACCAGGGCCGGAACAGAGTGTTACCTTCCCACCTATCCCTTCCGTCCCTCTATCCTTCACTCCCTCCCTCCCTCCCTCCCTCCCACCAGGGCCGGAACAGAGTGTTACCTTCCCACCTATCCCTTCCGTCCCTCTATCCTTCACTCCCTCCCTTCCATCCCTCCCTCCCTCCCACCAGGGCCGGAACAGAGTGTTACCTTCCCACCTATCCCTTCCGTCCCTCTATCCTTCCCTCCCTCCCTCCCTCCCTCCCTCCCACCAGGGCCGGAACAAAGTGTTACCTTCCTACCTATTCCTTCCGTCCCTCTATCCTTCACTCCCTTCCTTCCACCAGGGCCGGAACAGAGTGTTACCTTCCCACCTATCCCTTCCGTCCCTCTATCCTTCACTCCCTCCCTCCCTCCCTCCCACCAGGGCCGGAACAGAGTGTTACCTTCTCACCTATCCCTTCCGTCCCTCTATCCTTCACTCCCTCCCTTCCATCCCTCCCACCAGGGCCGGAACAGAGTGTTACCTTCCCACCTATCCCTTCTGTCCCTCTATCCTTCACTCCCTTCCTTCCATCCCTCCCTCCCTCCAGCCCACCAGGGCCGGAACGGAGTGTTACCTTCCCACCTATCCCTTCCGTCCCTCTATCCTTCACTCCCTCCCTTCCCTCCCTCCCACCAGGGCTGGAACAGAGTGTTACCTTCCCACCTTTCCCTTCCGTCCCTCTATCCTTCACTCCCTCCCTCCCTCCCACCAGGGCCGGAACAGAGTGCTACCTTCCCACCTATCCCTTCTGTCCCTCTATCCTTGACTCCCTCCTTTCCATCCCTCCCTCCCTCCCTCCTCCCAGGGCCGGAACAGTGTGTTACCTTCCCACCTATCCCTTCCATCCCTCTATCCTTCACTCCCTCCCTTCCACCCTTCCCTCCCTCCCTCCCCACCAGGGCCGGAACGGAGTGTTAATTTCCCACCTATCCCTTCTGTCCCTCTATCCTTCACTCCCTCCCTCCCTCCCTCCCACCAGGGCCGGAACAGAGTGTTACCTTCCCACCTATCCCTTCCGTCCCTCTATCCTTCACTCCCTCCCTCCTACCAGGGTCGGAACAGAGTGTTACCTTCCCACCTATCCCTTCCGTCCCTCTATCCTTCACTCCCTCCCTTCCATTCCTCCCTCCCTCCCTCCCACCAGGGCCGGAACAGAGTGTTACCTTCCCACCTATATTTTCCGTCCCTCTATCAATCACCCCCTCCCTCCCTCCCACCAGGGCCAGAACATAGTGTTACCTTCCCACCTATCCCTTCCGTCCCTCTATCCTTCACTCCCTCCCTCCCTCCCACCAGGGCCGGAACAGAGTGTTACCTTCCCACCTATCCCTTCCGTCCCTCTATCCTTCACTCCCTCCCTTCCATCCCTCCCTCCCTCCCTTCCACCAGGGCCGGAACAGAGTGTTACCTTCCCACATATCCCTTCAGTCCCTCTATTCTTCACTCCCTCCCTCCTTCCCACCAGGGCCAGAACAGAGTATTACCTTCCCACCTATCCCTTCCGTCCCTCTATCCTTCACCCCCTCCCTCCCTCCCTCCCACCAGGGCTGGAACAGAGTGTTACCTTCCCACCTATCCCTTCCGTCCCTCTATCCTTCACTCCCTCCCTCCCTCCCACCAGGGCCGTAACAGAGTGTTACCTTCCCACCTATCCCTTCCATCCCTCTATCCTTCACTCCCTCCCTTCCATCCCTCCCTCCCTCCCTCCCACCAGGGCCGGAACAGAGTGTTACCTTCCCACCTCTCCCTTCCGTTCCTCTATCCTTCACTCCCTCCCTCCCTCCCTCCCACCAGGGCCGGAACAGAGTGTTACCTTCCCACCTATCCCTTCCGTCCCTCTATCCTTCACTCCCTCCCTCCCACCAGGGCCGGAACAGAGTGTTACCTTCCCACCTATCCCTTCCGTTCCTCTATCCTTCACTCCCTCCCTCCCTCCCACCAGGGCCGGAACAGAGTGTTACCTTCCCACCTATCCCTTCCGTCCCTCTATCCTTCACTCCCTCCCTCCCTCCCTCCCACCAGGGCCGGAACAGAGTGCTACCTTCCCACCTATCCCTTCTGTCCCTCTATCCTTCACTCCCTCCCTTCCATCCCTCCCTCCCTCCCTCCCTCCCTCCCACCAGGGCCGGAACAGTGTTACCTTCCCACCTATCCCTTCCATCCCTCTATCCTTCACTCCCTCCCTCCCTCCCACCAGGGCCGGAACAAAGGGTTACCTTCCTACCTATTCCTTCCGTCCCTTTATCCTTCACTCCCTTCCTCCCACCAGGGCCGGAACAGAGTGTTACCTTCCCACCTATCCCTTCCGTCCCTCTATCCTTCACTCCCTCCCTCCCTCCCACCAGGGCCGGAACAGAGTGTTACCTTCCCACCTATCCCTTCCGTCCCTCTATCCTTCACTCCCTCCCTTCCTTCCCTCCCTCCCTCCCTCCCTCTCACCAGGGCCGAAACAGAGTGTTACGTTCCCACTTATCCCTTCTGTCCCTCTATCCTTCACTCCCTCCCATCCCTCCCTCCCTCACAACAGGGCCAGAACAGAGTGTTACCTTCCCACCTATCCCTTCCGTCACTCTATCCTTCACTCCCTCCCTTCCATCCCTCCCTCCCTCCCACCAGGGCTGGAACAGAGTGTTACCTTCCCACCTATCCCTTCCGTCCCTCTATCCTTCACTCCCTCCCTCCCTCCCTCCTACCAGGGCCGAAACAGAGTGTTACCTTCCCACCTATCCCTTCTGTCCCTCTATCCTTCACCCCCTCCCTCCCTCCCTCCCACCAGGGCTGGAACAGAGTGTTACCTTCCCACCTATCCCTTCTGTCCCTCTATCCTTCACTCCCTCCCTCCCACCAGGGCCGGAACAGAGTGTTACCTTCCCACCTATCCCTTCCATCCCTCTATCCTTCACTTCCTCCCTTCCATCCCTCCCTCCCTCCATCCCGCCAGGGCCGGAACAGAGTGTTACCTTCCCACCTATCCCTTCCGTCCCTCTATGCTTCACTCCCTCCCTTCCATCTCTCCCTCCCTCCCTCCCACCAGGGCCGGAACAGAGTGTTACCTTCCCACCTATCCCTTCCGTCCCTCTATCCTTCACTCCCTCCCTCCCTCCCACCAGGGCCGGAACAAAGTGTTACCTTCCTACCTATCCCTTCCATCCCTCTATCCTTCACTCCCTCCCTTCCATTCCTCCCTCCCTCCCACCAGGGCCGGAACAGAGTGTTACCTTCCCACCTATCCCTTCCGTCCCTCTATCCTTCACTCCCTTCCTCCCACCAGGGCCGGAACAGAGTGTTACCTTCCCACCTATCCCTTCCGTCCCTCTATCCTTCACTCCCTCCCTCCCTCCCTCCCACCAGGGCCGGAACAGAGTGTTACCTTCCCACCTATCCCTTCCGTCCCTCTATCCTTCACCCCCTCCCTCCCTCCCTCCCACCAGGGCTGGAACAGAGTGTTACCTTCCCACCTATCCCTTCCGTCCCTCTATCCTTCACTCCCTCCCTCCCTCCCACCAGGGCCGGAACAGAGTGTTACCTTCCCACCTATCCCTTCCGTCCCTCTATCCTTTCCTCCCTCCCTCCCTCCCTCCCACCAGGGCCGTAACAGAGTGTTACCTTCCCACCTATCCCTTCCATCCCTCTATCCTTCACTCCCTCCCTTCCATCCCTCCCTCCCTCCCTCCCACCAGGGCCGGAACAGAGTGTTACCTTCCTACCTATTCCTTCCGTCCCTCTATCCTTCAATCCCTCCCTCCCTCCCACCAGGGCCGGAACAGAGTGTTACCTTCCCACCTATCCCTTCCGTCCCTCTATCCTTCACTCCCTCCCTTCCATCCCTCCCTCCCTCCCTCCCACCAGGGCCGGAACAGAGTGTTACCTTCCCACCTATCCCTTCCGTCCCTCTATCTTTCACTCCCTCCCTCCCTCCCTCCCTCCCACCAGGGCCGGAACAGAGTGTTACCTTCCCACCTATCCCTTCCGTCCCTCTATCCTTCACTCCCTCCCTTCCATCCCTCCCTCCCTCCCTCCCACCAGGGCCGGAACAGAGTGTTACCTTCCCACCTATCCCTTCCGTCCCTCTATCCTTCACTCCCTCCCTCCCTCAGTCAGTCTCAGTCAGTCTCAGTCACAGTCAGTCTCAGTCTGTCAGTCTCAGTCAGTCTCAGTCTCAGTCAGTCTCAATCTCAGTCAGTCTTAATCTGTCAGTCTCAGTCAGTCACAGTCAGTCTCAGTCAGTCTCGGTCTATCTCAGTCAGTCTCAGTCAGTCTCAGTCTCAGTCAGTCTCAGTCAGTCTCAGTCTCAGTCAGTCTCAGTCAGTCTCAGTCTCAGTCTGTCAGTCTCAGTCACAGTCAGTCTGTCTCAGTCAGTCTCAGTCAGTCTCAGTCAATCTCAGTCAGTCTCAGTCAGTCTCAGTCAGTCTCAGTCAGTCTCAGTCAGTCTCAGTCAGTCACAGTCAGTCACAGTCAGTCTCAGTCTGTCAGTCTCAGTCAGTCTCAGTCTCAGTCAGTCTCAGTCAGTCTCAGTCAGTCTCAGTCAGTCTCAGTCAGTCTGTCAGTCTCAGTCAGTCTCAGTCAGAGTCAGTCTCAGTCAGTCTCAGTCAGTCTCAGTCAGTCTCAGTCAGTCTCAGTCAGTCTCAGTCAGTCTCAGTCAGTCTCAGTCAGTCTCAGTCAGTCACAGTCAGTCACAGTCTCAGTCAGTCTCAGTCAGTCTGTCAGTCTCAGTCAGTCTCAGTCAGTCTGTCAGTCTCAGTCAGTCTCAGTCAGTCTGTCAGTCTCAGTCAGTCTCAGTCAGTCTCAGTCAGTCTCAGTCAGTCTGTCAGTCTCAGTCAGTCTCAGTCAGTCTCAGTCAGTCTCAGTCAGTCTCAGTCAGTCACAGTCAGTCTCAGTCAGTCTCAGTCAGTCACAGTCAGTCTCAGTCAGTCACAGTCAGTCACAGTCAGTCTCAGTCAGTCTCAGTCTCAGTCAGTCTCAGTCAGTCAGAGTCTCAGTCAGTCTCAGTCTCAGTCAGTCTCAGTCAGTCTCAGTCAGTCTCAGTCAGTCTCAGTCAGTCTCAGTCTCAGTCAGTCTCAGTCAGTCAGAGTCTCAGTCAGTCTCAGTCTCAGTCAGTCTCAGTCTCAGTCAGTCTCAGTCAGTCTCAGTCAGTCTCAGTCTCAGTCAGTCTCAGTCAGTCTCAGTCAGTCTCAGTCTCAGTCAGTCTCAGTCTCAGTCAGTCTCAGTCTCAGTCAGTCTTAGTCTCAGTCAGTCTCAGTCTGTCAGTCACAGTCAGTCTCAGTCAGTCTCGGTCTATCTCAGTCTGAGTGACGTAAATAATTAATTTACTCTCTTAATTTCTATGCAGGTAAGTACTTAATCAATAATAACTCAATCAGAATGAAAGAAAACAGAGTCCGTGGTGTTAGAGTTTCTAAGGGTTTTATTCCTCATAAAGGAATCAGGATATCATGTTCTGACCACCACAGGGGTGTCAGAAGGGATAGATGAGCGCGCTCTCGTTTATTGACATTACATAGCTTATATACTTGATTTACATCATAAGTTTCAATGTGAGAGGCGTAACAGCTGAGAGAAGACAAGATAACAGTATACACGTGGTACCAATACATCAAGAGGCGTAAACTAGGCGTGAACTAGAGGTGTGTGCTCGAAACGTCACTGATAGGTGACGCAAGTGGGTGGCACCAAGGGGTGGCGCTAACAGAATGTTGCAATGTCAGCAGAAATCGGAAGCTTGGATGCGCGCGCAGCTGCATGACGTGTGACTGACGGGGTGCAGGGGTCTTGACATTTACACTGACGGAAAGAGACAGAAGTCTGGCATGTCAGATCAACTTGTACTTCTATCATATCTGGTATCTGATGTTTAGGAATTATACTATCTGGGCGGAAAGGTCTCTAGGGTAGAGGCTATTCTATGCTAACTGTGGATGCGTGTATAAGCGCCTGAGTGTCTACATGTGAAGCGTGGGGGCACGGGGCCTTCCATGGAAGCATGGCAACGGAGGCTATGAATTACTTGCATTAAGACAGATCGGCCTTTTGGCTCTGCAGCTGGAGAGGATGTTTACAGGATCTAGTAGGCAGGAATGTATTCTCGGGGAGCGGAACAGATAACTCGAAGGTTATAGTCAGTCTTGGCAGAAAGCAGGCTTGAGCTGAGCGCGAGAGGCCGCGCTGAATATAGGGCATAGTTCATGAGTACAGAGGTAGCCTGGGCAGAGCCAGGAGCCACAAAAGAGGTTCAGATGGCAGGAATTCAGGGCCTACTCTGGCTAGAGCAGGAAAAAGTGAAAAGTGTACTACAAAAAGACGTTGGCATAGCATACTTAGGAACGGACTATATAATCCATTCATGGTGCATCTGAAAGAGGACAAGTTGACGGTGGACGCAAATGTATTTGCGTCTTCATAACTGGCACAGGAGGGAAGTTACATGCACTTTAAGCTGGTACATGGAGTCGGTGGGGTACGCGCTAGGGAACACAACATGGCCAAAATTTAATTTTCCTCATTCCCTCCTTGTTCCCTACGGACCCTTCATGAAATATCGATCCTCATGAATCGATCAGTCTGTTCTTGTAACATCATTTGTTCTTCTTTCTTTCGGTTACGTTTTGAGTGAAAACTGGAATGCTCAATACAAGAAGTGGCACATAGTCCACAAATCGCTGGCCCACACTGTAGGCACAGGCAGCAACTGAATACTAGGACTAGGCCAATGCCTAGGAAGGATAGGATCTTCCATCCCCAAGCTGTTAACGTTGTCCAGAACCAACCGGACCAAGTCCAGGTGCCTGGATTCTGATGTATCTGATTTGCAATTTTATGAAGACGGGTGATAGCTTGATATACAGATGGTGCATTCTGTGGAATGAAAACACAGCAGCTTGACCCGATGACCTTACAAGCTCCACCTCTATCTGCCAAGATGACGTCAATTACAAGACGATTCTGAAGGACAACAACCCGCATAGCGGACTGCTCCTCTGTTAAGTTTCCTAAGGCGGAGGTAGTTTCATTTACTACAGCTTCAAGTGTTCTAGTTAATCTGCGTATTAATTTACTATTCTGGACAGGGCCTAAGAAGAAAAAGAATCCTTTATTAAAGTCGGTGTACTGTTCCCATGCTGTTTCTGTGTAGTCGACAAGGG
Organism: Lissotriton vulgaris; assembly: GCF_964263255.1. Taxonomy (NCBI): domain Eukaryota; kingdom Metazoa; phylum Chordata; class Amphibia; order Caudata; family Salamandridae; genus Lissotriton; species Lissotriton vulgaris. Next base: position 71,720 of record NW_028246697.1, read on the forward strand.
GGGCATCTCTTCTGGGTCTATTCTTTACTAGATTGCTATTTCTATGGTAATCGGAAGGAGCTAGAAAAACGGGTGGCAGAAGGAATGCAATGTAACAGGTACCATCCCAATCTGGAGGTAGACGAGTGTATGCGGCATGACCACACACAAAGTAAGAATGACTGATAGCTTTGAAGGATGACTTTCCATCATCACTGAATTCGACCACAGTAGTGCATTTACTATGACCTAAGTGTACTGAACCTTTTTTCTTGATACATAATTCACCAGTGACTGGCAGTACTGACATAATAGGTAGAACTGGTGCGGCTTCGGATTCGACAGTAAGAATCATAAGGCTAATTGTGTAATTACCTAATCCATATACTTCATTTTCTAGATCAGTTCCTATTCTAATGGGGAGTCCCTTCTTATCCGGGTAACAGACGTCTAGTAGGACCAAGTTCAGGTTTCCCCAAACCCAACCCCCATCGAAAACAGCAATGTCGGGATCTAGAGAATTAATTATCTTAAACCATGCTCCGCAGGAGCCATTGTGAGTGAACGGATACGGAAAGAGAGGCAGTGCTCCTTTGTAATTCTGGTAGGGAGGGAGTCGGCCACATATCCAGCAATCTGTAGCATTGTTAGTTTGATGAGAATGATGTAGCATACTAATGAATGTATTGTTGCGCAGCGCCAGTCTGTAGGAAAGCTCATGAGGAGGTAACTCACTAAAAGTGTGTTCAGCAGAGACATTGTAAGCAGATTGTTCACGCTTGAAGATAGGAAAGTATATAGATAACAAGATACTAGCAATGATTATTAATATACTGATAATAAACATAATTATTAATGTCACTATGCAGTGACTACGAAGTGATTTGCAATATGTTCTTTTCTTTTCCTCTCTCTCTCTAACTCGATCTAGGGGATACATGTCAGAAACTATTTAACCGATTCACCTAGGGGAGGACTTAAACAATTAAACTGTCTGACTTGCTAGATCGTAACTTCATACGATATTGTTCTTGAGGAGTTTTTTCTCGTTTGCATTCGGAAAAGTCTTTGATATCAGAGTCTTTGGTGGGGGTGGGTGTGTCTTGTTCCGGTTTCAGTCCTGGGAATGTTTTGATATGGCTTAGGTGGACCCACCCCTTTCTTCCTTCCAATTTGACTGCAGTCTTTGTTGTTAGAAGAACGGTCTTCGGAGACTTCCAGCGAGGCTCCAACGGACTTTTCCTGTCGAAGTTTCGGACTAAAACAACGTCACCGGGGCGGACATCATGCTCCTTCACATCGGTGTTGTCAGGGAAGGCAGCGGCAACCTGTGAACGACATGATTGGAGTGCAGACATCAAGGAGGCAAGGTAATCTGTCAACATATTAGAATCAACATCGGTTATCTTTTTAGGAATGGGCGTCCCCCACATATTCGGTGGTCTTCCAAAGACCACTTCGTACGGAGATAGCCCTGATCTCGAATGGGCGACCATTCTCATATAGAATAGTGCCACCGGCAGGGCGACTATCCAGTCGACCCCTTTGTCCTGACATATTTTGGCAAGGCGAATCTTTAATGTCTGATTATGCCTTTCTACAAGGCCTGCTGCTTCTGGATGTCGGACACAATGGAACTTCCACTGGTATCCCAATAATAAGGAAACGTCTTTCATTAGGGCAGACGAGAACGGCTGACCGTTATCTGAGTACACGACACGAGGCAAGCCGTACCGTGGGAAAAATTCACGAACCAACTGTTTGGCAGTGGTCGGAGCAGTATAATCTGGGACTGGATATGCTTCGGTCCAGCGGGACAGAGCACAGACAACTACGAGAACATATTTAAATCCTCGACAACGGTCCATCTGGATATAATCCATCTGGAGGACTTCAAAAGGGTGATCGGGAGGATGAAATCCACCTTGCTCTACAGGGACGCTTTTACCTGGATTGAACTGACAACAGATCATGCAAGTACGCACTTTCTGTTTTGCGGCTGCTCGTAAGTGTTTATTGTTCCAGATATTTTGCAAACTGTCTAGCATTGCTTTCTCTCCTAAATGGGCAGGACTATGTGCTGTATTTATCATGACTTGAACCATAGAGTCAGGGAGAAACCATGTAGATTTTCCCTTCGTCATCCAACCCTGATCTGTCTGGACCCCTCCTAGTTCGATCCATTTCTTTATTTCGTCTGCAGTAGCATGTGTCTGAATGTCAATAACATCTAGTGTGGGATCTCTAACTGTCATGCAGTTTATCGGATCTGTTGTCTTGGTCGTATCAGTTGTCTGAGTGTGGGTCAGTGCTGTATGTTTTGCTGTCTTATCTGCCAGGTCGTTACCCTGGGAAACAGAATCTGTGGCTTTAGTATGGGCTTTACACTTCATGACTGATATGGCTGAAGGCAGATGTATTGCTTCTAACAGTGCTTGAATGAGAGGACCATGCTGGATCTTGGTACCATGAGAGGTCAGGAAACCTCGTTCCTGCCAGAGCATACCGAAGTCGTGTACGACTCCAAACGCATAACGGGAATCTGTGTATATGTTAACATTTCTGTTCTTTGCTAGAATACAGGCTTGGGTCAGAGCGATGAGCTCTGCCGCTTGAGCAGACAGTGCATCAATACGTTGTGTTTCTTTAACTTCAGTTTCAGTGGTCACGGCATATGCGGCCACTAATTCTCCTGTACTTGTTCTCATGCATGAACCATCTACATAAAGTGTCAGGTCTGGATTTGTCAATGGAACATCTGTTAAATCTCGTCTGGGTTTCGTTACTGCATTAATAATCTCTATACAATCATGTGGAGCTGGATCTGTCATAACTGTAGGTAACAATGTTGCTGGGTTCAAGATACTGCAGCGTCTGATTTCTATGTGTGGCTGGAATAATGTCAATTCGTAACCTGTCAATCGTGCTATAGTCAAGTGTTGAGTCTGGGTTCTGTTTAGCAGAACCTCTACAGAATGTGGAACTTGTACTGTTAACTGATGACCTAAAACAATTGAATCGCTTTGTCTGATTGCTAACGCTGTTGCTGCTACTGACTTTAAGCATGCAGGGAGTGCCTGTGCTACTGAATCCAATGTACTTGAAAAATAAGCGCAAGGCTTATGTGAACCTGCTTGCTCTTGAGTGAGGACAGACAATGCTGTACCATCACGTTCTGTAACAAAAAGTGTAAACGGTTTACTGTAACATGGTGTCGCTAAAACTGGTGCTTGGCATAAAGCTTTCTTTAATTCCTCAAAGGCTTGTGTGTGTTCCTGAGTCCAAGGAAGGACAGTCGGAGTCGCTGCCTCCTGTGTCGTTAACTGGATGAGTGGTTTAGCTAGAAATGCATATTGAGGAATCCATTGTCTGCAGTACGAGGTGAGGCCTATGAAGGCCCGCACTTCTTTTTGTGACTGGGGTCGGGACATGTTTACTATTAACTGAATGCGATCGGGAGTGAGCTGTCTCCCCACTTTGGACAGCAAGTGACCCAAGTACACAACTTGCTGAACACAGAATTGTAGCTTCGAAGGAGACACCTTGTGTCCCTTGTCGGCCAGAAAATGCAAAACTATCAGAGATGCTTGTTCACATTCGGGCTCACTTCGTGCGGTGATCAGCAGATCATCGACGTACTGTAGTAAAGCTGTATTAACTGGCATTTGAATACAATCTAGCTGTCTTTTCAGTGCTTGACTATAGATGCTGGGGCTTTCTGTAAATCCTTGAGGTGCGCGGGAAAATTTGAAACTTCGTCCATTTAAACTGAATCCGAAGAGATATTGGCTCTCCGGGTCAATGGGTACACTGAAGAAGGCGTTCTTGAGATCGATTACAGTAAAGAACGTTGCTTCTGAATCAATAGCAGTTAACAGGGTGGAGATATCGGGGACCACAGGATACTGTGGTACAATGCATTTGTTCAGTTCTCGAAGATCAATCACCAGCCGGTATACTGGCGGTGCATTGCGGTCTGTACGTTTAAGAATTGGAATGATAGGCGAATTACAGATATTGGAGTCGGTCTCTACGACCACTCCTTGGGCGATAAGCTCTTCAATTATTTTCAGTAAAGCCACTACAGCATCGGGTGGTAACTTGTATTGTCTGATTCTGGGTAGAACAACTCCTGTCTTGAGTGTAACACGGTATGGTGTGATATGCATACAACCTACATCAGCTGGGCCTTTTGCCCATAAGTGATCTGGTACATTTTTCAATCTGACATCAAAGTCACGTAGAACATAATGACCCTTGAAATCTCGTAGAAAGAGTCTGACTCCCTCCGGGGAACAACAAATTATAGCTCCTAAAGCCTTTAGTGTTTTAATTCCTAACAGATTTTCGGGACATGATTTCGTAAGTAACAAATCTGTAACTCGAGATAATGGACCCACAGCTAGTGGTACTGGTTCTGATACCTCATTTACAATAGGCTGTCCTGAAAAACCAAGGGAAACATTCTGTGAGCCTGAGAGGGGTGCCCCTGGAACTTCATTATGACTTATAGTAGTGCGACTTGCCCCTGTGTCAATTAAAAACTTTCTGTCTTTTCCTAATACGTGACTATGTACATATGGACCTTCTTGATCTACAGGAATTTCAATAAGAGGCAAATCACTTTCCCTCCCTAGGCTGTTTCATGTATAACGCTGATAATCTGGATATGCCGACTGGGCATACTGGTACATTTGTTGTGAGACTTCTCTAGTTGCAGCAGTGGGCTGTGTCTGAGCATGCTGTGGCTGCGGTACTGCTACTGTCTGTACTGTATGGGACTGATCATGCATAGGCTGTGTATTCTGCATTTGTTGTTCGTTCTGCGAGGTCTGTTGATGACCCTGTTCATGTCTAGGCGGACGCGGTCTTTCTTTAGTTTTACCTGTCTCGATGTTATGTTTCAGGACTGGACATTCATGTACGTAGTGACCTGGCTGCTTGCAATAATTACATGTCCCTTTAACGGGAGCGGCAGAATGATTGGTCTGAGCCCCACCTTTTCTATGACCCTCGGCTGGAATTGTCTGAGCTACTAACATTTTCATTTTCGTGTCTTTCATACGTTTCTGTTCCTGCTCTTGTTCTTCCCTAATTCTATTCTGGTGATATTGTAACATTTGTAACATCTGTGATGGCGTATTTGCCTGCCAAGTACTTTCAACCTTGTACACTCTATTTTTAACTAGTGGTAGGGCGTTCTCTACTAATTTCGTTACAAAAAGGTGTGGATATGACTCGCTACTAGTTTTTAGGCCACTATTGATAATGAAACATTTCTCAAATCTTGAATAAAAGTCACTAGTATCTTCATCTTGTTTCTGTTTACAGGACGAGATTGCGTCCCAATCTTCCTTTCTAGTTGTCAATAATCTTGGCAGAACCTGTACTATTAAACCTGGTAATGCTTTAGTCAGATCCCCAAGGCCTAACCCTGGGACTCGTTTCTTTTCTTCGTCTTCTATCTCCGCCCATGCTATCTTTGACTCTCCCACTTCCCAATCCTTCTCCTTTAATTTCTCGTAAATGCCCGTGGGCAACAGTACTTTTAACATTTTCATAATATCATCATACGTGTAATCTCCCATCAATAACATGTCTTTAAGCTCTCTGTGAAAACCTGCAGGGTCTTTATCATGGCACGGAACTAATTTCTTCATTTCTAATAGTTCTAACTTAGTCAGTGGTGTGTGAACATACACACGTTTCAGGATATGATCCTCACCCATAACTGGATGTACTTCTCGTAAGGGATTCTGACTTTCAATGCCACCACCGCATTGCATGTGGTACGTTTTTCTTTCTGGAGGCGGGGCGGGAACATATTCAGAGCTCAGGAAGGTGTTATACTTACGTCGTTGTTCTAGAATTATTTGTATTAATTTGGTACTAAAACCTCTCCATCTATCCATGATTAGTGCTTCTAATGTTTCGTGTAAGGGGCCTGGATCAGAATGATGGTTTCTGAACTTGATAAGGAGGTGCTGAATCATGTATACACCTGCTATTTTCTGCTCTTCCGGGGAAAGGTTCAAGAATGTCTGCACTAACGTGTCATCATTATATATATCTGGGTTTTCGGCCCACAACACGGCGGACCGGGCTAGTTCCTGTTCATCCATAGAATTGAGTATATGATACCCTACTCGATCTCGAAGCCTTTTATCAGTTTCTTGGAACTGATGTTCTGTAGAATTCGGATTTGTTAAAGCGGAGAAAAGAACTCTCTTGCTCTCCGGACGGACACCTTTTCTAAGGTAGTTTCCCCTACCTACATACGCTATGATATCTGTAGACTTTTCTGATGTTTCATCTTCATCTTCCTCCCCGGAGGAAGTTTTATCTGTTTCTTCCTGATGTGCAGCTAATACTGCCTTTCTAATTTTCTGGGACATAGTGGCTATGCTGGTCACCTTGTCATGTTTTGCTTCTGCTATATTTTGGCCCCACTTGTTCAATGCGTCTAATTCACTCTGATCTGTCCCGGGCCTGTCTCGTTCTCTTATCACACAATTAATGAAGAATCGTAATATCTGTTTCTGAACGTCAACTTTCTGTTTATACATGGCAGCTTTAACACTGTCGGGGTCTTTCCCTGTCTGTATGAATTTGTATATTCTGTCGAGAGCTTCCTGCATTCCTACACAGCATAGCAAGCTATCGGTAGCAGATCTTAAGCGTAGTGATGCTAATACCATTAGATCGTCTGTTCCGGGTACTGGATCATATCTGCAGAATGACATCCTATCTTTCAATGCGTCAAGCCGGGCTGAATAAGGAGACTGGAAAGGATTCTGAGTGTCCTTTAAATGCAATCTGTGTGTCGGTGGCGGGGTCTGTAGACCCGCTGTCGCACCTCCTGAGGCGGATGCTTGGGCATTATCTCTCCGTGGAGTCTGTATCTGGACTTGAATTTGTCTTTTAGTAAGATCAGGTAGTACTGGTTTCGGTAGGTCTGTCTTAAGTACGAGGGGTGGCGGAGCTGGCGGAACGGGAGAGGTCGGTTGCGGTACCGGCGGAGCTGGATCTGGGGGCGTAGTGCCACCTCCATCCCTGTCAGTAGGCAGGGCACGAACAGGCAGATTGGTGTAAGCTGGTGCTACATCCTCTAGATATGAATTCAGGAATATGTCTTTAGTAGTTTTATGCATTACTTTAGTTGGAACTAATGGTGTCGGTAAGTTTTTCGGTATCTCTGATTCAGTTTCGGATGGGCCATCTGCTGCGAGGTACATACCGTTTACAAGATTATTTCGGGCACGGTCTATTTGTTCTGTTTTTACTCGGATCCCTTCAGTAACTAATTCGTTTTCTCGCTCTTTATCTGATTCTTTAAGTCTGTCTTCTCTACGGAGTGCTTTGTCAGCACGCTTACGTGATTCCTTACGCCAGAATTCTATGGCGTCTTTCTGAGATTGCCTAGCTTTCTTTTTCCATAATGCTTCTTCTACCCTCATGATGCACTCGGCATCCCACGTTCCGGTAACAGGCCATCTGTGTCTCTCGTCTAGGTGTTTGGTGTAATCGGCCCATAAATCTAGATATAATATGGCATCTATGCCGTGCTTTTGGTACATAAAATTGCCTGGAGTGTCCCTAGGGGGGATAGGAATTTCTTCCTCTAGTAACCCTTTCCTAGTTCTGATCTGTTTTAACTTACTAAGAAACGGCATCCTGCTTACTTATTTTACTGAACGCTAGATCTTTATTCCTTAATACTTGTTGACAGCTATATTATATGGGAAAAAAACACAATAATACACGTTTAAACAGTCACATTCATACCACGACATTAATTACATGAAAACATTGAAGACATAGCTAACTACCCCCTACACTGAATGTACCGCTCAACGGTACGGATACACTGCTGTAACAGTGCAGAAATTCGGAATCCTAGATATACTGCTAAACAGTACAGATACACTGCCTAAAAACAGTGCAGACCGGACTTGCGTACCCAAACCCGTCTAGATACGACCCAGCAATGGTACTCACCGGGAAGCACGGAAACAGAAGGCCTCGGAAAACTCGACTGGACTCGACTCGGGACTTCGGAAAACTTCGGAAAACTTCGGAAAACTTCGGAAAACTTCGGAAAACTTCGGAAAACTGGTGGGCCTCTTCACACCTCGGACCTTGCTTCTTTCGGCTGGGCTCTGGTCGGGATCCTCCGCACTCCTCACCGCCTCGTCTGGGCACTGATCGCAGTCTTCGTCACCTCCGTGCGTCAGAGGGGGATGCAGGAAATCCTGCCAGTACACGTGTTGTCCGTCTAACTGATGGCAGGGGACACGGATTGCAACGCACCTTCCGGCGCGTGAGGTGGGGGAGGGGTCCCTATTCGGGCGCCAAAATGACGTAAATAATTAATTTACTCTCTTAATTTCTATGCAGGTAAGTACTTAATCAATAATAACTCAATCAGAATGAAAGAAAACAGAGTCCGTGGTGTTAGAGTTTCTAAGGGTTTTATTCCTCATAAAGGAATCAGGATATCATGTTCTGACCACCACAGGGGTGTCAGAAGGGATAGATGAGCGCGCTCTCGTTTATTGACATTACATAGCTTATATACTTGATTTACATCATAAGTTTCAATGTGAGAGGCGTAACAGCTGAGAGAAGACAAGATAACAGTATACACGTGGTACCAATACATCATCAAGAGGCGTAAACTAGGCGTGAACTAGAGGTGTGTGCTAGAAACGTCACTGATAGGTGACGCAAGTGGGTGGCACCAAGGGGTGGCGCTAACAGAATGTTGCAATGTCAGCAGAAATCGGAAGCTTGGATGCGCGCGCAGCTGCATGACGTGTGACTGACGGGGTGCAGGGGTCTTGACATTTACACTGACGGAAAGAGACAGAAGTCTGGCATGTCAGATCAACTTGTACTTCTATCATATCTGGTATCTGATGTTTAGGAATTATACTATCTGGGCGGAAAGGTCTCTAGGGTAGAGGCTATTCTATGCTAACTGTGGATGCGTGTATAAGCGCCTGAGTGTCTACATGTGAAGCGTGGGGGCACGGGGCCTTCCATGGAAGCATGGCAACGGAGGCTATGAATTACTTGCATTAAGACAGATCGGCCTTTTGGCTCTGCAGCTGGAGAGGATGTTTACAGGATCTAGTAGGCAGGAATGTATTCTCGGGGAGCGGAACAGATAACTCGAAGGTTATAGTCAGTCTTGGCAGAAAGCAGGCTTGAGCTGAGCGCGAGAGGCCGCGCTGAATATAGGGCATAGTTCATGAGTACAGAGGTAGCCTGGGCAGAGCCAGGAGCCACAAAAGAGGTTCAGATGGCAGGAATTCAGGGCCTACTCTGGCTAGAGCAGGAAAAAGTGAAAAGTGTACTACAAAAAGACGTTGGCATAGCATACTTAGGAACGGACTATATAATCCATTCATGGTGCATCTGAAAGAGGACAAGTTGACGGTGGACGCAAATGTATTTGCGTCTTCATAACTGGCACAGGAGGGAAGTTACATGCACTTTAAGCTGGTACATGGAGTCGGTGGGGTACGCGCTAGGGAACACAACATGGCCAAAATTTAATTTTCCTCATGAGTCAGTCTCAGTCTGAGTCAGTCTGAGTCAGTCTGAGTCAGTCTGAGTCATTCTCAGTCAGTCTCAGTCAGTCTCAGTCAGTCTCAGTCAGTCTCAGTCAGTCTCAGTCAGTCTCAGTCAATCTCAGTCAGTCTCAGTCTCAGTCAGTCTCAGTCAGTCTCAGTCAGTCACAGTCAGTCTCAGTCAGTCTCAGTCAGTCTCAGTCAGTCTCAGTCAGTCTCAGTCAGAGTCAGTCTCAGTCAGTCTCAGTCAGAGTCAGTCTCAGTCAGTCTCAGTCAGTCTCAGTCAGTCTCAGTCAGTCTCAGTCAGTCTCAGTCAGTCTCAGTCTCAGTCAGTCTCAGTCAGTCTCAGTCTCAGTCAGTCTCAGTCAGTCCCAGTCAGTCTCAGTCAGTCTCAGTCAGTCTCAGTCAGTCTGTCAGTCTCAGTCAGTCTCAGTCAGTCTCAGTCAGTCTCAGTCAGTCTCAGTCAGTCTGTCAGTCTCAGTCAGTCTGTCAGTCTGTCAGTCTCAGTCAGTCTCAGTCAGTCTCAGTCAGTCTCAGTCAGTCTCAGTCAGTCTCAGTCAGTCTCAGTCAGTCTCAGTCAGTCTCAGTCAGTCTCAGTCAGTCTCAGTCAGTCTCAGTCAGTCACAGTCAGTCTCAGTCTGTCAGTCTCAGTCAGTCTCAGTCAGTCTCAGTCAGTCTCAGTCAGTCTCAGTCAGTCTCAGTCAGTCTGTCAGTCTCAGTCAGTCTCAGTCAGTCTCAGTCAGTCTCAGTCAGTCTCAGTCAGTCTCAGTCAGTCTCAGTCAGTCTCAGTCAGTCTCAGTCAGTCTCAGTCTGTCTCAGTCAGTCTCAGTCTGTCGGTCTCAGTCTGAGTCTCAGTCAGTCTCAGTCAGTCTCTGTCAGTCTCTGTCAGTCTCAGTCTCAGTCAGTCTCAGTCAGTCTCAGTCAGTCTCAGTCAGTCTCAGTCAGTCTCAGTCAGTCTCAGTCAGTCTCAGTCTCAGTCAGTCTCAGTCAGTCTCAGTCAGTCTCAGTCAGTCTCAGTCTCAGTCTCAGTCTCAGTCAGTCTCAGTCAGTCTCAGTCAGTCTCAGTCAGTCTCAGTCAGTCTCAGTCTCAGTCAGTCTCAGTCTCAGTCAGTCTCAGTCTCAGTCAGTCTCAGTCAGTCTTAGTCTCAGTCAGTCTCAGTCAGTCTCAGTCAGTCTCAGTCAGTCTCAGTCAGTCTCAGTCAGTCTCAGTCAGTCTCAGTCAGTCTCAGTCAGCCTCAGTCAGTCTCAGTCAGCCTCAGTCAGTCTTAGTCTCAGTCTCAGTCAGTCTCAGTCAGTCTTAGTCTCAGTCTCAGTCAGTCTCAGTCTCAGTCAATCTCAGTCAGTCTCAGTCAATCTCAGTCAGTCTCAGTCAGTCTCAGTCAGTCTGAGTCAGTCTCAGTCTGAGTCAGTCTCAGTCTGAGTCAGTCTCAGTCTGAGTCAGTCTGAGTCAGTCTCAGTCAGTCTGAGTCAGTCTGAGTCAGTCTGTCAGTCTCAGTCAGTCTCAGTCAGTCTCAGTCAGTCTCAGTCAGTCTCAGTCAGTCTCAGTCAGTCACAGTCAGTCACAGTCAGTCACAGTCAGTCTCAGTCAGTCTCAGTCAGTCTCAGTCAGTCTCAGTCAGTCTCAGTCAGTCTCAGTCAGTCTCAGTCAGTCTCAGTCAGTCTCAGTCTCAGTCAGTCTCAGTCTCAGTCAGTCTGAGTCTCAGTCAGTCTCAGTCTCAGTCAGTCTCAGTCAGTCTCAGTCAGTCTCAGTCAGTCTCAGTCAGTCTGAGTCAGTCTCAGTCAGTCTCAGTCTCAGTCAGTCTCAGTCAGTCTCAGTCAGTCTCAGTCAGTCTCAGTCTCAGTCAGTCTCAGTCAGTCTCAGTCAGTCTCAGTCAGTCTCAGTCTCAGTCAGTCTCAGTCTCAGTCAGTCTTAGTCTCAGTCAGTCTCAGTCTGTCAGTCACAGTCAGTCTCAGTCAGTCTCGGTCTATCTCAGTCTGAGTCAGTCTCAGTCTGAGTCAGTCTGAGTCAGTCTGAGTCAGTCTGAGTCAGTCTCAGTCAGTCTCAGTCTCAGTCAGTCTCAGTCAGTCTCAGTCAGTCTCAGTCAGTCTCAGTCAGTCTCAGTCAATCTCAGTCAGTCTCAGTCTCAGTCAGTCTCAGTCAGTCTCAGTCAGTCACAGTCAGTCTCAGTCTGTCAGTCTCAGTCAGTCTCAGTCTGTCAGTCTCAGTCAGTCTCAGTCTCAGTCAGTCTCAGTCAGTCTCAGTCAGTCTCAGTCAGTCTCAGTCAGTCTCAGTCAGTCTCAGTCTCAGTCAGTCTCAGTCTCAGTCAATCTCAGTCAGTCTCAGTCAATCTCAGTCAGTCTCAGTCAGTCTCAGTCAGTCTGAGTCAGTCTCAGTCTGAGTCAGTCTCAGTCTCAGTCAGTCTCAGTCAGTCTCAGTCAGTCTGTCAGTCTCAGTCAGTCTCAGTCAGTCTCAGTCAGTCTCAGTCAGTCACAGTCAGTCACAGTCAGTCTCAGTCAGTCTCAGTCAGTCTCAGTCAGTCTCAGTCAGTCTCAGTCTCAGTCAGTCTCAGTCAGTCTCAGTCAGTCTCAGTCAGTCTCAGTCAGTCTCAATCTGTCAGTTTCAGTCTCAGTCAGTCTCAGTCAGTCTCAGTCAGTCTCTCTCAGTCTCAGTCAGTCTCTCTCAGTCTCAGTCAGTCTCAGTCAGTCACAGTCAGTCAGTCTCAGTCAGTCACAGTCAGTCAGTCTCAGTCAATCTCAGTCAGTCTCAGTCAGTCTCAGTCAGTCTCAGTCTCAGTCAGTCTCAGTCAGTCTGAGTCAGTCTCAGTCAGTCTCAGTCTGTCAGTCTCATTCTGATTCAGTCTCAGTCAGTCACAGTCAGTCAGTCTCAGTCAGTCTCAGTCAGTCACAGTCAGTCAGTCTCAGTCAATCTCAGTCAGTCTCAGTCAGTCTCAGTCAGTCTCAGTCTCAGTCAGTCTCAGTCAGTCTGAGTCAGTCTCAGTCAGTCTGAGTCAGTCTCAGTCAGTCTCAGTCAGTCTCAGTCTGTCAGTCTCAGTCTGAGTCAGTCTGAGTCAGTCTCAGTCAGTCTCAGTCAGTCTCAGTCTCAGTCAGTCTCAGTCAGTCTCAGTCTCAGTCAGTCTCAGTCAGTCTCAGTCTGTCAGTCTCAGTCTCAGTCAGTCTCAGTCAGTCATAGTCAGTCTGAGTCAGTCTCAGTCTGAGTCAGTCTCAGTCTGAGTCAGTCTCAGTCTGAGTCAGTCTCAGTCTCAGTCAGTCTCAGTCAGTCTGTCAGTCTCAGTCAGTCTCAGTCTCAGTCAGTCTCAGTCCGTCTCAGTCAATCTCAGTCAGTCTCAGTCAGTCTCAGTCAGTCTCAGTCAGTCTCAGTCAGTCTCAGTCAGTCTCAGTCAGTCTCAGTCAGTCTCAGTCTGAGTCAGTCTCAGTCTCAGTCAGTCTCAGTCAGTCTGTCAGTCTCAGTCAGTCTCAGTCAGTCTCAGTCTCAGTCAGTCACAGTCAGTCACAGTCAGTCTCAGTCAGTCACAGTCAGTCTCAGTCAGTCTCAGTCAGTCTCAGTCAGTCTCAGTCAGTCTCAGTCAGTCTCAGTCTCAGTCTGTCAGTCTCAGTCTGTCAGTCTCAGTCAGTCTCAGTCTGTCAGTCTCAGTCTGTCAGTCTCAGTCAGTCTCAGTCAGTCTCAGTCAGTCTCAGTCTGTCGGTCTCAGTCTGAGTCTCAGTCAGTCTCAGTCAGTCTCAGTCAGTCTCAGTCTGTCAGTCTCAGTCTGAGTCTCAGTCAGTCTCAGTCAGTCTCAGTCAGTCTCAGTCTCAGTCAGTCTCAGTCAGTCTCAGTCAGTCTCAGTCAGTCTCAGTCAGTCAGTCTCAGTCAGTCTCAGTCAGTCTCAGTCAGTCACAGTCAGTCACAGTCAGTCACAGTCAGTCACAGTCAGTCTCAGTCAGTCTCAGTCTCAGTCAGTCTCAGTCAGTCTCAGTCTGTCAGTCTCAGTCTCAGTCAGTCTCAGTCAGTCACAGTCAGTCTGAGTCAGTCTCAGTCTGAGTCAGTCTCAGTCTGAGTCAGTCTCAGTCTGAGTCAGTCTCAGTCTCAGTCAGTCTCAGTCAGTCTGTCAGTCTCAGTCAGTCTCAGTCTCAGTCAGTCTCAGTCCGTCTCAGTCAATCTCAGTCAGTCTCAGTCAGTCTCAGTCAGTCTCAGTCAGTCTCAGTCAGTCTCAGTCAGTCTCAGTCTGAGTCAGTCTCAGTCTCAGTCAGTCTCAGTCAGTCTGTCAGTCTCAGTCAGTCTCAGTCTCAGTCAGTCACAGTCAGTCACAGTCAGTCTCAGTCAGTCACAGTCAGTCTCAGTCAGTCTCAGTCAGTCTCAGTCAGTCTCAGTCAGTCTCAGTCAGTCTCAGTCTCAGTCTGTCAGTCTCAGTCTGTCAGTCTCAGTCAGTCTCAGTCTGTCAGTCTCAGTCTGTCAGTCTCAGTCAGTCTCAGTCAGTCTCAGTCAGTCTCAGTCTGTCGGTCTCAGTCTGAGTCTCAGTCAGTCTCAGTCAGTCTCAGTCAGTCTCAGTCTGTCAGTCTCAGTCTGAGTCTCAGTCAGTCTCAGTCAGTCTCAGTCAGTCTCAGTCAGTCTCAGTCTCAGTCAGTCTCAGTCAGTCTCAGTCAGTCTCAGTCAGTCTCAGTCAGTCAGTCTCAGTCAGTCTCAGTCAGTCTCAGTCAGTCACAGTCAGTCACAGTCAGTCACAGTCAGTCACAGTCAGTCACAGTCAGTCTCAGTCAGTCTCAGTCAGTCTCAGTCAGTCTCAGTCTCAGTCAGTCTCAGTCAGTCTCAGTCAGTCTCAGTCAGTCTCAGTCAGTCTCAGTCAGTCTCAGTCAGTCTCAGTCTGTCGGTCTCAGTCTGAGTCTCAGTCAGTCTCAGTCAGTCTCTGTCAGTCTCTGTCAGTCTCAGTCTGTCAGTCTCAGTCTCAGTCAGTCTCAGTCAGTCTCAGTCAGTCTCAGTCAGTCTCAGTCAGTCTCAGTCAGTCTCAGTCAGTCTCAGTCAGTCTCAGTCAGTCTCAGTCAGAGTCAGTCTGAGTCAGTCTCAGTCAGTCTCAGTCAGTCTCAGTCAGTCTCAGTCAGTCTGTCAGTCTCAGTCAGTCTCAGTCAGTCTCAGTCAGTCTCAGTCAGTCTCAGTCAGTCTCAGTCAGTCTCAGTCAGTCTCAGTCAATCTCAGTCAGTCTCAGTCAATCTGAGTCAGTCTCAGTCTGAGTCAGTCTCAGTCTCAGTCAGTCTCAGTCAGTCTCAGTCTCAGTCAGTCTCAGTCAGTCTCAGTCAGTCTGAGTCAGTCTCAGTCAGTCTCAGTCAGTCTCAGTCTCAGTCAGTCTCAGTCTCAGTCAGTCTCAGTCTCAGTCAGTCTCAGTCTCAGTCAGTCTCAGTCAGTCTCAGTCAGTCTTAGTCTCAGTCAGTCTCAGTCTCAGTCAGTCTCAGTCTCAGTCAGTCTCAGTCAGTCTCAGTCAGTCTCAGTCAGTCTCAGTCAGTCTCAGTCAGTCTCAGTCAGCCTCAGTCAGTCTTAGTCTCAGTCTCAGTCAGTCTCAGTCTGTCTTAGTCTCAGTCTCAGTCTCAGTCAGTCTCAGTCAATCTCAGTCAGTCTCAGTCAATCTCAGTCAGTCTCAGTCAGTCTCAGTCAGTCTCAGTCAGTCTCAGTCAGTCTCAGTCTGAGTCAGTCTCAGTCTGAGTCAGTCTCAGTCTGAGTCAGTCTCAGTCTCAGTCAGTCTCAGTCAGTCTCAGTTAGTCTCAGTCAGTCTCAGTCAGTCTCAGTCAGTCTCAGTCAGTCTCAGTCAGCCTCAGTCAGTCTCAGTCAGCCTCAGTCAGTCTGTCAGTCTCAGTCAGTCTGTCAGTCTCAGTCAGTCTCAGTCAGTCTCAGTCAGTCACAGTCAGTCTCAGTCAGTCTCAGTCAGTCTCAGTCAGTCTCAGTCTCAGTCAGTCTCAGTCTCAGTCAGTCTCAGTCAGTCTCAGTCAGTCTCAGTCAGTCTCAGTCAGTCTCAGCCAGTCTCAGCCAGTCTCAGTCAGTCTCAGTCAGTCTCAGTCTCAGTCAATCTCAGTCAGTCTCAGTCAATCTCAGTCAGTCTCAGTCAGTCTCAGTCAGTCTGAGTCAGTCTCAGTCAGTCTGAGTCAGTCTCAGTCAGTCTCAGTCAGTCTCAGTCAGTCTCAGTCAGTCTCAGTCAGTCTCAGTCAGTCTCAGTCAGTCTCAGTCAGTCTCAGTCAGTCTCAGTCAGTCTCAGTCAGTCTCAGTCTGAGTCAGTCTCAGTCTGAGTCAGTCTCAGTCAGTCTGTCAGTCTCAGTCTCAGTCTCAGTCAGTCTCAGTCAGTCTTAGTCAGTCTCAGTCAGTCTCAGTCACAGTCAGTCTGAGTCAGTCTCAGTCTGAGTCAGTCTGAGTCAGTCTCAGTCTGAGTCAGTCTCAGTCTCAGTCAGTCTCAGTCAGTCTGTCAGTCTCAGTCAGTCTCAGTCTCAGTCAGTCTCAGTCCGTCTCAGTTAGTCTCAGTCCGTCTCAGTCAGTCTCAGTCAGTCTCAATCTGTCAGTCTCAGTCTCAGTCAGTCTCAGTCAGTCTCAGTCAGTCTCAGTCAGTCTCAGTCTCAGTCAGTCTCAGTCAGTCTCAGTCAGTCTCAGTCAGTCTCAGTCTCAGTCAGTCTCAGTCAGTCTCAGTCAGTCTCAGTCAGTCTCAGTCTGAGTCAGTCTCAGTCTCAGTCAGTCTCAGTCAGTCTGTCAGTCTCAGTCTCAGTCAGTCTCAGTCAGTCTTAGTCAGTCTCAGTCAGTCTCAGTCACAGTCAGTCTGAGTCAGTCTCAGTCTGAGTCAGTCTGAGTCAGTCTCAGTCTGAGTCAGTCTCAGTCTCAGTCAGTCTCAGTCAGTCTGTCAGTCTCAGTCAGTCTCAGTCTCAGTCAGTCTCAGTCCGTCTCAGTCAATCTCAGTCAGTCTCAGTCAGTCTCAGTCAGTCTCAGTCAGTCTCAGTCTCAGTCAGTCTCAGTCAGTCTCAGTCTCAGTCAGTCTCAGTCAGTCTGAGTCAGTCTCAGTCAGTCTCAGTCAGTCTTAGTCAGTCTCAGTCAGTCTCAGTCACAGTCAGTCTGAGTCAGTCTCAGTCTGAGTCAGTCTGAGTCAGTCTCAGTCTGAGTCAGTCTCAGTCTCAGTCAGTCTCAGTCAGTCTGTCAGTCTCAGTCAGTCTCAGTCTCAGTCAGTCTCAGTCCGTCTCAGTCAATCTCAGTCAGTCTCAGTCAGTCTCAGTCAGTCTCAGTCAGTCTCAGTCTCAGTCAGTCTCAGTCAGTCTCAGTCTCAGTCAGTCTCAGTCAGTGTGAGTCAGTCTCAGTCAGTCTCAGTCAGTCTCAGTCAGTCTGTCAGTCTCAGTCTCAGTCAGTCTCAGTCAGTCTCAGTCAGTCTCAGTCAGTCTCAGTCTCAGTCAGTCTCAGTCTCAGTCAGTCTCAGTCTCAGTCAGTCTGAGTCAGTCTGAGTCAGTCTCAGTCTGAGTCAGTCTCAGTCTCAGTCAGTCTCAGTCAGTCCCAGTCAGTCTCAGTCAGTCTGTCAGTCTCAGTCAGTCTCAGTCAGTCACAGTCAGTCACAGTCAGTCACAGTCAGTCTCAGTCAGTCTCAGTCTCAGTCAGTCTCAGTCAGTCTGTCAGTCTCAGTCAGTCTCAGTCTCAGTCAGTCACAGTCAGTCACAGTCAGTCACAGTCCGTCTCAGTCAGTCTCAGTCAGTCTCAGTCAGTCTCAGTCAGTCTCAGTCAGTCTCAGTCAGTCTGTCAGTCTCAGTCAGTCTCAGTCAGTCTCAGTCAGTCTCAGTCAGTCTCAGTCAGTCTCAGTCAGTCTCAGTCAGTCTCAGTCAGTCTCAGTCTGTCAGTCTCAGTCAGTCTCAGTCAGTCTCAGTCAGTCTCAGTCAGTCTCAGTCAGTCTCAGTCTGTCGGTCTCAGTCTGAGTCTCAGTCAGTCTCAGTCAGTCTCAGTCAGTCTCAGTCTCAGTCAGTCTCAGTCAGTCTCAGTCAGTCAGTCTCAGTCAGTCAGTCTCAGTCAGTCTCAGTCAGTCTCAGTCAGTCTCAGTCAGTCTCAGTCAGTCTCAGTCAGTCTCAGTCAGTCTCAGTCAGTCTCAGTCTGTCGGTCTCAGTCAGTCTCAGTCAGTCTCAGTCTGTCGGTCTCAGTCAGTCTCAGTCAGTCTCAGTCAGTCTCAGTCAGTCTCAATCTGTCAGTCTCAGTCTCAGTCAGTCTCAGTCAGTCTCAGTCAGTCTCAGTCAGTCTCAGTCAGTCTCAGTGTCAGTCAGTCTCAGTCTCAGTCAGACTCAGTCTCAGTCAGTCTCAGTCAGTCTCAGTCCGTCTCAGTCAATCTCAGTCAGTCTCAGTCTCGGTCAGTCTCGGTCAGTCTCGGTCAGTCTCAGTCAGTCTCGGTCAGTCTCAGTCAGTCTCAGTCTGAGTCAGTCTCAGTCTCAGTCAGTCTCAGTCTCAGTCAGTCTCAGTCAGTCTCAGTCAGTCTCAGTCAGTCACAGTCAGTCACAGTCAGTCTGTCAGTCTCAGTCAGTCTCAGTCAGTCTCAATCTGTCAGTCTCAGTCTCAGTCTCAGTCAGTCTCAGTCAGTCTCAGTCAGTCTCAGTCTCAGTCAGTCTCAGTCAGTCTCAGTCAGTCTCAGTCAGTCTCAGTCAGTCTCAGTCAGTCTCAGTCAGTCTCAGTCAGTCTCAGTCAGAGTCAGTCTCAGTCTGAGTCAGTCTGAGTCAGTCTCAGTCAGTCTCAGTCAGTCTCAGTCAGTCTGTCAGTCTCAGTCAGTCTCAGTCAGTCTCAGTCAGTCTCAGTCAGTCTCAGTCAGTCTCAGTCAGTCTCAGTCAATCTCAGTCAGTCTCAGTCAATCTGAGTCAGTCTCAGTCTGAGTCAGTCTCAGTCTCAGTCAGTCTCAGTCAGTCTCAGTCTCAGTCAGTCTCAGTCAGTCTGAGTCAGTCTGAGTCAGTCTCAGTCAGTCTCAGTCAGTCTCAGTCTCAGTCAGTCTCAGTCTCAGTCAGTCTCAGTCTCAGTCAGTCTCAGTCTCAGTCAGTCTCAGTCAGTCTCAGTCAGTCTCAGTCAGTCTCAGTCAGTCACAGTCAGTCTCAGTCAGTCTCAGTCAGTCTCAGTCAGTCTCAGTCTCAGTCAGTCTCAGTCTCAGTCAGTCTCAGTCAGTCTCAGTCAGTCTCAGTCAGTCTCAGTCAGCCTCAGTCAGTCTTAGTCTCAGTCTCAGTCAGTCTCAGTCTGTCTTAGTCTCAGTCTCAGTCTCAGTCAGTCTCAGTCAATCTCAGTCAGTCTCAGTCAATCTCAGTCAGTCTCAGTCAGTCTCAGTCAGTCTCAGTCAGTCTCAGTCAGTCTCAGTCTGAGTCAGTCTCAGTCTGAGTCAGTCTCAGTCTGAGTCAGTCTCAGTCTCAGTCAGTCTCAGTCAGTCTCAGTTAGTCTCAGTCAGTCTCAGTCAGTCTCAGTCAGTCTCAGTCAGTCTCAGTCAGCCTCAGTCAGTCTCAGTCAGCCTCAGTCAGTCTGTCAGTCTCAGTCAGTCTGTCAGTCTCAGTCAGTCTCAGTCAGTCTCAGTCAGTCACAGTCAGTCTCAGTCAGTCTCAGTCAGTCTCAGTCAGTCTCAGTCTCAGTCAGTCTCAGTCTCAGTCAGTCTCAGTCAGTCTCAGTCAGTCTCAGTCAGTCTCAGTCAGTCTCAGCCAGTCTCAGCCAGTCTCAGTCAGTCTCAGTCAGTCTCAGTCTCAGTCAATCTCAGTCAGTCTCAGTCAATCTCAGTCAGTCTCAGTCAGTCTCAGTCAGTCTGAGTCAGTCTCAGTCAGTCTGAGTCAGTCTCAGTCAGTCTCAGTCAGTCTCAGTCAGTCTCAGTCAGTCTCAGTCAGTCTCAGTCAGTCTCAGTCAGTCTCAGTCAGTCTCAGTCAGTCTCAGTCTGAGTCAGTCTCAGTCTGAGTCAGTCTCAGTCAGTCTGTCTGTCTCAGTCTCAGTCTCAGTCAGTCTCAGTCAGTCTTAGTCAGTCTCAGTCAGTCTCAGTCTCAGTCACAGTCAGTCTGAGTCAGTCTCAGTCTGAGTCAGTCTGAGTCAGTCTCAGTCTGAGTCAGTCTCAGTCTCAGTCAGTCTCAGTCAGTCTGTCAGTCTCAGTCAGTCTCAGTCTCAGTCAGTCTCAGTCCGTCTCAGTTAGTCTCAGTCCGTCTCAGTCAATCTCAGTCAGTCTCAGTCAGTCTCAGTCAGTCTCAGTCAGTCTCAGTCAGTCTCAGTCTCAGTCAGTCTCAGTCAGTCTCAGTCAGTCTCAGTCAGTCTCAGTCTCAGTCAGTCTCAGTCAGTCTCAGTCAGTCTCAGTCAGTCTCAGTCAGTCTCAGTCAGTCTCAGTCTGAGTCAGTCTCAGTCTCAGTCAGTCTCAGTCAGTCTGTCAGTCTCAGTCTCAGTCAGTCTCAGTCAGTCTTAGTCAGTCTCAGTCAGTCTCAGTCACAGTCAGTCTGAGTCAGTCTCAGTCTGAGTCAGTCTGAGTCAGTCTCAGTCTGAGTCAGTCTCAGTCTCAGTCAGTCTCAGTCAGTCTGTCAGTCTCAGTCAGTCTCAGTCTCAGTCAGTCTCAGTCCGTCTCAGTCAATCTCAGTCAGTCTCAGTCAGTCTCAGTCAGTCTCAGTCAGTCTCAGTCTCAGTCAGTCTCAGTCAGTCTCAGTCTCAGTCAGTCTCAGTCAGTCTGAGTCAGTCTCAGTCAGTCTCAGTCAGTCTTAGTCAGTCTCAGTCAGTCTCAGTCACAGTCAGTCTGAGTCAGTCTCAGTCTGAGTCAGTCTGAGTCAGTCTCAGTCTGAGTCAGTCTCAGTCTCAGTCAGTCTCAGTCAGTCTGTCAGTCTCAGTCAGTCTCAGTCTCAGTCAGTCTCAGTCCGTCTCAGTCAATCTCAGTCAGTCTCAGTCAGTCTCAGTCAGTCTCAGTCAGTCTCAGTCTCAGTCAGTCTCAGTCAGTCTCAGTCTCAGTCAGTCTCAGTCAGTCTGAGTCAGTCTCAGTCAGTCTCAGTCAGTCTCAGTCAGTCTGTCAGTCTCAGTCTCAGTCAGTCTCAGTCAGTCTCAGTCAGTCTCAGTCTCAGTCAGTCTCAGTCTCAGTCAGTCTCAGTCTCAGTCAGTCTGAGTCAGTCTGAGTCAGTCTCAGTCTGAGTCAGTCTCAGTCTCAGTCAGTCTCAGTCAGTCCCAGTCAGTCTCAGTCAGTCTGTCAGTCTCAGTCAGTCTCAGTCTCAGTCAGTCACAGTCAGTCACAGTCAGTCACAGTCAGTCTCAGTCAGTCTCAGTCTCAGTCAGTCTCAGTCAGTCTGTCAGTCTCAGTCAGTCTCAGTCTCAGTCAGTCACAGTCAGTCACAGTCAGTCACAGTCAGTCTCAGTCAGTCTCAGTCAGTCTCAGTCAGTCTCAGTCAGTCTCAGTCAGTCTGTCAGTCTCAGTCAGTCTCAGTCAGTCTCAGTCAGTCTCAGTCAGTCTCAGTCAGTCTCAGTCAGTCTCAGTCAGTCTCAGTCAGTCTCAGTCAGTCTCAGTCTGTCAGTCTCAGTCAGTCTCAGTCAGTCTCAGTCAGTCTCAGTCAGTCTCAGTCAGTCTCAGTCAGTCTCAGTCTGTCGGTCTCAGTCTGAGTCTCAGTCAGTCTCAGTCAGTCTCAGTCAGTCTCAGTCTCAGTCAGTCTCAGTCAGTCTCAGTCAGTCAGTCTCAGTCAGTCAGTCTCAGTCAGTCTCAGTCAGTCTCAGTCAGTCTCAGTCAGTCTCAGTCAGTCTCAGTCAGTCTCAGTCAGTCTCAGTCAGTCTCAGTCTGTCGGTCTCAGTCAGTCTCAGTCAGTCTCAGTCTGTCGGTCTCAGTCAGTCTCAGTCAGTCTCAGTCAGTCTCAGTCAGTCTCAATCTGTCAGTCTCAGTCTCAGTCAGTCTCAGTCAGTCTCAGTCAGTCTCAGTCAGTCTCAGTCAGTCTCAGTGTCAGTCAGTCTCAGTCTCAGTCAGACTCAGTCTCAGTCAGTCTCAGTCAGTCTCAGTCCGTCTCAGTCAATCTCAGTCAGTCTCAGTCTCGGTCAGTCTCGGTCAGTCTCGGTCAGTCTCAGTCAGTCTCGGTCAGTCTCAGTCAGTCTCAGTCTGAGTCAGTCTCAGTCTCAGTCAGTCTCAGTCTCAGTCAGTCTCAGTCTCAGTCAGTCTCAGTCAGTCTCAGTCAGTCTCAGTCAGTCACAGTCAGTCACAGTCAGTCTGTCAGTCTCAGTCAGTCTCAGTCAGTCTCAATCTGTCAGTCTCAGTCTCAGTCTCAGTCAGTCTCAGTCAGTCTCAGTCAGTCTCAGTCTCAGTCAGTCTCAGTCTCAGTCAGTGTCAGTCTCAGTCAGTCTCAGTCAGTCTCAGTCAGTCTCAGTCAGTCACAGTCAGTCACAGTCAGTCTCAGTCAGTCTCAGTCAGTCTCAGTCAGTCTCAGTCAGTCTCAGTCAGTCTCAGTCAGTCTGTCAGTCTCAGTCAGTCTCAGTCAGTCTCAATCTGTCAGTCTCAGTCTCAGTCTCAGTCAGTCTCAGTCAGTCTCAGTCAGTCTCAGTCAGTCTCAGTCAGTCTCAGTCAGTCTCAGTCTCAGTCAGTCTCAGTCTCAGTCAGTCTCAGTCTCAGTCAGTGTCAGTCTCAGTCAGTCTCAGTCAGTCTCAGTCAGTCTCAGTCAGTCTCAGTCAGTCTCAGTCAGTCTCAGTCAGTCGCAGTCAGTCTCAGTCAGTCTCAATCTGTCAGTCTCAGTCTCAGTCAGTCTCAGTCAGTCTCAGTCAGTCTCAATCTGTCAGTCTCAGTCTCAGTCAGTCTCAGTCAGTCTCAGTCAGTCTCAGTCAGTCTCAGTCTCAGTCAGTCACAGTCAGTCAGTCTCAGTCAGTCTCAGTCAGTCTCAGTCAATCTCAGTCAGTCTCAGTCTCAGTCAGTCTCAGTCAGTCACAGTCAGTCACAGTCAGTCTCAGTCAGTCTCAGTCAGTCTCAGTCAGTCTCAGTCAGTCTCAGTCAGTCTCAGTCTGTCAGTCTCAGTCACAGTCAGTCTCAGTCTCAGTCAGTCTCAGTCAGTCTCAGTCAGTCTCAGTCAATCTCAGTCAGTCTCAGTCAATCTCAGTCAGTCTCAGTCAGTCTCAGTCAGTCTCAGTCAGTCTCAGTCAGTCTCAGTCAGTCTCAGTCAGTCTCAGTCTCAGTCAGTCTCAGTCAGTCTCAGTCAGTCTCAGTCAGTCTCAGTCAGTCTCAGTCAGTCTCAGTCAGTCTCAGTCAGTCTCAGTCAGTCTCAGTCTGAGTCAGTCTCAGTCAGTCTCAGTCAGTCTCAGTCTGAGTCAGTCTCAGTCAGTCTCAGTCAGTCTCAGTCAGTCTCAGTCAGTCTGTCAGTCTCAGTCAGTCTCAGTCAGTCTCAGTCAGTCTCAGTCAGTCTCAGTCAGTCTCAGTCAGTCTCAGTCAGTCTCAGTCAGTCTGTCAGTCTCAGTCTCAGTCAGTCTCAGTCAGTCTCAGTCTCAGTCTCAGTCAGTCTCAGTCTCAGTCTCAGTCTCAGTCTCAGTCAGTCTCAGTCTGTCAGTCTCAGTCTCAGTCACAGTCAGTCTGAGTCAGTCTCAGTCTGAGTCAGTCTCAGTCTGAGTCAGTCTGAGTCAGTCTCAGTCTGAGCCAGTCTCAGTCTGAGTCAGTCTCAGTCTGAGTCAGTCTCAGTCAGTCTGTCAGTCTCAGTCAGTCTCAGTCTCAGTCAGTCTCAGTCAGTCTGTCAGTCTCAGTCAGTCTCAGTCAGTCTCAGTCAGTCTCAGTCAGTCTCAGTCAGTCACAGTCAGTCTCAGTCTGTCAGTCTCAGTCTCAGTCACAGTCAGTCTGAGTCAGTCTCAGTCTGAGTCAGTCTGAGTCAGTCTCAGTCTGAGTCAGTCTCAGTCTGAGTCAGTCTCAGTCTTAGTCAGTCTCAGTCAGTCTGTCAGTCTCAGTCAGTCTCAGTCTCAGTCAGTCTCAGTCAGTCTGTCAGTCTCAGTCAGTCTCAGTCAGTCTCAGTCAGTCTCAATCTGTCAGTCTCAGTCTCAGTCTCAGTCTCAGTCTCAGTCAGTCTCAGTCAGTCTCAGTCAGTCTCAGTCTCAGTCAGTCTCAGTCAGTCTCAGTCTCAGTCAGTCTCAGTCTCAGTCAGTCTCAGTCAGTCTCAGTCTCAGTCTCAGTCAGTCTCAGTCTCAGTCAGTCCCAGTCAGTCTGAGTCAGTCTCAGTCTGAGTCAGTCTCAGTCTCAGTCAGTCTCAGTCAGTCTCAGTCAGTCTCAGTCAGTCTGCCAGTCTCAGTCAGTCTCAGTCTCAGTCAGTCTCAGTCAGTCTCAGTCAGTCTCAGTCAGTCTCAGTCAGTCTCAGTCAGTCTGTCAGTCTCAGTCAGTCTCAGTCACAGTCAGTCTCAGTCAGTCTCAGTCAGTCTCAGTCAGTCTCAGTCAGTCTCAGTCAGTCTCAGTCAGTCTCAGTCAGTCTCAGTCAGTCTCAGTCTGTCGGTCTCAGTCTGAGTCTCAGTCAGTCTCAGTCAGTCTCAGTCAGTCTCAATCTGTCAGTCTCAGTCTCAGTCTCAGTCAGTCTCAGTCAGTCTCAGTCTCAGTCAGTCTCAGTCAGTCTCAGTCAGTCTCAGTCAGTCTCAGTCTCAGTCAGTCTCAGTCAGTCTCAGTCAGTCAGTCTCAGTCAATCTCAGTCAGTCTCAGTCAGTCTCAGTCTCAGTCAGTCTCAGTCAGTCTCAGTCAGTCTCAGTCAGTCTCAGTCAGTCTCAGTCAGTCAGTCTCAGTCAGTCAGTCTCAGTCAGTCTCAGTCTTAGTCTCAGTCAGTCTCAGTCTCAGTCAGTCTCAGTCAGTCGTAGTCAGTCGTAGTCAGTCTGTCAGTCTCAGTCTCAGTCAGTCTCAGTCTCAGTCAGTCTCAGTCTCAGTCAGTCTCAGTCCGTCTCAGTCTCAGTCAGTCTCAGTCAGTCTGAGTCAGTCTGAGTCAGTCTCAGTCAGTCTCAGTCAGTCTCAGTCTCAGTCAGTCTCAGTCAGTCTCAGTCAGTCTCAGTCAGTCTCAGTCGGTCTCAGTCAGTCTCAGTCAGTCTCAGTCGGTCTCAGTCAGTCTCAGTCTGTCAGTCTCAGTCAGTCTCAGTCAGTCACAGTCTCAATCAGTCTCGGTCTATCTCAGTCTGAGTCAGTCTCAGTCAGTCTCAGTCAGTCTCAGTCTGAGTCAGTCTGAGTCAGTCTGAGTCAGTCTCAGTCAGTCTCGGTCAGTCTCAGTCAGTCTCAGTCAGTCTCAGTCAGTCTCAGTCAGTCTCAGTCTGTCAGTCTCAGTCAGTCTCAGTCAGTCTCAGTCAGTCTCAGTCAGTCTCAGTCTGTCAGTCTCAGTCAGTCTCAGTCAGTCTCAGTCAGTCTCAGTCAGTCTGTCAGTCTCAGTCAGAGTCAGTCTCAGTCAGTCACAGTCAGTCTCAGTCAGTCACAGTCAGTCTCAGTCAGTCTCAGTCAGTCTCAGTCAGTCTCAGTCAGTCTCAGTCAGTCTGAGTCTCAGTCAGTCTGAGTCTCAGTCAGTCTCAGTCAGTCTCAGTCTCAGTCAGTCTCAGTCAGTCTCAGTCAGTCTCAGTCAGTCTCAGTCAGTCTCAGTCAGTCTCAGTCTCAGTCTCAGTCTGTCAGTCTCAGTCTCAGTCAGTCTCAGTCTGTCAGTCTCAGTCACAGTCAGTCTCAGTCTCAGTCAGTCTCAGTCAATCTCAGTCAGTCTCAGTCAGTCTCAGTCAGTCTCAGTCAGTCACAGTCAGTCTCAGTCAGTCTCAGTCAGTCTCAGTCAGTCTCAGTCAGTCTCAGTCAGTCTCAGTCAGTCTCAGTCAGTCTCAGTCAGTCTCAGTCTCAGTCAGTCTCAGTCTGTCAGTCTTAGTCTCAGTCAGTCTCAGTCTCAGTCAGTCTCAGTCAGTCTCAGTCAGTCTCAGTCTCAGTCAGTCTCAGTCAGTCAGTCTCAGTCAGTCTCAGTCAGTCACAGTCAGTCTCAGTCAGTCTCAGTCAGTCTCAGTCAGTCTCAGTCAGTCTCAGTCAGTCTCAGTCAATCTCAGTCAGTCTCAGTCAGTCTCAGTCTCAGTCAGTCTCAGTCAGTCTGTCAGTCTCAGTCAGTCTCAGTCAGAGTCAGTCTCAGTCAGTCTCAGTCAGTCACAGTCAGTCTCAGTCAGTCTCAGTCAGTCTCAGTCAGTCTCAGTCAGTCTCAGTCAGTCTGAGTCTCAGTCAGTCTGAGTCTCAGTCAGTCTGAGTCTCAGTCAGTCTGAGTCTGAGTCAGTCTGAGTCAGTCTGAGTCAGTCTGAGTCAGTCTGAGTCAGTCTCAGTCAGTCTCAGTCAGTCTCAGTCAGTCTCAGTCAGTCTCAGTCAGTCTCAGTCTCAGTCTGAGTCAGTCTCAGTCTCAGTCAGTCTCAGTCAGTCTGTCAGTCTCAGTCAGTCTCAGTTAGTCTCAGTCAGTCACAGTCCGTCTCAGTCAGTCTCAGTCAGTCTCAGTCAGTCTCAGTCAGTCTCAGTCAGTCTCAGTCAGTCTCAGTCTCAGTCAGTCTCAGTCAGTCTCAGTCAGTCTTAGTCTCAGTCAGTCTCAGTCAGTCTCAGTCAGTCTCAGTCAGTCTCAGTCAGTCTCAGTCAGTCTCAGTCTCAGTCAGTCTCAGTCTCAGTCAGTCTCAGTCAGTCTCAGTCAGTCTCAGTCAGTCTCAGTCAGTCTCAGTCAGTCTCAGTCAGAGTCAGTCAGTCTCAGTCAGTCTCAGTCAGTCTCAGTCAGTCTCAGTCAGTCTCAGTCTCAGTCAGTCTCAGTCTCAGTCAGTCTCAGTCAGTCTCAGTCAGTCTCTGTCAGTCTCAGTCAGTCTCAGTCTGAGTCAGTCTCAGTCAGTCTCAGTCTCAGTCAGTCTCAGTCAGTCTCAGTCAGTCTCAGTCAGTCTCAGTCTGTCAGTCTCAGTCTGAGTCAGTCTCAGTCTCAGTCAGTCTCAGTCAGTCTGTCAGTCTCAGTCAGTCTCAGTCAGTCTCAGTCAGTCACAGTCCGTCTCAGTCCGTCTCAGTCAGTCTCAGTCAGTCTCAGTCAGTCTCAGTCAGTCTCAGTCAGTCTCAGTCAGTCTCAGTCAGTCTCAGTCTCAGTCAGTCTCAGTCAGTCTCAGTCAGTCTCAGTCAGTCTTAGTCTCAGTCAGTCTCAGTCAGTCTCAGTCAGTCTCAGTCAGTCTCAGTCAGTCTCAGTCTCAGTCAGTCTCAGTCTCAGTCAGTCTCAGTCAGTCTCAGTCAGTCTCAGTCAGTCTCAGTCAGTCTCAGTCAGAGTCAGTCAGTCTCAGTCAGTCTCAGTCAGTCTCAGTCAGTCTCAGTCTCAGTCAGTCTCAGTCAGTCTCAGTCTCAGTCAGTCTCAGTCAGTCTCGGTCAGTCTCAGTCAGTCTCAGTCAGTCTCAGTCAGTCTCAGTCAGTCTCAGTCTGAGTCAGTCTCAGTCAGTCTCAGTCTCAGTCAGTCTCAGTCAGTCTCAGTCAGTCTCAGTCTGTCAGTCTCAGTCTGTCAGTCTCAGTCACAGTCAGTCTCAGTCTCAGTCAGTCTCAGTCAGTCTCAGTCAGTCTCAGTCAATCTCAGTCAGTCTCAGTCAGTCTCAGTCAGTCTCAGTCAGTCTCAGTCAGTCTCAGTCAGTCTCAGTCAGTCACAGTCAGTCTCAGTCTGTCAGTCTCAGTCTGTCAGTCTCAGTCAGTCTCAGTCTCAGTCAGTCTCAGTCAGTCTCAGTCAGTCTCAGTCAGTCTCAGTCAGTCTCAGTCAGTCTCAGTCAGTCTCAGTCAGTCTCAGTCAGTCTCAGTCAGTCTCAGTCAGTCTCAGTCTGAGTCAGTCTCAGTCAGTCTCAGTCAGTCTCAGTCTGAGTCAGTCTCAGTCAGTCTCAGTCAGTCTCAGTCAGTCTCAGTCAGTCTGTCAGTCTCAGTCAGTCTCAGTCAGTCTCAGTCAGTCTCAGTCAGTCTCAGTCAGTCTCAGTCAGTCTCAGTCAGTCTCAGTCAGTCTGTCAGTCTCAGTCTCAGTCAGTCTCAGTCAGTCTCAGTCAGTCTCAGTCTGTCAGTCTCAGTCACAGTCAGTCTCAGTCTCAGTCAGTCTCAGTCAGTCTCAGTCAGTCTCAGTCAATCTCAGTCAGTCTGTCAGTCTCAGTCAGTCTCAGTCAGTCTCAGTCAGTCTCAGTCAGTCTCAGTCAGTCTCAGTCAGTCTCAGTCAGTCTCAGTCAGTCTCAGTCAGTCTCAGTCAGTCTCAGTCAGTCTCAGTCAATCTCAGTCAGTCTCAGTCAGTCTCAGTCAGTCTCAGTCAGTCTCAGTCAGTCTCAGTCAGTCTCAGTCAGTCTCAGTCAGTCACAGTCAGTCTCAGTCTGTCAGTCTCAGTCTGTCAGTCTCAGTCAGTCTCAGTCTCAGTCAGTCTCAGTCAGTCTCAGTCAGTCTCAGTCAGTCTCAGTCAGTCTCAGTCAGTCTCAGTCAGTCTCAGTCAGTCTCAGTCAGTCTCAGTCTGAGTCAGTCTCAGTCAGTCTCAGTCAGTCTCAGTCTGAGTCAGTCTCAGTCAGTCTCAGTCAGTCTCAGTCAGTCTCAGTCAGTCTGTCAGTCTCAGTCAGTCTCAGTCAGTCTCAGTCAGTCTCAGTCAGTCTCAGTCAGTCTCAGTCAGTCTCAGTCAGTCTCAGTCAGTCTCAGTCAGTCTGTCAGTCTCAGTCTCAGTCAGTCTCAGTCAGTCAGTCTCAGTCAGTCTCAGTCAGTCTCAGTCAGTCTCAGTCAGTCTCAGTCAGTCTCAGTCAGTCTCAGTCAGTCTCAGTCAGTCTCAGTCAGTCTCAGTC
Source organism: Lissotriton vulgaris (assembly GCF_964263255.1). Taxonomy (NCBI): domain Eukaryota; kingdom Metazoa; phylum Chordata; class Amphibia; order Caudata; family Salamandridae; genus Lissotriton; species Lissotriton vulgaris. Next base: position 99,941 of record NW_028246697.1, read on the forward strand.
AGTCTCAGTCAGTCTCAGTCAGTCAGTCTCAGTCAGTGTCAGTCCGTCTCAGTCAATCTCAGTCAGTCTCAGTCAGTCTCAGTCTCAGTCAGTCTCAGTCAGTCTCAGTCAGTCTCAGTCAGTCTCAGTCAGTCTCAGTCAGTCTCAGTCAGTCTCAGTCTGAGTCAGTCTCAGTCTCAGTCAGTCTCAGTCAGTCTCAGTCAGTCTCAGTCAGTCTGTCAGTCTCAGTCAGTCTCAGTCCGTCTCAGTCAGTCACAGTCCGTCTCAGTCAGTCTCAGTCAGTCTCAGTCAGTCTCAGTCAGTCTCAGTGAGTCTCAGTCAGTCTCAGTCAGTCTCAGTCAGTCTTAGTCAGTCTCAGTCAGTCTCAGTCTCAGTCAGTCTCAGTCAGTCTCAGTCAGTCTCAGTCAGTCTCAGTCAGTCTCAGTCAGTCTCAGTCAGTCTCAGTCAGTCTCAGTCAGTCTCAGTCAGAGTCAGTCAGTCTCAGTCAGTCTCAGTCAGTCTCAGTCAGTCTCAGTCAGAGTCAGTCAGTCTCAGTCAGTCTCAGTCAGTCTCAGTCAGTCTCAGTCAGTCTCAGTCAGTCTTAGTCAGTCTCAGTCAGTCTCAGTCAGTCTCAGTCTCAGTCAGTCTCAGTCTCAGTCAGTCTCAGTCAGTCTCAGTCTGTCAGTCTCAGTCACAGTCAGTCTCAGTCTCAGTCAGTCTCAGTCAGTCTCAGTCAGTCTCAGTCAATCTCAGTCAGTCTCAGTCAGTCTCAGTCAGTCTCAGTCAATCTCAGTCAGTCTCAGTCAGTCTCAGTCAGTCACAGTCAGTCAGTCTCAGTCTGTCAGTCTCAGTCAGTCTCAGTCTCAGTCAGTCTCAGTCAGTCTCAGTCAGTCTCAGTCAGTCTCAGTCAGTCTCAGTCAGTCTGTCAGTCTCAGTCAGTCTGTCAGTCTCAGTCAGTCTCAGTCAGAGTCAGTCTCAGTCAGTCTCAGTCAGTCTCAGTCAGTCTCAGTCAGTCTCAGTCTGTCAGTCTCAGTCTGTCAGTCTCAGTCAGTCTCAGTCAGTCTCAGTCAGTCTCAGTCAGTCTCAGTCAGTCTCAGTCAGTCTCAGTCAGTCTCAGTCAGTCTCAGTCAGTCTCAGTCAGTCTCAGTCAGTCTCAGTCAGCCTCAGTCAGTCTCAGTCTGTCAGTCAGTCTCAGTCAGTCTCAGTCAGAGTCAGTCTCAGTCAGTCTCAGTCAGTCTCAGTCAGTCTCAGTCAGTCTCAGTCAGTCTCAGTCAGTCTCAGTCAGTCTCAGTCAGAGTCAGTCAGAGTCAGTCAGTCTCAGTCAGTCTCAGTCAGTCTCAGTCAGTCTCAGTCAGTCTCAGTCAGTCTCAGTCTCAGTCAGTCTCAGTCAGTCTCAGTCAGTCTCAGTCAGTCTCAGTCAGTCTCAGTCAGTCTCAGTCAGTCTCAGTCTCAGTCAGTCTCAGTCAGTCTCAGTCAGTCTCAGTCTGTCAGTCTCAGTCACAGTCAGTCTCAGTCTCAGTCAGTCTCAGTCAGTCTCAGTCAATCTCAGTCAGTCTCAGTCAGTCTCAGTCAGTCTCAGTCAATCTCAGTCAGTCTCAGTCAGTCTCAGTCAGTCTCAGTCAATCTCAGTCAGTCTCAGTCAGTCTCAGTCAGTCACAGTCAGTCAGTCTCAGTCTGTCAGTCTCAGTCAGTCTCAGTCTCAGTCAGTCTCAGTCTCAGTCAGTCTCAGTCAGTCTCAGTCAGTCTCAGTCAGTCTCAGTCAGTCTCAGTCAGTCTCAGTCAGTCTCAGTCTCAGTCAGTCTCAGTCAGTCTCAGTCAGTCTCAGTCTGTCAGTCTCAGTCACAGTCAGTCTCAGTCTCAGTCAGTCTCAGTCAGTCTCAGTCAATCTCAGTCAGTCTCAGTCAGTCTCAGTCAGTCTCAGTCAATCTCAGTCAGTCTCAGTCAGTCTCAGTCTCAGTCAGTCTGTCAGTCTCAGTCAGTCTCAGTCTCAGTCAGTCTCAGTCAGTCTCAGTCAGTCTCAGTCAGTCTCAGTCAGTCTCAGTCAGTCTCAGTCAGTCTCAGTCAGTCTCAGTCAGTCTCAGTCAGTCTGTCAGTCTCAGTCAGTCTCAGTCAGAGTCAGTCTCAGTCAGTCTCAGTCAGTCTCAGTCAGTCTCAGTCAGTCTCAGTCAGTCTCAGTCAGTCTCAGTCTCAGTCAGTCTCAGTCAGTCTCAGTCAGTCTCAGTCAGTCTCAGTCAGTCTCAGTCTCAGTCTCAGTCTCAGTCAGTCTCAGTCTGAGTCAGTCTCAGTCTCAGTCAGTCTGTCAGTCTGAGTCAGTCTCAGTCTCAGTCAGTCTCAGTCAGTCTGTCAGTCTCAGTCAGTCTCAGTCAGTCTCAGTCAGTCTGAGTCAGTCTCAGTCAGTCTCAGTCAGTCTCAGTCAGTCTGTCAGTCTCAGTCTCAGTCTCAGTCAGTCTCAGTCAGTCTTAGTCAGTCTCAGTCAGTCTCAGTCACAGTCAGTCTGAGTCAGTCTCAGTCTGAGTCAGTCTCAGTCTGAGTCAGTCTCAGTCTCAGTCAGTCTCAGTCAGTCTGTCAGTCTCAGTCAGTCTCAGTCTCAGTCCGTCTCAGTCCGTCTCAGTCCGTCTCAGTCAGTCTCAGTCAGTCTCAGTCAGTCTCAGTCAGTCTCAGTCAGTCTCAGTCAGTCTCAGTCAGTCTCAGTCAGTCTCAGTCAGTCTGAGTCAGTCTCAGTCTGAGTCAGTCTCAGTCTGAGTCAGTCTCAGTCTGAGTCAGTCTCAGTCAGTCTCAGTCAGTCTCAGTCAGTCTCAGTCAGTCTGTCAGTCTCAGTCAGTCTCAGTCTCAGTCAGTCACAGTCAGTCACAGTCAGTCTCAGTCAGTCTCAGTCAGTCTCAGTCAGTCTCAGTCAGTCTCAGTCAGTCTCAGTCAGTCTCAGTCTCAGTCAGTCTGTCAGTCTCAGTCAGTCTCAGTCAGTCTCAGTCAGTCTCAGTCAGTCTCAATCTGTCAGTCTCAGTCTCAGTCTGTCAGTCTCAGTCAGTCTCAGTCAGTCTCAGTCTCAGTCAGTCTCAGTCAGTCTCAGTCAGTCGCAGTCAGTCTCAGTCAGTCTCAGTCAGTCTCAATCTGTCAGTCTCAGTCTCAGTCTGTCAGTCTCAGTCAGTCTCAGTCAGTCTCAGTCTCAGTCAGTCTCAGTCAGTCTCAGTCAGTCTCAGTCAGTCTCAGTCAGTCTCAGTCTGTCAGTCTCAGTCTCAGTCAGTCTCAGTCAGTCTCAGTCAGTCTCAGTCAGTCTCAATCTGTCAGTCTCAGTCTCAGTCAGTCTCAGTCAGTCTCAGTCAGTCTCAGTCAGTCTCAGTCAGTCTCAGTCTCAGTCAGTCTCAGTCAGTCACAGTCAGTCAGTCTCAGTCAGTCTCAGTCAATCTCAGTCAGTCTCAGTCTCAGTCAGTCACAGTCAGTCACAGTCAGTCTCAGTCAGTCTCAGTCAGTCTCAGTCTCAGTCAGTCTCAGTCAGTCTGAGTCAGTCTGAGTCAGTCTCAGTCAGTCTCAGTCAGTCTCAGTCAGTCTCAGTCTGTCAGTCTCAGTCTCAGTCAGTCTCAGTCAGTCTCAGTCAGTCTCAGTCAGTCTCAGTCTCAGTCAGTCTCAGTCAGTCTCAGTCTGTCAGTCTCAGTCTCAGTCTCAGTCAGTCTCAGTCAGTCTTAGTTAGTCTCAGTCAGTCTCAGTCACAGTCAGTCTGAGTCAGTCTCAGTCTCAGTCAGTCTCAGTCAGTCTGTCAGTCTCAGTCAGTCTCAGTCTGTCAGTCTCAGTCAGTCTCAGTCCGTTTAAGTCAATCTCAGTCAGTCTCAGTCAGTCTCAGTCTCAGTCAGTCTCAGTCAGTCTCAGTCAGTCTCAGTCTGAGTCAGTCTCAGTCTCAGTCAGTCTCAGTCAGTCTGTCAGTCTCAGTCAGTCTCAGTCTCAGTCAGTCACAGTCAGTCACAGTCAGTCACAGTCAGTCACAGTCAGTCTCAGTCAGTCTCAGTCAGTCTCAGTCAGTCTCAGTCAGTCTCAGTCTCAGTCAGTCTCAGTCAGTCTCAGTCAGTCTCAGTCAGTCTCAGTCAGTCTCAGTCAGTCTCAGTCAGTCTCAGTCAGTCTCAGTCAGTCTCAATCTGTCAGTCTCAGTCTCAGTCTCAGTCAGTCTCAGTCAGTCTCAGTCAGTCTCAGTCAGTCTCAGTCAGTCTCAGTCTCAGTCAGTCTCAGTCAGTCTCAGTCAGTCTCAGTCAATCTCAGTCAGTCTCAGTCTCAGTCAGTCTCAGTCAGTCTCAGTCAGTCTCAGTCAGTCTCAGTCAGTCTCAGTCAGTCAGTCTCAGTCAGTCTCAGTCTTAGTCTCAGTCAGTCTCAGTCTCAGTCAGTCTCAGTCAGTCTCAGTCAGTCGTAGTCAGTCGTAGTCAGTCGTAGTCAGTCGTAGTCAGTCGTAGTCAGTCTCAGTCAGTCTCAGTCAGTCTCAGTCAGTCTCAGTCAGTCTCAGTGTCAGTCAGTCTCAGTCTCAGTCAGTCTCAGTCAGTCTCAGTCTCAGTCAGTCTGAGTCAGTCTCAGTCAGTCTGAGTCAGTCTCAGTCAGTCTCAGTCACAGTCAGTCTCAGTCTCAGTCAGTCTCAGTCAGTCTCAGTCAATCTCAGTCAGTCTCAGTCAATCTCAGTCAGTCTCAGTCAGTCTCAGTCAGTCTCAGTCAGTCTCAGTCAGTCTCAGTCAGTCTCAGTCAGTCTCAGTCTGTCGGTCTCAGTCAGTCTCAGTCAGTCTCAGTCAGTCTCAGTCAGTCTCAGTCAGTCTCAGTCAGTCTCAGTCAGTCTCAGTCAGTCTCAGTCAGTCTCAGTCTCAGTCAGTCTGTCAGTCTCAGTCAGTCTCAGTCAGTCTCAGTCAGTCTCAGTCAGTCTCAATCTGTCAGTCTCAGTCTCAGTCTGTCAGTCTCAGTCAGTCTCAGTCAGTCTCAGTCTCAGTCAGTCTCAGTCAGTCTCAGTCAGTCTCAGTCAGTCTCAGTCAGTCTCAGTCAGTCTCAATCTGTCAGTCTCAGTCTCAGTCTGTCAGTCTCAGTCAGTCTCAGTCAGTCTCAGTCTCAGTCAGTCTCAGTCAGTCTCAGTCAGTCTCAGTCAGTCTCAGTCAGTCTCAGTCAGTCTCAATCTGTCAGTCTCAGTCTCAGTCAGTCAGTCTCAGTCAGTCTCAGTCAGTCTCAGTCTCAGTCAGTCTCAGTCAGTCTCAGTCAGTCTCAGTCAGTCTCAGTCAGTCTCAGTCAGTCTCAGTCAGTCTCAGTCTCAGTCAGTCTCAGTCAGTCTCAGTCAATCTCAGTCAGTCTCAGTCAGTCTCAGTCAGTCTCAGTCAGTCTCAATCTGTCAGTCTCAGTCTCAGTCTCAGTCAGTCTCAGTCAGTCTCAGTCAGTCTCAGTCAGTCTCAGTCAGTCTCAGTCTCAGTCAGTCTCAGTCAGTCTCAGTCAGTCTCAGTCAATCTCAGTCAGTCTCAGTCTCAGTCAGTCTCAGTCAGTCTCAGTCAGTCTCAGTCAGTCTCAGTCAGTCTCAGTCAGTCAGTCTCAGTCAGTCTCAGTCTTAGTCTCAGTCAGTCTCAGTCTCAGTCAGTCTCAGTCAGTCTCAGTCAGTCGTAGTCAGTCGTAGTCAGTCGTAGTCAGTCGTAGTCAGTCGTAGTCAGTCTCAGTCAGTCTCAGTCAGTCTCAGTCAGTCTCAGTCAGTCTCAGTCAGTCTCAGTCAGTCTCAGTCAGTCTCAATCTGTCAGTCTCAGTCTCAGTCAGTCAGTCTCAGTCAGTCTCAGTCAGTCTCAGTCTCAGTCAGTCTCAGTCAGTCTCAGTCAGTCTCAGTCAGTCTCAATCTGTCAGTCTCAGTCTCAGTCTGTCAGTCTCAGTCAGTCTCAGTCAGTCTCAGTCTCAGTCAGTCTCAGTCAGTCTCAGTCAGTCTCAGTCAGTCTCAGTCAGTCTCAGTCAGTCTCAATCTGTCAGTCTCAGTCTCAGTCAGTCAGTCTCAGTCAGTCTCAGTCAGTCTCAGTCTCAGTCAGTCTCAGTCAGTCTCAGTCAGTCTCAGTCAGTCTCAGTCAGTCTCAGTCAGTCTCAGTCTCAGTCAGTCTCAGTCAGTCTCAGTCAGTCTCAGTCAGTCTCAGTCAGTCTCAGTCAGTCTCAGTCAGTCTCAGTCTCAGTCAGTCTCAGTCAGTCTCAGTCAGTCTCAGTCAGTCTCAGTCAGTCTCAGTCAGAGTCAGTCAGTCTCAGTCAGTCTCAGTCAGTCTCAGTCAGTCTCAGTCTCAGTCAGTCTCAGTCAGTCTGAGTCAGTCTGAGTCAGTCTCAGTCAGTCTCAGTCAGTCTCAGTCACAGTCAGTCTCAGTCTCAGTCAGTCTCAGTCAGTCTCAGTCAATCTCAGTCAGTCTCAGTCAGTCTCAGTCAGTCTCAGTCAGTCTCAGTCAGTCTCAGTCAGTCTCAGTCAGTCTCAGTCAGTCTCAGTCTCAGTCAGTCTCAGTCAGTCTCAGTCAGTCTGTCTCAGTCAGTCTCAGTCAGTCTCAGTCTCAGTCAGTCAGTCTCAGTCAGTCTCAGTCAGAGTCAGTCTCAGTCAGTCTCAGTCAGTCTCAGTCAGTCTCAGTCAGTCTCAGTCAGTCTCAGTCAGTCTCAGTCAGTCTCAGTCAGTCTCAGTCAGAGTCAGTCAGTCTCAGTCAGTCTCAGTCAGTCTCAGTCTCAGTCAGTCTCAGTCAGTCTCAGTCAGTCTCAGTCAGTCTCAGTCAGTCTCAGTCAGTCTTAGTCAGTCTCAGTCTCAGTCAGTCTCAGTCAGTCTCAGTCTCAGTCAGTCTCAGTCAGTCTCAGTCAGTCTTAGTCAGTCTCAATCTCAGTCAGTCTCAGTCAGTCTCAGTCAGTCACAGTCAGTCAGTCTCAGTCTGTCAGTCTCAGTCAGTCTCAGTCTCAGTCAGTCTCAGTCAGTCTCAGTCAGTCTCAGTCAGTCTCAGTCAGTCTCAGTCAGTCTCAGTCAGTCTGTCAGTCTCAGTCAGTCTCAGTCAGAGTCAGTCTCAGTCAGTCTCAGTCAGTCTCAGTCAGTCTCAGTCAGAGTCAGTCAGTCTCAGTCAGTCTCAGTCAGTCTCAGTCAGTCTCAGTCTCAGTCAGTCTCAGTCAGTCTCAGTCAGTCTCAGTCAGAGTCAGTCAGTCTCAGTCAGTCTCAGTCAGTCTCAGTCAGTCTCAGTCTCAGTCAGTCTCAGTCAGTCTCAGTCAGTCTCAGTCAGTCTCAGTCAGTCTCAGTCAGTCTCAGTCAGTCTTAGTCAGTCCCAGTCAGTCTCAGTCAGTCTCAGTCAGTCTTAGTCAGTCTTAGTCAGTCTCAGTCAGTCTCAGTCAGTCTCAGTCTCAGTCAGTCTCAGTCAGTCTCAGTCTGTCAGTCTCAGTCACAGTCAGTCTCAGTCTCAGTCAGTCTCAGTCAGTCTCAGTCAGTCTCAGTCAATCTCAGTCAGTCTCAGTCAGTCTCAGTCAGTCTCAGTCAATCTCAGTCAGTCTCAGTCAGTCTCAGTCAGTCACAGTCAGTCAGTCTCAGTCTGTCAGTCTCAGTCAGTCTCAGTCTCAGTCAGTCTCAGTCAGTCTCAGTCAGTCTCAGTCAGTCTCAGTCAGTCTCAGTCAGTCTCAGTCAGTCTGTCAGTCTCAGTCAGTCTCAGTCAGAGTCAGTCTCAGTCAGTCTCAGTCAGTCTCAGTCAGTCTCAGTCAGTCTCAGTCAGTCTCAGTCAGTCTCAGTCAGTCTCAGTCAGTCACAGTCAGTCTCAGTCAGTCTCAGTCAGTCTGAGTCTCAGTCAGTCTCAGTCTCAGTCAGTCTCAGTCAGTCTCAGTCAGTCTCAGTCAGTCTCAGTCAGTCTCAGTCAGTCTCAGTCTCAGTCTCAGTCAGTCTCAGTCTGAGTCAGTCTCAGTCTCAGTCAGTCTGTCAGTCTGAGTCAGTCTCAGTCTCAGTCAGTCTCAGTCAGTCTGTCAGTCTCAGTCAGTCTCAGTCTCAGTCAGTCTCAGTCAGTCTGTCAGTCTCAGTCAGTCTCAGTCAGTCTCAGTCAGTCTCAGTCAGTCTGAGTCAGTCTCAGTCAGTATGAGTCAGTCTCAGTCAGTCTCAGTCAGTCTCAGTCAGTCTGTCAGTCTCAGTCTCAGTCTCAGTCAGTCTCAGTCAGTCTTAGTCAGTCTCAGTCAGTCTCAGTCACAGTCAGTCTGAGTCAGTCTCAGTCTGAGTCAGTCTCAGTCTCAGTCAGTCTCAGTCAGTCTGTCAGTCTCAGTCAGTCTCAGTCTCAGTCAGTCTCAGTCCGTCTCAGTCAATCTCAGTCAGTCTCAGTCAGTCTCAGTCAGTCTCAGTCAGTCTCAGTCAGTCTCAGTCAGTCTCAGTCAGTCTCAGTCTGAGTCAGTCTGAGTCAGTCTCAGTCAGTCTCAGTCAGTCTCAGTCAGTCTCAGTCAGTCTGTCAGTCTCAGTCAGTCTCAGTCTCAGTCAGTCACAGTCAGTCACAGTCAGTCTCAGTCAGTCTCAGTCAGTCTCAGTCAGTCTCAGTCAGTCTCAGTCAGTCTCAGTCAGTCTCAGTCAGTCTCAGTCAGTCTCAGTCTCAGTCAGTCTGTCAGTCTCAGTCAGTCTCAGTCAGTCTCAGTCAGTCTCAGTCAGTCTCAATCTGTCAGTCTCAGTCTCAGTCAGTCTCAGTCAGTCTCAGTCAGTCTCAGTCTCAGTCAGTCTCAGTCAGTCTCAGTCTCAGTCAGTCTCAGTCAGTCTCAGTCAGTCTCAATCTGTCAGTCTCAGTCTCAGTCAGTCTCAGTCAGTCTCAGTCAGTCTCAGTCAGTCTCAGTCAGTCTCAGTCAGTCTCAGTCAGTCTCAGTCAGTCTCAGTCAGTCTCAGTCAGTCTCAGTCAGTCTCAGTCAGTCTCAGTCAGTCTCAATCTGTCAGTCTCAGTCTCAGTCAGTCTCAGTCAGTCTCAGTCAGTCTCAGTCTCAGTCAGTCTCAGTCAGTCACAGTCAGTCAGTCTCAGTCAGTCTCAGTCAGTCTCAGTCAATCTCAGTCAGTCTCAGTCTCAGTCAGTCACAGTCAGTCTCAGTCAGTCTGTCAGTCTCAGTCAGTCTCAGTCAGTCTCAGTCAGTCTCAGTCTCAGTCAGTCTCAGTCAGTCTCAGTCAGTCTCAGTCAGTCTCAGTCAGTCTCAGTCAGTCTCAGTCAGTCTCAGTCAGTCTCAGTCAGTCTCAGTCAGTCTCAGTCAGTCAGTCTCAGTCAGTCTCAGTCTTAGTCTCAGTCAGTCTCAGTCTCAGTCAGTCTCAGTCAGTCTCAGTCAGTCTCAGTCAGTCGTAGTCAGTCGTAGTCAGTCGTAGTCAGTCGTAGTCAGTCGTAGTCAGTCTCAGTCAGTCTCAGTCAGTCTCAGTCAGTCTCAGTCAGTCTCAGTCAGTCTCAGTCAGTCTCAGTGTCAGTCAGTCTCAGTCTCAGTCAGTCTCAGTCAGTCTCAGTGTCAGTCAGTCTCAGTCTCAGTCAGTCTCAGTCAGTCTCAGTCTCAGTCAGTCTCAGTCAGTCTCAGTCTCAGTCAGTCTCAGTCAGTCTCAGTCACAGTCAGTCTCAGTCTCAGTCAGTCTCAGTCAGTCTCAGTCAGTCTCAGTCAATCTCAGTCAGTCTCAGTCAGTCTCAGTCAGTCTGTCAGTCTCAGTCAGTCTCAGTCAGAGTCAGTCTCAGTCAGTCTCAGTCAGTCTCAGTCTCAGTCAGTCTCAGTCAGTCTCAGTCAGTCGCAGTCAGTCTCAGTCAGTCTCAGTCAGTCTCAATCTGTCAGTCTCAGTCTCAGTCTGTCAGTCTCAGTCAGTCTCAGTCAGTCTCAGTCTCAGTCAGTCTCAGTCAGTCTCAGTCAGTCTCAGTCAGTCTCAGTCAGTCTCAGTCAGTCTCAGTCTGTCAGTCTCAGTCTGAGTCAGTCTCAGTCTCAGTCAGTCTCAGTCAGTCTCAGTCAGTCTCAGTCAGTCTCAGTCAGTCGCAGTCAGTCTTAGTCTCAGTCAGTCTCAGTCAGTCTCAGTCTCAGTCAGTCTCAGTCTCAGTCAGTCTCAGTCAGTCTCAGTCAGTCTCAGTCAGTCACAGTCAGTCTCAGTCAGTCTCAGTCAGTCTCAGTCAGTCTCAGTCTCAGTCAGTCTCAGTCAGTCTCAGTCTCAGTCAGTCTCAGTCAGTCTCAGTCAGTCTCAGTCTCAGTCAGTCTCAGTCAGTCTCAGTCAGTCTCAGTCTCAGTCAGTCTCAGTCAGTCTCAGTCTCAGTCAGTCTCAGTCAGTCTGAGTCAGTCTGAGTCAGTCTCAGTCAGTCTCAGTCAGTCTCAGTCTGAGTCAGTCTCAGTCTGAGTCAGTCTCAGTCTCAGTCAGTCTGTCAGTCTGAGTCAGTCTCAGTCTCAGTCAGTCTGTCAGTCTCAGTCAGTCTGTCAGTCTCAGTCAGTCTCAGTCAGTCTCAGTCAGTCTCAGTCAGTCTGAGTCAGTCTCAGTCAGTCTCAGTCAGTCTCAGTCAGTCTGTCAGTCTCAGTCTCAGTCTCAGTCAGTCACAGTCAGTCACAGTCAGTCACAGTCAGTCTCAGTCTGTCAGTCTCAGTCAGTCTCAGTCTCAGTCAGTCTCAGTCAGTCTCAGTCAGTCTCAGTCAGTCTCAGTCAGTCTCAGTCAGTCTGTCAGTCTCAGTCAGTCTCAGTCTCAGTCAGTCTCAGTCAGTCTCAGTCAGTCTCAGTCAGTCTCAGTCAGTCACAGTCAGTCTCAGTCAGTCTCAGTCTCAGTCAGTCTCAGTCAGTCTGAGTCTCAGTCAGTCTCAGTCTCAGTCAGTCTCAGTCTCAGTCAGTCTCAGTCAGTCTCAGTCAGTCTGAGTCAGTCTGAGTCAGTCTGAGTCAGTCTGAGTCAGTCTGAGTCAGTCTCAGTCAGTCTCAGTCAGTCTCAGTCAGTCTCAGTCAGTCTCAGTCAGTCTCAGTCAGTCTCAGTCTGAGTCAGTCTCAGTCAGTCTGAGTCAGTCTCAGTCTGAGTCAGTCTCAGTCTGAGTCAGTCTCAGTCTCAGTCAGTCTGTCAGTCTGAGTCAGTCTCAGTCTCAGTCAGTCTCAGTCAGTCTGTCAGTCTCAGTCAGTCTCAGTCAGTCTCAGTCAGTCTCAGTCAGTCTGAGTCAGTCTCAGTCAGTCTCAGTCAGTCTCAGTCAGTCTGTCAGTCTCAGTCTCAGTCTCAGTCAGTCTCAGTCAGTCTTAGTCAGTCTCAGTCAGTCTCAGTCACAGTCAGTCTCAGTCAGTCTCAGTCTCAGTCTCAGTCAGTCTCAGTCAGTCTCAGTCTCAGTCAGTCTCAGTCAGTCAGTCTCAGTCAGTCACAGTCAGTCTCAGTCAGTCTCAGTCAGTCTCAGTCAGTCTCAGTCTCAGTCAGTCTCAGTCAGTCAGTCTCAGTCAGTCACAGTCAGTCTCAGTCAGTCTCAGTCAGTCTCAGTCAGTCTCAGTCAGTCTCAGTCAGTCTCAGTCAGTCTCAGTCAGTCTCAGTCAGTCTCAGTCAGTCTCAGTCAGTCTCAGTCAGTCTCAGTCAGTCTCAGTCAGTCTCAGTCAGTCTCAGTCAGTCTCAGTCAGTCTCAGTCAGTCTCAGTCAGTCTCAGTCTCAGTCAGTCTCAGTCAGTCTCAGTCTCAGTCAGTCTGAGTCAGTCTGAGTCAGTCTCAGTCAGTCTCAGTCAGTCTCAGTCACAGTCAGTCTCAGTCTCAGTCAGTCTCAGTCAGTCTCAGTCAGTCTCAGTCAATCTCAGTCAGTCTCAGTCAGTCTCAGTCAGTCTCAGTCAATCTCAGTCAGTCTCAGTCAGTCTCAGTCAGTCTCAGTCAGTCTCAGTCAGTCTCAGTCAGTCACAGTCAGTCACAGTCAGTCACAGTCAGTCTCAGTCTGTCAGTCTCAGTCAGTCTCAGTCTCAGTCAGTCTCAGTCAGTCTCAGTCAGTCTCAGTCAGTCTCAGTCAGTCTCAGTCAGTCTCTGTCAGTCTCAGTCAGTCTCAGTCAGTCTCAGTCAGTCTCAGTCAGTCTGAGTCAGTCTCAGTCAGTCTGAGTCAGTCTCAGTCAGTCTCAGTCAGTCTCAGTCAGTCTGTCAGTCTCAGTCTCAGTCTCAGTCAGTCTCAGTCAGTCTTAGTCAGTCTCAGTCAGTCTCAGTCACAGTCAGTCTGAGTCAGTCTCAGTCTGAGTCAGTCTCAGTCTCAGTCAGTCTCAGTCAGTCTGTCAGTCTCAGTCAGTCTCAGTCTCAGTCAGTCTCAGTCCGTCTCAGTCAATCTCAGTCAGTCTCAGTCAGTCTCAGTCAGTCTCAGTCAGTCTCAGTCAGTCTCAGTCAGTCTCAGTCAGTCTCAGTCTGAGTCAGTCTCAGTCAGTCTCAGTCAGTCTCAGTCAGTCTCAGTCAGTCTCAGTCAGTCTGTCAGTCTCAGTCAGTCTCAGTCTCAGTCAGTCACAGTCAGTCTCAGTCAGTCTCAGTCAGTCTCAGTCAGTCTCAGTCAGTCTCAGTCAGTCTCAGTCAGTCTCAGTCAGTCTCAGTCAGTCTCAGTCAGTCTCAGTCAGTCTCAGTCAGTCTCAGTCTCAGTCAGTCTCAGTCAGTCTCAGTCTCAGTCAGTCTGAGTCAGTCTGAGTCAGTCTGAGTCAGTCTCAGTCAGTCTCAGTCAGTCTCAGTCACAGTCAGTCTCAGTCTCAGTCAGTCTCAGTCAGTCTCAGTCAGTCTCAGTCAATCTCAGTCAGTCTCAGTCAGTCTCAGTCAGTCTCAGTCAATCTCAGTCAGTCTCAGTCAGTCTCAGTCAGTCTCAGTCAGTCTCAGTCAGTCACAGTCAGTCACAGTCAGTCACAGTCAGTCTCAGTCTGTCAGTCTCAGTCAGTCTCAGTCTCAGTCAGTCTCAGTCAGTCTCAGTCAGTCTCAGTCAGTCTCAGTCAGTCTGTCAGTCTCAGTCAGTCTCAGTCAGAGTCAGTCTCAGTCAGTCTCAGTCAGTCTCAGTCAGTCTCAGTCAGTCACAGTCAGTCTCAGTCAGTCTCAGTCAGTCTGAGTCTCAGTCAGTCTGAGTCTCAGTCAGTCTCAGTCTCAGTCAGTCTCAGTCAGTCTCAGTCAGTCTCAGTCAGTCTCAGTCAGTCTCAGTCAGTCTCAGTCAGTCTCAGTCAGTCTCAGTCAGTCTCAGTCAGTCTCAGTCTGAGTCAGTCTCAGTCTGAGTCAGTCTCAGTCTCAGTCAGTCTGTCAGTCTCAGTCAGTCTGTCAGTCTCAGTCAGTCTCAGTCAGTCTCAGTCAGTCTCAGTCAGTCTGAGTCAGTCTCAGTCAGTCTCAGTCAGTCTCAGTCAGTCTGTCAGTCTCAGTCTCAGTCTCAGTCAGTCTCAGTCAGTCTTAGTCAGTCTCAGTCAGTCTCAGTCACAGTCAGTCTCAGTCAGTCTCAGTCTGAGTCAGTCTCAGTCTGAGTCAGTCTCAGTCTCAGTCAGTCTCAGTCAGTCTGTCAGTCTCAGTCAGTCTCAGTCTCAGTCAGTCTCAGTCTCAGTCAGTCTCAGTCAGTCACAGTCAGTCTCAGTCAGTCTGAGTCAGTCTGAGTCAGTCTCAGTCAGTCTCAGTCAGTCTCAGTCAGTCTCAGTCAGTCTCAGTCAGTCTCAGTCAGTCTCAGTCTCAGTCAGTCTGAGTCAGTCTCAGTCAGTCTGAGTCAGTCTCAGTCTGAGTCAGTCTCAGTCTGAGTCAGTCTCAGTCTCAGTCAGTCTGTCAGTCTGAGTCAGTCTCAGTCTCAGTCAGTCTCAGTCAGTCTGTCAGTCTCAGTCAGTCTCAGTCAGTCTCAGTCAGTCTCAGTCAGTCTGAGTCAGTCTCAGTCAGTCTCAGTCAGTCTCAGTCAGTCTGTCAGTCTCAGTCTGTCTCAGTCAGTCTCAGTCAGTCTTAGTCAGTCTCAGTCAGTCTCAGTCACAGTCAGTCTGAGTCAGTCTCAGTCTGAGTCAGTCTCAGTCTGAGTCAGTCTCAGTCTCAGTCAGTCTCAGTCAGTCTGTCAGTCTCAGTCAGTCTCAGTCTCAGTCAGTCTCAGTCCGTCTCAGTCAATCTCAGTCAGTCTCAGTCAGTCTCAGTCAGTCTCAGTCTCAGTCAGTCTCAGTCAGTCTGAGTCAGTCTGAGTCAGTCTGAGTCAGTCTGAGTCAGTCTCAGTCAGTCTCAGTCAGTCTCAGTCAGTCTCAGTCAGTCTCAGTCAGTCTCAGTCAGTCTCAGTCAGTCTCAGTCAGTCTCAGTCAGTCTCAGTATCAGTCAGTCACAGTCAGTCACAGTCAGTCACAGTCAGTCACAGTCAGTCTCAGTCAGTCTCAGTCAGTCTCTGTCAGTCTCAGTCAGTCTCAGTCTCAGTCAGTCTGTCAGTCTCAGTCAGTCTCAGTCAGTCTCAGTCAGTCTCAGTCAGTCTCAGTCAGTCTCAATCTGTCAGTCTCAGTCTCAGTCTCAGTCAGTCTCAGTCAGTCTCAGTCTCAGTCAGTCTCAGTCAGTCTCAGTCAGTCTCAGTCAGTCTCAGTCAGTCTCAGTCAGTCTCAATCTGTCAGTCTCAGTCTCAGTCAGTCTCAGTCAGTCTCAGTCAGTCTCAGTCAGTCTCAGTCAGTCTCAGTCAGTCTCAGTCAGTCTCAGTCAGTCTCAGTCAGTCTCAATCTGTCAGTCTCAGTCTCAGTCAGTCTCAGTCAGTCTCAGTCAGTCTCAGTCTCAGTCAGTCTCAGTCAGTCACAGTCAGTCACAGTCAGTCAGTCTCAGTCAGTCTCAGTCAGTCACAGTCAGTCACAGTCAGTCAGTCTCAGTCAGTCTCAGTCAGTCTCAGTCAGTCTCAGTCAGTCACAGTCAGTCTCAGTCAGTCTCAGTCAGTCTCAGTCAGTCTCAGTCAGTCTCAGTCAGTCTCAGTCAGTCTCAGTCTCAGTCAGTCTGAGTCAGTCTGAGTCAGTCTGAGTCAGTCTCAGTCTGTCAGTCTCAGTCTCAGTCAGTCTCAGTCAGTCTCAGTCTCAGTCAGTCTCAGTCAGTCTCAGTCTCAGTCAGTCTCAGTCAGTCTCAGTCTGTCAGTCTCAGTCTCAGTCTCAGTCAGTCTCAGTCAGTCTTAGTCAGTCTCAGTCAGTCTCAGTCACAGTCAGTCTGAGTCAGTCTCAGTCTCAGTCAGCCTCAGTCAGTCTGTCAGTCTCAGTCAGTCTCAGTCTCAGTCAGTCTCAGTCAGTCTCAGTCCGTCTCAGTCAATCTCAGTCAGTCTCAGTCAGTCTCAGTCTCAGTCAGTCTCAGTCAGTCTCAGTCAGTCTCAGTCAGTCTCAGTCAGTCTCAGTCAGTCTCAGTCAGTCTCAGTCAGTCGTAGTCAGTCGTAGTCAGTCTCAGTCAGTCTCAGTCAGTCTCAGTCAGTCTCAGTGTCAGTCAGTCTCAGTCTCAGTCAGTCTCAGTCAGTCTCAGTCAGTCTCAGTCAGTCACAGTCAGTCTCAGTGAGTCACAGTCAGTCTCAGTCAGTCTCAGTCAGTCTCAGTCAGTCTCAGTCAGTCTCAGTCAGTCTCAGTCAGTCTCAGTCTCAGTCAGTCTCAGTCAGTCTCAGTCAGTCTCAGTCAGTCTCAGTCAGTCTCAGTCTGAGTCAGTCTCAGTCTCAGTCAGTCTCAGTCAGTCTCAGTCAGTCTCAGTCAGTCTGTCAGTCTCAGTCAGTCTCAGTCTCAGTCAGTCACAGTCAGTCACAGTCAGTCTGTCAGTCTCAGTCAGTCTCAGTCAGTCTCAGTCAGTCTCAGTCAGTCTCAGTCAGTCTCAGTCTCAGTCAGTCTCAGTCAGTCTCAGTCTCAGTCAGTCTCAGTCAGTCTCAGTCAGTCTCAGTCAGTCTCAGTCAGTCTCAGTCAGTCTCAGTCAGTCTCAGTCAGTCTCAGTCAGTCTCAGTCAGTCTCAATCTGTCAGTCTCAGTCTCAGTCTCAGTCAGTCTCAGTCAGTCTCAGTCAGTCTCAGTCTCAGTCAGTCTCAGTCAGTCTCAGTCAGTCTCAGTCTCAGTCAGTCTCAGTCAGTCTCAGTCAGTCTCAGTCAATCTCAGTCAGTCTCAGTCTCAGTCAGTCTCAGTCAGTCTCAGTCAGTCTCAGTCAGTCTCAGTCAGTCTCAGTCAGTCTCAGTCAGTCTCAGTCAGTCTCAGTCAGTCTCAGTCAGTCTCAGTCAGTCTCAGTCAGTCTCAGTCTTAGTCTCAGTCAGTCTCAGTCTCAGTCAGTCTCAGTCTCAGTCAGTCTCAGTCAGTCTCAGTCAGTCGTAGTCAGTCGTAGTCAGTCTCAGTCAGTCTCAGTCAGTCTCAGTCAGTCTCAGTGTCAGTCAGTCTCAGTCTCAGTCAGTCTCAGTCAGTCTCAGTCTCAGTCAGTCTGAGTCAGTCTGAGTCAGTCTGAGTCAGTCTCAGTCAGTCTCAGTCAGTCTCAGTCTCAGTCAGTCTCAGTCAGTCTCAGTCTCAGTCAGTCTCAGTCAGTCTCAGTCAGTCTCAGTCGGTCTCAGTCAGTCTCAGTCTCAGTCAGTCTCAGTCAGTCTCAGTCAGTCACAGTCTCAATCAGTCTCGGTCTATCTCAGTCTGAGTCAGTCTCAGTCTGAGTCAGTCTCAGTCAGTCTCAGTCAGTCTCAGTCAGTCTCAGTCAGTCTCAGTCAGTCTCAGTCAGTCTCAGTCAGTCTCAGTCTCAGTCAGTCTCAGTCAGTCTCAGTCAGTCTCAGTCAGTCTCAGTCAGTCTCAGTCAGTCTGTCAGTCTCAGTCAGTCTCAGTCAGTCTCAGTCAGAGTCAGTCTCAGTCAGTCTCAGTCAGTCTAAGTCAGTCACAGTCAGTCTCAGTCAGTCTCAGTCAGTCTCAGTCAGTCTCAGTCAGTCTCAGTCAGTCTGAGTCTCAGTCAGTCTGAGTCTCAGTCAGTCTCAGTCAGTCTCAGTCTCAGTCAGTCTCAGTCAGTCTCAGTCAGTCTGAGTCAGTCTCAGTCAGTCTCAGTCTCAGTCTCAGTCTCAGTCAGTCTCAGTCTCAGTCAGTCTCAGTCAGTCTCAGTCAGTCTCAGTCTCAGTCAGTCTCAGTCTGTCAGTCTTAGTCTCAGTCAGTCTCAGTCTCAGTCAGTCTCAGTCAGTCTCAGTCAGTCTCAGTCAGTCTCAGTCAGTCTCAGTCAGTCTCAGTCAGTCTCAGTCAGTCTCAGTCTCAGTCAGTCTCAGTCAGTCGCAGTCAGTCTTAGTCTCAGTCAGTCTCAGTCAGTCTCAGTCAGTCTCAGTCAGTCTCAGTCTCAGTCAGTCTCAGTCAGTCTCAGTCAGTCTCAGTCTCAGTCAGTCTCAGTCAGTCAGTCTCAGTCAGTCACAGTCAGTCACAGTCAGTCACAGTCAGTCTCAGTCAGTCTCAGTCAGTCTCAGTCAGTCTCAGTCAGTCTCAGTCAGTCTCAGTCTCAGTCAGTCTCAGTCAGTCTCAGTCAGTCTCAGTCTCAGTCAGTCTCAGTCTGTCAGTCTTAGTCTCAGTCAGTCTCAGTCTCAGTCAGTCTCAGTCAGTCTCAGTCTCAGTCAGTCTCAGTCAGTCAGTCTCAGTCAGTCTCAGTCAGTCAGTCTCAGTCAGTCTCAGTCAGTCTCAGTCAGTCTCAGTCAGTCTCAGTCAGTCTCAGTCAGTCTCAGTCAGTCTCAGTCAGTCTCAGTCTCAGTCAGTCTCAGTCAGTCTCAGTCAGTCTTAGTCAGTCTCAGTCTCAGTCAGTCTCAGTCAGTCTCAGTCAGTCTCAGTCAGTCTCAGTCAGTCTCAGTCAGTCTCAGTCAGTCTCAGTCAGTCTCAGTCAGTCTCAGTCAGTCTCAGTCAGTCTCAGTCAGTCTCAGTCAGTCTCAGTCAGTCTCAGTCAGTCTCAGTCAGTCTCAGTCAGTCTCAGTCAGTCTCAGTCTCAGTCAGTCTCAGTCAGTCTCAGTCAGTCTCAGTCAGTCTCAGTCTCAGTCAGTCTCAGTCAGTCTCAGTCAGTCTCAGTCAGTCTCAGTCAGTCTCAGTCAGTCTCAGTCAGTCTCAGTCAGTCTCAGTCTCAGTCAGTCTCAGTCAGTCTCAGTCAGTCTCAGTCAGTCTCAGTCAGTCTCAGTCAGTCTCAGTCAGTCTCAGTCAGTCTCAGTCAGTCTCAGTCTCAGTCAGTCTCAGTCAGTCTCAGTCAGTCTCAGTCAGTCTCAGTCTCAGTCAGTCTCAGTCAGTCTCAGTCTCAGTCAGTCTCAGTCAGTCTCAGTCAGTCGTAGTCTCAGTCAGTCTCAGTCAGTCTCAGTCAGTCTCAGTCTCAGTCAGTCTCAGTCAGTCTCAGCCAGTCTCAGTCTCAGTCAGTCTCAGTCAGTCAGTCTCAGTCAGTCACAGTCAGTCTCAGTCAGTCTCAGTCAGTCTCAGTCAGTCTCAGTCAGTCTCAGTCAGTCTCAGTCAGTCTCAGTCAGTCTCAGTCAGAGTCAGTCAGTCTCAGTCTCAGTCAGTCTCAGTCAGTCTCAGTCAGTCTCAGTCAGTCTCAGTCAGTCTCAGTCAGTCTCAGTCAGTCTCAGTCAGTCTCAGTCTCAGTCTCAGTCAGTCTCAGTCTCAGTCAGTCTCAGTCAGTCTCAGTCAGTCTCAGTCTCAGTCAGTCTCAGTCAGTCTCAGTCAGTCTCAGTCAGTCTCAGTCAGTCTCAGTCAGTCTCAGTCAGTCTCAGTCAGTCTCAGTCTCAGACAGTCTCAGTCTCAGACAGTCTCAGTCTCAGTCAGTCTCAGTCAGTCTCAGTCAGTCTCAGTCAGTCTCAGTCAGTCTCAGTCAGTCTCAGTCTGTCAGTCTCAGTCACAGTCAGTCTCAGTCTGTCAGTCTCAGTCAGTCTCAGTCAGTCTCAGTCAATCTCAGTCAGTCTCAGTCAGTCTCAGTCAGTCTCAGTCAGTCTCAGTCAGTCTCAGTCAGTCTCAGTCAGTCTCAGTCAGTCTCAGTCAGTCTCAGTCAGTCACAGTCAGTCACAGTCAGTCACAGTCAGTCACAGTCTGTCAGTCTCAGTCAGTCTCAGTCAGTCTCAGTCTCAGTCAGTCTCAGTCAGTCTCAGTCTCAGTCAGTCTTAGTCAGTCTCAGTCAGTCTCAGTCAGTCTCAGTCAGTCTCAGTCAGTCTCAGTCAGTCTCAGTCTCAGTCAGTCTCAGTCAGTCTCAGTCAGTCACAGTCAGTCTCAGTCTCAGTCAGTCTCAGTCAGTCTCAGTCAGTCTGAGTCTCAGTCAGTCTCAGTCAGTCTCAGTCTCAGTCAGTCTGAGTCAGTCTGAGTCAGTCTCAGTCAGTCTCAGTCTCAGTCTCAGTCAGTCTCAGTCAGTCTCAGTCAGTCTCAGTCAGTCTCAGTCTCAGTCAGTCTCAGTCAGTCTCAGTCAGTCTCAGTCTCAGTCAGTCTCAGTCAGTCTCAGTCAGTCTCAGTCTCAGTCAGTCTCAGTCAGTCTCAGTCTCAGTCAGTCTCAGTCAGTCTCAGTCTCAGTCAGTCTCAGTCAGTCTCAGTCAGTCTCAGTCAGTCTCAGTCAGTCTCAGTCAGTCTCAGTCTCAGTCAGTCTCAGTCAGTCTCAGTCAGTCTCAGTCTCAGTCAGTCTCAGTCAGTCTCAGTCAGTCTCAGTCAGTCTCAGTCAATCTCAGTCAGTCTCAGTCTCAGTCAGTCTGAGTCAGTCTCAGTCTGAGTCAGTCTCAGTCTGAGTCAGTCTCAGTCTCAGTCAGTCTGTCAGTCTGAGTCAGTCTCAGTCTCAGTCAGTCTCAGTCAGTCTCAGTCTCAGTCAGTCTCAGTCAGTCTCAGTCAGTCACAGTCAGTCTCAGTGAGTCACAGTCAGTCTCAGTCAGTCTCAGTCAGTCTCAGTCAGTCTCAGTCAGTCTCAGTCAGTCTCAGTCAGTCTCAGTCAGTCTCAGTCAGTCTCAGTCTCAGTCAGTCTCAGTCTGTCAGTCTCAGTCTGTCAGTCTCAGTCAGTCTCAGTCTCAGTCAGTCTCAGTCAGTCACAGTCAGTCTCAGTCAGTCTCAGTCAGTCACAGTCAGTCTCAGTGAGTCACAGTCAGTCTCAGTCAGTCTCAGTCAGTCTCAGTCAGTCTCAGTCAGTCTCAGTCAGTCTCAGTCAGTCTCAGTCTCAGTCAGTCTCAGTCTCAGTCAGTCTCAGTCGCAGTCAGTCTCAGTCAGTCTCAGTCAGTCTCAGTCAGTCTCAGTCAGTCTCAGTCAGTCTCAGTCAGTCTCAGTCAGTCTCAGTCTGAGTCAGTCTCAGTCAGTCTGAGTCAGTCTCAGTCTGAGTCAGTCTCAGTCTGAGTCAGTCTCAGTCTCAGTCAGTCTGTCAGTCTGAGTCAGTCTCAGTCTCAGTCAGTCTCAGTCAGTCTGTCAGTCTCAGTCAGTCTCAGTCAGTCTCAGTCAGTCTGAGTCAGTCTCAGTCAGTCTCAGTCAGTCTCAGTCAGTCTGTCAGTCTCAGTCTCAGTCTCAGTCAGTCTCAGTCAGTCTTAGTCAGTCTCAGTCAGTCTCAGTCACAGTCAGTCTCAGTCAGTCTCAGTCAGTCTGAGTCAGTCTCAGTCAGTCTCAGTCTCAGTCTCAGTCTCAGTCAGTCTCAGTCTCAGTCAGTCTCAGTCAGTCTCAGTCAGTCTCAGTCTCAGTCAGTCTCAGTCAGTCTCAGTCAGTCTCAGTCTCAGTCAGTCTCAGTCAGTCAGTCTCAGTCAGTCTCAGTCAGTCACAGTCAGTCTCAGTCAGTCTCAGTCAGTCTCAGTCAGTCTCAGTCAGTCTCAGTCAGTCTCAGTCTCAGTCAGTCTCAGTCAGTCTCAGTCAGTCTCAGACAGTCTCAGTCAGTCTCGGTCAGTCTCAGTCTGAGTCAGTCTCAGTCAGTCTGAGTCAGTCTGAGTCAGTCTGAGTCAGTCTGAGTCAGTCTGAGTCAGTCTGAGTCAGTCTGAGTCAGTCTGAGTCAGTCTGAGTCAGTCTGAGTCAGTCTCAGTCAGTCTCAGTCTGAGTCAGTCTCAGTCAGTCTGAGTCAGTCTCAGTCTGAGTCAGTCTCAGTCTGAGTCAGTCTCAGTCTCAGTCAGTCTGTCAGTCTGAGTCAGTCTCAGTCTCAGTCAGTCTCAGTCAGTCTCAGTCTCAGTCAGTCTCAGTCAGTCTCAGTCAGTCGTAGTCTCAGTCAGTCTCAGTCAGTCTCAGTCAGTCTCAGTCAGTCTCAGTCTCAGTCAGTCTCAGTCAGTCTCAGTCTCAGTCAGTCTCAGTCAGTCTCAGTCTGTCAGTCTCAGTCTCAGTCTCAGTCAGTCTCAGTCAGTCTTAGTCAGTCTCAGTCAGTCTCAGTCACAGTCAGTCTGAGTCAGTCTCAGTCTCAGTCAGCCTCAGTCAGTCTGTCCTTCTCAGTCAGTCTCAGTCTCAGTCAGTCTCAGTCAGTCTCAGTCCGTCTCAGTCAATCTCAGTCAGTCTCAGTCAGTCTCAGTCTCAGTCAGTCTCAGTCAGTCTCAGTCAGTCTCAGTCTGAGTCAGTCTCAGTCTCAGTCAGTCTCAGTCAGTCTCAGTCAGTCTCAGTCAGTCTGTCAGTCTCAGTCAGTCTGTCTCAGTCAGTCACAGTCAGTCACAGTCAGTCTGTCAGTCTCAGTCAGTCTCAGTCAGTCTCAGTCAGTCTCAGTCAGTCTCAGTCAGTCTCAGTCTCAGTCAGTCTCAGTCAGTCTCAGTCAGTCTCAGTCAGTCTCAGTCTCAGTCAGTCTCAGTCAGTCTCAGTCAGTCTCAGTCAGTCTCAGTCAGTCTCAGTCAGTCTCAATCTGTCAGTCTCAGTCTCAGTCTCAGTCAGTCTCAGTCAGTCTCAGTCAGTCTCAGTCAGTCTCAGTCTCAGTCAGTCTCAGTCAGTCTCAGTCAGTCTCAGTCTCAGTCAGTCTCAGTCAGTCTCAGTCAGTCTCAGTCAATCTCAGTCAGTCTCAGTCTCAGTCAGTCTCAGTCAGTCTCAGTCAGTCTCAGTCAGTCTCAGTCAGTCTCAGTCAGTCTCAGTCAGTCTCAGTCAGTCAGTCTCAGTCAGTCTCAGTCTTAGTCTCAGTCTCAGTCAGTCTCAGTCAGTCTCAGTCAGTCGTAGTCAGTCGTAGTCAGTCTCAGTCAGTCTCAGTCAGTCTCAGTCAGTCTCAGTCAGTCTCAGTGTCAGTCAGTCTCAGTCTCAGTCAGTCTCAGTCAGTCTCAGTCAGTCTCAGTCAGTCTCAGTCAGTCTGAGTCAGTCTGAGTCAGTCTCAGTCAGTCTCAGTCAGTCTCAGTCTCAGTCAGTCTCAGTCAGTCTCAGTCAGTCTCAGTCGGTCTCAGTCAGTCTCAGTCTCAGTCAGTCTCAGTCAGTCTCAGTCAGTCTCAGTCAGTCACAGTCTCAATCAGTCTCGGTCTATCTCAGTCTGAGTCAGTCTCAGTCTGAGTCAGTCTCAGTCTGAGTCAGTCTCAGTCAGTCTCAGTCAGTCTCAGTCAGTCTCAGTCAGTCTCAGTCAGTCTCAGTCAGTCTCAGTCAGTCTCAGTCAGTCTCAGTCAGTCTGTCAGTCTCAGTCAGTCTCAGTCAGTCTCAGTCAGAGTCAGTCTCAGTCAGTCTCAGTCAGTCTCAGTCAGTCACAGTCAGTCTCAGTCAGTCTCAGTCAGTCTCAGTCAGTCTGAGTCTCAGTCAGTCTCAGTCAGTCTCAGTCTCAGTCAGTCTCAGTCAGTCTCAGTCAGTCTGAGTCAGTCTCAGTCAGTCTCAGTCTCAGTCTCAGTCTCAGTCAGTCTCAGTCTCAGTCAGTCTCAGTCAGTCTCAGTCAGTCTCAGTCTCAGTCAGTCTCAGTCTGTCAGTCTTAGTCTCAGTCAGTCTCAGTCTCAGTCAGTCACAGTCAGTCTCAGTCAGTCTCAGTCAGTCTCAGTCAGTCTCAGTCAGTCTCAGTCAGTCTCAGTCAGTCTCAGTCAGTCTCAGTCAGTCTCAGTCAGTCTCAGTCAGTCTCAGTCAGTCTCAGTCGCAGTCAGTCTCAGTCAGTCGCAGTCAGTCTTAGTCTCAGTCAGTCTCAGTCAGTCTCAGTCAGTCTCAGTCAGTCTCAGTCTCAGTCAGTCTCAGTCAGTCTCAGTCAGTCTCAGTCAGTCTCAGTCTCAGTCAGTCTCAGTCAGTCTCAGTCAGTCTCAGTCTCAGTCAGTCTCAGTCAGTCTCAGTCAGTCTCAGTCTCAGTCAGTCTCAGTCAGTCTCAGTCAGTCTCAGTCAGTCTGAGTCAGTCTGAGTCAGTCTCAGTCAGTCTCAGTCAGAGTCAGTCTCAGTCAGTCTCAGTCAGTCTCAGTCAGTCTCAGTCAGTCTCAGTCAGTCTCAGTCAGAGTCAGTCTCAGTCAGTCTCAGTCAGTCTCAGTCAGTCTCAGTCAGTCTCAGTCAGTCTCAGTCAGTCACAGTCAGTCTCAGTCAGTCTCAGTCAGTCTCAGTCTCAGTCAGTCTCAGTCAGTCTCAGTCAGTCTCAGTCAGTCTGAGTCTCAGTCAGTCTCAGTCAGTCTCAGTCAGTCTCAGTCTCAGTCAGTCTCAGTCAGTCTCAGTCTCAGTCAGTCTCAGTCAGTCTCAGTCAGTCTCAGTCAGTCTCAGTCAGTCTGTCAGTCTCAGTCAGTCTCAGTCAATCTCAGTCAGTCTCAGTCTCAGTCAGTCTCAGTCAGTCTCAGTCTCAGTCAGTCTCAGTCAGTCTCAGTCTCAGTCAGTCTCAGTCAGTCACAGTCAGTCACAGTCAGTCTCAGTCAGTCTCAGTCAGTCTCAGTCAGTCTCAGTCAGTCTCAGTCAGTCTCAGTCAGTCTCAGTCAGTCTCAGTCAATCTCAGTCAGTCTCAGTCTCAGTCAGTCTCAGTCAGTCTCAGTCAGTCTGTCAGTCTCAGTCAGTCTCAGTCTCAGTCAGTCTCAGTCAGTCACAGTCAGTCTCAGTCAGTCTCAGTCAGTCTCAGTCAGTCACAGTCAGTCTCAGTGAGTCACAGTCAGTCTCAGTCAGTCTCAGTCAGTCTCAGTCAGTCTCAGTCAGTCTCAGTCAGTCTCAGTCAGTCTCAGTCTCAGTCAGTCTCAGTCTGTCAGTCTCAGTCTGTCAGTCTAAGTCAGTCTCAGTCTGTCAGTCTCAGTCTGTCAGTCTCAGTCAGTCTCAGTCTGTCGGTCTCAGTCTGAGTCTCAGTCAGTCTCAGTCAGTCTCAGTCAGTCTCAGTCTGTCAGTCTCAGTCTGAGTCTCAGTCAGTCTCAGTCAGTCTCAGTCAGTCTCAGTCTGTCAGTCTCAGTCTCAGTCAGTCTCAGTCAGTCTCAGTCTGTCAGTCTCAGTCGCAGTCAGTCTCAGTCAGTCTTAGTCAGTCTCAGTCAGTCTCAGTCAGTCTCAGTCAGTCTCAGTCTCAGTCAGTCTCAGTCAGTCTCAGTCAGTCTCAGTCTCAGTCAGTCTGAGTCAGTCTGAGTCAGTCTCAGTCAGTCTCAGTCAGTCTCAGTCTCAGTCAGTCTCAGTCTCAGTCAGTCTCAGTCTCAGTCAGTCTCAGTCTCAGTCAGTCTCAGACTCAGTCAGTCTCAGTCAGTCTCAGTCAGTCTTAGTCTCAGTCAGTCTCAGTCAGTCTCAGTCAGTCTCTCTCAGTCTCAGTCAGTCTCAGTCAGTCTCAGTCAGTCTCAGTCAGCCTCAGTCAGCCTCAGTCAGTCTTAGTCTCAGTCTCAGTCAGTCTCAGTCAGTCTTAGTCTCAGTCTCAGTCAGTCTCAGTCTCAGTCAATCTCAGTCAGTCTCAGTCAATCTCAGTCAGTCTCAGTCAGTCTCAGTCAGTCTGAGTCAGTCTCAGTCTGAGTCAGTCTCAGTCTCAGTCAGTCTCAGTCAGTCTCAGTCAGTCTCAGTCAGTCTGTCAGTCTCAGTCAGTCTCAGTCTCAGTCAGTCTCAGTCAGTCACAGTCAGTCTCAGTCAGTCTCAGTCAGTCTCAGTCAGTCTCAGTCAGTCTCAGTCTCAGTCAGTCTCAGTCAGTCTCAGTCAGTCTCAGTCAGTCTCAGTCAGTCTCAGTCAGTCTCAGTCAGTCTCAGTCAGTCTCAGTCAGTCTCAGTCTCAGTCAGTCTCAGTCTCAGTCAGTCTCAGTCTCAGTCAGTCTCAGTCTCAGTCAGTCTCAGACTCAGTCAGTCTCAGTCAGTCTCAGTCAGTCTTAGTCTCAGTCAGTCTCAGTCAGTCTCTCTCAGTCTCAGTCAGTCTCAGTCAGTCTCAGTCAGTCTCAGTCAGCCTCAGTCAGTCTTAGTCTCAGTCTCAGTCAGTCTCAGTCAGTCTTAGTCTCAGTCTCAGTCAGTCTCAGTCTCAGTCAATCTCAGTCAGTCTCAGTCAATCTCAGTCAGTCTCAGTCAGTCTCAGTCAGTCTGAGTCAGTCTCAGTCTGAGTCAGTCTCAGTCTCAGTCAGTCTCAGTCAGTCTCAGTCAGTCTCAGTCAGTCTGTCAGTCTCAGTCAGTCTCAGTCTCAGTCAGTCTCAGTCAGTCACAGTCAGTCTCAGTCAGTCTCAGTCAGTCTCAGTCAGTCTCAGTCAGTCTCAGTCTCAGTCAGTCTCAGTCAGTCTCAGTCAGTCTCAGTCAGTCTCAGTCAGTCTCAGTCAGTCTCAGTCAGTCTCAGTCAGTCTCAGTCAGTCTCAGTCAGTCTCAGTCAGTCTCAGTCAATCTCAGTCAGTCTGAGTCAGTCTCAGTCAGTCTGAGTCAGTCTCAGTCTGAGTCAGTCTCAGTCTCAGTCAGTCTCAGTCAGTCTGTCAGTCTCAGTCTCAGTCAGTCTCAGTCAGTCTGTCAGTCTCAGTCAGTCTGTCAGTCTCAGTCAGTCTGTCAGTCTCAGTCAGTCTCAGTCTCAGTCAGTCTCAGTCAGTCACAGTCAGTCTCAGTCAGTCTCAGTCAGTCTCAGTCTCAGTCAGTCTCAGTCAGTCTCAGTCAGTCTCAGTCAGTCTCAGTCAGTCTCAATCTGTCAGTCTCAGTCAGTCTCAGTCAGTCTCAGTCAGTCTCAGTCAGTCTCAGTCAGTCTCAGTCAGTCTCAGTCAGTCTCAGTCTCAGTCAGTCTCAGTCAGTCTCAGTCTCAGTCAGTCTCAGTCAGTCTCAGTCAGTCTCAGTCTCCGTCAGTCTCAGTCAGTCTCAGTCAGTCTCAGTCAGTCTCAGTCAATCTCAGTCAGTCTCAGTCTCAGTCAGTCTCAGTCAGTCTCAGTCAGTCTCAGTCAGTCTCAGTCAGTCTCAGTCAATCTCAGTCTCAGTCAGTCTCAGTCAGTCTCAGTCAGTCTCAGTCAGTCTAAGTCAGTCACAGTCAGTCTCAGTCAGTCTCAGTCAGTCTCAGTCAGTCTCAGTCAGTCTCAGTCAGTCTCAGTCAGTCTCAGTCAGTCACAGTCAGTCTCAGTGAGTCACAGTCAGTCTCAGTCAGTCTCAGTGAGTCACAGTCAGTCTCAGTCAGTCTCAGTCAGTCTCAGTCAGTCTGAGTCAGTCTCAGTCTCAGTCAGTCACAGTCAGTCTCAGTCAGTCTCAGTCAGTCTCAGTCTCAGTCAGTCTCAGTCAGTCTCAGTCTCAGTCAGTCTCAGTCAGTCTCAGTCAGTCTCAGTCTCAGTCAGTCTCAGTCAGTCTCAGTCAGTCTCAGTCAGTCTCAGTCTCAGTCAGTCTCAGTCAGTCTCAGTCAGTCTCAGTCTCAGTCAGTCTCAGTCAGTCTCAGTCAGTCTCAGTCAGTCTCAGTCTCAGTCAGTCTCAGTCAGTCTCAGTCTCAGTCAGTCTCAGTCAGTCTCAGTCAGTCTCAGTCTCAGTCTCAGTCTCAGTCACTCAGTCAGTCTTAGTCAGTCTCAGTCACAGTCAGTCTGAGTCAGTCTCAGTCTGAGTCAGTCTCAGTCTCAGTCAGTCTCAGTCTCAGTCAGTCTCAGTCAGTCTCAGTCAGTCTCAGTCAGTCTCAGTCTCAGTCAGTCTCAGTCTCAGTCAGTCTCAGTCTCAGTCAGTCTCAGACTCAGTCAGTCTCAGTCAGTCTCAGTCAGTCTTAGTCTCAGTCAGTCTCAGTCAGTCTCTCTCAGTCTCAGTCAGTCTCAGTCAGTCTCAGTCAGTCTCAGTCAGTCTCAGTCAGCCTCAGTCAGTCTTAGTCTCAGTCTCAGTCAGTCTCAGTCAGTCTTAGTCTCAGTCTCAGTCAGTCTCAGTCTCAGTCAATCTCAGTCAGTCTCAGTCAATCTCAGTCAGTCTCAGTCAGTCTCAGTCAGTCTCAGTCAGTCTCAGTCTCAGTCAGTCTGAGTCAGTCTCAGTCTGAGTCAGTCTCAGTCTCAGTCAGTCTGAGTCAGTCTCAGTCAGTCTCAGTCAGTCTCAGTCAGTCTCAGTCAGTCTCAGTCAGTCTCAGTCAGTCTCAGTCAATCTCAGTCAGTCTCAGTCAATCTCAGTCAGTCTCAGTCAGTCTCAGTCAGTCTGAGTCAGTCTCAGTCTCAGTCAGTCTCAGTCAGTCTCAGTCAGTCTCAGTCAGTCTCAGTCTCAGTCAGTCTCAGTCAGTCTCAGTCAGTCTGAGTCAGTCTCAGTCTGAGTCAGTCTGAGTCAGTCTGAGTCAGTCTGAGTCAGTCTCAGTCAGTCTCAGTCAGTCTCAGTCAGTCTCAGTCAGTCTCAGTCAGTCTCAGTCTCAGTCAGTCTCAGTCTCAGTCAGTCACAGTCAGTCTGAGTCAGTCTGAGTCAGTCTCAGTCTGAGTCAGTCTGAGTCAGTCTCAGTCTGAGTCAGTCTTAGTCTCAGTCAGTCTCAGTCTCAGTCAGTCTCAGTCTCAGTCAGTCTCAGTCAGTCTCAGTCAGTCTCAGTCAGTCTCAGTCTGAGTCAGTCTCAGTCTCAGTCAGTCTCAGTCAGTCTCAGTCAGTCTCAGTCAGTCTCAGTCTCAGTCACTCTCAGTCAGTCTCAGTCAGTCTGAGTCAGTCTCAGTCTGAGTCAGTCTCAGTCTCAGTCAGTCTCAGTCTCAGTCAGTCTCAGTCTCAGTCAGTCTCAGTCTCAGTCAGTCTCAGTCAGTCTCAGTCAGTCTCAGTCTCAGTCAGTCTCAGTCAGTCTCAGTCAGTCTCAGTCGGTCTCAGTCTCAGTCAGTCTCAGTCAGTCTCAGTCAGTCTCAGTCAGTCTCAGTCGGTCTCAGTCGGTCTCAGTCAGTCTCAGTCAGTCTCAGTCGGTCTCAGTCGGTCTCAGTCAGTCTCAGTCTCAGTCAGTCTCAGTCAGTCTGTCAGTCTCAGTCAGTCTCAGTCAGAGTCAGTCTCAGTCAGTCTCAGTCAGTCTCAGTCTCAGTCAGTCTCAGTCAGTCTCAGTCAGTCTCAGTCAATCTCAGTCAGTCTCAGTCTCAGTCAGTCTCAGTCAGTCTCAGTCAGTCTCAGTCAGTCTCAGTCAGTCTCCGTCAGTCTCAGTCAGTCTCAGTCAGTCAGTCTCAGTCAGTCTCAGTCAGTCTGTCAGTCTCAGTCAGTCTCAGTCTCAGTCAGTCTCAGTCAGTCACAGTCAGTCTCAGTCAGTCTCAGTCAGTCACAGTCAGTCTCAGTGAGTCACAGTCAGTCTCAGTCAGTCTCAGTCAGTCTCAGTCAGTCTCAGTCAGTCTCAGTCAGTCTCAGTCAGTCTCAGTCAGTCTCAGTCAGTCTCAGTCAGTCTCAGTCAGTCTCAGTCTGTCAGTCTCAGTCAGTCTCAGTCTGTCAGTCTCAGTCAGTCTCAGTCTGTCGGTCTCAGTCTGAGTCTCAGTCAGTCTCAGTCAGTCTCAGTCAGTCTCAGTCTGTCAGTCTCAGTCTGAGTCTCAGTCAGTCTCAGTCAGTCTCAGTCAGTCTCAGTCTGTCAGTCTCAGTCTCAGTCAGTCTCAGTCAGTCTCAGTCAGTCTCAGTCTCAGTCAGTCTTAGTCAGTCTCAGTCAGTCTTAGTCAGTCTCAGTCAGTCTCAGTCAGTCTCAGTCAGTCTCAGTCTCAGTCAGTCTCAGTCAGTCTCAGTCAGTCTCAGTCAGTCTCAGTCAGTCTCAGTCTCAGTCAGTCTGAGTCAGTCTCAGTCAGTCTCATTCAGTCTCAGTCAGTCTCAGTCAGTCTCAGTCAGTCTCAGTCAGTCTCAGTCAGTCTCAGTCTCAGTCAGTCTCAGTCAGTCTCAGTCTCAGTCAGTCTCAGTCAGTCTCAGTCAGTCTCAGTCTCCGTCAGTCTCAGTCAGTCTCAGTCAGTCTCAGTCAGTCTCAGTCAATCTCAGTCAGTCTCAGTCAGTCTCAGTCTCAGTCAGTCTCAGTCTCAGTCAGTCTCAGACTCAGTCAGTCTCAGTCAGTCTCAGTCAGTCTTAGTCTCAGTCAGTCTCAGTCAGTCTCTCTCAGTCTCAGTCAGTCTCAGTCAGTCTCAGTCAGCCTCAGTCAGTCTTAGTCTCAGTCTCAGTCAGTCTCAGTCAGTCTTAGTCTCAGTCTCAGTCAGTCTCAGTCTCAGTCAATCTCAGTCAGTCTCAGTCAATCTCAGTCAGTCTCAGTCAGTCTCAGTCAGTCTCAGTCAGTCTCAGTCTGAGTCAGTCTCAGTCTCAGTCAGTCTCAGTCAGTCTCAGTCAGTCTCAGTCAGTCTGTCAGTCTCAGTCAGTCTCAGTCTCAGTCAGTCTCAGTCAGTCTCAGTCAGTCTCAGTCAGTCACAGTCAGTCTCAGTCAGTCTCAGTCAGTCTCAGTCAGTCTCAGTCAGTCTCAGTCTCAGTCAGTCTCAGTCAGTCTCAGTCAGTCTCAGTCAGTCTCAGTCTCAGTCAATCTCAGTCAGTCTCAGTCAGTCTCAGTCTCAGTCAATCTCAGTCAGTCTCAGTCAATCTCAGTCAGTCTCAGTCAGTCTGAGTCAGTCTCAGTCTGAGTCAGTCTCAGTCTCAGTCAGTCTCAGTCAGTCTGTCAGTCTCAGTCAGTCTGTCAGTCTCAGTCAGTCTGTCAGTCTCAGTCAGTCTGTCAGTCTCAGTCAGTCTCAGTCAGTCTCAGTCTCAGTCAGTCTCAGTCAGTCTCAGTCAGTCTCAGTCAGTCTCAGTCAGTCTCAGTCAGTCTCAATCTGTCAGTCTCAGTCTCAGTCAGTCTCAGTCAGTCTCAGTCTCAGTCAGTCTCAGTCAGTCTCAGTCTCAGTCAGTCTCAGTCAGTCTCAGTCAGTCTCAGTCAATCTCAGTCAGTCTCAGTCTCAGTCAGTCTCAGTCAGTCTCAGTCAGTCTCAGTCAGTCTCAGTCAATATCAGTCTCAGTCAGTCTCAGTCT
Organism: Lissotriton vulgaris; assembly: GCF_964263255.1. NCBI lineage: Eukaryota > Metazoa > Chordata > Amphibia > Caudata > Salamandridae > Lissotriton > Lissotriton vulgaris. Next base: position 129,816 of record NW_028246697.1, read on the forward strand.
CAGTCAGTCTCAGTCAGTCTCAGTCAGTCTCAGTCAGTCTCAGTCAGTCTCAGTCTCAGTCAGTCTCAGTCAGTCTCAGTCAGTCTCAGTCAGTCTCAGTCTCAGTCAGTCTCAGTCAGTCTCAGTCAGTCTCAGTCAGTCTGTCAGTCTCAGTCAGTCTCAGTCTCAGTCAGTCTCAGTCAGTCTCAGTCAGTCTCAGTCAGTCACAGTCAGTCTCAGTCAGTCTCAGTCAGTCTCAGTCAGTCTCAGTCAGTCTCAGTCAGTCTCAGTCTCAGTCAGTCTCAGTCAGTCTCAGTCAGTCTCAGTCAGTCTCAGTCAGTCTCAGTCAGTCTCAGTCTCAGTCAATCTCAGTCAGTCTCAGTCAATCTCAGTCAGTCTCAGTCAGTCTCAGTCAGTCTCAGTCTGAGTCAGTCTCAGTCTCAGTCAGTCTCAGTCAGTCTGTCAGTCTCAGTCAGTCTGTCAGTCTCAGTCAGTCTGTCAGTCTCAGTCAGTCTCAGTCAGTCTCAGTCAGTCACAGTCAGTCTCAGTCAGTCTCAGTCAGTCTCAGTCTCAGTCAGTCTCAGTCAGTCTCAGTCAGTCTCAGTCAGTCTCAGTCAGTCTCAGTCAGTCTCAATCTGTCAGTCTCAGTCTCAGTCAGTCTCAGTCAGTCTCAGTCTCAGTCAGTCTCAGTCAGTCTCAGTCTCAGTCAGTCTCAGTCAGTCTCAGTCAGTCTCAGTCAATCTCAGTCAGTCTCAGTCTCAGTCAGTCTCAGTCAGTCTCAGTCAGTCTCAGTCAGTCTCAGTCAATCTCAGTCTCAGTCAGTCTCAGTCAGTCTCAGTCAGTCTCAGTCTCAGTCAGTCTCAGTCAGTCTCAGTCAGTCTCAGTCAGTCTCAGTCTCAGTCAGTCTCAGTCAGTCTCAGTCAGTCTCAGTCAGTCTCAGTCTCAGTCAGTCTCAGTCAGTCTCAGTCAGTCTCAGTCTCAGTCAGTCTCAGTCAGTCTCAGTCAGTCTCAGTCAGTCTCAGTCTCAGTCACTCTCAGTCAGTCTCAGTCTCAGTCACTCTCAGTCAGTCTCAGTCTCAGTCAGTCTCAGTCAGTCTCAGTCAGTCTCAGTCAGTCTCAGTCTCAGTCTCAGTCTCAGTCTCAGTCAGTCTCAGTCAGTCTCAGTCAGTCTCAGTCAGTCTCAGTCAGTCTCAGTCTGTCAGTCTCAGTCTCAGTCTCAGTCAGTCTCAGTCTCAGTCTCAGTCTCAGTCACTCAGTCAGTCTTAGTCAGTCTCAGTCACAGTCAGTCTGAGTCAGTCTCAGCCTGAGTCAGTCTCAGTCTCAGTCAGTCTCAGTCTCAGTCAGTCTCAGTCAGTCTGTCAGTCTCAGTCAGTCTCAGTCAGTCTCAGTCAGTCTCAGTCAATCTCAGTCAGTCTCAGTCAGTCTCAGTCAGTCTGAGTCAGTCTCAGTCTCAGTCAGTCTGAGTCAGTCTCAGTCTGAGTCAGTCTCAGTCAGTCTCAGTCAGTCTCAGTCAGTCTCAGTCAGTCTGTCAGTCTCAGTCAGTCTCAGTCAGTCACAGTCAGTCTCAGTCAGTCACAGTCAGTCTCAGTCAGTCTCAGTCAGTCTCAGTCAGTCTCAGTCAGTCTCAGTCAGTCTCAGTCAGTCTCAGTCAGTCTCAGTCAGTCTCAGTCAGTCTCAGTCAGTCTCAGTCAGTCTCAGTCTGTCGGTCTCAGTCTGAGTCTCAGTCAGTCTCAGTCAGTCTCAGTCAGTCTCAATCTGTCAGTCTCAGTCTCAGTCTCAGTCAGTCTCAGTCAGTCTCAGTCTCAGTCAGTCTCAGTCAGTCTCAGTCAGTCTCAGTCAGTCTCAGTCAGTCTCAGTCAGTCTCAGTCAGTCTCAGTCAGTCTCAGTCAATCTCAGTCAATCTCAGTCAGTCTCAGTCTCAGTCAGTCTCAGTCAGTCTCAGTCAGTCAGTCTCAGTCAGTCTCAGTCTTAGTCTCAGTCAGTCTCAGTCAGTCTCAGTCAGTCTCAGTTAGTCGTAGTCAGTCACAGTCAGTCTGAGTCAGTCTGAGTCAGTCTGAGTCAGTCTGAGTCAGTCTGAGTCAGTCTCAGTCAGTCTCAGTCAGTCTCAGTCAGTCTCAGTCAGTCACAGTCAGTCTGAGTCAGTCTCAGTCTGAGTCAGTCTCAGTCTCAGTCAGTCTCAGTCTCAGTCAGTCTCAGTCAGTCTCAGTCTCAGTCAGTCTCAGTCTCAGTCAGTCTCAGTCAGTCTCAGTCAGTCTGAGTCAGTCTCAGTCTGAGTCAGTCTCAGTCTCAGTCAGTCTCAGTCAGTCTCAGTCAGTCTCAGTCAGTCTCAGTCTCAGTCACTCTCAGTCAGTCTCAGTCAGTCTGAGTCAGTCTCAGTCTGAGTCAGTCTCAGTCTGAGTCAGTCTCAGTCTCAGTCAGTCTCAGTCAGTCTCAGTCTCAGTCAGTCTCAGTCAGTCTCAGTCAGTCTCAGTCAGTCTCAGTCAGTCTGTCAGTCTCAGTCAGTCTCAGTCAGTCTCAGTCAGTCTCAGTCAGTCTCAGTCAGTCTCAGTCAGTCTCAGTCAGTCTGAGTCAGTCTCAGTCAGTCTCAGTCAGTCTCAGTCAGTCTGTCAGTCTCAGTCAGTCTCAGTCAGTCTCAGTCAGTCTCAGTCAGTCTCAGTCAGTCTGAGTCAGTCTCAGTCTCAGTCAGTCTGAGTCAGTCTCAGTCTGAGTCAGTCTCAGTCTGAGTCAGTCTCAGTCTGTCTCAGTCAGTCTGTCAGTCTCAGTCAGGCTCAGTCTCAGTCAGTCACAGTCAGTCTCAGTCAGTCTCAGTCAGTCTCAGTCAGTCTCAGTCAGTCTCAGTCAGTCTCAGTCAGTCTCAGTCAGTCTCAGTCAGTCTCAGTCAGTCTCAGTCAGTCTCAGTCAGTCTCAGTCAGTCTCAGTCAGTCTCAGTCAGTCTCAGTCTCAGTCAGTCTCAGTCTCAGTCAGTTTCAGTCTGTCAGTCTCAGTCTCAGTCAGTCTCAGTCAGTCTTAGTCAGTCTCAGTCAGTCTCAGTCACAGTCAGTCTCAGTCTGAGTCAGTCTCAGTCTGAGTCAGTCTCAGTCTGAGTCAGTCTCAGTCAGTCTCAGTCAGTCTCAGTCAGTCTCAGTCTCAGTCAGTCTCAGTCAGTCAGTCTCAGTCAGTCTCACTCAGTCTCAGTCAGTCTCAGTCAGTCTCAGTCAGTCTCAGTCAGTCTCAGTCAGTTTCAGTCAGTCTCAGTCAGTCTCAGTCAGTCTCAGTCAGTCTCAGTCTTAGTCTCAGTCAGTCTCAGTCTCAGTCAGTCTCAGTCTTAGTCTCAGTCAGTCTCAGTCACAGTCAGTCTCAGTCAGTCGTAGTCAGTCGTAGTCAGTCTCAGTCAGTCGTAGTCAGTCTCAGTCAGTCGTAGACAGTCAGTCTGAGTCAGTCTGAGTCAGTCTGAGTCAGTCTCAGTCAGTCTCAGTCAGTCTCAGTCAGTCAGTCTCAGTCAGTCTCAGTCAGTCTCAGTCAGTCACAGTCAGTCTGAGTCAGTCTGAGTCAGTCTCAGTCAGTCTAAGTCAGTCTCAGTCAGTCTAAGTCAGTCTCAGTCAGTCTCAGTCTCAGTCAGTCTCAGTCAGTCTGTCAATCTCAGTCAGTCTCAGTCAGTCTCAGTCAGTCTCAGTCAGTCTCAGTCAGTCTCAGTCAGTCTCAGTCAGTCTCAGTCAGTCTGTCAGTCTCAGTCAGTCTCAGTCTGTCAGTCTCAGTCTGTCAGTCTCAGTCTGTCAGTCTCAGTCTGTCAGTCTTAGTCTCAGTCAGTCTCAGTCTGAGTCTCAGTCAGTCTCAGTCAGTCTCAGTCAGTCTCAGTCTGTCAGTCTCAGTCTCAGTCTGTCAGTCTCAGTCTCAGTCTCAGTCAGTCTCAGTCAGTCTCAGTCTCAGTCAGTCTCAGTCAGTCTCAGTCAGTCTCAGTCTCAGTCAGTCTCAGTCAGTCTGAGTCAGTCTCAGTCAGTCTCAGTCAGTCTCAGTCTCAGTCAGTCTCAGTCTCAGTCAGTGTCAGTCTCAGTCAGTCTCAGTCAGTCTCAGTCAGTCTCAGTCAGTCTCAGTCAGTCTTAGTCTCAGTCAGTCTCAGTCAGTCTCAGTCAGTCTCAGTCAGTCTCAGTCAGTCTCAGTCAGTCTCAGTCAGTCTCAGTCAGTCTCAGTCAGCCTCAGTCAGTCTTAGTCTCAGTCTCAGTCAGTCTCAGTCAGTCTTAGTCTCAGTCTCAGTCAGTCTCAGTCTCAGTCAATCTCAGTCAGTCTCAGTCAATCTCAGTCAGTCTCAGTCAGTCTCAGTCAGTCTCAGTCAGTCTCAGTCAGTCTCAGTCAGTCTCAGTCAGTCTCAGTCAGTCTCAGTCAGTCTCAGTCTCAGTCAGTCTCAGTCAGTCTCAGTCAGTCTCAGTCAGTCTCAGTCTCAGTCAGTCTCAGTCAGTCACAGTCAGTCACAGTCAGTCTCAGTGTGTCAGTCTCAGTCAGTCTCAGTCAGTCTCAGTCAGTCTCAGTCAGTCTCAGTCAGTCTCAGTCTCAGTCAGTCTCAGTCTCAGTCAGTCTCAGTCTCAGTCAGTCTCAGTCAGTCTCAGTCAGTCTCAGTCTTAGTCTCAGTCTCAGTCAGTCTCAGTCAGTCTCAGTCAGTCTCAGTCTCAGTCAGTCTCAGTCAGTCTCAGTCAGTCTCAGTCAGTCTCAGTCAGTCTCAGTCTCAGTCAGTCTCAGTCAGTCTCAGTCAGTCTCAGTCTCAGTCAGTCTCAGTCTCAGTCAGTCTCAGTCAGTCTCAGTCTCAGTCAGTCTCAGTCAGTCTCAGTCAGTCTCAGTCTCAGTCTCAGTCTCAGTCAGTCTCAGTCAGTCTCAGTCAGTCTCATCTGTCTCAGTCAGTCTCAGTCTCAGTCAGTCTCAGTCAGTCTAAGTCTCAGTCAGTCTCAGTCAGTCTCAGTCAATCTCAGTCAGTCTCAGTCAGTCTCAGTCAGTCTCAGTCAGTCTCAGTCTCAGTCACTCTCAGTCAGTCTCAGTCAGTCTCAGTCAGTCTCAGTCTGAGTCAGTCTCAGTCTGAGTCAGTCTGAGTCAGTCTCAGTCAGTCTCAGTCAGTCTCAGTCAGTCTCAGTCAGTCTCAATCTGTCAGTCTCAGTCTCAGTCAGTCTCAGTCAGTCTCAGTCAGTCTCAGTCAGTCTCAGTCTCAGTCAGTCTCAGTCTCAGTCAGTCTCAGTCAGTCACAGTCAGTCTGAGTCAGTCTCAGTCTGAATCAGTCTCAGTCTGAGTCAGTCTCAGTCTGAGTCAGTCTCAGTCAGTCTCAGTCAGTCTCAGTCAGTCTCAATCTGTCAGTCTCAGTCTCAGTCAGTCTCAGTCAGTCTCAGTCAGTCTCAGTCTCAGTCAGTCTCAGTCAGTCTCAGTCTCAGTCAGTCTCAGTCTCAGTCAGTCTCAGTCAATCTCAGTCAGTCTCAGTCTCAGTCAGTCTCAGTCAGTCTCAGTCAGTCTCAGTCAGTCTCAGTCAGTCTCAGTCTCAGTCAGTCTCAGTCAGTCTCAGTCAGTCTCAGTCAGTCTCAGTCAGTCTCAGTCTCAGTCAGTCTCAGTCAGTCTCAGTCAGTCTCAGTCAGTCTCAGTCAGTCTCAGTCTCAGTCAGTCTCAGTCAGTCTCAGTCTCAGTCAGTCTCAGTCAGTCTCAGTCAGTCTCAGTCTCAGTCAGTCTCAGTCAGTCTCAGTCTCAGTCAGTCTCAGTCAGTCTCAGTCAATCTCAGTCAGTCTCAGTCTCAGTCAGTCTCAGTCTCAGTCAGTCTCAGTCTCAGTCACTCTCAGTCAGTCTCAGTCAGTCTCAGTCAGTCTCAGTCTGAGTCAGTCTCAGTCTGAGTCAGTCTCAGTCTGAGTCAGTCTGAGTCAGTCTGAGTCAGTCTGAGTCAGTCTCAATCTGTCAGTCTCAGTCTCAGTCAGTCTCAGTCAGTCTCAGTCAGTCTCAGTCAGTCTCAGTCTCAGTCAGTCTCAGTCTCAGTCAGTCTCAGTCAGTCACAGTCAGTCTGAGTCAGTCTCAGTCTGAATCAGTCTCAGTCTGAGTCAGTCTCAGTCTGAGTCAGTCTCAGTCAGTCTCAGTCAGTCTCAGTCAGTCTCAATCTGTCAGTCTCAGTCTCAGTCAGTCTCAGTCAGTCTCAGTCAGTCTCAGTCTCAGTCAGTCTCAGTCAGTCTCAGTCTCAGTCAGTCTCAGTCTCAGTCAGTCTCAGTCAGTCTCAGTCAATCTCAGTCAGTCTCAGTCTCAGTCAGTCTCAGTCAGTCTCAGTCAGTCACAGTCAGTCTCAGTCAGTCTCAGTCAGTCTCAGTCAGTCTCAGTCAGTCTCAGTCAGTCTCAGTCAGTCTCAGTCAGTCTCAGTCAGTCTCAGTCAGTCTCAGTCTCAGTCAGTCTCAGTCAGTCTCAGTCAGTCTCAGTCAGTCTCAGTCAGTCTCAGTCTCAGTCAGTCTCAGTCAGTCTCAGTCTCAGTCAGTCTCAGTCAGTCTCAGTCAGTCTCAGCCTGTCAGTCTCAGTCTCAGTCTCAGTCAGTCTCAGTCTCAGTCTCAGTCAGTCTCAGTCAGTCTTAGTCAGTCTCAGTCACAGTCAGTCTGAGTCAGTCTCAGTCTGAGTCAGTCTCAGTCTCAGTCAGTCTCAGTCTCAGTCAGTCTCAGTCAGTCTGTCAGTCTCAGTCAGTCTCATTCAATCTCAGTCAGTCTCAGTCAATCTCAGTCAGTCTCAGTCAGTCTCAGTCAGTCTGAGTCAGTCTCAGTCTCAGTCAGTCTGAGTCAGTCTCAGTCTGAGTCAGTCTCAGTCTCAGTCAGTCTCAGTCAGTCTCAGTCAGTCTGTCAGTCTCAGTCAGTCTCAGTCAGTCTCAGTCAGTCACAGTCAATCTCAGTCAATCTCAGTCAGTCTCAGTCTCAGTCAGTCTCAGCCAGTCTCAGTCTCAGTCAGTCTCAGTCAGTCTCAGTCAGTCAGTCTCAGTCAGTCTCAGTCTTAGTCTCAGTCAGTCTCAGTCTCAGTCAGTCTCAGTCAGTCTCAGTCTCAGTCAGTCTCAGTCAGTCTCAGTCTCAGTCAGTCTCAGTCAGTCTCAGTCAATCTCAGTCAGTCTCAGTCTCAGTCAGTCTCAGTCTCAGTCAGTCTCAGTCAGTCTCAGTCAGTCTCAGTCAGTCTCAGTCAGTCTCAGTCAGTCTCAGTCAGTCTCAGTCTGTCGGTCTCAGTCTGAGTCTCAGTCAGTCTCAGTCAGTCTCAGTCAGTCTCAATCTGTCAGTCTCAGTCTCAGTCTCAGTCAGTCTCAGTCAGTCTCAGTCTCAGTCAGTCTCAGTCAGTCTCAGTCAGTCTCAGTCAGTCTCAGTCAGTCTCAGTCAGTCTCAGTCAATCTCAGTCAATCTCAGTCAGTCTCAGTCTCAGTCAGTCTCAGCCAGTCTCAGTCTCAGTCAGTCTCAGTCAGTCTCAGTCAGTCAGTCTCAGTCAGTCTCAGTCTTAGTCTCAGTCAGTCTCAGTCTCAGTCAGTCTCAGTCAGTCTCAGTCAGTCTCAGTCTCAGTCAGTCTCAGTCAGTCTCAGTCTCAGTCAGTCTCAGTCAGTCTCAGTCTCAGTCAGTCTCAGTCAGTCTCAGTCAATCTCAGTCAGTCTCAGTCTCAGTCAGTCTCAGTCTCAGTCTCAGTCTCAGTCTCAGTCTCAGTCAGTCTCAGTCAGTCACAGTCAGTCTGAGTCAGTCTCAGTCTGAGTCAGTCTCAGTCTGAGTCAGTCTCAGTCTCAGTCAGTCTCAGTCTCAGTCAGTCTGAGTCAGTCTGAGTCAGTCTCAGTCTGAGTCAGTCTCAGTCTCAGTCAGTCTCAGTCAATCTCAGTCAGTCTCAGTCAGTCTCAGTCTCAGTCACTCTCAGTCAGTCTGAGTCAGTCTCAGTCTGAGTCAGTCTCAGTCTGAGTCAGTCTCAGTCTGAGTCAGTCTCAGTCAGTCTCAGTCAGTCTCAGTCAGTCTCAGTCAGTCTCAGTCAGTCTCAGTCAGTCTCAGTCAGTCTCAGTCAGTCTCAGTCAGGCTCAGTCAGTCTCAGTCAGTCTGTCAGTCTGTCAGTCTCAGTCAGTCTCAGTCAGTCTCAGTCAGTCACAGTCAGTCTGAGTCAGTCTCAGTCAGTCTCAGTCAGTCTCAGTCTCAGTCAGTCTCAGTCTCAGTCAGTCTCAGTCAGTCACAGTCAGTCTGAGTCAGTCTCAGTCTGAGTCAGTCTCAGTCTGAGTCAGTCTCAGTCTCAGTCAGTCTCAGTCAGTCTGAGTCAGTCTCAGTCAGTCTCAGTCTCAGTCAGTCTCAGTCTCAGTCAGTCTCAGTCTCAGTCAGTCTCAGTCAGTCTCAGTCAGTCTCAGTCTCAGTCAGTCTCAGTCAGTCTCAGTCAGTCTTAGTCTCAGTCAGTCTCAGTCTCAGTCAGTCTCAGTCAGTCTCAGTCTCAGTCAGTCTCAGTCAGTCTCAGTCAGTCTCAGTCAGTCTCAGTCAGTCTCAGTCTGAGTCAGTCTCAGTCTGAGTCAGTCTCAGTCTCAGTCAGTCTCAGTCTCAGTCAGTCTCAGTCAGTCTCAGTCAGTCTCAGTCTCAGTCAGTCTCAGTCAGTCTCAGTCAGTCTCAGTCTCAGTCAGTCTCAGTCAGTCAGTCTCAGTCAGTCTCACTCAGTCTCAGTCAGTCTCAGTCAGTCTCAGTCAGTCTCAGTCAGTCTCAGTCAGTCTCAGTCAGTCTCAGTCTTAGTCTCAGTCAGTCTCAGTCTCAGTCAGTCTCAGTCTCAGTCTCAGTCAGTCTCAGTCTCAGTCAGTCTCAGTCAGTCGTAGTCAGTCGTAGTCAGTCGTAGTCAGTCTGTCAGTCTGAGTCAGTCTCAGTCAGTCTCAGTCAGTCTCAGTCAGTCTCAGTCAGTCTCAGTCAGTCTCAGTCAGTCAGTCTCAGTCAGTCTCAGTCAGTCACAGTCAGTCTGAGTCAGTCTGAGTCAGTCTCAGTCAGTCTAAGTCAGTCTCAGTCAGTCTCAGTCTCAGTCAGTCTCAGTCTGAGTCAGTCTCAGTCTCAGTCAGTCTCAGTCAATCTCAGTCAGTCTCAGTCAGTCTCAGTCAGTCTCAGTCAGTCTCAGTCAGTCTCAGTCAGTCTCAGTCTCAGTCTCAGTCAGTCTCAGTCAGTCTGTCAGTCTCAGTCAGTCTCAGTCTGTCAGTCTCAGTCTGTCAGTCTTAGTCTCAGTCAGTCTCAGTCTGAGTCTCAGTCAGTCTCAGTCAGTCTCAGTCAGTCTCAGTCAGTCTCAGTCAGTCTCAGTCTGTCAGTCTCAGTCTGTCAGTCTCAGTCTCAGTCTCAGTCAGTCTCAGTCAGTCTCAGTCTCAGTCAGTCTCAGTCAGTCTCAGTCAGTCTTAGTCTCAGTCAGTCTCAGTCTCAGTCAGTCTCAGTCAGTCTCAGTCTCAGTCAGTCTCAGTCAGTCTCAGTCAGTCTTAGTCTCAGTCAGTCTCAGTCTCAGTCTCAGTCAGTCTCAGTCAGTCTCAGTCTCAGTCAGTCTCAGTCAGCCTCAGTCAGTCTCAGTCAGCCTCAGTCAGTCTTAGTCTCAGTCTCAGTCAGTCTCAGTCAGTCTCAGTCAGTCTTAGTCTCAGTCTCAGTCAGTCTTAGTCTCAGTCTCAGTCAGTCTCAGTCTCAGTCAATCTCAGTCAGTCTCAGTCAATCTCAGTCAGTCTCAGTCAGTCTCAGTCAGTCTCAGTCAGTCTCAGTCTCAGTCAGTCTCAGTCAGTCTCAGTCAGTCTCAGTCAGTCTCAGTCAGTCTCAGTCAGTCTCAGTCAGTCTCAGTCTCAGTCAGTCACAGTCAGTCACAGTCAGTCTCAGTGTGTCAGTCTCAGTCAGTCACAGTCAGTCTCAGTCAGTCTCAGTCAGTCTCAGTCTCAGTCAGTCTTAGTCTCAGTCTCAGTCAGTCTCAGTCAGTCTCAGTCTCAGTCAGTCTCAGTCAGTCTCAGTCTCAGTCAGTCTCAGTCTGTCAGTCTCAGTCAGTCTCAGTCAGTCTCAGTCTGTCAGTCTCAGTCAGTCTCAGTCTCAGTCAGTCTCAGTCAGTCTCAGTCTCAGTCAGTCTCAGTCAGTCTCAGTCAGTCTCAGTCAGTCTCAGTCAGTCTCAGTCAGTCTCAGTCTCAGTCTCAGTCTCAGTCTCAGTCAGTCTCAGTCAGTCTCAGTCAGTCTCATCTGTCTCAGTCAGTCTCAGTCTCAGTCAGTCTCAGTCAGTCTCAGTCAGTCTAAGTCTCAGTCAGTCTCAGTCAGTCTCAGTCAGTCTCAGTCAATCTCAGTCAGTCTCAGTCAGTCTCAGTCAGTCTCAGTCTCAGTCACTCTCAGTCACTCTCAGTCAGTCTCAGTCACTCTCAGTCAGTCTCAGTCAGTCTCAGTCAGTCTCAGTCAGTCTCAGTCTCAGTCAGTCTCAGTCTGAGTCAGTCTCAGTCTCAGTCAGTCTCAGTCTCAGTCAGTCTCAGTCTCAGTCAGTCTCAGTCTCAGTCAGTCTCAGTCTCAGTCAGTCTGTCAGTCTCAGTCAGTCTCAGTCAGTCTCAGTCAGTCTCAGTCAGTCTGTCAGTCTCAGTCAGTCTCAGTCAGTCACAGTCAGTCACAGTCAGTCTCAGTCAGTCTCAGTCAGTCTCAGTCTCAGTCAGTCTCAGTCTCAGTCAGTCTCAGTCAGTCACAGTCAGTCTGAGTCAGTCTCAGTCTGAATCAGTCTCAGTCTGAGTCAGTCTCAGTCTGAGTCAGTCTCAGTCAGTCTGTCGGTCTCAGTCAGTCTCAGTCTCAGTCAGTCTCAGTCAGTCTCAGTCAGTCTCAGTCAATCTCAGTCAGTCTCAGTCAGTCTCAGTCAGTCTCAGTCAGTCTCAGTCAGTCTCAGTCAGTCTCAGTCAGTCTCAGTCTCAGTCAGTCTCAGTCAGTCTGAGTCAGTCTCAGTCAGTCTCAGTCAGTCTCAGTCTGAGTCAGTCTCAGTCTGAGTCAGTCTCAGTCTCAGTCAGTCTCAGTCAGTCTCAGTCAGTCTCAGTCAGTCTCAGTCAGTCTGTCAGTCTCAGTCAGTCTCAGTCAGTCTCAGTCAGTCTCAGTCAGTCTCAGTCAGTCTCAGTCAGTCTCAGTCAGTCTCAGTCAGTCTCAGTCAGTCTCAGTCAGTCACAGTCAGTCTGAGTCAGTCTGAGTCAGTCTTAGTCAGTCTCTCTCAGTCTCAGTCAGTCTCAGTCAGTCTTAGTCAGTCTCAGTCAGTCTCAGTCAGTCTCAGTCAGTCTCAGTCAGTCTCAGTCAGTCTCAGTCTCAGTCAGTCTCAGTCAGTCTCAGTCAGTCTCAGTCTCAGTCAGTCCCAGTCAGTCCCAGTCAGTCTCAGTCAGTCTCAGTCTCAGTCTCAGTCAGTCTCAGTCAGTCTCAGTCTCAGTCAGTCTCAGTCTCAGTCAGTCTCAGTCAGTCACAGTCAGTCTGAGTCAGTCTCAGTCTGAATCAGTCTCAGTCTGAGTCAGTCTCAGTCTGAGTCAGTCTCAGTCAGTCTGTCGGTCTCAGTCAGTCTCAGTCAGTCTTAGTCAGTCTCAGTCAGTCTCAGTCAGTCTCAGTCAGTCTCAGTCTCAGTCAGTCTCAGTCAGTCTCAGTCAGTCTCAGTCTCAGTCAGTCCCAGTCAGTCCCAGTCAGTCTCAGTCACTCTCAGTCTCAGTCTCAGTCAGTCTCAGTCAGTCTCAGTCAGTCTCAGTCAGTCTCAGTCAGTCTGTCAGTCTCAGTCAGTCTCAGTCAGTCTTAGTCAGTCTCTCTCAGTCTCAGTCAGTCTCAGTCAGTCTTAGTCAGTCTTAGTCAGTCTCAGTCAGTCTCAGTCAGTCTCAGTCAGTCTCAGTCAGTCTCAGTCAGTCTCAGTCAGTCTCAGTCAGTCTCAGTCAGTCTCAGTCAGTCTCAGTCGGTCTCAGTCTCAGTCAGTCTCAGTCAGTCAGTCTCAGTCAGTCTCACTCAGTCTCAGTCAGTCTCACTCAGTCTCAGTCAGTCTCAGTCAGTCTCAGTCAGTCTCAGTCAGTCTCAGTCAGTCTCAGTCAGTCTCAGTCAGTCTCAGTCTTAGTCTCAGTCAGTCTCAGTCTCAGTCAGTCTCAGTCTCAGTCAGTCTCAGTCAGTCTCAGTCAGTCTCAGTCAGTCTCAGTCAGTCTCAGTCAGTCTCAGTCAATCTCAGTCAATCTCAGTCAGTCTCAGTCTCAGTCAGTCTCAGTCAGTCTCAGTCAGTCTCAGTCAGTCTCAGTCAGTCTCAGTCAGTCTCAGTCAGTCAGTCTCAGTCAGTCTCAGTCAGTCTCAGTCAGTCTCAGTCAGTCTCAGTCTCAGTCAATCTCAGTCAGTCTCAGTCAATCTCAGTCAGTCTCAGTCAGTCTGAGTCAGTCTCAGTCTGAGTCAGTCTCAGTCTCAGTCAGTCTCAGTCAGTCTGTCAGTCTCAGTCAGTCTGTCAGTCTCAGTCAGTCTCAGTCAGTCTCAGTCAGTCTCAGTCAGTCTCAGTCAGTCTCAGTCAGTCTCAGTCAGTCTCAGTCTCAGTCAGTCTCAGTCAGTCTCAGTCAGTCTCAGTCAGTCTCAGTCAGTCTCAGTCAGTCTCAGTCAGTCTCAGTCAGTCTCAGTCAGTCTCAGTCAGTCTCAGTCAGTCTCAGTCAGTCTCAGTCAGTCTCAGTCAGTCTCAGTCTCAGTCAGTCTCAGTCAGTCTCAGTCTCAGTCAGTCTCAGTCAGTCTCAGTCTCAGTCTCAGTCTCAGTCAGTCTCAGTCAGTCTCAGTCAGTCTCAGTCAGTCTCAGTCAGTCTCAGTCAGTCTCAGTCAGTCTCAGTCAGTCTCAGTCAGTCTCAGTCAGTCTCAGTCAGTCTGTCAGTCTCAGTCTCAGTCAGTCTCAGTCAGTCTCAGTCAGTCTCAGTCAGTCTCAGTCAGTCTCAGTCAGTCTCAGTCACAGCCAGTCTCAGTCAGTCTCAGTCAGTCTCAGTCAGTCTCAGTCAGTCTCAGTCAGTCTCAGTCAGTCTCAGTCAGTCTCAGTCAGTCTCAGTCAGTCTCAGTCAGTCAGTCTCAGTCAATCTCAGTCAGAGTCAGTCTCAGTCAGTCTCAGTCAGTCTCAGTCAGTCTCAGTCAGTCTCAGTCAGTCACAGTCAGTCTCAGTCAGTCTCAGTCAGTCTCAGTCAGTCTCAGTCAGTCTCAGTCAGTCTCAGTCAGTCTCAGTCAGTCTCAGTCAGTCACAGTCAGACTGAGTCAGTCTGAGTCAGTCTCAGTCAGTCTTAGTCAGTCTCTCTCAGTCTCAGTCAGTCTCAGTCAGTCTCAGTCAGTCTCAGTCAGTCTGTCAGTCTCAGTCTCAGTCAGTCTCAGTCAGTCTCAGTCAGTCTCAGTCACAGCCAGTCTCAGTCAGTCACAGCCAGTCTCAGTCAGTCTCAGTCAGTCTCAGTCAGTCTCAGTCAGTCTCAGTCAGTCTCAGTCAGTCTCAGTCAGTCTCAGTCAGTCTCAGTCAGTCAGTCTCAGTCAATCTCAGTCAGAGTCAGTCTCAGTCAGTCTCAGTCAGTCTCAGTCAGTCTCAGTCAGTCACAGTCAGTCACAGTCAGTCACAGTCAGTCAGTCTCAGTCAGTCTCAGTCAGTCTCAGTCAGTCTCAGTCAGTCTCAGTCAGTCTCAGTCAGTCTCAGTCAGTCTCAGTCAGTCTCAGTCAGTCTCAGTCAGTCTCAGTCTCAGTCAGTCTCAGTCAGTCTCAGTCAGTCTGAGTCAGTCTGAGTCAGTCTCAGTCAGTCTGAGTCAGTCTCAGTCTCAGTCAGTCTCAGTCTCAGTCAGTCTCAGTCAGTCTCAGTCAGTCTCAGTCTCAGTCAGTCTCAGTCAGTCTCAGTCTCAGTCAGTCTCAGTCAGTCTCAGTCAGTCTCAGTCAGTCTCAGTCTCAGTCAGTCTCAGTCTCAGTCAGTCTCAGTCAGAGTCAGTCTCAGTCAGTCTCAGTCAGTCTGGGTCAGTCTCAGTCAGTCTGAGTCAGTCTCAGTCTCAGTCAGTCTCAGTCTGTCAGTCTCAGTCAGTCTCAGTCACTCTCAGTCTGAGTCAGTCTCAGTCTCAGTCAGTCTCAGTCTGAGTCAGTCTCAGTCAGTCTCAGTCAGTCAGTCTCAGTCTCAGTCAGTCTCAGTCAGTCTCAGTCAGTCTCAGTCAGTCTCAGTCAGTCTCAGTCAGTCTCAGTCTCAGTCAGTCTCAGTCTCAGTCAGTCTCAGTCAGTCTTAGTCAGTCTCAGTCAGTCTCAGTCAGTCTCAGTCAGTCTCAGTCAGTCTCATTCAGTCTCAGTCTCAGTCAGTCTCAGTCTCAGTCAGTCTCAGTCACAGTCAGTCTCAGTCTCAGTCAGTCTCAGTCAGTCTCAGTCAGTCTCAGTCAGTCTCAGTCAGTCTCAGTCAGTCTGTCAGTCTCAGTCAGTCTCAGTCTGAGTCAGTCTCAGTCAGTCTCAGTCTGAGTCAGTCTGAGTCAGTCTCAGTCAGTCACAGTCAGTCACAGTCAGTCTCAGTCAGTCTCAGTCAGTCTCAGTCAGTCTCAGTCAGTCTCAGTCAGTCTCAGTCAGTCTCAGTCAGTCTCAGTCTCAGTCAGTCTCAGTCAGTCTCAGTCAGTCTCAGTCAGTCTCAGTCAGTCTCAGTCTCAGTCTCAGTCTCAGTCAGTCTCAGTCAGTCTCAGTCAGTCTCAGTCAGTCTCAGTCAGTCTCAGTCAGTCTCAGTCTGTCAGTGTCAGCCTGTCAGTCTCAGTCAGTCTCAGTCTGTCGGTCACAGTCTGAGTCTCAGTCAGTCTCAGTCAGTCTCAGTCAGTCTCAGTCAGTCTCAGTCTGTCAGTCTCAGTCTGAGTCTCCGTCAGTCTCAGTCTCAGTCTCAGTCAGTCTCAGTCAGTCTCAGTCAGTCTCAGTCTCAGTCAGTCTCAGTCAGTCTCAGTCTCAGTCAGTCTCAGTCTCAGTCAGTCTCAGTCAGTCTCAGTCTCAGTCAGTCTCAGTCAGTCTCAGTCTCAGTCAGTCTCAGTCAGTCTCAGTCAGTCTCAGTTTCAGTCAGTCTCAGTCAGTCTCAGTCTCAGTCAGTCTCAGTCAGTCTCAGTCAGTCTCAGTCAGTCTCAGTCAGTCTCAGTCAGTCACAGTCAGTCTCAGTCAGTCTCAGTCAGTCTCAGTCAGTCTTAGTCTCAGTCAGTCTCAGTCTCAGTCAGTCTCAGTCAGTCTCAGTCAGTCTCAGTCAGTCTCAGTCAGTCTCAGTCTCAGTCTCAGTCAGTCTCAGTCAGTCTCAGTCGGTCTCAGTCAGTCTCAGTCTCAGTCAGTCTCAGTTAGTCAGTCTCAGTCAGTCTCAGTCAGTCTCAGTCAGTCTCAGTCAGTCTCAGTCAGTCTCAGTCAGTCTCAGTCAGTCTCAGTCTCAGTCAGTCTCAGTCAGTCTCAGTCAGTCTCAGTCAGTCTCAGTCAGTCTCAGTCAGTCTCAGTCAGTCTCAGTCACTCTCAGTCAGTCTCAGTCACTCTCAGTCAGTCACAGTCAGTCTCAGTCAGTCTCAGTCAGTCTCAGTCAGTCTCAGTCAGTCTCAGTCTGAGTCAGTCTCAGTCTGAGTCAGTCTCAGTCTGAGTCAGTCTCAGTCTGAGTCAGTCTCAGTCTGAGTCAGTCTCAGTCAGTCTCAGTCAGTCTCAGTCAGTCTCAGTCAGTCTCAGTCAGTCTCAGTCAGTCTCAGTCTCAGTCTCTGTCAGTCTCAGTCTGTCAGTCTCAGTCTGTCAGTCTCAGTCTGTCAGTCTCAGTCTGTCAGTCTCAGTCTGTCAGTCTCAGTCAGTCTCAGTCAGTCTCAGTCAGTCTCAGTCAGTCTCAGTCAGTCTGTCAGTCTCAGTCAGTCTCAGTCTGTCAGTCTCAGTCTCAGTCAGTCTTAGTCAGTCTCAGTCAGTCTCAGTCAGTCTGTCAGTCTCAGTCAGTCTGTCAGTCTCAGTCAGAGTCAGTCTCAGTCAGTCTCAGTCAGTTTCAGTCAGTCTCAGTCAGTCTGTCAGTCTCAGTCTCAGTCAGTCTCAGTCAGTCTCAGTCAGTCTCAGTCAGTCTCAGTCAGTCTCAGTCACAGCCAGTCTCAGTCAGTCTCAGTCAGTCTCAGTCAGTCTCAGTCTGTCAGTCTCAGTCAGTCTCAGTCACAGCCAGTCTCAGTCAGTCTCAGTCAGTCTCAGTCAGTCTCAGTCAGTCTTAGTCAGTCTCAGTCAGTCTCAGTCAGTCTGTCAGTCTCAGTCTGTCAGTCTCAGTCTGAGTCTCAGTCAGTCTCAGTCTCAGTCAGTCTCCGTCAGTCACAGTCAGTCTCAGTCAGTCTCAGTCAGTCTCAGTCAGTCTCAGTCAGTCTCAGTCTCAGTCAGTCTCAGTCAGTCTCAGCTGCCTGAAGATAGCCTGAATGGAAGAAGAGAGAAGGCCCAAGAGTCTGGCTAGTTCTCTTAAGGAGAGATACTGTTGTTTCAGGACATGTTTTATTTCTTTCCTTATTTTTGAGATTTTCTTTTGAGGAAGGAGAAGAAGACAATTCTCTGTGTCTACTGTGAAACCGAGGAATTCCATCGTTTTGGAGGGGGAAAGAATGGATTTCTCCTTGTTTATGATAAAACCCAAACTTTCTAGAAGGTCTACAACAGTTTTGAGATCTTGAATGATCTGATCGTAATCTTGAGAAAGAATAAGGATGTCGTCTAGATAAATGATGAGACGAATACCTTTTTCTCTTAAGGAGGAGGTCACTGCCCTCATCACCTTGGTGAAACACCAAGGGGCTGAGGAGAGGCCGAAAGGAAGGGCCTGGAATTGGTAAAGATGGTTTTTCCAAATGAATTGAAGAAAAGGTTGATGAACCTTGGCCATGGGGATTGTAAAGTAGGCATCTTTCAGATCCAGTTTGACTAACCAGTCTCCCTCTAATAAGAGGTCCCTGAGAAGATGGATTCCCTCCATCTTGAAATGTCTGTAAACAAGGTATTTGTTGAGTTCCCTGAGATTTATAACGGGTCTCCAACCTTTGTCCTTCTTTTCTACAAGAAAAAGAGTGCTTACAAACCTCAGAAATTCCATAGGGACTTCTATGATAGCACCTTTTCGAAGCATTGAGGAAATTTCTTCCTCTATTATTTTTTCTTGGTCCAGAGTAAGTGGAATTGCTTTCGGAATTGAATTCTGAACTGGGGTTTGAAAGAAATCTACATGGAAACCAACTACGGTATCTAGAACCCAAGGATCCTGTGTGATAAGTTTCCAGTTGTGGTAAAAGAACTTCAGCCTGCCTCCCACTTTTGGATTCGAAGAAAGGGGAAGAGAAGGAGTACTCACTTTGAGGGTTGGTGTCGGCAGGAGCTCCTCTTGCTCTGAAACCTCTGGAACGAAAGCCTCTTCCTCTGGGGGGATAGAAGGGAGGTTGGCTGGGGGGTTGGTATCCTCTTCCGCCATAACCCCTGGATCTAGAAAAGGGCCGTCGGTTGAAGCGGCCGAAAGATTGGCCCCTTCTTCCGGCCCTTCCAAAAAGGTTATTAGAATTGAACACTTTCTTCATGTTTTGATGGGCCTTATCCAAGGCGGTAAAGGTATTGACATATTTACCAAGGCTTTTAATCAAGTCTTCACCGAAGAGAAGGCCTTTGGGATTAAGGGAGGGCTCTTTGTCGGCCAAATCGGTTAGTTTTGGGCTAATTTTAGTTAAGACCACTCTTCTCCTCTCGGAGTTGAGTCCTGCGTTAGCATTGCCCAACAAGACTAGAGCTCTTTGACTCCAACCACGGATTGAAAGAGTGTCAAGAGGGGAGTCGGTGAGGTAGCTTTCCTCTGCTGCGTTAATTATTTTAGTCAAGGGACCCAGGATATCTAAAACTTTATCTTGGCATATTTTTAGGGATCTTTCTAGTCCTTTACGAGGATCCCTGCCGAGCTTGAACAGATAAGTGATTAGCTCGGGGTCGAGATTTGGGGTTTGGCAAACCTTACCCTCTATAGAGGGTCTGGAGCATTCGGCTCTCAAAAGGTTTCGAGTCTCCCTCTCCAAAGGATTCCTGATCCACTTAGTAATAAACTTACAAATGTGGTCATGGGGGGTCCATTCCGAACTTCTAGGGTGCTTAATATTAAGAGGGGAAAACATTTCTTCTCCCAAGGGGTCTAAAATACTATCCTTAGAAGATGACGGAAGGTCATCACCACCAAAGAGAAGTGAGTCAAAATCTTCGTCATTTTCGTCTAGATCAAGGATATATTCATCTTGAATATCTGAGGCATCATCATTGAGATCATCATTAGTATCATTCTGAGCACTTTGGTAGTATGTGTCGCGGGGGACACCCAGAACTTTTGTGCCGCTAAGGACACCTCTTGAATTTGTGCCGCGAAGGACACCTGAGGCAAATGAGGTGAGATTACCTCCTGTAGAATTTGAGGTGCTAGGACCTCCCGTGCTCTCTGGGGTAAAATTAATATTGTTAGATTTTTTATGCCTCTTACCCCTTATTTCTGTGTTCTCGTTTGCCAGGTCATCGTTATTAAAATCATCCCTTCCGAGAGGGAGTGATCTCTTGGAGGACATGACCTGAGAGAGGGTAGAGAACATGCAGGATCTCATTTCTTTATGTATAAGATTCCTGATGGATTCATCGTTAAAATCAGATTCAGCTGCGTTGGCTTGATCTGAGTCGGAATCAGACATGAGTAGATTTATAACAAAATATATGATGCCTTTATGTATTCAAGGATAATTATTATAGTTTTTTTTTTTTTTTATATAATATTTAAATAATCTATAATTCAGTCCCCTTTTTTTTTTTTTTTTTTTTAAATATATTAATATAATAGGGGAGGATGGGGAGGGTCCAGTAGGACGAAGAGACTCTTAGTGACGGATTAATAGACAGTAAAAGGCAGGAAACAGTGTTAAAACTGTTGAGAGTGGGATTGGAAGGGTTAATGGATCGTTTTGAGAGATTATATGGGGTTTGCGCTAAGGATTTGGTAAAAGCGCTAAGGATTTGGCAAGAGCGCTAAAGGAAACGGTAAATCTCCTTCAAAACAGCTGATCGCGTCGGGGAACTGTTTGCTTCCTCGAGCGCGAGCTGTGAAGAGACGCCCATGGTAAAAGGGAATTGAGGAAGGTACCTAGGCAAGCATAGCACGCAGCGCGTGTGTTGCCAACGGTCCTTCCTCGGGTCCCTGTGGGCTTAGAGGCATGGAGAAAGAGACGGGAAAGGTCCCGGAGTCCGAAAGAAGGGCGAGGTAAGAAACGCCTCAGGCTTTGTATAAAAAGGCGCATAAAGCGGTCGAAAAGCGGGCGCATGAAGCGGAAAAGCGGACAGGCATTCGTAAAGGAGTATGAAGGTGGAGAGAAAAGAGGGAGGAAGCCGATCTCCGTAAATTGGAGAACGGTTACCCGAGAGAGAAATAGGGGGGGTCGGTTAGGTGAAAAGGTACAAATAAAACTCACCTGAAAGGATCTGAAAGCAATATGCTAGTTAGATAGAAATGGCAAGTTTAAGTACTTATTTATAAACAATGCTAAAACAATAATAAGAATAGTCAGATAGAATAAATTAAACCAGCAATGATAAGGAGGATAAGAAAAGCATGACTTATCTGCTTGGAGCCGCATTTAAAAGAGGAAAGCATAATGTTAGCCTCCGTGTCTTTAATGAAATCCAGATTCTCTGGTCATGTTAATAGGAGAATCGCAAGTCTCAGTCAGTCTCAGTCTCAGTCAGTCTCAGTCAGTCACAGTCAGTCTCAGTCAGTCTCAGTCAGTCTCAGTCAGTCTCAGTCTCAGTCAGTCTCAGTCAGTCTCAGTCAGTCTCAGTCAGTCTCAGTCTGTCAGTCTCAGTCTGTCAGTCTCAGTCTGTCAGTCTCAGTCTGTCAGTCTCAGTCAGTCTCAGTCAGTCTCAGTCTGTCAGTCTCAGTCTGAGTCTCAGTCAGTCTCAGTCTCAGTCAGTCTCAGTCAGTCTCAGTCAGTCTCAGTCTCAGTCAGTCTCAGTCAGTCTCAGTCAGTCTCAGTCTCAGTCTCAGTCAGTCTCAGTCAGTCTCAGTCAGTCTCAGTCAGTCTCAGTCAGTCTCAGTCAGTCTCAGTCAGTCTCAGTCAGTCTCAGTCAGTCTGTCAGTCTCAGTCTCAGTCAGTCTCAGTCAGTCTCAGTCAGTCTCAGTCACAGCCAGTCTCAGTCAGTCTCAGTCAGTCTCAGTCAGTCTCAGTCAGTCTCAGTCAGTCTCAGTCAGTCTCAGTCAGTCAGTCTCAGTCAATCTCAGTCAGAGTCAGTCTCAGTCAGTCTCAGTCAGTCTCAGTCAGTCTCAGTCAGTCACAGTCAGTCTCAGTCAGTCTCAGTCAGTCAGTCTCAGTCAGTCTCAGTCAGTCTCAGTCAGTCTCAGTCAGTCTCAGTCAGTCTGAGTCAGTCTCAGTCAGTCTCAGTCAGTCTCAGTCAGTCTCAGTCAGTCTCAGTCTCAGTCAGTCTCAGTCAGTCTCAGTCAGTCTGAGTCAGTCTCAGTCAGTCTGAGTCAGTCTCAGTCTCAGTCAGTCTCAGTCTCAGTCAGTCTCAGTCAGTCTCAGTCAGTCTCAGTCAGTCTCAGTCTCAGTCAGTCTCAGTCAGTCTCAGTCAGTCTCAGTCAGTCTCAGTCAGTCTCAGTCTCAGTCAGTCTCAGTCAGTCTCAGTCAGAGTCAGTCTCAGTCAGTCTCAGTCAGTCTGGGTCAGTCTCAGTCAGTCTGAGTCAGTCTCAGTCTCAGTCAGTCTCAGTCTGTCAGTCTCAGTCTGTCAGTCTCAGCCAGTCTCAGTCAGTCTCAGTCACTCTCAGTCTGAGTCAGTCTCAGTCTCAGTCAGTCTCAGTCTATCTCAGTCTGAGTCAGTCTCAGTCAGTCTCAGTCAGTCAGTCTCAGTCTCAGTCAGTCTCAGTCAGTCTCAGTCAGTCTCAGTCAGTCTCAGTCAGTCTCAGTCTCAGTCAGTCTCAGTCTCAGTCAGTCTCAGTCAGTCTTAGTCAGTCTCAGTCAGTCTCAGTCAGTCTCAGTCAGTCTCAGTCAGTCTCATTCAGTCTCAGTCTCAGTCAGTCTCAGTCTCAGTCAGTCTCAGTCACAGTCAGTCTCAGTCTCAGTCAGTCTCAGTCAGTCTCAGTCAGTCTCAGTCAGTCTCAGTCAGTCTGTCAGTCTCAGTCAGTCTCAGTCTGAGTCAGTCTCAGTCAGTCTCAGTCTGAGTCAGTCTCAGTCAGTCTCAGTCAGTCACAGTCAGTCTCAGTCAGTCTCAGTCAGTCTCAGTCAGTCTCAGTCAGTCTCAGTCAGTCTCAGTCAGTCTCAGTCAGTCTCAGTCAGTCTCAGTCTCAGTCTCAGTCAGTCTCAGTCAGTCTCAGTCAGTCTCAGTCAGTCTCAGTCAGTCTCAGTCAGTCTGTCAGTCTCAGTCAGTCTCAGTCAGTCTCAGTCTCAGTCTCAGTCAGTCTCAGTCAGTCTCAGTCAGTCTCAGTCAGTCTCAGTCAGTCTCAGTCAGTCTCAGTCAGTCTCAGTCAGTCTCAGTCTGTCAGTGTCAGCCTGTCAGTCTCAGTCAGTCTCAGTCTGTCGGTCACAGTCTGAGTCTCAGTCAGTCTCAGTCAGTCTCAGTCAGTCTCAGTCAGTCTCAGTCTGTCAGTCTCAGTCTGAGTCTCCGTCAGTCTCAGTCTCAGTCTCAGTCAGTCTCAGTCAGTCTCAGTCAGTCTCAGTCTCAGTCAGTCTCAGTCTCAGTCAGTCTCAGTCAGTCTCAGTCAGTCTCAGTCTCAGTCAGTCTCAGTCAGTCTCAGTCTCAGTCAGTCTCAGTCAGTCTCAGTCAGTCTCAGTTTCAGTCAGTCTCAGTCTCAGTCAGTCTCAGTCAGTCTCAGTCAGTCTCAGTCAGTCTCAGTCAGTCTCAGTCAGTCTTAGTCTCAGTCAGTCTCAGTCTCAGTCAGTCTCAGTCAGTCTCAGTCAGTCTCAGTCAGAGTCAGTCTCAGTCAGTCTCAGTCAGTCTCAGTCAGTCTCAGTCAGTCTCAGTCAGTCTCAGTCAGTCACAGTCAGTCACAGTCAGTCACAGCCAGTCTCAGTCAGTCTCAGTCAGTCTCAGTCAGTCTCAGTCAGTCTCAGTCAGTCTCAGTCAGTCTCAGTCAGTCTTAGTCAGTCTCAGTCAGTCTCAGTCAGTCTCAGTCAGTCTTAGTCTCAGTCAGTCTCAGTCTCAGTCAGTCTCAGTCAGTCTCAGTCAGTCACAGTCAGTCTCAGTCAGTCTCAGTCAGTCTCAGTCTCAGTCTCAGTCAGTCTCAGTCAGTCTCAGTCAGTCTCAGTCGGTCTCAGTCAGTCTCAGTCTCAGTCAGTCTCAGTTAGTCAGTCTCAGTCAGTCTCAGTCAGTCTCAGTCAGTCTCAGTCAGTCTCAGTCAGTCTCAGTCAGTCTCAGTCAGTCTCAGTCAGTCACAGTCAGTCTCAGTCAGTCTCAGTCAGTCTCAGTCAGTCTCAGTCAGTCTCAGTCAGTCTCAGTCAGTCACAGTCAGTCTCAGTCAGTCTCAGTCAGTCTCAGTCAGTCTTAGTCTCAGTCAGTCTCAGTCTCAGTCAGTCTCAGTCAGAGTCAGTCTCAGTCAGTCTCAGTCAGTCTGGGTCAGTCTCAGTCAGTCTGAGTCAGTCTCAGTCTCAGTCTCAGTCAGTCTCAGTCAGTCTCAGTCAGTCTCAGTTAGTCAGTCTCAGTCAGTCTCAGTCAGTCTCAGTCAGTCTCAGTCAGTCTCAGTCAGTCTCAGTCAGTCTCAGTCAGTCTCAGTCAGTCTCAGTCAGTCTCAGTCAGTCTCAGTCAGTCTCAGTCAGTCTCAGTCAGTCTCAGTCTGAGTCAGTCTCAGTCTGAGTCAGTCTCAGTCTGAGTCAGTCTCAGTCTCAGTCAGTCTCAGTCAGTCTCAGTCAGTCTCAGTCAGTCTCAGTCTCTGTCAGTCTCAGTCTCTGTCAGTCTCAGTCTGTCAGTCTCAGTCTGTCAGTCTCAGTCTGTCAGTCTCAGTCAGTCTCAGTCAGTCTCAGTCAGTCTCAGTCAGTCTCAGTCAGTCTCAGTCAGTCTCAGTCAGTCTCAGTCTGTCAGTCTCAGTCAGTCTCAGTCAGTCTCAGTCAGTCTCAGTCAGTCTCAGTCAGTCTCAGTCTCAGTCAGTCTCAGTCAGTCTCAGTCTCAGTCAGTCTGAGTCAGTCTCAGTCAGTCTCAGTCTCAGTCAGTCTCAGTCAGTCTTAGTCTCAGTCAGTCTCAGTCAGTCTCAGTCAGTCTCAGTCTCAGTCAGTCTCAGTCAGTCTCAGTCAGTCTCAGTCTGTCAGTCTCAGTCTGTCAGTCTCAGTCTGCCAGTCTCAGTCTGCCAGTCTCAGTCTGTCAGTCTTAGTCTCAGTCAGTCTCAGTCAGTCTCAGTCAGTCTCAGTCAGTCTCAGTCAGTCTCAGTCTCAGTCAGTCTCAGTCTCAGTCAGTCTCAGTCAGTCTCAGTCAGTCTCAGTCAGTCTCAGTCAGTCTCAGTCAGTCTCAGTCAGTCTCAGTCTCAGTCAGTCTCAGTCACAGTCAGTCTCAGTCACAGTCAGTCTCAGTCTCAGTCAGTCTCAGTCAGTCTCAGTCAGTCTCAGTCAGTCTCAGTCAGTCTCAGTCAGTCTCAGTCAGTCTCAGTCAGTCTCAGTCAGTCTCAGTCAGTCTCAGTCAGTCTCAGTCTCAGTCAGTCTCAGTCAGTCACAGTCAGTCACAGTCAGTCACAGTCAGTCTCAGTCAGTCTCAGTCAGTCTCAGTCAGTCTCAGTCTCAGTCTCAGTCTCAGTCTCAGTCAGTCTCAGTCAGTCTCAGTCAGTCTCAGTCAGTCTCAGTCAGTCTGTCAGTCTCAGTCAGTCTCAGTCAGTCTCAGTCTCAGTCTCAGTCTCAGTCTCAGTCAGTCTCAGTCAGTCTCAGTCAGTCTCAGTCAGTCTCAGTCAGTCTCAGTCAGTCTCAGTCAGTCTCAGTCTGTCAGTCTCAGCCTGTCAGTCTCAGTCAGTCTCAGTCTGTCGGTCACAGTCTGAGTCTCAGTCTGAGTCTCAGTCAGTCTCAGTCAGTCTCAGTCAGTCTCAGTCTGTCAGTCTCAGTCTGAGTCTCCGTCAGTCTCAGTCTCAGTCAGTCTCAGTCAGTCTCAGTCAGTCTCAGTCTCAGTCAGTCTCAGTCAGTCTCAGTCTCAGTCAGTCTCAGTCTCAGTCAGTCTCAGTCAGTCTCAGTCTCAGTCAGTCTCAGTCAGTCTCAGTCAGTCTCAGTCTCAGTCAGTCTCAGTCAGTCTCAGTCAGTCTCAGTCTCAGTCTCAGTCAGTCTCAGTCAGTCTCAGTCAGTCTCAGTCAGTCTCAGTCAGTCTCAGTCAGTCTCAGTCAGTCTCAGTCAGTCTCAGTCAGTCTCAGTCAGTCTCAGTCAGTCTCAGTCAGTCTCAGTCAGTCTCAGTCAGTCTCAGTCAGTCTTAGTCTCAGTCAGTCTCAGTCTCAGTCAGTCTCAGTCAGTCTCAGTCAGTCTCAGTCAGTCTCAGTCTCAGTCTCAGTCTCAGTCAGTCTCAGTCAGTCTCAGTCAGTCTCAGTCGGTCTCAGTCAGTCTCAGTCTCAGTCAGTCTCAGTTAGTCAGTCTCAGTCAGTCTCAGTCAGTCTCAGTCAGTCTCAGTCAGTCTCAGTCTCAGTCAGTCTCAGTCAGTCTCAGTCAGTCTCAGTCAGTCTCAGTCAGTCTCAGTCAGTCTCAGTCACTCTCAGTCAGTCACAGTCAGTCACAGTCAGTCTCAGTCAGTCTCAGTCAGTGTCAGTCTCAGTCAGTCTCAGTCAGTCTCAGTCAGTCTCAGTCTGTCAGTCTCAGTCTGTCAGTCTCAGTCTGTCAGTCTTAGTCTCAGTCAGTCTGAGTCAGTCTGAGTCAGTCTGAGTCAGTCTGAGTCAGTCTGAGTCAGTCTCAGTCTGTCAGTCTCAGTCTGTCAGTCTCAGTCTGTCAGTCTCAGTCAGTCTCAGTCAGTCTCAGTCAGTCTCAGTCAGTCTCAGTCAGTCTCAGTCAGTCTCAGTCAGTCTGTCAGTCTCAGTCAGTCTCAGTCTGTCAGTCTCAGTCTCAGTCAGTCTTAGTCAGTCTCAGTCAGTCTCAGTCAGTCTGTCAGTCTCAGTCAGAGTCAGTCTCAGTCAGTCTCAGTCAGTCTCAGTCAGTCTCAGTCAGTCTCATTCAGTCTCAGTCAGTCTCAGTCTCAGTCAGTCTCAGTCAGTCTCAGTCAGTCTCAGTCAGTCTCAGTCAGTCTCAGTCACAGCCAGTCTCAGTCAGTCTCAGTCAGTCTCAGTCAGTCTCAGTCAGTCTCAGTCTGTCAGTCTCAGTCAGTCTCAGTCACAGCCAGTCTCAGTCAGTCTCAGTCAGTCTCAGTCAGTCTCAGTCAGTCTCAGTCAGTCTCAGTCAGTCTGTCAGTCTCAGTCAGTCTCAGTCAGAGTCAGTCTCAGTCAGTCTCAGTCAGTCTCAGTCAGTCTCAGTCAGTCTCAGTCAGTCTCAGTCAGTCACAGTCAGTCACAGTCAGTCACAGCCAGTCTCAGTCAGTCTCAGTCAGTCTCAGTCAGTCTCAGTGAGTCTCAGTCAGTCTCAGTCAGTCTCAGTCAGTCTCAGTCAGTCTTAGTCAGTCTCAGTCAGTCTCAGTCAGTCTGTCAGTCTCAGTCAGAGTCAGTCTCAGTCAGTCTCAGTCAGTCTCAGTCTGTCAGTCTCAGTCTGAGTCTCAGTCAGTCTCAGTCTGTCAGTCTCAGTCTCAGTCAGTCTCAGTCAGTCTCAGTCAGTCTCAGTCAGTCTCAGTCACAGCCAGTCTCAGTCAGTCTCAGTCAGTCTCAGTCAGTCTCAGTCAGTCTCAGTCAGTCTCAGTCTGTCAGTCTCAGTCAGTCTCAGTCACAGCCAGTCTCAGTCAGTCTCAGTCAGTCTCAGTCAGTCTCAGTCAGTCTCAGTCAGTCTCAGTCAGTCTGTCAGTCTCAGTCAGTCTCAGTCAGAGTCAGTCTCAGTCAGTCTCAGTCAGTCTCAGTCAGTCTCAGTCAGTCTCAGTCAGTCTCAGTCAGTCACAGTCAGTCACAGTCAGTCACAGCCAGTCTCAGTCAGTCTCAGTCAGTCTCAGTCAGTCTCAGTCAGTCTCAGTCAGTCTCAGTCAGTCTCAGTCAGTCTCAGTCAGTCTTAGTCAGTCTCAGTCAGTCTCAGTCAGTCTGTCAGTCTCAGTCAGAGTCAGTCTCAGTCAGTCTCAGTCAGTCTCAGTCAGTCTCAGTCAGTCTCAGTCAGTCTCATTCAGTCTCAGTCTCAGTCTCAGTCAGTCTCAGTCAGTCTCAGTCAGTCTCAGTCAGTCTCAGTCAGTCTCAGTCTCAGTCAGTCTCAGTCAGTCTCAGTCTCAGTCAGTCTCAGTCAGTCTTAGTCTCAGTCAGTCTCAGTCAGTCTCAGTCAGTCTCAGTCAGTCTCAGTCTCAGTCAGTCTCAGTCAGTCTCAGTCTCAGTCAGTCTCAGTCAGTCTCAGTCAGTCTGTCAGTCTCAGTCTCAGTCAGTCTCAGTCAGTCTCAGTCACTCTTAGTCTCAGTCAGTCTCAGTCAGTCTCAGTCAGTCTCAGTCTCAGTCAGTCTCAGTCAGTCTCAGTCAGTCTCAGTCAGTCTCAGTCAGTCTCAGTCAGTCTTAGTCTCAGTCAGTCTCAGTCTCAGTCAGTCTCAGTCAGTCTCAGTCAGTCTCAGTCTCAGTCAGTCTCAGTCAGTCTCAGTCAGTCTCAGTCAGTCTCAGTCAGTCTCAGTCAGTCTCAGTCAGTCTCAGTCAGTCTCAGTCAGTCTCAGTCAGTCTCAGTCAGTCTCTGTCAGTCTCAGTCAGTCTCAGTCTGTCGGTCACAGTCTGAGTCTGTCAGTCTCAGTCAGTCTCAGTCTGTCAGTCTCAGTCTGAGTCTCCATCAGTCTCAGTCAGTCTCAGTCTCAGTCAGTCTCAGTCAGTCTCAGTCTGTCAGTCTCAGTCAGTCTCAGTCTGTCAGTCTCAGTCTCAGTCAGTCTCAGTCAGTCTCAGTCAGTCTCAGTCTGTCAGTCTCAGTCTGTCAGTCTCAGTCAGTCTCAGTCAGTCTCAGTCTGTCAGTCTCAGTCAGTCTCAGTCAGTCTCAGTCTGTCAGTCTCAGTCTGAGTCTCAGTCAGTCTCAGTCTCAGTCAGTCTCAGTCAGTCACAGTCAGTCTCAGTCTGTCAGTCTCAGTCTGTCAGTCTCAGTCGGTCAGTCTCAGTCAGTCTCAGTCTGTCAGTCTCAGTCTCAGTCAGTCTCAGTCAGTCACAGTCAGTCACAGTCAGTCAGTCTCAGTCAGTCTCAGTCAGTCTCAGTCAGTCTCAGTCAGTCTCAGTCAGTCTCAGTCAGTCTCAGTCAGTCTCAGTCAGTCTCAGTCAGTCTCAGTCTCAGTCAGTCTCAGTCAGTCTCAGTCAGTCTCAGTCTCAGTCAGTCTCAGTCAGTCTTAGTCTCAGTCAGTCTCAGTCAGTCTCTCTCAGTCAGTCTCAGTCTCAGTCAGTCTCAGTCAGTCTCAGTCTGTCAGTCTCAGTCTGTCAGTCTCAGTCTGTCAGTCTCAGTCTCAGTCAGTCTCAGTCAGTCTCAGTCAGTCTCAGTCAGTCTCAGTCAGTCTCAGTCAGTCTCAGTCAGTCTCAGTCTCAGTCAGTCTCAGTCTCAGTCAGTCTCAGTCAGTCTCAGTCAGTCTCAGTCTCAGTCAGTCTCAGTCAGTCACAGTCAGTCTCAGTCAGTCTCAGTCAGTCTCAGTCTCAGTCAGTCTCAGTCAGTCTCAGTCAGTCTTAGTCTCAGTCAGTCTCAGTCTCAGTCAGTCCCAGTCAGTCTCAGTCTCAGTCAGTCTCAGTCAGTCTCAGTCAGTCTCAGTCGGTCTCAGTCAGTCTCAGTCAGTCTCAGTTAGTCAGTCTCAGTCAGTCTCAGTCAGTCTCAGTCAGTCTCAGTCTCAGTCAGTCTCAGTCAGTCTCAGTCAGTCTCAGTCAGTCTCAGTCTGTCAGTCTCAGTCTGTCAGTCTCAGTCTGTCAGTCTCAGTCTGTCAGTCTTAGTCTCAGTCAGTCTCAGTCAGTCTCAGTCAGTCTCAGTCAGTCTCAGTCTGAGTCAGTCTGAGTCAGTCTGAGTCAGTCTGAGTCAGTCTGAGTCAGTCTGAGTCAGTCTGAGTCAGTCTGAGTCAGTCTGAGTCAGTCTCAGTCTTAGTCTCAGTCAGTCTCAGTCTCAGTCAGTCTCAGTCAGTCGTAGTCAGTCTCAGTCAGTCGTAGTCAGTCTCAGTCAGTCGTAGTCAGTCTCAGTCAGTCTCAGTCAGTCAGTCTCAGTCAGTCAGTCTCAGTCTGTCAGTCTCAGTCTCAGTCAGTCTCAGTCAGTCTCAGTCAGTCTCAGTCTCAGTCTGTCAGTCTCAGTCTGTCAGTCTCAGTCAGTCTCAGTCAGTCTCAGTCTGTCAGTCTCAGTCTGAGTCTCAGTCAGTCTCAGTCTCAGTCAGTCTCAGTCAGTCACAGTCAGTCACAGTCAGTCTCAGTCTGTCAGTCTCAGTCAGTCTCAGTCAGTCTCAGTCAGTCTCAGTCAGTCTTAGTCTCAGTCAGTCTCAGTCAGTCTCAGTCAGTCTCAGTCTCAGTCAGTCTCTCTCAGTCTGTCAGTCTCAGTCTGCCAGTCTCAGTCTGTCAGTCTTAGTCTCAGTCAGTCTCAGTCAGTCTCAGTCAGTCTCAGTCAGTCTCAGTCAGTCTCAGTCAGTCTCAGTCAGTCTCAGTCAGTCTCAGTCTCAGTCAGTCTCAGTCTCAGTCAGTCTCAGTCAGTCTCAGTCTCAGTCAGTCTCAGTCAGTCTCAGTCAGTCACAGTCAGTCTCAGTCAGTCACAGTCAGTCTCAGTCAGTCTCAGTCAGTCTCAGTCTCAGTCAGTCTCAGTCAGTCTTAGTCTCAGTCAGTCTCAGTCAGTCTCAGTCAGTCTTAGTCTCAGTCAGTCTCAGTCTCAGTCAGTCTCAGTCAGTCTCAGTCAGTCTCAGTCAGTCTCAGTCAGTCTCAGTCAGTCTCAGTCAGTCTCAGTCAGTCTTAGTCTCAGTCAGTCTCAGTCTCAGTCAGTCTCAGTCAGTCTCAGTCAGTCGTAGTCAGTCTCAGTCTGTCAGTCTCAGTCTGTCAGTCTCAGTCTGTCAGTCTTAGTCTCAGTCAGTCTCAGTCAGTCTCAGTCAGTCTCAGTCAGTCTCAGTCAGTCTCAGTCAGTCTCAGTCAGTCTCAGTCAGTCTCAGTCAGTCTCAGTCAGTCTCAGTCAGTCTCAGTCAGTCTTAGTCTCAGTCAGTCTCAGTCTCAGTCTCAGTCAGTCTCAGTCAGTCTCAGTCTCAGTCTCAGTCTCAGTCTCAGTCAGTCTCAGTCTCAGTCTCAGTCTCAGTCAGTCTCAGTCAGTCTCAGTCGGTCTCAGTCAGTCTCAGTCAGTCTCAGTCAGTCTCAGTCAGTCTCAGTCAGTCTCAGTCAGTCTCAGTCAGTCTCAGTCAGTCTCAGTCAGTCTCAGTCAGTCTCAGTCAGTCTCAGTCAGTCTCAGTCAGTCTCAGTCAGTCTCAGTCAGTCTCAGTCAGTCTCAGTCAGTCTCTCTCAGTCTCAGTCAGTCTCAGTCAGTCTCAGTCAGTCTCAGTCAGTCTCAGTCAGTCTCAGTCAGTCTCAGTCAGTCTCAGTCAGTCTCAGTCAGTCTCAGTCAGTCTCAGTCAGTCTCAGTCAGTCTCAGTCAGTGAGTCACAGTCAGTCTCAGTCAGTCTCAGTGTGTCAGTCTCAGTCAGTCTCAGTCAGTCTCAGTCAGTCTCTCTCAGTCTCTCTCAGTCTCAGTCAGTCTCAGTCAGTCTCAGTCAGTCTCAGTCAGTCTCAGTCAGTCTCAGTAAGTCTCAGTCAGTCTCAGTCAGTCTCAGTCAGTCTCAGTCAGTCTCAGTCAGTCTCAGTCAGTCTCAGTCAGTCTCAGTCAGTCTCAGTCAGTCTTAGTCTCAGTCAGTCTCAGTCTCAGTCAGTCTCAGTCAGTCGTAGTCAGTCTCAGTCTGTCAGTCTCAGTCTGTCAGTCTCAGTCTGTCAGTCTTAGTCTCAGTCAGTCTCAGTCAGTCTCAGTCTCAGTCAGTCTCAGTCAGTCTCAGTCTGTCAGTCTCAGTCTGTCAGTCTCAGTCTGTCAGTCTTAGTCTCAGTCAGTCTCAGTCAGTCTCAGTCTCAGTCAGTCTCAGTCAGTCTCAGTCTCAGTCAGTCTCAGTCAGTCTCAGTCAGTCTCAGTCAGTCTCAGTCAGTCTCAGTCAGTCTCAGTCAGTCTCAGTCAGTCTCAGTCAGTCTCAGTCAGTCTCAGTCAGTCTCAGTCTCAGTCAGTCTCAGTCAGTCTCAGTCAGTCTCAGTCAGTCTCAGTCAGTCTCAGTCAGTCTCAGTCAGTCTCAGTCAGTCTCAGTCAGTCTCAGTCAGTCTCAGTCAGTCTCAGTCTCAGTCAGTCTTAGTCTCAGTCAGTCTCAGTCTCAGTCAGTCTTAGTCTCAGTCAGTCTCAGTCAGTCGTAGTCAGTCTCAGTCAGTCTCAGTCAGTCTCAGTCAGTCTCAGTCAGTCTCAGTCAGTCTCAGTCAGTCTCAGTCAGTCTCAGTCTCAGTCAGTCTCAGTCAGTCTCAGTCAGTCTCAGTCAGTCTCAGTCTCAGTCAGTCTCAGTCAGTCTCAGTCAGTCTCAGTCTCAGTCAGTCTCAGTCAGTCTCAGTCAGTCTCAGTCTGTCAGTCTCAGTCTGTCAGTCTCAGTCTGTCAGTCTCAGTCTGTCTCAGTCTGTCAGTCTCAGTCTGTCAGTCTCAGTCTGTCAGTCTCAGTCTGTCAGTCTCAGTCTGTCAGTCTCAGTCTGTCAGTCTCAGTCTGTCAGTCTCAGTCTGTCAGTCTCAGTCTCAGTCAGTCTCAGTCAGTCTCAGTCAGTCACAGTCAGTCTCAGTCAGTCAGTCTCAGTCAGTCTCAGTCAGTCTCAGTCAGTCTCAGTCAGTCTCAGTCAGTCTCAGTCAGTCTCAGTCAGTCTCAGTCAGTCTCAGTCAGTCTCAGTCAGTCTCAGTCTCAGTCAGTCTCAGTCAGTCTCAGTCAGTCTCAGTCAGTCTCAGTCAGTCTCAGTCTCAGTCAGTCTCAGTCTGTCAGTCTCAGTCTGTCAGTCTCAGTCTGTCAGTCTCAGTCTGTCAGTCTCAGTTTGTCAGTCTCAGTCTGTCAGTCTTAGTCAGTCTCAGTCAGTCTCAGTCAGTCTCAGTCAGTCTCAGTCAGTCTCAGTCAGTCTCAGTCAGTCTCAGTCAGTCTCAGTCAGTCTCAGTCAGTGAGTCACAGTCAGTCTCAGTCAGTCTCAGTCAGTCTCAGTCAGTCTCAGTCAGTCTCAGTCAGTCTCAGTCAGTCTCAGTCAGTCTCAGTCAGTCTCAGTCAGTCTCAGTCAGTCTCAGTCAGTCTCAGTCAGTCTCAGTCAGTCTCAGTCTGAGTCAGTCTCAGTCTGAGTCAGTCTCAGTCAGTCTCAGTCAGTCTCAGTCTGTCAGTCTCAGTCTGTCAGTCTCAGTCTGTCAGTCTTAGTCTCAGTCAGTCTCAGTCAGTCTCAGTCAGTCTCAGTCAGTCTCAGTCAGTCTCAGTCAGTCAGTCTCAGTCAGTCTCAGTCAGTCTCAGTCAGTCTCAGTCAGTCTCAGTCAGTCTCAGTCAGTCTCAGTCAGTCTCAGTCAGTCTCAGTCAGTCTCAGTCAGTCTCAGTCAGTCTCAGTCAGTCTCAGTCAGTCTCAGTCTCAGTCAGTCTCAGTCTCAGTCAGTCTCAGTCTCAGTCAGTCTCAGTCAGTCTCAGTCAGTCTCAGTCAGTCTCAGTCTCAGTCAGTCTCAGTCAGTCTCAGTCAGTCTCAGTCTCAGTCAGTCTCAGTCAGTCTCAGTCAGTCTCAGTCTCAGTCAGTCTCAGTCAGTCTCAGTCTGTCAGTCTCAGTCTGTCAGTCTCAGTCTGTCAGTCTCAGTCTGTCAGTCTCAGTCTGTCAGTCTTAGTCAGTCTCGGTCAGTCTCGGTCAGTCTCAGTCAGTCTCAGTCTCAGTCAGTCTCAGTCAGTCTCAGTCAGTCTCAGTCAGTCTCAGTCTCAGTCAGTCTCAGTCAGTCTCAGTCAGTCTCAGTCAGTCTCAGTCAGTGAGTCACAGTCAGTCACAGTCAGTCTCAGTGTGTCAGTCTCAGTCAGTCTCAGTCAGTCTCAGTCAGTCTCAGTCAGTCTCAGTCAGTCTCAGTCAGTCTCAGTCAGTCTCAGTCAGTCTCAGTCAGTCTCAGTCTGAGTCAGTCTCAGTCTCAGTCAGTCTCAGTCAGTCTCAGTCTGTCAGTCTCAGTCTGTCAGTCTCAGTCTGTCAGTCTTAGTCTCAGTCAGTCTCAGTCAGTCTCAGTCAGTCTCAGTCAGTCTCAGTCTCAGTCAGTCTCAGTCAGTCTCAGTCAGTCTCAGTCAGTCTCAGTCAGTCTCAGTCAGTCTCAGTCGGTCTCAGTCAGTCTCAGTCTCAGTCAGTCTCAGTCAGTCAGTCTCAGTCAGTCTCAGTCAGTCTCAGTCTCAGTCAGTCTCAGTCTCAGTCAGTCTCAGTCTGAGTCAGTCTCAGTCAGTCTCAGTCAGTCTCAGTCAGTCTCAGTCAGTCTCAGTCAGTCTCAGTCAGTCTCAGTCAGTCTCAGTCTCAGTCTCAGTCTCAGTCTCAGTCAGTCTCAGTCAGTCTCAGTCGGTCTCAGTCAGTCTCAGTCTCAGTCAGTCTCAGTCAGTCAGTCTCAGTCAGTCTCAGTCAGTCTCAGTCTCAGTCAGTCTCAGTCAGTCTCAGTCAGTCTTAGTCTCAGTCAGTCTCAGTCTCAGTCAGTCTCAGTCAGTCAGTCACAGTCAGTCACAGTCAGTCAGTCACAGTCAGTCACAGTCAGTCACAGTCAGTCACAGTCAGTCTCAGTCTGTCAGTCTCAGTCAGTCTGTCAGTCTCAGTCTCAGTCAGTCTCAGTCAGTCTCAGTCAGTCTCAGTCTCAGTGAGTCTCAGTCAGTCTCAGTCAGTCTCAGTCTCAGTCAGTCTCAGTCAGTCTCAGTCAGTCTTAGTCTCAGTCAGTCTCAGTCTCAGTCAGTCTCAGTCAGTCTCAGTCAGTCAGTCTCAGTCTCAGTCAGTCTCAGTCAGTCTCAGTCAGTCTCAGTCAGTCTCAGTCAGTCTTAGTCTCAGTCAGTCTCAGTCTCAGTCAGTCTCAGTCAGTCAGTCACAGTCAGTCACAGTCAGTCACAGTCAGTCTCAGTCTGTCAGTCTCAGTCAGTCTCAGTCAGTCTCAGTCAGTCTCAGTCAGTCTTAGTCTCAGTCAGTCTCAGTCTCAGTCAGTCTCAGTCAGTCTCAGTCAGTCTCAGTCAGTCGTAGTCAGTCTCAGTCTGTCAGTCTCAGTCTGTCAGTCTCAGTCAGTCTCAGTCAGTCTCAGTCAGTCTCAGTCAGTCTGTCAGTCTCAGTCAGTCTCAGTCAGTCTCAGTCAGTCTCAGTCAGTCTCAGTCAGTCTCAGTCAGTCTCAGTCTATCTCAGTCTGAGTCAGTCTCAGTCTGAGTCAGTCTCAGTCTGAGTCAGTCTGAGTCAGTCTCAGTCAGTCTCAGTCAGTCTCAGTCAGTCTCAGTCAGTCTCAGTCAGTCTCAGTCTCAGTCAGTCTCAGTCAGTCCTAGTCAGTCTCAGTCAGTCTCAGTCTGTCAGTCTCAGTCTGTCAGTCTCAGTCTGTCAGTCTCAGTCTGTCAGTCTCAGTCTGTCAGTCTCAGTCAGTCTCAGTCAGTCTCAGTCAGTCTCAGTCAGTCTCAGTCAGTCTCAGTCAGTCTCAGTCAGTCTCAGTCCGTCTCAGTCAGTCTCAGTCTCAGTCAGTCTCAGTCAGTCTCAGTCTCAGTCAGTCTCAGTCAGTCTCAGTCAGTCTCAGTCAGTCTCAGTCTATCTCAGTCTGAGTCAGTCTCAGTCTGAGTCAGTCTCAGTCTGAGTCAGTCTGAGTCAGTCTCAGTCAGTCTCAGTCAGTCTCAGTCAGTCTCAGTCCGTCTCAGTCAGTCTCAGTCTCAGTCAGTCTCAGTCAGTCTCAGTCTCAGTCAGTCTGAGTCAGTCTGAGTCAGTCTCAGTCAGTCTCAGTCAGTCTGAGTCAGTCTCAGTCAGTCTCAGTCAGTCTCAGTCAGTCTCAGTCAGTCTCAGTCAGTCTCAGTCTCAGTCAGTCTCAGTCAGTCCTAGTCAGTCAGTCTCAGTCTGTCAGTCTCAGTCTGTCAGTCTCAGTCTGTCAGTCTCAGTCTGTCAGTCTCAGTCAGTCTCAGTCAGTCTCAGTCAGTCTCAGTCAGTCTCAGTCAGTCTCAGTCAGTCTCAGTCAGTCTCAGTCCGTCTCAGTCAGTCTCAGTCTCAGTCAGTCTCAGTCAGTCTCAGTCTCAGTCAGTCTCAGTCAGTCTCAGTCAGTCTCAGTCAGTCTCAGTCAGTCTCAGTCAGTCTCAGTCAGTCTCAGTCAGTCTCAGTCTGTCTCAGTCTGTCTCAGTCTGTCTCAGTCTGTCTCAGTCAGTCTCAGTCTGTCAGTCTCAGTCTGTCAGTCTCAGTCTGTCAGTCTCAGTCTGTCAGTCTCAGTCAGTCTCAGTCTGTCAGTCTCAGTCTCAGTCAGTCTCAGTCAGTCTCAGTCAGTCACAGTCAGTCTCAGTCAGTCAGTCACAGTCAGTCTCAGTCAGTCAGTCACAGTCAGTCTCAGTCAGTCAGTCTCAGTCAGTCTCAGTCAGTCTCAGTCAGTCTCAGTCAGTCTCAGTCAGTCTCAGTCAGTCTCAGTCAGTCTCAGTCTCAGTCAGTCTCAGTCAGTCTTAGTCTCAGTCAGTCTCAGTCAGTCTCAGTCAGTCTCAGTCAGTCTTAGTCTCAGTCAGTCTCAGTCTCAGTCAGTCTCAGTCAGTCTCAGTCAGTCTCAGTCAGTCGTAGTCAGTCTCAGTCTGTCAGTCTCAGTCTGTCAGTCTCAGTCAGTCTCAGTCAGTCTCAGTCAGTCTGTCAGTCTCAGTCAGTCTCAGTCAGTCTCAGTCAGTCTCAGTCAGTCTCAGTCAGTCTCAGTCAGTCTCAGTCTATCTCAGTCTGAGTCAGTCTCAGTCTGAGTCAGTCTCAGTCTGAGTCAGTCTGAGTCAGTCTCAGTCAGTCTCAGTCAGTCTCAGTCAGTCTCAGTCAGTCTCAGTCAGTCTCAGTCTCAGTCAGTCTCAGTCAGTCCTAGTCAGTCTCAGTCAGTCTCAGTCTGTCAGTCTCAGTCTGTCAGTCTCAGTCTGTCAGTCTCAGTCTGTCAGTCTCAGTCTGTCAGTCTCAGTCAGTCTCAGTCAGTCTCAGTCAGTCTCAGTCAGTCTCAGTCAGTCTCAGTCAGTCTCAGTCAGTCTCAGTCAGTCTCAGTCTGTCAGTCTCAGTCTGTCAGTCTCAGTCTGTCAGTCTCAGTCTGTCAGTCTCAGTCTGTCAGTCTCAGTCTGTCAGTCTCAGTCTGTCAGTCTCAGTCTCAGTCAGTCTCAGTCAGTCTCAGTCAGTCACAGTCAGTCTCAGTCAGTCTCAGTCAGTCTCAGTCTCAGTCAGTCTCAGTCAGTCTCAGTCTCAGTCAGTCTCAGTCAGTCTCAGTCAGTCTCAGTCAGTCTCAGTCAGTCTCAGTCTCAGTCTCAGTCTCAGTCTCAGTCAGTCTCAGTCAGTCTCAGTCAGTCTCAGTCAGTCTCAGTCAGTCTCAGTCAGTCTCAGTCAGTCTCAGTCAGTCTCAGTCAGTCTCAGTCAGTCTCAGTCAGTCTCAGTCTCAGTCAGTCTCAGTCAGTCTCAGTCAGTCTCAGTCAGTCTCAGTCAGTCTCAGTCAGTCTCAGTCAGTCTCAGTCAGTCTCAGTCAGTCTCAGTCCGTCTCAGTCAGTCTCAGTCTCAGTCAGTCTCAGTCAGTCTCAGTCTCAGTCAGTCTCAGTCAGTCTCAGTCAGTCTCAGTCAGTCTCAGTCAGTCTCAGTCAGTCTGTCAGTCTCAGTCAGTCTCAGTCAGTCTCAGTCAGTCTCAGTCAGTCTCAGTCAGTCTCAGTCAGTCTCAGTCAGTCTCAGTCCGTCTCAGTCAGTCTCAGTCTCAGTCAGTCTCAGTCTCAGTCAGTCTCAGTCAGTCTCAGTCAGTCTCAGTCAGTCTCAGTCAGTCTCAGTCAGTCTCAGTCAGTCTCAGTCAGTCTCAGTCAGTCTCAGTCAGTCTCAGTCCGTCTCAGTCAGTCTCAGTCAGTCTCAGTCCGTCTCAGTCAGTCTCAGTCTCAGTCAGTCTCAGTCAGTCTCAGTCTCAGTCAGTCTCAGTCAGTCTCAGTCAGTCTCAGTCAGTCTCAGTCAGTCTCAGTCAGTCTCAGTCAGTCTCAGTCAGTCTCAGTCTCAGTCAGTCTCAGTCTGTCTCAGTCAGTCTCAGTCTGTCAGTCTGTCAGTCTCAGTCTGTCAGTCTCAGTCTGTCAGTCTCAGTCAGTCTCAGTCTGTCAGTCTCAGTCTCAGTCAGTCTTAGTCAGTCTCAGTCAGTCTCAGTCAGTCTCAGTCAGTCTCAGTCAGTCTCAGTCAGTCTCAGTCAGTCTCAGTCAGTCTCAGTCAGTCTCAGTCAGTCTCAGTCAGTCTCAGTCAGTCTCAGTCAGTCTCAGTCAGTCTCAGTCAGTCTCAGTCAGTCTCAGTCAGTCTCAGTCAGTCTCAGTCAGTCTCAGTCAGTCTCAGTCAGTCTCAGTCTCAGTCAGTCTCAGTCAGTCTCAGTCTCAGTCAGTCTCAGTCAGTCTCAGTCAGTCTCAGTCAGTCTCAGTCAGTCTCAGTCAGTCTCAGTCAGTCTCAGTCAGTCTCAGTCAGTCTCAGTCAGTCTCAGTCAGTCTCAGTCAGTCTCAGTCCGTCTCAGTCAGTCTCAGTCTCAGTCAGTCTCAGTCAGTCTCAGTCTCAGTCAGTCTCAGTCAGTCTCAGTCAGTCTCAGTCAGTCTCAGTCAGTCTGTCAGTCTCAGTCAGTCTCAGTCAGTCTCAGTCAGTCTCAGTCAGTCTCAGTCAGTCTCAGTCTGTCAGTCTCAGTCTGAGTCTCCGTCAGTCTCAGTCTCAGTCTCAGTCAGTCTCAGTCAGTCTCAGTCAGTCTCAGTCTCAGTGAGTCTCAGTCAGTCTCAGTCTCAGTCAGTCTCAGTCTCAGTCAGTCTCAGTCAGTCTTAGTCTCAGTCAGTCTCAGTCTCAGTCAGTCTCAGTCAGTCTCAGTCAGTCTCAGTCAGTCTCAGTCAGTCTCAGTCAGTCTCAGTCAGTCTCAGTCAGTCTCAGTCAGTCTCAGTCAGTCTCAGTCAGTCTCAGTCAGTCTCAGTCAGTCTCAGTCAGTCTCAGTCCGTCTCAGTCAGTCTCAGTCTCAGTCAGTCTCAGTCAGTCTCAGTCTCAGTCAGTCTCAGTCAGTCTCAGTCAGTCTCAGTCAGTCTCAGTCAGTCTGTCAGTCTCAGTCAGTCTCAGTCAGTCTCAGTCAGTCTCAGTCAGTCTCAGTCAGTCTCAGTCAGTCTCAGTCAGTCTCAGTCAGTCTCAGTCCGTCTCAGTCAGTCTCAGTCTCAGTCAGTCTCAGTCAGTCTCAGTCTCAGTCAGTCTCAGTCAGTCTCAGTCAGTCTCAGTCAGTCTCAGTCAGTCTCAGTCAGTCTCAGTCAGTCTCAGTCAGTCTCAGTCAGTCTCAGTCAGTCTCAGTCCGTCTCAGTCAGTCTCAGTCTCAGTCAGTCTCAGTCAGTCTCAGTCTCAGTCAGTCTCAGTCAGTCTCAGTCAGTCTCAGTCAGTCTCAGTCAGTCTCAGTCAGTCTCAGTCAGTCTCAGTCAGTCTCAGTCAGTCTCAGTCAGTCTCAGTCTGTCTCAGTCTGTCTCAGTCAGTCTCAGTCTGTCAGTCTCAGTCTGTCAGTCTCAGTCTGTCAGTCTCAGTCTGTCAGTCTCAGTCAGTCTCAGTCTGTCAGTCTCAGTCTCAGTCAGTCACAGTCAGTCTCAGTCAGTCAGTCTCAGTCAGTCACAGTCAGTCTCAGTCAGTCAGTCTCAGTCAGTCTCAGTCAGTCTCAGTCAGTCTCAGTCAGTCTCAGTCAGTCTCAGTCAGTCTCAGTCAGTCTCAGTCAGTCTCAGTCTCAGTCAGTCTCAGTCAGTCTTAGTCTCAGTCAGTCTCAGTCAGTCTCAGTCAGTCTCAGTCAGTCTCAGTCTCAGTCAGTCTCAGTCTGTCTCAGTCTGTCAGTCTCAGTCTGTCAGTCTCAGTCTGTCAGTCTTAGTCTCAGTCAGTCTCAGTCAGTCTCAGTCAGTCTCAGTCAGTCTCAGTCAGTCTCAGTCAGTCTCAGTCAGTCTCAGTCAGTCTCAGTCAGTCTCAGTCTCAGTCAGTCTCAGTCTCAGTCAGTCTCAGTCTCAGTCAGTCTCAGTCAGTCTCAGTCAGTCTCAGTCAGTCTCAGTCAGTCACAGTCAGTCTCAGTCAGTCTCAGTCAGTCTCAGTCTCAGTCAGTCTCAGTCAGTCTCAGTCTCAGTCAGTCTCAGTCAGTCTCAGTCAGTCTTAGTCTCAGTCAGTCTCAGTCTCAGTCAGTCTCAGTCAGTCTCAGTCTCAGTCAGTCTCAGTCAGTCTCAGTCAGTCTCAGTCGGTCTCAGTCAGTCTCAGTCAGTCTCAGTTAGTCAGTCTCAGTCAGTCTCAGTCAGTCTCAGTCAGTCTCAGTCTCAGTCAGTCTCAGTCAGTCTCAGTCAGTCTCAGTCAGTCTCAGTCAGTCTCAGTCTGTCAGTCTCAGTCTGTCAGTCTCAGTCTGTCAGTCTTAGTCTGTCAGTCTTAGTCTCAGTCAGTCTCAGTCAGTCTCAGTCAGTCTCAGTCAGTCTCAGTCTGAGTCAGTCTGAGTCAGTCTGAGTCAGTCTGAGTCAGTCTGAGTCAGTCTGAGTCAGTCTGAGTCAGTCTGAGTCAGTCTGA
Organism: Lissotriton vulgaris; assembly: GCF_964263255.1. NCBI lineage: Eukaryota > Metazoa > Chordata > Amphibia > Caudata > Salamandridae > Lissotriton > Lissotriton vulgaris. The sequence goes on from NW_028246697.1 coordinate 168,390, forward strand.
GTCAGTCTGAGTCAGACTCAGTCAGTCTCAGTCAGTCTCAGTCAGTCTCAGTCAGTCTCAGTCAGTCTCAGTCTCAGTCAGTCTCAGTCTGTCAGTCTCAGTCTGTCAGTCTCAGTCTGTCAGTCTCAGTCTGTCAGTCTCAGTCTGTCAGTCTCAGTCTCAGTCAGTCTCAGTCAGTCTCGGTCAGTCTCAGTCAGTCTCAGTCAGTCTCAGTCAGTCTGTCTCAGTCTCAGTCTCAGTCAGTCTCAGTCAGTCTCAGTCAGTCTCAGTCAGTCTCAGTCAGTCTCAGTCAGTCTCAGTCAGTCTCAGTCAGTCTCAGTCTCAGTCAGTCTCAGTCTGTCAGTCTCAGTCTGTCAGTCTCAGTCTGTCAGTCTCAGTCTGTCAGTCTCAGTCTGTCAGTCTCAGTCTCAGTCAGTCTCAGTCAGTCTCAGTCAGTCTCAGTCAGTCTCAGTCAGTCTCAGTCAGTCTCAGTCAGTCTCAGTCTTAGTCTCAGTCAGTCTCAGTCTCAGTCAGTCTCAGTCAGTCGTAGTCAGTCTCAGTCAGTCGTAGTCAGTCTCAGTCAGTCATAGTCAGTCGTAGTCAGTCTCAGTCAGTCTCAGTCAGTCAGTCTCAGTCTGTCAGTCTCAGTCAGTCAGTCTCAGTCAGTCAGTCTCAGTCAGTCTCAGTCAGTCTCAGTCAGTCTCAGTCAGTCTCAGTCAGTCTCAGTCAGTCTCAGTCAGTCTCAGTCAGTCTCAGTCTCAGTCAGTCTGTCAGTCTCAGTCTGTCAGTCTCAGTCAGTCTCAGTCAGTCTCAGTCTGTCAGTCTCAGTCTGAGTCTCAGTCAGTCTCAGTCTCAGTCAGTCTCAGTCAGTCACAGTCAGTCACAGTCAGTCTCAGTCTGTCAGTCTCAGTCAGTCTCAGTCAGTCTCAGTCAGTCTCAGTCAGTCTCAGTCAGTCTTAGTCTCAGTCAGTCTTAGTCAGTCTCAGTCAGTCTCAGTCAGTCTCAGTCAGTCTCAGTCTCAGTCAGTCTCTCTCAGTCTGTCAGTCTCAGTCTGCCAGTCTCAGTCTGTCAGTCTTAGTCTCAGTCAGTCTCAGTCAGTCTCAGTCAGTCTCAGTCAGTCTCAGTCAGTCTCAGTCAGTCTCAGTCAGTCTCAGTCTCAGTCAGTCTCAGTCTCAGTCAGTCTCAGTCAGTCTCAGTCTCAGTCAGTCTCAGTCAGTCTCAGTCAGTCACAGTCAGTCTCAGTCAGTCACAGTCAGTCTCAGTCAGTCTCAGTCAGTCACAGTCAGTCTCAGTCAGTCTCAGTCAGTCTTAGTCTCAGTCAGTCTCAGTCAGTCTCAGTCAGTCTTAGTCTCAGTCAGTCTTAGTCTCAGTCAGTCTCAGTCTCAGTCAGTCTCAGTCAGTCTCAGTCAGTCTCAGTCAGTCTCAGTCAGTCTCAGTCAGTCTCAGTCAGTCTCAGTCAGTCTCAGTCAGTCTCAGTCAGTCACAGTCAGTCTCAGTCAGTCACAGTCAGTCTCAGTCAGTCTCAGTCAGTCTCAGTCAGTCTCAGTCAGTCACAGTCAGTCTCAGTCAGTCTCAGTCAGTCTTAGTCTCAGTCAGTCTCAGTCAGTCTCAGTCAGTCTTAGTCTCAGTCAGTCTCAGTCTCAGTCAGTCTCAGTCAGTCGTAGTCAGTCTCAGTCTGTCAGTCTCAGTCTGTCAGTCTCAGTCTGTCAGTCTCAGTCTGTCAGTCTTAGTCTCAGTCAGTCTCAGTCAGTCTCAGTCAGTCTCAGTCAGTCTCAGTCAGTCTCAGTCAGTCTCAGTCTCAGTCTCAGTCAGTCTCAGTCAGTCTCAGTCAGTCTCAGTCAGTCTCAGTCAGTCTCAGTCAGTCTCAGTCTCAGTCTCAGTCAGTCTCAGTCAGTCTCAGTCAGTCTCAGTCTCAGTCTCAGTCAGTCTCAGTCAGTCTCAGTCAGTCTCAGTCAGTCTCAGTCGGTCTCAGTCAATCTCAGTCTCAGTCAGTCTCAGTCAGTCTCAGTCTCAGTCAGTCTCAGTCAGTCTCAGTCAGTCTCAGTCAGTCTCAGTCAGTCTCAGTCAGTCTCAGTCAGTCTCAGTCAGTCTCAGTCTCAGTCAGTCTCAGTCACAGTCAGTCTCAGTCTCAGTCAGTCTCAGTCAGTCTCAGTCAGTCTCAGTCAGTCTCAGTCAGTCTGAGTCAGTCTCAGTCAGTCTCAGTCAGTCTCAGTCTGAGTCAGTCTCAGTCAGTCTCAGTCTGAGTCAGTCTCAGTCAGTCTCAGTCAGTCACAGTCAGTCACAGTCAGTCACAGTCAGTCTCGGTCAGTCTCAGTCAGTCTCAGTCAGTCTCAGTCAGTCTGTCTCAGTCTCAGTCTCAGTCAGTCTCAGTCAGTCTCAGTCAGTCTCAGTCAGTCTCAGTCAGTCTCAGTCAGTCTGTCAGTCTCAGTCAGTCTCAGTCAGTCTCAGTCTCAGTCTCAGTCTCAGTCTCAGTCTCAGTCAGTATCAGTCAGTCTCAGTCAGTCTCAGTCAGTCTCAGTCAGTCTCAGTCTGTCAGTCTCAGCCTGTCAGTCTCAGTCAGTCTCAGTCTGTCGGTCACAGTCTGAGTCTCAGTCTGAGTCTCAGTCAGTCTCAGTCAGTCTCAGTCAGTCTCAGTCTGTCAGTCTCAGTCTGAGTCTCCGTCAGTCTCAGTCTCAGTCTCAGTCAGTCTCAGTCAGTCTCAGTCAGTCTCAGTCTCAGTGAGTCTCAGTCAGTCTCAGTCTCAGTCAGTCTCAGTCTCAGTCAGTCTCAGTCAGTCTCAGTCTCAGTCAGTCTCAGTCAGTCTCAGTCAGTCTCAGTCTCAGTCAGTCTCAGTCAGTCTCAGTCAGTCTCAGTCTCAGTCAGTCTCAGTCAGTCTCAGTCAGTCTCAGTCAGTCTCAGTCAGTCTCAGTCAGTCTCAGTCAGTCTCAGTCAGTCTCAGTCTGTCAGTCTCAGTCAGTCTCAGTCAGTCTCAGTCAGTCTGTCAGTCTCAGTCTCAGTCAGTCTCAGTCAGTCTCAGTCAGTCTCAGTCTCAGTCTCAGTCAGTCTCAGTCAGTCTCAGTCAGTCTCAGTCGGTCTCAGTCAGTCTCAGTCTCAGTCAGTCTCAGTTAGTCAGTCTCAGTCAGTCTCAGTCAGTCTCAGTCAGTCTCAGTCAGTCTCAGTCAGTCTCAGTCAGTCTCAGTCAGTCTCAGTCAGTCTCAGTCAGTCTCAGTCTGTCAGTCTCAGTCAGTCTCAGTCTCAGTCAGTCTCAGTCAGTCTCAGTCAGTCTCAGTCAGTCTCAGTCACTCTCAGTCAGTCACAGTCAGTCTCAGTCAGTCTCAGTCAGTCTCAGTCAGTCTGTCAGTCTCAGTCTCAGTCAGTCTCAGTCAGTCTCAGTCAGTCTCAGTCAGTCTCAGTCTGTCAGTCTCAGTCTGTCAGTCTCAGTCTGTCAGTCTTAGTCTCAGTCAGTCTCAGTCAGTCTCAGTCAGTCTCAGTCAGTCTCAGTCAGTCTCAGTCTGAGTCAGTCTGAGTCAGTCTGAGTCAGTCTGAGTCAGTCTGAGTCAGTCTGAGTCAGTCTGAGTCAGTCTGAGTCAGTCTGAGTCAGTCTGAGTCAGTCTAAGTCAGTCTGAGTCAGTCTGAGTCAGTCTGAGTCAGTCTCAGTCAGTCTCAGTCAGTCTCAGTCAGTCTCAGTCAGTCTCAGTCTCAGTCAGTCTCAGTCTGTCAGTCTCAGTCTGTCAGTCTCAGTCTGTCAGTCTCAGTCAGTCTCAGTCTCAGTCAGTCTCAGTCAGTCTCAGTCAGTCTCAGTCAGTCTGTCAGTCTCAGTCAGTCTCAGTCTGTCAGTCTCAGTCTCAGTCAGTCTTAGTCAGTCTCAGTCAGTCTCAGTCAGTCTGTCAGTCTCAGTCTGTCAGTCTCAGTCTCAGTCAGTCTTAGTCAGTCTCAGTCAGTCTCAGTCAGTCTGTCAGTCTCAGTCAGTCTGTCAGTCTCAGTCAGTCTCAGTCAGTCTCAGTCAGTCTGTCAGTCAGTCTCAGTCAGTCTCAGTCAGTCTCAGTCAGTCTCAGTCAGTCTCAGTCAGTCTCAGTCACAGCCAGTCTCAGTCAGTCACAGCCAGTCTCAGTCAGTCTCAGTCAGTCTCAGTCAGTCTCAGTCAGTCTCAGTCAGTCTCAGTCTGTCAGTCTCAGTCAGTCTCAGTCAGTCTCAGTCAGTCTCAGTCAGTCTCAGTCAGTCTCAGTCAGTCTCAGTCAGTCTCATTCAGTCTCAGTCTCAGTCTCAGTCAGTCTCAGTCAGTCTCAGTCAGTCTCAGTCTCAGTCAGTCTCAGTCAGAGTCAGTCTCAGTCAGTCTCAGTCAGTCTCAGTCAGTCTCAGTCAGTCTCAGTCTGTCAGTCTCAGTCAGTCTCAGTCAGTCTCAGTCAGTCTCAGTCAGTCTGTCAGTCTCAGTCTCAGTCAGTCTCAGTCAGTCTCAGTCAGTCTCAGTCACTCTTAGTCTCAGTCAGTCTCAGTCAGTCTCAGTCTCAGTCAGTCTCAGTCAGTCTCAGTCAGTCTCAGTCAGTCTCAGTCAGTCTCAGTCAGTCTTAGTCTCAGTCAGTCTCAGTCTCAGTCAGTCTCAGTCAGTCTCAGTCTCAGTCAGTCTCAGTCAGTCTCAGTCTCAGTCAGTCTCAGTCAGTCTCAGTCAGTCTCAGTCAGTCTCATTCAGTCTCAGTCTCAGTCTCAGTCAGTCTCAGTCAGTCTCAGTCAGTCTCAGTCTCAGTCAGTCTCAGTCAGAGTCAGTCTCAGTCAGTCTCAGTCAGTCTCAGTCAGTCTCAGTCAGTCTCAGTCTGTCAGTCTCAGTCAGTCTCAGTCAGTCTCAGTCAGTCTCAGTCAGTCTGTCAGTCTCAGTCTCAGTCAGTCTCAGTCAGTCTCAGTCAGTCTCAGTCACTCTTAGTCTCAGTCAGTCTCAGTCAGTCTCAGTCTCAGTCAGTCTCAGTCAGTCTCAGTCAGTCTCAGTCAGTCTCAGTCAGTCTCAGTCAGTCTTAGTCTCAGTCAGTCTCAGTCTCAGTCAGTCTCAGTCAGTCTCAGTCAGTCTCAGTCTCAGTCAGTCTCAGTCAGTCTCAGTCTCAGTCAGTCTCAGTCAGTCTCAGTCAGTCTCAGTCAGTCTGTCAGTCTCAGTCAGTCTCAGTCTGTCAGTCTCAGTCTCAGTCAGTCTTAGTCAGTCTCAGTCAGTCTCAGTCAGTCTGTCAGTCTCAGTCTGTCAGTCTCAGTCTCAGTCAGTCTTAGTCAGTCTCAGTCAGTCTCAGTCAGTCTGTCAGTCTCAGTCAGTCTGTCAGTCTCAGTCAGTCTCAGTCAGTCTCAGTCAGTCTCAGTCAGTCTGTCAGTCAGTCTCAGTCAGTCTCAGTCAGTCTCAGTCAGTCTCAGTCAGTCTCAGTCAGTCTCAGTCACAGCCAGTCTCAGTCAGTCACAGCCAGTCTCAGTCAGTCTCAGTCAGTCTCAGTCAGTCTCAGTCAGTCTCAGTCAGTCTCAGTCTGTCAGTCTCAGTCAGTCTCAGTCAGTCTCAGTCAGTCTCAGTCAGTCTCAGTCAGTCTCAGTCAGTCTCAGTCAGTCTCAGTCAGTCTCAGTCAGTCTCAGTCAGTCTGTCAGTCTCAGTCAGTCTTAGTCAGAGTCAGTCTCAGTCAGTCTCAGTCAGTCTCAGTCAGTCACAGTCTCAGTCTCAGTCAGTCTCAGTCAGTCACAGTCAGTCTCAGTCGGTCTCAGTCAGTCTCAGTCTCAGTCAGTCTCAGTCAGTCTCAGTCAGTCTCAGTCTCAGTCAGTCTCAGTCTGTCAGTCTCAGTCATGTCAGTCTCAGTCTGTCAGTCTCAGTCAGTCTCAGTCTCAGTCAGTCTCAGTCTCAGTCAGTCTCAGTCAGTCTCAGTCAGTCTCAGTCAGTCTCAGTCAGTCTCAGTCAGTCTCAGTCAGTCTCAGTCAGTCTCAGTCAGTCTCAGTCAGTCTTAGTCAGTCTCAGTCAGTCTCAGTCAGTCTGTCAGTCTCAGTCAGAGTCAGTCTCAGTCAGTCTCAGTCAGTCTCAGTCAGTCTCAGTCAGTCTCAGTCAGTCTCATTCAGTCTCAGTCTCAGTCTCAGTCAGTCTCAGTCAGTCTCAGTCAGTCTCAGTCTCAGTCAGTCTCAGTCAGAGTCAGTCTCAGTCAGTCTCAGTCAGTCTCAGTCAGTCTCAGTCAGTCTCAGTCTGTCAGTCTCAGTCAGTCTCAGTCAGTCTCAGTCAGTCTCAGTCAGTCTGTCAGTCTCAGTCTCAGTCAGTCTCAGTCAGTCTCAGTCAGTCTCAGTCACTCTTAGTCTCAGTCAGTCTCAGTCAGTCTCAGTCTCAGTCAGTCTCAGTCAGTCTCAGTCAGTCTCAGTCAGTCTCAGTCAGTCTCAGTCAGTCTTAGTCTCAGTCAGTCTCAGTCTCAGTCAGTCTCAGTCAGTCTCAGTCAGTCTCAGTCAGTCTCAGTCTCAGTCAGTCTCAGTCAGTCTCAGTCAGTCTCAGTCAGTCTCAGTCAGTCTCATTCAGTCTCAGTCTCAGTCTCAGTCAGTCTCAGTCAGTCTCAGTCAGTCTCAGTCTCAGTCAGTCTCAGTCAGAGTCAGTCTCAGTCAGTCTCAGTCAGTCTCAGTCAGTCTCAGTCAGTCTCAGTCAGTCTCAGTCTGTCAGTCTCAGTCAGTCTCAGTCAGTCTCAGTCAGTCTCAGTCAGTCTGTCAGTCTCAGTCTCAGTCAGTCTCAGTCAGTCTCAGTCAGTCTCAGTCACTCTTAGTCTCAGTCAGTCTCAGTCAGTCTCAGTCTCAGTCAGTCTCAGTCAGTCTCAGTCAGTCTCAGTCAGTCTCAGTCAGTCTCAGTCAGTCTTAGTCTCAGTCAGTCTCAGTCTCAGTCAGTCTCAGTCAGTCTCAGTCAGTCTCAGTCTCAGTCAGTCTCAGTCAGTCTCAGTCTCAGTCAGTCTCAGTCAGTCTCAGTCAGTCTCAGTCAGTCTCAGTCAGTCTCAGTCAGTCTCAGTCAGTCTCAGTCAGTCTCAGTCAGTCTCAGCCTGTCAGTCTCAGTCAGTCTCAGTCTGTCGGTCACAGTCTGAGTCTGTCAGTCTCAGTCAGTCTCAGTCTGTCAGTCTCAGTCTGAGTCTCCATCAGTCTCAGTCAGTCTCAGTCTCAGTCAGTCTCAGTCAGTCTCAGTCTGTCAGTCTCAGTCAGTCTCAGTCTGTCAGTCTCAGTCTCAGTCAGTCTCAGTCAGTCTCAGTCAGTCTCAGTCTGTCAGTCTCAGTCTGTCAGTCTCAGTCAGTCTCAGTCAGTCTCAGTCTGTCAGTCTCAGTCTGTCAGTCTCAGTCAGTCTCAGTCAGTCTCAGTCAGTCTCAGTCTGTCAGTCTCAGTCTGAGTCTCAGTCAGTCTCAGTCTCAGTCAGTCTCAGTCAGTCACAGTCAGTCTCAGTCTGTCAGTCTCAGTCTGTCAGTCTCAGTCTGTCAGTCTCAGTCAGTCTCAGTCTGTCAGTCTCAGTCTCAGTCAGTCTCAGTCAGTCTCAGTCAGTCACAGTCAGTCTCAGTCAGTCAGTCTCAGTCAGTCTCAGTCAGTCTCAGTCAGTCTCAGTCAGTCTCAGTCAGTCTCAGTCAGTCTCAGTCAGTCTCAGTCAGTCTCAGTCAGTCTCAGTCTGTCAGTCTCAGTCTGAGTCTCAGTCAGTCTCAGTCTCAGTCAGTCTCAGTCAGTCACAGTCAGTCTCAGTCTGTCAGTCTCAGTCTGTCAGTCTCAGTCTGTCAGTCTCAGTCAGTCTCAGTCTGTCAGTCTCAGTCTCAGTCAGTCTCAGTCAGTCTCAGTCAGTCTCAGTCGGTCTCAGTCAGTCTCAGTCTCAGTCAGTCTCAGTTAGTCAGTCTCAGTCAGTCTCAGTCAGTCTCAGTCAGTCTCAGTCAGTCTCAGTCAGTCTCAGTCAGTCTCAGTCAGTCTCAGTCTCAGTCAGTCTCAGTCAGTCTCAGTCTCAGTCAGTCTCAGTCAGTCTCAGTCAGTCTCAGTCAGTCTCAGTCACTCTCAGTCAGTCACAGTCAGTCTCAGTCAGTCTCAGTCAGTCTCAGTCAGTCTCAGTCAGTCTCAGTCTCAGTCAGTCTCAGTCAGTCTCAGTCAGTCTCAGTCAGTCTCAGTCTGTCAGTCTCAGTCTGTCAGTCTCAGTCTGTCAGTCTTAGTCTCAGTCAGTCTCAGTCAGTCTCAGTCAGTCTCAGTCAGTCTCAGTCAGTCTCAGTCTGAGTCAGTCTGAGTCAGTCTGAGTCAGTCTGAGTCAGTCTGAGTCAGTCTGAGTCAGTCTGAGTCAGTCTGAGTCAGTCTGAGTCAGTCTGAGTCAGTCTGAGTCAGTCTGAGTCAGTCTGAGTCAGTCTGAGTCAGTCTGAGTCAGTCTGAGTCAGTCTCAGTCAGTCTCAGTCAGTCTCAGTCAGTCTCAGTCTCAGTCAGTCTCAGTCTGTCAGTCTCAGTCTGTCAGTCTCAGTCTGTCAGTCTCAGTCAGTCTCAGTCTCAGTCAGTCTCAGTCAGTCTCAGTCAGTCTCAGTCAGTCTGTCAGTCTCAGTCAGTCTCAGTCTGTCAGTCTCAGTCTCAGTCAGTCTTAGTCAGTCTCAGTCAGTCTCAGTCAGTCTGTCAGTCTCAGTCTGTCAGTCTCAGTCTCAGTCAGTCTTAGTCAGTCTCAGTCAGTCTCAGTCAGTCTGTCAGTCTCAGTCAGTCTGTCAGTCTCAGTCAGTCTCAGTCAGTCTCAGTCAGTCTGTCAGTCAGTCTCAGTCAGTCTCAGTCAGTCTCAGTCAGTCTCAGTCAGTCTCAGTCAGTCTCAGTCACAGCCAGTCTCAGTCAGTCACAGCCAGTCTCAGTCAGTCTCAGTCAGTCTCAGTCAGTCTCAGTCAGTCTCAGTCAGTCTCAGTCTGTCAGTCTCAGTCAGTCTCAGTCAGTCTCAGTCAGTCTCAGTCAGTCTCAGTCAGTCTCAGTCAGTCTCAGTCAGTCTCAGTCAGTCTCATTCAGTCTCAGTCTCAGTCTCAGTCAGTCTCAGTCAGTCTCAGTCAGTCTCAGTCTCAGTCAGTCTCAGTCTCAGTCAGTCTCAGTCAGTCTCAGTCAGTCTCAGTCAGTCTCAGTCAGTCTCAGTCTGTCAGTCTCAGTCAGTCTCAGTCAGTCTCAGTCAGTCTCAGTCAGTCTGTCAGTCTCAGTCTCAGTCAGTCTCAGTCAGTCTCAGTCAGTCTCAGTCACTCTTAGTCTCAGTCAGTCTCAGTCAGTCTCAGTCTCAGTCAGTCTCAGTCAGTCTCAGTCAGTCTCAGTCAGTCTCAGTCAGTCTCAGTCAGTCTTAGTCTCAGTCAGTCTCAGTCTCAGTCAGTCTCAGTCAGTCTCAGTCTCAGTCAGTCTCAGTCAGTCTCAGTCTCAGTCAGTCTCAGTCAGTCTCAGTCAGTCTCAGTCAGTCTCATTCAGTCTCAGTCTCAGTCTCAGTCAGTCTCAGTCAGTCTCAGTCAGTCTCAGTCTCAGTCAGTCTCAGTCAGAGTCAGTCTCAGTCAGTCTCAGTCAGTCTCAGTCAGTCTCAGTCAGTCTCAGTCTGTCAGTCTCAGTCAGTCTCAGTCAGTCTCAGTCAGTCTCAGTCAGTCTGTCAGTCTCAGTCTCAGTCAGTCTCAGTCAGTCTCAGTCAGTCTCAGTCACTCTTAGTCTCAGTCAGTCTCAGTCAGTCTCAGTCTCAGTCAGTCTCAGTCAGTCTCAGTCAGTCTCAGTCAGTCTCAGTCAGTCTCAGTCAGTCTTAGTCTCAGTCAGTCTCAGTCTCAGTCAGTCTCAGTCAGTCTCAGTCAGTCTCAGTCTCAGTCAGTCTCAGTCAGTCTCAGTCTCAGTCAGTCTCAGTCAGTCTCAGTCAGTCTCAGTCAGTCTGTCAGTCTCAGTCAGTCTCAGTCTGTCAGTCTCAGTCTCAGTCAGTCTTAGTCAGTCTCAGTCAGTCTCAGTCAGTCTGTCAGTCTCAGTCTGTCAGTCTCAGTCTCAGTCAGTCTTAGTCAGTCTCAGTCAGTCTCAGTCAGTCTGTCAGTCTCAGTCAGTCTGTCAGTCTCAGTCAGTCTCAGTCAGTCTCAGTCAGTCTCAGTCAGTCTGTCAGTCAGTCTCAGTCAGTCTCAGTCAGTCTCAGTCAGTCTCAGTCAGTCTCAGTCAGTCTCAGTCACAGCCAGTCTCAGTCAGTCACAGCCAGTCTCAGTCAGTCTCAGTCAGTCTCAGTCAGTCTCAGTCAGTCTCAGTCAGTCTCAGTCTGTCAGTCTCAGTCAGTCTCAGTCAGTCTCAGTCAGTCTCAGTCAGTCTCAGTCAGTCTCAGTCAGTCTCAGTCAGTCTCAGTCAGTCTCAGTCAGTCTGTCAGTCTCAGTCAGTCTTAGTCAGAGTCAGTCTCAGTCAGTCTCAGTCAGTCTCAGTCAGTCACAGTCTCAGTCTCAGTCAGTCTCAGTCAGTCACAGTCAGTCTCAGTCGGTCTCAGTCAGTCTCAGTCTCAGTCAGTCTCAGTCAGTCTCAGTCAGTCTCAGTCTCAGTCAGTCTCAGTCTGTCAGTCTCAGTCATGTCAGTCTCAGTCTGTCAGTCTCAGTCAGTCTCAGTCTCAGTCAGTCTCAGTCTCAGTCAGTCTCAGTCAGTCTCAGTCAGTCTCAGTCAGTCTCAGTCAGTCTCAGTCAGTCTCAGTCAGTCTCAGTCAGTCTCAGTCAGTCTCAGTCAGTCTTAGTCAGTCTCAGTCAGTCTCAGTCAGTCTGTCAGTCTCAGTCAGAGTCAGTCTCAGTCAGTCTCAGTCAGTCTCAGTCAGTCTCAGTCAGTCTCAGTCAGTCTCATTCAGTCTCAGTCTCAGTCTCAGTCAGTCTCAGTCAGTCTCAGTCAGTCTCAGTCTCAGTCAGTCTCAGTCAGAGTCAGTCTCAGTCAGTCTCAGTCAGTCTCAGTCAGTCTCAGTCAGTCTCAGTCTGTCAGTCTCAGTCAGTCTCAGTCAGTCTCAGTCAGTCTCAGTCAGTCTGTCAGTCTCAGTCTCAGTCAGTCTCAGTCAGTCTCAGTCAGTCTCAGTCACTCTTAGTCTCAGTCAGTCTCAGTCAGTCTCAGTCTCAGTCAGTCTCAGTCAGTCTCAGTCAGTCTCAGTCAGTCTCAGTCAGTCTCAGTCAGTCTTAGTCTCAGTCAGTCTCAGTCTCAGTCAGTCTCAGTCAGTCTCAGTCTCAGTCAGTCTCAGTCAGTCTCAGTCTCAGTCAGTCTCAGTCAGTCTCAGTCAGTCTCAGTCAGTCTCAGTCAGTCTCATTCAGTCTCAGTCTCAGTCTCAGTCAGTCTCAGTCAGTCTCAGTCAGTCTCAGTCTCAGTCAGTCTCAGTCAGAGTCAGTCTCAGTCAGTCTCAGTCAGTCTCAGTCAGTCTCAGTCAGTCTCAGTCTGTCAGTCTCAGTCAGTCTCAGTCAGTCTCAGTCAGTCTCAGTCAGTCTGTCAGTCTCAGTCTCAGTCAGTCTCAGTCAGTCTCAGTCAGTCTCAGTCACTCTTAGTCTCAGTCAGTCTCAGTCAGTCTCAGTCTCAGTCAGTCTCAGTCAGTCTCAGTCAGTCTCAGTCAGTCTCAGTCAGTCTCAGTCAGTCTTAGTCTCAGTCAGTCTCAGTCTCAGTCAGTCTCAGTCAGTCTCAGTCAGTCTCAGTCTCAGTCAGTCTCAGTCAGTCTCAGTCTCAGTCAGTCTCAGTCAGTCTCAGTCAGTCTCAGTCAGTCTCAGTCAGTCTCAGTCAGTCTCAGTCAGTCTCAGTCAGTCTCAGTCAGTCTCAGTCAGTCTCAGTCAGTCTCAGTCAGTCTCAGCCTGTCAGTCTCAGTCAGTCTCAGTCTGTCGGTCAAAGTCTGAGTCTGTCAGTCTCAGTCAGTCTCAGTCTGTCAGTCTCAGTCTGAGTCTCCATCAGTCTCAGTCAGTCTCAGTCTCAGTCAGTCTCAGTCAGTCTCAGTCTGTCAGTCTCAGTCAGTCTCAGTCTGTCAGTCTCAGTCTCAGTCAGTCTCAGTCAGTCTCAGTCAGTCTCAGTCTGTCAGTCTCAGTCTGTCAGTCTCAGTCTGTCAGTCTCAGTCAGTCTCAGTCAGTCTCAGTCTGTCAGTCTCAGTCTGTCAGTCTCAGTCAGTCTCAGTCAGTCTCAGTCAGTCTCAGTCTGTCAGTCTCAGTCTGAGTCTCAGTCAGTCTCAGTCTCAGTCAGTCTCAGTCAGTCACAGTCAGTCTCAGTCTGTCAGTCTCAGTCTGTCAGTCTCAGTCTGTCAGTCTCAGTCAGTCTCAGTCTGTCAGTCTCAGTCAGTCTCAGTCAGTCTCAGTCAGTCACAGTCAGTCTCAGTCAGTCAGTCTCAGTCAGTCTCAGTCAGTCTCAGTCAGTCTCAGTCAGTCTCAGTCAGTCTCAGTCAGTCTCAGTCAGTCTCAGTCAGTCTCAGTCAGTCTCAGTCAGTCTCAGTCTCAGTCAGTCTCAGTCAGTCTCAGTCTCAGTCAGTCTCAGTCAGTCTTAGTCTCAGTCAGTCTCAGTCAGTCTCAGTCAGTCTCAGTCTCAGTCAGTCTCAGTCTGTCTCAGTCTGTCAGTCTCAGTCTGTCAGTCTCAGTCAGTCTCAGTCAGTCTCAGTCAGTCTCAGTCAGTCTCAGTCAGTCTCAGTCAGTCTCAGTCAGTCTCAGTCAGTCTCAGTCTCAGTCAGTCTCAGTCTCAGTCAGTCTCAGTCAGTCTCAGTCTCAGTCAGTCTCAGTCAGTCTCAGTCAGTCACAGTCAGTCTCAGTCAGTCTCAGTCAGTCTCAGTCTCAGTCAGTCTCAGTCAGTCTCAGTCAGTCTTAGTCTCAGTCAGTCTCAGTCTCAGTCAGTCTCAGTCAGTCTCAGTCTCAGTCAGTCTCAGTCAGTCTCAGTCAGTCTCAGTCGGTCTCAGTCAGTCTCAGTCAGTCTCAGTTAGTCAGTCTCAGTCAGTCTCAGTCAGTCTCAGTCAGTCTCAGTCTCAGTCAGTCTCAGTCAGTCTCAGTCAGTCTCAGCCAGTCTCAGTCAGTCTCAGTCTGTCAGTCTCAGTCTGTCAGTCTCAGTCTGTCAGTCTCAGTCTGTCAGTCTCAGTCAGTCTCAGTCAGTCTCAGTCTGAGTCAGTCTGAGTCAGTCTGAGTCAGTCTGAGTCAGTCTGAGTCAGTCTGAGTCAGTCTGAGTCAGTCTGAGTCAGTCTGAGTCAGTCTGAGTCAGTCTGAGTCAGACTCAGTCAGTCTCAGTCAGTCTCAGTCAGTCTCAGTCTCAGTCAGTCTCAGTCTGTCAGTCTCAGTCTGTCAGTCTCAGTCTGTCAGTCTCAGTCAGTCTCAGTCTCAGTCAGTCTCAGTCTCAGTCAGTCTCAGTCAGTCTCAGTCAGTCTCAGTCTCAGTCAGTCTCAGTCAGTCTCAGTCAGTCTCAGTCAGTCTCAGTCACTCTCAGTCAGTCACAGTCAGTCACAGTCAGTCTCAGTCAGTCTCAGTCAGTCTCAGTCAGTCTCAGTCAGTCTCAGTCTCAGTCAGTCTCAGTCAGTCTCAGTCAGTCTCAGTCAGTCTCAGTCTGTCAGTCTCAGTCTGTCAGTCTCAGTCTGTCAGTCTTAGTCTCAGTCAGTCTCAGTCAGTCTCAGTCAGTCTCAGTCAGTCTCAGTCAGTCTCAGTCTGAGTCAGTCTGAGTCAGTCTGAGTCAGTCTGAGTCAGTCTGAGTCAGTCTGAGTCAGTCTGAGTCAGTCTGAGTCAGTCTGAGTCAGTCTCAGTCAGTCTCAGTCAGTCTCAGTCAGTCTCAGTCAGTCTCAGTCAGTCTCAGTCAGTCTCAGTCAGTCTCAGTCTCTGTCAGTCTCAGTCTGTCAGTCTCAGTCTGTCAGTCTCAGTCTGTCAGTCTCAGTCAGTCTCAGTCTCAGTCAGTCTCAGTCAGTCTCAGTCAGTCTCAGTCAGTCTGTCAGTCTCAGTCAGTCTCAGTCTGTCAGTCTCAGTCTCAGTCAGTCTTAGTCAGTCTCAGTCAGTCTCAGTCAGTCTGTCAGTCTCAGTCTGTCAGTCTCAGTCTCAGTCAGTCTTAGTCAGTCTCAGTCAGTCTCAGTCAGTCTGTCAGTCTCAGTCAGTCTGTCAGTCTCAGTCAGTCTCAGTCAGTCTCAGTCAGTCTCAGTCAGTCTCAGTCAGTCTCAGTCAGTCTCAGTCTCAGTCTCAGTCAGTCTCAGTCAGTCTCAGTCAGTCTCAGTCAGTCTCAGTCAGTCTCAGTCAGTCTCAGTCAGTCTCAGTCACAGCCAGTCTCAGTCAGTCACAGCCAGTCTCAGTCAGTCTCAGTCAGTCTCAGTCAGTCTCAGTCAGTCTCAGTCAGTCTCAGTCTGTCAGTCTCAGTCAGTCTCAGTCAGTCTCAGTCAGTCTCAGTCAGTCTCAGTCAGTCTCAGTCAGTCTCAGTCAGTCTGTCAGTCTCAGTCAGTCTTAGTCAGAGTCAGTCTCAGTCAGTCTCAGTCAGTCTCAGTCAGTCTCAGTCAGTCTCAGTCAGTCACAGTCTCAGTCTCAGTCAGTCTCAGTCAGTCTCAGTCAGTCTCAGTCGGTCTCAGTCAGTCTCAGTCTCAGTCAGTCTCAGTCAGTCTCAGTCAGTCTCAGTCTCAGTCAGTCTCAGTCTGTCAGTCTCAGTCTGTCAGTCTCAGTCTGTCAGTCTCAGTCAGTCTCAGTCTCAGTCAGTCTCAGTCTCAGTCAGTCTGTCAGTCTCAGTCAGTCTCAGTCAGTCTCAGTCAGTCTCAGTCAGTCTCAGTCAGTCTCAGTCAGTCTCAGTCAGTCTCAGTCAGTCTTAGTCAGTCTCAGTCAGTCTCAGTCAGTCTGTCAGTCTCAGTCAGAGTCAGTCTCAGTCAGTCTCAGTCAGTCTCAGTCAGTCTCAGTCAGTCTCAGTCAGTCTCATTCAGTCTCAGTCTCAGTCTCAGTCAGTCTCAGTCAGTCTCAGTCAGTCTCAGTCTCAGTCAGTCTCAGTCAGAGTCAGTCTCAGTCAGTCTCAGTCAGTCTCAGTCAGTCTCAGTCAGTCTCAGTCTGTCTCAGTCTGTCAGTCTCAGTCAGTCTCAGTCAGTCTCAGTCAGTCTCAGTCAGTCTGTCAGTCTCAGTCTCAGTCAGTCTCAGTCAGTCTCAGTCAGTCTCAGTCACTCTTAGTCTCAGTCAGTCTCAGTCAGTCTCAGTCTCAGTCAGTCTCAGTCAGTCTCAGTCAGTCTCAGTCAGTCTCAGTCAGTCTCAGTCAGTCTTAGTCTCAGTCAGTCTCAGTCTCAGTCAGTCTCAGTCAGTCTCAGTCTCAGTCAGTCTCAGTCAGTCTCAGTCTCAGTCAGTCTCAGTCAGTCTCAGTCAGTCTCAGTCAGTCTCAGTCAGTCTCATTCAGTCTCAGTCTCAGTCTCAGTCAGTCTCAGTCAGTCTCAGTCAGTCTCAGTCTCAGTCAGTCTCAGTCAGAGTCAGTCTCAGTCAGTCTCAGTCAGTCTCAGTCAGTCTCAGTCAGTCTCAGTCTGTCAGTCTCAGTCAGTCTCAGTCAGTCTCAGTCAGTCTCAGTCAGTCTGTCAGTCTCAGTCTCAGTCAGTCTCAGTCAGTCTCAGTCAGTCTCAGTCACTCTTAGTCTCAGTCAGTCTCAGTCAGTCTCAGTCTCAGTCAGTCTCAGTCAGTCTCAGTCAGTCTCAGTCAGTCTCAGTCAGTCTCAGTCAGTCTTAGTCTCAGTCAGTCTCAGTCTCAGTCAGTCTCAGTCAGTCTCAGTCAGTCTCAGTCTCAGTCAGTCTCAGTCAGTCTCAGTCTCAGTCAGTCTCAGTCAGTCTCAGTCAGTCTCAGTCAGTCTCAGTCAGTCTCAGTCAGTCTCAGTCAGTCTCAGTCAGTCTCAGTCAGTCTCAGTCAGTCTCAGTCAGTCTCAGCCTGTCAGTCTCAGTCAGTCTCAGTCTGTCGGTCACAGTCTGAGTCTGTCAGTCTCAGTCAGTCTCAGTCTGTCAGTCTCAGTCTGAGTCTCCATCAGTCTCAGTCAGTCTCAGTCTCAGTCAGTCTCAGTCAGTCTCAGTCTGTCAGTCTCAGTCAGTCTCAGTCTGTCAGTCTCAGTCTCAGTCAGTCTCAGTCAGTCTCAGTCAGTCTCAGTCAGTCTCAGTCTGTCAGTCTCAGTCTGTCAGTCTCAGTCAGTCTCAGTCAGTCTCAGTCTGTCAGTCTCAGTCTGTCAGTCTCAGTCAGTCTCAGTCAGTCTCAGTCTGTCAGTCTCAGTCTGAGTCTCAGTCAGTCTCAGTCTCAGTCAGTCTCAGTCAGTCACAGTCAGTCTCAGTCTGTCAGTCTCAGTCTGTCAGTCTCAGTCTGTCAGTCTCAGTCAGTCTCAGTCTGTCAGTCTCAGTCTCAGTCAGTCTCAGTCAGTCACAGTCAGTCACAGTCAGTCTCAGTCAGTCAGTCTCAGTCAGTCTCAGTCAGTCTCAGTCAGTCTCAGTCAGTCTCAGTCAGTCTCAGTCAGTCTCAGTCAGTCTCAGTCTCAGTCAGTCTCAGTCAGTCTCAGTCTCAGTCAGTCTCAGTCAGTCTTAGTCTCAGTCAGTCTCAGTCAGTCTCAGTCAGTCTCAGTCTCAGTCAGTCTCAGTCTGTCTCAGTCTGTCAGTCTCAGTCTGTCAGTCTCAGTCTGTCAGTCTTAGTCTCAGTCAGTCTCAGTCAGTCTCAGTCAGTCTCAGTCAGTCTCAGTCAGTCTCAGTCAGTCTCAGTCTCAGTCAGTCTCAGTCTCAGTCAGTCTCAGTCAGTCTCAGTCTCAGTCAGTCTCAGTCAGTCTCAGTCAGTCACAGTCAGTCTCAGTCAGTCTCAGTCAGTCTCAGTCTCAGTCAGTCTCAGTCAGTCTCAGTCAGTCTTAGTCTCAGTCAGTCTCAGTCTCAGTCAGTCTCAGTCAGTCTCAGTCTCAGTCAGTCTCAGTCAGTCTCAGTCAGTCTCAGTCGGTCTCAGTCAGTCTCAGTCAGTCTCAGTTAGTCAGTCTCAGTCAGTCTCAGTCAGTCTCAGTCAGTCTCAGTCTCAGTCAGTCTCAGTCAGTCTCAGTCAGTCTCAGCCAGTCTCAGTCAGTCTCAGTCTGTCAGTCTCAGTCTGTCAGTCTCAGTCTGTCAGTCTCAGTCTGTCAGTCTCAGTCAGTCTCAGTCAGTCTCAGTCTGAGTCAGTCTGAGTCAGTCTGAGTCAGTCTGAGTCAGTCTGAGTCAGTCTGAGTCAGTCTGAGTCAGTCTGAGTCAGTCTGAGTCAGTCTGAGTCAGTCTGAGTCAGTCTGAGTCAGACTCAGTCAGTCTCAGTCAGTCTCAGTCAGTCTCAGTCAGTCTCAGTCTCAGTCAGTCTCAGTCTGTCAGTCTCAGTCTGTCAGTCTCAGTCTGTCAGTCTCAGTCAGTCTCAGTCTCAGTCAGTCTCAGTCTCAGTCAGTCTCAGTCAGTCTCAGTCAGTCTCAGTCAGTCTCAGTCAGTCTCAGTCTTAGTCTCAGTCAGTCTCAGTCTCAGTCAGTCTCAGTCAGTCGTAGTCAGTCTCAGTCAGTCGTAGTCAGTCTCAGTCAGTCGTAGTCAGTCTCAGTCAGTCTCAGTCAGTCAGTCTCAGTCTGTCAGTCTCAGTCAGTCAGTCTCAGTCTGTCAGTCTCAGTCTCAGTCAGTCTCAGTCAGTCTCAGTCAGTCTCAGTCTCAGTCAGTCTCAGTCTGTCAGTCTCAGTCTGTCAGTCTCAGTCTGTCAGTCTCAGTCAGTCTCAGTCAGTCTCAGTCTGTCAGTCTCAGTCTGAGTCTCAGTCAGTCTCAGTCTCAGTCAGTCTCAGTCAGTCACAGTCAGTCACAGTCAGTCTCAGTCTGTCAGTCTCAGTCAGTCTCAGTCAGTCTCAGTCAGTCTCAGTCAGTCTCAGTCAGTCTTAGTCTCAGTCAGTCTCAGTCAGTCTCAGTCAGTCTCAGTCTCAGTCAGTCTCTCTCAGTCTGTCAGTCTCAGTCTGCCAGTCTCAGTCTGTCAGTCTTAGTCTCAGTCAGTCTCAGTCAGTCTCAGTCAGTCTCAGTCAGTCTCAGTCAGTCTCAGTCAGTCTCAGTCAGTCTCAGTCAGTCTCAGTCTCAGTCAGTCTCAGTCTCAGTCAGTCTCAGTCAGTCTCAGTCTCAGTCAGTCTCAGTCAGTCTCAGTCAGTCACAGTCAGTCTCAGTCAGTCACAGTCAGTCTCAGTCAGTCTCAGTCAGTCTCAGTCTCAGTCAGTCTCAGTCAGTCTTAGTCTCAGTCAGTCTCAGTCAGTCTCAGTCAGTCTTAGTCTCAGTCAGTCTCAGTCTCAGTCAGTCTCAGTCAGTCTCAGTCAGTCTCAGTCAGTCTCAGTCAGTCTCAGTCAGTCTTAGTCTCAGTCAGTCTCAGTCTCAGTCAGTCTCAGTCAGTCGTAGTCAGTCTCAGTCTGTCAGTCTCAGTCTGTCAGTCTCAGTCTGTCAGTCTCAGTCTGTCAGTCAGTCTCAGTCTCTCAGTCAGTCTCAGTCTGTCAGTCTCAGTCTGTCAGTCTCAGTCTGTCAGTCTCAGTCTGTCAGTCAGTCTCAGTCAGTCTCAGTCAGTCTCAGTCAGTCTCAGTCAGTCTCAGTCAGTCTCAGTCTCAGTCTCAGTCAGTCTCAGTCAGTCTCAGTCAGTCTCAGTCAGTCTCAGTCTCAGTCTCAGTCAGTCTCAGTCAGTCTCAGTCTCAGTCTCAGTCTCAGTCAGTCTCAGTCAGTCTGTCAGTCTCAGTCAGTCTCAGTCAGTCTCAGTCAGTCTCAGTCAGTCTCAGTCAGTCTCAGTCAGTCTCAGTCAGTCTCAGTCAGTCTCAGTCAGTCTCAGTCAGTCTCAGTCAGTCTCAGTCAGTCTCTCTCAGTCTCAGTCAGTCTCAGTCAGTCTCAGTCAGTCTCAGTCAGTCTCAGACAGTCTCAGTCTCAGTCAGTCTCAGTCTCAGTCAGTCTCAGTCAGTCTCAGTCAGTCTCAGTCTCAGTCAGTCTCAGTCAGTCTCAGTCAGTCTCAGTCAGTCTC
Organism: Lissotriton vulgaris; assembly: GCF_964263255.1. NCBI lineage: Eukaryota > Metazoa > Chordata > Amphibia > Caudata > Salamandridae > Lissotriton > Lissotriton vulgaris. The sequence continues at coordinate 187,181 of NW_028246697.1, forward strand.
AGTCAGTCTCAGTCAGTCTCAGTCAGTCTCAGTCTCAGTCAGTCTCAGTCAGTCTCAGTCAGTCTCAGTCTCAGTCAGTCTCAGTCAGTCTCAGTCAGTCTCAGTCAGTCTCAGTCAGTCTCAGTCAGTCTCAGTCTCAGTCAGTCTCAGTCAGTCTCAGTCTCAGTCAGTCTCAGTCAGTCTCAGTCAGTCTCAGTCAGTCTCAGTCAGTCTTAGTCTCAGTCAGTCTCAGTCTCAGTCAGTCTTAGTCTCAGTCAGTCTCAGTCTCAGTCAGTCTTAGTCTCAGTCAGTCTCAGTCAGTCTCAGTCAGTCGTAGTCAGTCTCAGTCAGTCTCAGTCAGTCTCAGTCAGTCTCAGTCAGTCTCAGTCAGTCAGTCTCAGTCAGTCTCAGTCAGTCTCAGTCTCAGTCTCAGTCAGTCTCAGCCAGTCTCAGTCAGTCTCAGTCAGTCTCAGTCTCAGTCAGTCTCAGTCAGTCTCAGTCAGTCTCAGTCAGTCTCAGTCCGTCTCAGTCAGTCTCAGTCAGTCTCAGTCAGTGAGTCACAGTCAGTCACAGTCAGTCTCAGTGTGTCAGTCTCAGTCAGTCTCAGTCAGTCTCAGTCAGTCTCAGTCAGTCTCAGTCAGTCTCAGTCAGTCTCAGTCAGTCTCAGTCAGTCTCAGTCTGAGTCAGTCTCAGTCAGTCTCAGTCAGTCTCAGTCTGTCAGTCTCAGTCTGTCAGTCTCAGTCTGTCAGTCTTAGTCTCAGTCAGTCTCAGTCAGTCTCAGTCAGTCTCAGTCAGTCTCAGTCAGTCTCAGTCAGTCTCAGTCAGTCTCAGTCAGTCTCAGTCGGTCTCAGTCTCAGTCAGTCTCAGTCAGTCTCAGTCAGTCTCAGTCAGTCTCAGTCAGTCTCAGTCAGTCTCAGTCAGTCTCAGTCAGTCTCAGTCAGTCTCAGTCAGTCTTAGTCTCAGTCAGTCTCAGTCAGTCTCAGTCAGTCTCAGTCAGTCTCAGTCAGTCTCAGTCTCAGTCAGTCTCAGTCAGTCTCAGTCAGTCTCAGTCTCAGTCTCAGTCAGTCTCAGTCAGTCTCAGTCTCAGTCTCAGTCTCAGTCAGTCTCAGTCAGTCTCAGTCAGTCTCAGTCAGTCTCAGTCAGTCTCAGTCAGTCTCAGTCGGTCTCAGTCGGTCTCAGTCGGTCTCAGTCGGTCTCAGTCAGTCTCAGTCAGTCTCAGTCAGTCTCAGTCAGTCTCAGTCAGTCTCAGTCAGTCTCAGTCGGTCTCAGTCGGTCTCAGTCAGTCTCAGTCAGTCTCAGTTAGCCAGTCTCAGTCAGTCTCAGTCAGTCTCAGTCAGTCTCAGTCTCAGTCAGTCTCAGTCAGTCTCAGTCAGTCTCAGTCAGTCTCAGTCAGTCTCAGTCAGTCTCAGTCAGTCTCAGTCTCAGTCTCAGTCTCAGTCAGTCTCAGTCAGTCTCAGTCAGTCTCAGTCGGTCTCAGTCGGTCTCAGTCAGTCTCAGTCTCAGTCAGTCTCAGTCAGTCAGTCTCAGTCAGTCTCAGTCTGTCAGTCTCAGTCAGTCTCAGTCAGTCTTAGTCTCAGTCAGTCTCAGTCTCAGTCAGTCTCAGTCAGTCAGTCACAGTCAGTCACAGTCAGTCAGTCACAGTCAGTCACAGTCAGTCACAGTCAGTCACAGTCAGTCACAGTCAGTCACAGTCAGTCTCAGTCTGTCAGTCTCAGTCAGTCTGTCAGTCTCAGTCTCAGTCAGTCTCAGTCAGTCTCAGTCAGTCTCAGTCTCAGTCAGTCTCAGTCAGTCTCAGTCAGTCTCAGTCTCAGTCAGTCTCAGTCAGTCTCAGTCAGTCTTAGTCTCAGTCAGTCTCAGTCAGTCTCAGTCAGTCTCAGTCAGTCTCAGTCAGTCTCAGTCAGTCTCAGTCAGTCTCAGTCTCAGTCAGTCTCAGTCAGTCTCAGTCAGTCTCAGTCAGTCTCAGTCAGTCTCAGTCAGTCTCAGTCAGTCTTAGTCTCAGTCAGTCTCAGTCTCAGTCAGTCTCAGTCAGTCTCAGTCAGTCTCAGTCAGTCTCAGTCAGTCTCAGTCAGTCTCAGTCAGTCTCAGTCAGTCTCAGTCAGTCTCAGTCAGTCTCAGTCGGTCTCAGTCTCAGTCAGTCTCAGTCAGTCTCAGTCAGTCTCAGTCAGTCTCAGTCAGTCTCAGTCAGTCTCAGTCAGTCTCAGTCAGTCTCAGTCAGTCTTAGTCTCAGTCAGTCTCAGTCAGTCTCAGTCAGTCTCAGTCAGTCTCAGTCAGTCTTAGTCTCAGTCAGTCTCAGTCTCAGTCAGTCTCAGTCAGTCGTAGTCAGTCTCAGTCTGTCAGTCTCAGTCTGTCAGTCTCAGTCTGTCAGTCTCAGTCTGTCAGTCAGTCTCAGTCAGTCTCAGTCAGTCTCAGTCTGTCAGTCTCAGTCTGTCAGTCTCAGTCTGTCAGTCAGTCTCAGTCAGTCTCAGTCAGTCTCAGTCAGTCTCAGTCAGTCTCAGTCAGTCTCAGTCAGTCTCAGTCAGTCTCAGTCTGAGTCAGTCTCAGTCTCAGTCAGTCTCAGTCTGTCAGTCTCAGTCTGTCAGTCTCAGTCTGTCAGTCTCAGTCTCAGTCAGTCTCAGTCAGTCTCAGTCAGTCTCAGTCAGTCTCAGTCAGTCTCAGTCAGTCTCAGTCAGTCTCAGTCAGTCTCAGTCGGTCTCAGTCTCAGTCAGTCTCAGTCAGTCTCAGTCAGTCTCAGTCTCAGTCAGTCTCAGTCTGAGTCAGTCTCAGTCTGAGTCAGTCTGAGTCAGTCTCAGTCAGTCTCAGTCAGTCTCAGTCAGTCTCAGTCAGTCTCAGTCTCAGTCTCAGTCTCAGTCAGTCTCAGTCAGTCTCAGTCGGTCTCAGTCGGTCTCAGTCAGTCTCAGTCTCAGTCAGTCTCAGTCAGTCAGTCTCAGTCAGTCTCAGTCAGTCTCAGTCTCAGTCAGTCTCAGTCAGTCTCAGTCAGTCTTAGTCTCAGTCAGTCTCAGTCTCAGTCAGTCTCAGTCAGTCAGTCACAGTCAGTCACAGTCAGTCAGTCACAGTCAGTCACAGTCAGTCAGTCACAGTCAGTCACAGTCAGTCACAGTCAGTCACAGTCAGTCGTAGTCAGTCTCAGTCAGTCTCAGTCAGTCTCAGTCAGTCTCAGTCAGTCTCAGTCAGTCTCAGTCTCAGTCAGTCTCAGTCAGTCCTAGTCAGTCTCAGTCAGTCTCAGTCTGTCAGTCTCAGTCTGTCAGTCTCAGTCTGTCAGTCTCAGTCAGTCAGTCTCAGTCAGTCACAGTCAGTCACAGTCAGTCACAGTCAGTCACAGTCAGTCTCAGTCTGTCAGTCTCAGTCAGTCTGTCAGTCTCAGTCAGTCTCAGTCAGTCTTAGTCTCAGTCAGTCTCAGTCAGTCTCAGTCAGTCTCAGTCAGTCTCAGTCAGTCTCAGTCTCAGTCTCAGTCAGTCTCAGTCAGTCTCAGTCAGTCTCAGTCAGTCTCAGTCTCAGTCTCAGTCAGTCTCAGTCAGTCTCAGTCTCAGTCTCAGTCAGTCTCAGTCAGTCTCAGTCAGTCTCAGTCAGTCTCAGTCAGTCTCAGTCAGTCTCAGTCAGTCTCAGTCAGTCAGTCACAGTCAGTCACAGTCAGTCACAGTCAGTCTCAGTCTGTCAGTCTCAGTCAGTCTCAGTCAGTCTCAGTCAGTCTCAGTCAGTCTTAGTCTCAGTCAGTCTCAGTCTCAGTCAGTCTCAGTCAGTCTCAGTCAGTCGTAGTCAGTCTCAGTCTGTCAGTCTCAGTCTGTCAGTCTCAGTCAGTCTCAGTCAGTCTCAGTCAGTCTGTCAGTCTCAGTCAGTCTCAGTCAGTCTCAGTCAGTCTCAGTCAGTCTCAGTCAGTCTCAGTCAGTCTCAGTCAGTCTCAGTCTGAGTCTATCTCAGTCTGAGTCAGTCTCAGTCTGAGTCAGTCTCAGTCTGAGTCAGTCTGAGTCAGTCTGAGTCAGTCTCAGTCAGTCTCAGTCAGTCTCAGTCAGTCTCAGTCTCAGTCAGTCTCAGTCAGTCCTAGTCAGTCTCAGTCAGTCTCAGTCTGTCAGTCTCAGTCTGTCAGTCTCAGTCTGTCAGTCTCAGTCTGTCAGTCTCAGTCAGTCTCAGTCAGTCTCAGTCAGTCTCAGTCAGTCTCAGTCAGTCTCAGTCCGTCTCAGTCCGTCTCAGTCCGTCTCAGTCTCAGTCAGTCTCAGTCTCAGTCTCAGTCTCAGTCAGTCTCAGTCAGTCTCAGTCAGTCTCAGTCAGTCTCAGTCAGTCTCAGTCAGTCTCAGTCAGTCTCAGTCAGTCTCAGTCAGTCTCAGTCAGTCTCAGTCAGTCTCAGTCAGTCTCAGTCAGTCTCAGTCAGTCTCAGTCTGTCAGTCTCAGTCTGTCAGTCTCAGTCTGTCAGTCTCAGTCTGTCAGTCTCAGTCTGTCAGTCTCAGTCAGTCTCAGTCTGTCAGTCTCAGTCTCAGTCAGTCTCAGTCAGTCTCAGTCAGTCACAGTCAGTCTCAGTCAGTCAGTCTCAGTCAGTCTCAGTCAGTCTCAGTCAGTCTCAGTCAGTCTCAGTCTCAGTCAGTCTCAGTCAGTCTCAGTCTCAGTCAGTCTCAGTCAGTCTTAGTCTCAGTCAGTCTCAGTCAGTCTCAGTCAGTCTCAGTCTCAGTCAGTCTCAGTCTGTCTCAGTCTGTCAGTCTCAGTCTGTCAGTCTCAGTCTGTCAGTCTCAGTCTGTCAGTCTTAGTCTCAGTCAGTCTCAGTCAGTCTCAGTCAGTCTCAGTCTCAGTCAGTCTCAGTCTCAGTCAGTCTCAGTCTCAGTCAGTCTCAGTCAGTCTCAGTCTCAGTCAGTCTCAGTCAGTCTCAGTCAGTCACAGTCAGTCTCAGTCAGTCTCAGTCAGTCTCAGTCAGTCTCAGTCAGTCTCAGTCAGTCTTAGTCTCAGTCAGTCTCAGTCAGTCTCAGTCAGTCTCAGTCTCAGTCAGTCTCAGTCAGTCTCAGTCAGTCTCAGTCAGTCTCAGTCTGTCTCAGTCAGTCTCAGTCAGTCTCAGTTAGTCAGTCTCAGTCAGTCTCAGTCAGTCTCAGTCAGTCTCAGTCTCAGTCAGTCTCAGTCAGTCTCAGTCAGTCTCAGTCAGTCTCAGTCAGTCTCAGTCAGTCTCAGTCTGTCAGTCTCAGTCTGTCAGTCTCAGTCTGTCAGTCTCAGTCTGTCAGTCTTAGTCTCAGTCAGTCTCAGTCAGTCTCAGTCAGTCTCAGTCAGTCTCAGTCTGAGTCAGTCTGAGTCAGTCTGAGTCAGTCTGAGTCAGTCTGAGTCAGTCTGAGTCAGTCTGAGTCAGACTCAGTCAGTCTCAGTCAGTCTCAGTCAGTCTCAGTCAGTCTCAGTCAGTCTCAGTCTCAGTCAGTCTCAGTCTGTCAGTCTCAGTCTGTCAGTCTCAGTCTGTCAGTCTCAGTCTGTCAGTCTCAGTCAGTCTCAGTCTCAGTCAGTCTCAGTCAGTCTCAGTCAGTCTCAGTCAGTCTCAGTCTTAGTCTCAGTCAGTCTCAGTCTCAGTCAGTCTCAGTCAGTCGTAGTCAGTCTCAGTCAGTCGTAGTCAGTCTCAGTCAGTCGTAGTCAGTCTCAGTCAGTCTCAGTCAGTCAGTCTCAGTCTGTCAGTCTCAGTCAGTCAGTCTCAGTCTGTCAGTCTCAGTCTCAGTCAGTCTCAGTCAGTCTCAGTCAGTCTCAGTCAGTCTCAGTCAGTCTCAGTCTCAGTCAGTCTCAGTCTGTCAGTCTCAGTCTGTCAGTCTCAGTCTGTCAGTCTCAGTCTGTCAGTCTCAGTCAGTCTCAGTCTCAGTCAGTCTCAGTCAGTCTCAGTCAGTCTCAGTCTGTCAGTCTCAGTCTGTCAGTCTCAGTCTGTCAGTCTCAGTCTGTCAGTCTCAGTCTGTCAGTCTCAGTCTGTCAGTCTCAGTCTGTCAGTCTCAGTCAGTCAGTCACAGTCAGTCACAGTCAGTCAGTCACAGTCAGTCACAGTCAGTCACAGTCAGTCACAGTCAGTCTCAGTCAGTCTCAGTCAGTCGTAGTCAGTCTCAGTCAGTCAGTCTCAGTCAGTCAGTCTCAGTCAGTCTCAGTCAGTCTCAGTCAGTCTCAGTCAGTCTCAGTCTCAGTCAGTCTCAGTCAGTCTCAGTCAGTCTCAGTCAGTCTCAGTCTCAGTCAGTCTGTCAGTCTCAGTCAGTCTCAGTCAGTCTCAGTCAGTCGTAGTCAGTCTCAGTCTGTCAGTCTCAGTCAGTCTCAGTCAGTCTCAGTCAGTCTCAGTCAGTCTCAGTCAGTCTCAGTCAGTCTCAGTCTCTGTCAGTCTCAGTCTGTCAGTCTCAGTCTGTCAGTCTCAGTCAGTCTCAGTCAGTCTCAGTCTGTCAGTTTCAGTCTGAGTCTCAGTCAGCCTCAGTCTCAGTCAGTCTCAGTCAGTCACAGTCAGTCACAGTCAGTCTCAGTCTGTCAGTCTCAGTCAGTCTCAGTCAGTCTCAGTCAGTCTCAGTCAGTCTTAGTCTCAGTCAGTCTCAGTCAGTCTCAGTCAGTCTCAGTCTCAGTCAGTCTCTCTCAGTCTGTCAGTCTCAGTCTGCCAGTCTCAGTCTGTCAGTCTTAGTCTCAGTCAGTCTCAGTCAGTCTCAGTCAGTCTCAGTCAGTCTCAGTCAGTCTCAGTCAGTCTCAGTCAGTCTCAGTCAGTCTCAGTCAGTCTCAGTCTCAGTCAGTCTCAGTCTCAGTCAGTCTCAGTCAGTCTCAGTCTCAGTCAGTCTCAGTCAGTCTCAGTCAGTCACAGTCAGTCTCAGTCAGTCACAGTCAGTCTCAGTCAGTCTCAGTCAGTCTCAGTCTCAGTCAGTCTCAGTCAGTCTTAGTCTCAGTCAGTCTCAGTCAGTCTTAGTCTCAGTCAGTCTCAGTCTCAGTCAGTCTCAGTCAGTCTCAGTCAGTCTCAGTCAGTCTCAGTCAGTCTCAGTCAGTCTCAGTCAGTCTCAGTCAGTCTCAGTCAGTCTTAGTCTCAGTCAGTCTCAGTCTCAGTCAGTCTCAGTCAGTCTCAGTCAGTCGTAGTCAGTCTCAGTCAGTCAGTCTCAGTCAGTCAGTCTCAGTCAGTCTCAGTCAGTCTCAGTCAGTCTCAGTCAGTCTCAGTCAGTCTCAGTCAGTCTCAGTCTCAGTCAGTCTCAGTCAGTCTCAGTCTCAGTCAGTCTCAGTCAGTCTCAGTCAGTCTCAGTCAGTCTCAGTCAGTCTCAGTCAGTCTCAGTCAGTCTCAGTCAGTCTCAGTCAGTCTCAGTCAGTCTCAGTCAGTCTCAGTCTCAGTCAGTCTCAGTCAGTCTCAGTCAGTCTCAGTCTCAGTCTCAGTCAGTCTCAGTCAGTCTCAGTCAGTCTCAGTCAGTCTCAGTCGGTCTCAGTCTCAGTCTCAGTCAGTCTCAGTCAGTCTCAGTCAGTCTCAGTCAGTCTCAGTCTCAGTCAGTCTCAGTCAGTCTCAGTCAGTCTCAGTCAGTCTCAGTCAGTCTCAGACAGTCTCAGTCTCAGTCAGTCTCAGTCTCAGTCAGTCTCAGTCAGTCTCAGTCAGTCTCAGTCTCAGTCAGTCTCAGTCAGTCTCAGTCAGTCTCAGTCAGTCTCAGTCAGTCTCAGTCAGTCTCAGTCAGTCTCAGTCTCAGTCAGTCTCAGTCAGTCTCAGTCAGTCTCAGTCTCAGTCAGTCTCAGTCAGTCTCAGTCAGTCTCAGTCAGTCTCAGTCAGTCTCAGTCAGTCTCAGTCAGTCTCAGTCAGTCTCAGTCTCAGTCAGTCTCAGTCTCAGTCAGTCTCAGTCAGTCTCAGTCTCAGTCAGTCTCAGTCAGTCTCAGTCAGTCTCAGTCAGTCTCAGTCAGTCTCAGTCAGTCTTAGTCTCAGTCAGTCTCAGTCTCAGTCAGTCTTAGTCTCAGTCAGTCTCAGTCAGTCTCAGTCAGTCTCAGTCAGTCTCAGTCAGTCTCAGTCAGTCTCAGTCAGTCTCAGTCAGTCTCAGTCAGTCTCAGTCAGTCTCAGTCAGTCAGTCTCAGTCAGTCAGTCTCAGTCAGTCTCAGTCAGTCTCAGTCAGTCTCAGTCAGTCTCAGTCAGTCTCAGTCTCAGTCAGTCTCAGTCAGTCTCAGTCTCAGTCAGTCTCAGTCAGTCTCAGTCAGTCTCAGTCAGTCTCAGTCAGTCTCAGTCTCAGTCAGTCTCAGTCAGTCTCAGTCAGTCTCAGTCTCAGTCAGTCTCAGTCAGTCTCAGTCTGTCAGTCTCAGTCTGTCAGTCTCAGTCTGTCAGTCTCAGTCTGTCAGTCTCAGTCTGTCAGTCTCAGTCTGTCAGTCTCAGTCTGTCAGTCTCAGTCTGTCAGTCTCAGTCTGTCAGTCTTAGTCAGTCTCAGTCAGTCTCAGTCAGTCTCAGTCAGTCTCAGTCAGTCTCAGTCAGTCTCAGTCAGTCTCAGTCTCAGTCTCAGTCAGTCTCAGTCAGTCTCAGTCAGTCTCAGTCAGTCTCAGTCTCAGTCTCAGTCAGTCTCAGTCAGTCTCAGTCAGTCTCAGTCAGTCTCAGTCAGTCTCAGTCAGTCTCAGTCAGTGAGTCACAGTCAGTCACAGTCAGTCTCAGTGTGTCAGTCTCAGTCAGTCTCAGTCAGTCTCAGTCAGTCTCAGTCAGTCTCAGTCAGTCTCAGTCAGTCTCAGTCAGTCTCAGTCTGAGTCAGTCTGTCTGAGTCAGTCTCAGTCTCAGTCAGTCTCAGTCAGTCTCAGTCTGTCAGTCTCAGTCTGTCAGTCTCAGTCTGTCAGTCTCAGTCTGTCAGTCTCAGTCTGTCAGTCTCAGTCTGTCAGTCTTAGTCAGTCTCAGTCAGTCTCAGTCAGTCAGTCTCAGTCAGTCTCAGTCTCAGTCAGTCTCAGTCAGTCTCAGTCTCAGTCAGTCTCAGTCAGTCTCAGTCTCAGTCAGTCTCAGTCAGTCTCAGTCAGTCTCAGTCAGTCTCAGTCAGTCTCAGTCAGTCTTAGTCTCAGTCAGTCTCAGTCTCAGTCAGTCTTAGTCTCAGTCAGTCTCAGTCAGTCTCAGTCAGTCTCAGTCAGTCTCAGTCAGTCTCAGTCAGTCTCAGTCAGTCTCAGTCTCAGTCAGTCTCAGTCAGTCTCAGTCTCAGTCAGTCTCAGTCAGTCTCAGTCTGTCAGTCTCAGTCTGTCAGTCTCAGTCTGTCAGTCTTAGTCTCAGTCAGTCTCAGTCAGTCTCAGTCAGTCTCAGTCAGTCTCAGTCAGTCTCAGTCAGTCAGTCTCAGTCAGTCTCAGTCAGTCAGTCTCAGTCAGTCAGTCTCAGTCAGTCTCAGTCAGTCAGTCTCAGTCAGTCTCAGTCAGTCTCAGTCAGTCTCAGTCAGTCTCAGTCAGTCTCAGTCAGTCTCAGTCTCAGTCAGTCTCAGTCAGTCTCAGTCAGTCTCAGTCTCAGTCAGTCTCAGTCAGTCTCAGTCTCAGTCAGTCTCAGTCAGTCTCAGTCAGTCTCAGTCTCAGTCAGTCTCAGTCAGTCTCAGTCTGTCAGTCTCAGTCTGTCAGTCTCAGTCTGTCAGTCTCAGTCTGTCAGTCTCAGTCTGTCAGTCTCAGTCTGTCAGTCTCAGTCTGTCAGTCTTAGTCAGTCTCAGTCAGTCTCAGTCTCAGTCTCAGTCAGTCTCAGTCAGTCTCAGTCTCAGTCTCAGTCAGTCTCAGTCAGTCTCAGTCAGTCTCAGTCAGTCTCAGTCAGTCTCAGTCAGTCTCAGTCAGTCTCAGTCAGTCTCAGTCTGAGTCAGTCTCAGTCTGAGTCAGTCTCAGTCTCAGTCAGTCTCAGTCAGTCTCAGTCTGTCAGTCTCAGTCTGTCAGTCTCAGTCTGTCAGTCTTAGTCTCAGTCAGTCTCAGTCAGTCTCAGTCAGTCTCAGTCAGTCTCAGTCAGTCTCAGTCAGTCTCAGTCAGTCTCAGTCAGTCTCAGTCAGTCTCAGTCAGTCTCAGTCGGTCTCAGTCAGTCTCAGTCTCAGTCAGTCTCAGTCAGTCAGTCTCAGTCAGTCTCAGTCAGTCTCAGTCTCAGTCAGTCTCAGTCTGAGTCAGTCTCAGTCTGAGTCAGTCTGAGTCAGTCTGAGTCAGTCTGAGTCAGTCTCAGTCAGTCTCAGTCAGTCTCAGTCAGTCTCAGTCAGTCTCAGTCAGTCTCAGTCAGTCTCAGTCAGTCTCAGTCGGTCTCAGTCGGTCTCAGTCAGTCTCAGTCTCAGTCAGTCTCAGTCAGTCAGTCTCAGTCAGTCTCAGTCAGTCTCAGTCTCAGTCAGTCTCAGTCAGTCTCAGTCAGTCTTAGTCTCAGTCAGTCTCAGTCTCAGTCAGTCTCAGTCAGTCAGTCACAGTCAGTCACAGTCAGTCAGTCACAGTCAGTCACAGTCAGTCACAGTCAGTCACAGTCAGTCACAGTCAGTCACAGTCAGTCTCAGTCTGTCAGTCTCAGTCAGTCTGTCAGTCTCAGTCTCAGTCAGTCTCAGTCAGTCTCAGTCAGTCTCAGTCTCAGTCAGTCTCAGTCAGTCTCAGTCAGTCTCAGTCTCAGTCAGTCTCAGTCAGTCTCAGTCAGTCTTAGTCTCAGTCAGTCTCAGTCTCAGTCAGTCTCAGTCAGTCTCAGTCAGTCTCAGTCAGTCTCAGTCTCAGTCAGTCTCAGTCAGTCTCAGTCAGTCTCAGTCAGTCTCAGTCAGTCTTAGTCTCAGTCAGTCTCAGTCTCAGTCAGTCTCAGTCAGTCAGTCACAGTCAGTCACAGTCAGTCACAGTCAGTCTCAGTCTGTCAGTCTCAGTCAGTCTCAGTCAGTCTCAGTCAGTCTCAGTCAGTCTTAGTCTCAGTCAGTCTCAGTCTCAGTCAGTCTCAGTCAGTCTCAGTCAGTCTCAGTCAGTCGTAGTCAGTCTCAGTCTGTCAGTCTCAGTCTGTCAGTCTCAGTCAGTCTCAGTCAGTCTCAGTCAGTCTGTCAGTCTCAGTCAGTCTCAGTCAGTCTCAGTCAGTCTCAGTCAGTCTCAGTCAGTCTCAGTCAGTCTCAGTCTATCTCAGTCTGAGTCAGTCTCAGTCTGAGTCAGTCTCAGTCTGAGTCAGTCTGAGTCAGTCTCAGTCAGTCTGAGTCAGTCTCAGTCAGTCTCAGTCAGTCTCAGTCAGTCTCAGTCAGTCTCAGTCTCAGTCAGTCTCAGTCAGTCCTAGTCAGTCTCAGTCAGTCTCAGTCTGTCAGTCTCAGTCTGTCAGTCTCAGTCTGTCAGTCTCAGTCTCAGTCAGTCTCAGTCAGTCTCAGTCAGTCTCAGTCAGTCTCAGTCAGTCTCAGTCAGTCTCAGTCAGTCTCAGTCAGTCTCAGTCAGTCTCAGTCAGTCTCAGTCAGTCTCAGTCAGTCTCAGTCAGTCTCAGTCAGTCTCAGTCAGTCTCAGTCAGTCTCAGTCTCAGTCAGTCTCAGTCAGTCTCAGTCAGTCTCAGTCAGTCTCAGTCTCAGTCAGTCTCAGTCAGTCTCAGTCAGTCTCAGTCAGTCTTAGTCTCAGTCAGTCTCAGTCTCAGTCAGTCTCAGTCAGTCTCAGTCAGTCTCAGTCAGTCTCAGTCTCAGTCAGTCTCAGTCAGTCTCAGTCAGTCTCAGTCAGTCTCAGTCAGTCTTAGTCTCAGTCAGTCTCAGTCAGTCTCAGTCAGTCTCAGTCAGTCTTAGTCTCAGTCAGTCTCAGTCTCAGTCAGTCTCAGTCAGTCAGTCACAGTCAGTCACAGTCAGTCACAGTCAGTCTCAGTCTGTCAGTCTCAGTCAGTCTCAGTCAGTCTCAGTCAGTCTCAGTCAGTCTTAGTCTCAGTCAGTCTCAGTCTCAGTCAGTCTCAGTCAGTCTCAGTCAGTCTCAGTCAGTCGTAGTCAGTCTCAGTCGGTCTCAGTCTCAGTCTCAGTCAGTCTCAGTCAGTCTCAGTCAGTCTCAGTCAGTCTCAGTCAGTCTCAGTCAGTCTCAGTCAGTCTCAGACAGTCTCAGTCTCAGTCAGTCTCAGTCTCAGTCAGTCTCAGTCAGTCTCAGTCAGTCTCAGTCTCAGTCAGTCACAGTCAGTCACAGTCAGTCACAGTCAGTCACAGTCAGTCTCAGTCTGTCAGTCTCAGTCAGTCTGTCAGTCTCAGTCTCAGTCAGTCTCAGTCAGTCTCAGTCAGTCTCAGTCTCAGTCAGTCTCAGTCAGTCTCAGTCAGTCTCAGTCTCAGTCAGTCTCAGTCAGTCTCAGTCAGTCTCAGTCAGTCTCAGTCAGTCTCAGTCAGTCTCAGTCAGTCTCAGTCAGTCTCAGTCAGTCTCAGTCTCAGTCTGAGTCAGTCTCAGTCTCAGTCAGTCTCAGTCAGTCTCAGTCAGTCTCAGTCTCAGTCAGTCTCAGTCAGTCTCAGTCAGTCTCAGTCAGTCTCAGTCAGTCTCAGTCAGTCTTAGTCTCAGTCAGTCTCAGTCTCAGTCAGTCTCAGTCAGTCAGTCACAGTCAGTCACAGTCAGTCACAGTCAGTCTCAGTCTGTCAGTCTCAGTCAGTCTCAGTCAGTCTCAGTCAGTCTCAGTCAGTCTTAGTCTCAGTCAGTCTCAGTCTCAGTCAGTCTCAGTCAGTCTCAGTCAGTCTCAGTCAGTCGTAGTCAGTCTCAGTCTGTCAGTCTCAGTCTGTCAGTCTCAGTCAGTCTCAGTCAGTCTCAGTCAGTCTGTCAGTCTCAGTCACTCTCAGTCAGTCTCAGTCAGTCTCAGTCAGTCTCAGTCAGTCTCAGTCAGTCTCAGTCTATCTCAGTCTGAGTCAGTCTCAGTCTGAGTCAGTCTCAGTCTGAGTCAGTCTGAGTCAGTCTGAGTCAGTCTGAGTCAGTCTCAGTCAGTCTCAGTCAGTCTCAGTCAGTCTGTCTCAGTCAGTCTCAGTCAGTCCTAGTCAGTCTCAGTCAGTCTCAGTCTGTCAGTCTCAGTCTGTCAGTCTCAGTCTGTCAGTCTCAGTCTGTCAGTCTCAGTCAGTCTCAGTCAGTCTCAGTCAGTCTCAGTCAGTCTCAGTCAGTCTCAGTCAGTCTCAGTCTCAGTCAGTCTCAGTCAGTCTCAGTCTCAGTCAGTCTCAGTCAGTCTCAGTCAGTCTCAGTCTCAGTCTCAGTCAGTCTCAGTCAGTCTCAGTCAGTCTCAGTCAGTCTCAGTCAGTCTCAGTCAGTCTCAGTCAGTCTCAGTCAGTCTCAGTCAGTCTCAGTCAGTCTCAGTCAGTCTCAGTCTCAGTCAGTCTCAGTCTCAGTCAGTCTCAGTCAGTCTCAGTCAGTCTCAGTCAGTCTCAGTCAGTCTCAGTCAGTCTGTCAGTCTCAGTCTGTCAGTCTCAGTCTGTCTCAGTCAGTCTCAGTCTCAGTCAGTCTCAGTCAGTCTCAGTCAGTCTCAGTCAGTCTCAGTCAGTCTCAGTCAGTCTCAGTCAGTCTCAGTCAGTCTCAGTCAGTCTCAGTCAGTCTCAGTCAGTCTCAGTCTCAGTCAGTCTCAGTCTCAGTCAGTCTCAGTCAGTCTCAGTCAGTCTCAGTCAGTCTCAGTCAGTCTCAGTCAGTCTGTCAGTCTCAGTCAGTCTCAGTCAGTCTCAGTCAGTCTCAGTCAGTCTCAGTCTCAGTCAGTCTCAGTCAGTCTCAGTCAGTCTCAGTCTCAGTCAGTCTCAGTCTGTCAGTCTCAGTCTGTCTCAGTCAGTCTCAGTCTCAGTCAGTCTCAGTCTGTCTCAGTCAGTCTCAGTCTGTCAGTCTCAGTCTGTCAGTCTCAGTCTGTCAGTCTTAGTCTGTCAGTCTCAGTCTCAGTCAGTCTCAGTCAGTCTCAGTCAGTCTCAGTCTCAGTCTCAGTCAGTCTCAGTCAGTCTCAGTCAGTCTCAGTCGGTCTCAGTCAGTCTCAGTCTCAGTCAGTCTCAGTCTCAGTCAGTCTCAGTCAGTCAGTCTCAGTCAGTCTCAGTCAGTCTCAGTCAGTCTCAGTCAGTCTCAGTCAGTCTCAGTCAGTCTCAGTCAGTCTCAGTCAGTCTCAGTCAGTCTCAGTCAGTCTCAGTCTTAGTCTCAGTCTTAGTCTCAGTCCTAGTCTCAGTCAGTCTCAGTCTCAGTCAGTCTCAGTCAGTCTCAGTCAGTCTCAGTCAGTCTTAGTCTCAGTCAGTCTCAGTCTCAGTCAGTCTCAGTCAGTCTCAGTCTCAGTCAGTCTCAGTCAGTCTCAGTCAGTCTCAGTCAGTCTCAGTCAGTCTCAGTCTCAGTCAGTCTCAGTCTGTCAGTCTCAGTCTGTCTCAGTCAGTCTCAGTCTCAGTCAGTCTCAGTCAGTCTCAGTCAGTCTCAGTCAGTCTCAGTCTCAGTCTCAGTCAGTCTCAGTCAGTCTCAGTCAGTCTCAGTCAGTCTCAGTCAGTCTCAGTCTCAGTCAGTCTCAGTCAGTCAGTCTCAGTCAGTCTCAGTCAGTCTCAGTCAGTCTCAGTCAGTCTCAGTCAGTCTCAGTCTCAGTCAGTCTCAGTCTATCTCAGTCTGAGTCAGTCTCAGTCTGAGTCAGTCTCAGTCAGTCTCAGTCTCAGTCAGTCTCAGTCAGTCTCAGTCAGTCTCAGTCAGTCTCAGTCAGTCTCAGTCAGTCTCAGTCAGTCTCAGTCTCAGTCAGTCTCAGTCAGTCTCAGTCAGTCTCAGTCAGTCTCAGTCAGTCTCAGTCAGTCTGTCAGTCTCAGTCAGTCTCAGTCAGTCTCAGTCAGTCTCAGTCTCAGTCAGTCTCAGTCTCAGTCAGTCTCAGTCAGTCTCAGTCTCAGTCAGTCTCAGTCAGTCTCAGTCAGTCTCAGTCAGTCTCAGTCAGTCTCAGTCAGTCTCAGTCAGTCTCAGTCTCAGTCAGTCTCAGTCAGTCTCAGTCAGTCTCAGTCTCAGTCAGTCTCAGTCAGTCAGTCTCAGTCAGTCTCAGTCTCAGTCAGTCTCAGTCAGTCTCAGTCAGTCTCAGTCAGTCTCAGTCAGTCTCAGTCAGTCTCAGTCAGTCTGTCAGTCTCAGTCAGTCTCAGTCTCAGTCAGTCTCAGTCTCAGTCAGTCTCAGTCTCAGTCAGTCTCAGTCTCAGTCAGTCTCAGTCAGTCTCAGTCAGTCTCAGTCAGTCTCAGTCAGTCTCAGTCAGTCTCAGTCAGTCTCAGTCAGTCTCAGTCTGTCAGTCTCAGTCTGTCAGTCTCAGTCTGTCAGTCTTAGTCTCAGTCAGTCTCAGTCAGTCTCAGTCAGTCTCAGTCAGTCTCAGTCTCAGTCTCAGTCAGTCTCAGTCAGTCTCAGTCAGTCTCAGTCGGTCTCAGTCAGTCTCAGTCTCAGTCAGTCTCAGTCAGTCAGTCTCAGTCAGTCTCAGTCAGTCTCAGTCTCAGTCAGTCTCAGTCAGTCTTAGTCTCAGTCAGTCTCAGTCTCAGTCAGTCTCAGTCAGTCAGTCACAGTCAGTCTCAGTCAGTCACAGTCAGTCACAGTCAGTCACAGTCAGTCACAGTCAGTCACAGTCAGTCACAGTCAGTCTCAGTCTGTCAGTCTCAGTCAGTCTGTCAGTCTCAGTCTCAGTCAGTCTCAGTCAGTCTCAGTCAGTCTCAGTCTCAGTCAGTCTCAGTCAGTCTCAGTCAGTCTTAGTCTCAGTCAGTCTCAGTCAGTCTCAGTCAGTCTCAGTCAGTCTCAGTCAGTCTGTCAGTCTCAGTCTGTCTCAGTCAGTCTCAGTCTCAGTCAGTCTCAGTCAGTCTCAGTCAGTCTCAGTCAGTCTCAGTCTCAGTCAGTCTCAGTCAGTCTCAGTCAGTCTCAGTCAGTCTCAGTCTTAGTCTCAGTCTTAGTCTCAGTCCTAGTCTCAGTCAGTCTCAGTCTCAGTCAGTCTCAGTCAGTCTCAGTCAGTCTCAGTCAGTCTTAGTCTCAGTCAGTCTCAGTCTCAGTCAGTCTCAGTCAGTCTCAGTCTGTCAGTCTCAGTCAGTCTCAGTCAGTCTCAGTCAGTCTCAGTCAGTCTCAGTCTCAGTCAGTCTCAGTCTGTCAGTCTCAGTCTGTCTCAGTCAGTCTCAGTCTCAGTCAGTCTCAGTCAGTCTCAGTCAGTCTCAGTCAGTCTCAGTCTCAGTCTCAGTCAGTCTCAGTCAGTCTCAGTCAGTCTCAGTCAGTCTCAGTCAGTCTCAGTCAGTCTCAGTCTCAGTCAGTCTCAGTCAGTCTCAGTCAGTCTCAGTCAGTCTCAGTCAGTCTCAGTCAGTCTCAGTCAGTCTCAGTCTCAGTCAGTCTCAGTCTATCTCAGTCTGAGTCAGTCTCAGTCTGAGTCAGTCTGAGTCAGTCTCAGTCAGTCTCAGTCTCAGTCAGTCTCAGTCAGTCTCAGTCAGTCTCAGTCAGTCTCAGTCAGTCTCAGTCAGTCTCAGTCAGTCTCAGTCAGTCTCAGTCAGTCTCAGTCTCAGTCAGTCTCAGTCTCAGTCAGTCTCAGTCAGTCTCAGTCAGTCTCAGTCAGTCTCAGTCAGTCTCAGTCAGTCTGTCAGTCTCAGTCAGTCTCAGTCAGTCTCAGTCAGTCTCAGTCTCAGTCAGTCTCAGTCAGTCTCAGTCAGTCTCAGTCAGTCTCAGTCAGTCTCAGTCAGTCTCAGTCTCAGTCTCAGTCAGTCTCAGTCAGTCTCAGTCTCAGTCAGTCTCAGTCAGTCAGTCTCAGTCAGTCTCAGTCTCAGTCAGTCACAGTCAGTCTCAGTCAGTCTCAGTCAGTCTCAGTCAGTCTCAGTCAGTCTCAGTCAGTCTGTCAGTCTCAGTCAGTCTCAGTCTCAGTCAGTCTCAGTCTCAGTCAGTCTCAGTCAGTCTCAGTCTCAGTCAGTCTCAGTCAGTCTCAGTCAGTCTCAGTCAGTCTCAGTCAGTCTCAGTCAGTCTCAGTCAGTCTCAGTCTGTCAGTCTCAGTCTGTCAGTCTCAGTCTGTCAGTCTTAGTCTCAGTCAGTCTCAGTCAGTCTCAGTCAGTCTCAGTCAGTCTCAGTCTCAGTCTCAGTCAGTCTCAGTCAGTCTCAGTCAGTCTCAGTCGGTCTCAGTCAGTCTCAGTCTCAGTCAGTCTCAGTCAGTCAGTCTCAGTCAGTCTCAGTCAGTCTCAGTCTCAGTCAGTCTCAGTCAGTCTCAGTCAGTCTCAGTCAGTCTCAGTCTGTCAGTCTCAGTCTGTCAGTCTCAGTCTGTCAGTCTTAGTCTCAGTCAGTCTCAGTCAGTCTCAGTCAGTCTCAGTCAGTCTCAGTCTCAGTCTCAGTCAGTCTCAGTCAGTCTCAGTCAGTCTCAGTCGGTCTCAGTCAGTCTCAGTCTCAGTCAGTCTCAGTCAGTCAGTCTCAGTCAGTCTCAGTCAGTCTCAGTCTCAGTCAGTCTCAGTCAGTCTTAGTCTCAGTCAGTCTCAGTCTCAGTCAGTCTCAGTCAGTCAGTCACAGTCAGTCACAGTCAGTCAGTCACAGTCAGTCACAGTCAGTCAGTCACAGTCAGTCACAGTCAGTCACAGTCAGTCACAGTCAGTCACAGTCAGTCTCAGTCTGTCAGTCTCAGTCAGTCTGTCAGTCTCAGTCTCAGTCAGTCTCAGTCAGTCTCAGTCAGTCTCAGTCTCAGTCAGTCTCAGTCAGTCTCAGTCAGTCTCAGTCAGTCTCAGTCAGTCTCAGTCAGTCTCAGTCAGTCTGTCAGTCTCAGTCAGTCTCAGTCAGTCTCAGTCAGTCTCAGTCAGTCTCAGTCAGTCTCAGTCTCAGTCAGTCTCAGTCAGTCTCAGTCAGTCTCAGTCAGTCTCAGTCTTAGTCTCAGTCTTAGTCTCAGTCCTAGTCTCAGTCAGTCTCAGTCTCAGTCAGTCTCAGTCAGTCTCAGTCAGTCTCAGTCAGTCTTAGTCTCAGTCAGTCTCAGTCTCAGTCAGTCTCAGTCAGTCTCAGTCTCAGTCAGTCTCAGTCAGTCTCAGTCAGTCTCAGTCAGTCTCAGTCAGTCTCAGTCTCAGTCAGTCTCAGTCTGTCAGTCTCAGTCTGTCTCAGTCAGTCTCAGTCTCAGTCAGTCTCAGTCTCAGTCAGTCTCAGTCAGTCTCAGTCAGTCTCAGTCAGTCTCAGTCTCAGTCTCAGTCAGTCTCAGTCAGTCTCAGTCAGTCTCAGTCAGTCTCAGTCAGTCTCAGTCAGTCTCAGTCTCAGTCAGTCTCAGTCAGTCTCAGTCAGTCAGTCTCAGTCAGTCTCAGTCAGTCTCAGTCAGTCTCAGTCAGTCTCAGTCAGTCCCAGTCTCAGTCAGTCTCAGTCTATCTCAGTCTGAGTCAGTCTCAGTCTGAGTCAGTCTCAGTCAGTCTCAGTCAGTCTCAGTCTCAGTCAGTCTCAGTCAGTCTCAGTCAGTCTCAGTCAGTCTCAGTCAGTCTCAGTCAGTCTCAGTCTCAGTCAGTCTCAGTCTCAGTCAGTCTCAGTCAGTCTCAGTCAGTCTCAGTCAGTCTCAGTCAGTCTCAGTCAGTCTGTCAGTCTCAGTCAGTCTCAGTCAGTCTCAGTCAGTCTCAGTCAGTCTCAGTCTCAGTCAGTCTCAGTCAGTCTCAGTCAGTCTCAGTCAGTCTCAGTCAGTCTCAGTCAGTCTCAGTCTCAGTCAGTCTCAGTCAGTCTCAGTCAGTCTCAGTCTCAGTCAGTCTCAGTCAGTCAGTCTCAGTCAGTCTCAGTCTCAGTCAGTCACAGTCAGTCTCAGTCAGTCTCAGTCAGTCTCAGTCAGTCTCAGTCAGTCTCAGTCAGTCTGTCAGTCTCAGTCAGTCTCAGTCTCAGTCAGTCTCAGTCTCAGTCAGTCTCAGTCTCAGTCAGTCTCAGTCAGTCTCAGTCAGTCTCAGTCAGTCTCAGTCAGTCTCAGTCAGTCTCAGTCTGTCAGTCTCAGTCTGTCAGTCTCAGTCTGTCAGTCTTAGTCTCAGTCAGTCTCAGTCAGTCTCAGTCAGTCTCAGTCAGTCTCAGTCTCAGTCTCAGTCAGTCTCAGTCAGTCTCAGTCAGTCTCAGTCGGTCTCAGTCAGTCTCAGTCTCAGTCAGTCTCAGTCAGTCAGTCTCAGTCAGTCTCAGTCAGTCTCAGTCTCAGTCAGTCTCAGTCAGTCTTAGTCTCAGTCAGTCTCAGTCTCAGTCAGTCTCAGTCAGTCAGTCACAGTCAGTCACAGTCAGTCAGTCACAGTCAGTCACAGTCAGTCACAGTCAGTCACAGTCAGTCACAGTCAGTCACAGTCAGTCACAGTCAGTCTCAGTCTGTCAGTCTCAGTCAGTCTGTCAGTCTCAGTCTCAGTCAGTCTCAGTCAGTCTCAGTCAGTCTCAGTCTCAGTCAGTCTCAGTCAGTCTCAGTCAGTCTTAGTCTCAGTCAGTCTCAGTCAGTCTCAGTCTGTCAGTCTCAGTCTGTCTCAGTCAGTCTCAGTCTCAGTCAGTCTCAGTCAGTCTCAGTCAGTCTCAGTCAGTCACAGTCAGTCACAGTCAGTCTCAGTCAATCTCAGTCAGTCTCAGTCAGTCTCAGTCAGTCACAGTCAGTCACAGTCAGTCACAGTCAGTCTCAGTCTGTCAGTCTCAGTCAGTCTCAGTCTCAGTCAGTCTCAGTCAGTCTCTTTTTTTTTTTAAATCCTTTTTATTAATGGATATCACAGGCAGGATTAAACAGAACAATCATAATTTTGTTGTACATAATTTCCAATAATTTTTAAAGATTATTACAAAAAGCGGTTTACCATAGCTGGTAAATGATAATCAATCCTCAGGCAGACAAAAGAAATATAAAGGGGGTTTAAACAAGTAAATACAATCTTGTCTGATTTTGAGTTAAACACAACTTCAAATCAGGTTAGTTAATGTCGGGTATATAAAACATGTCTCCCCATATTCTCTCTACTTTAGTCATTGCTTTCACTCCTCTTTTCCTGGCTAACGATAGCTCCATATGATGTATCTCTTTAACCAAGCACCACCATTCATTCACATTAGGTGCTTGTTCAGCTATCCAAGCTCTAGCCAAAACCA
Organism: Lissotriton vulgaris; assembly: GCF_964263255.1. Lineage (NCBI taxonomy): Eukaryota > Metazoa > Chordata > Amphibia > Caudata > Salamandridae > Lissotriton > Lissotriton vulgaris. The sequence continues at coordinate 206,946 of NW_028246697.1, forward strand.
GCCTTGCGCATGCCAACACAATAAAAATTAGATCTTGAAAAGGTGTAGGGTTAGTCTGTATACCTAGCAGTATCATTTCAGAAGTTAAAGGTGCATCAATTAGCAATTTCAATCTCAATATCTTCCCTATACTATTCCAAAATGAAGCTAGCGCTGGGCATAGAGCCAACATATGTTCTAGATCAGCCGCTTGTAAATGGCATTTGGGGCATTTGGTTCGATCGTTAGAGCCATTATTCAAGGACCATTTGCTTATTTGCAGAGGAGTGTAGTAAAGTTGGCAGATTGTTTTATATGCTTGCAGTTTTAAGCTCGAAGAATGAACCAGCGTATCAATTTTCTTTAAGGAGTAAGATATTTCTTTTGAAGTGATACCTGTTGGAAAGCAAAGGGCCCATTTCTCTGCTATTTTTGGACACTCGTCTGGTTTAGTTTCGGTAAGGTATTTGTATCCCTCACTAATGGTTACTATTTGGTTTTCTTCTCCCTTGTACAAACATTGCCAAAAATCCGAATCCAGAATCTCTTTCATTTTTAATTTTCTTACCAAAAAATCATGAATTTGTGTGTATTTAAAGTAAGTATGTTCTGGTAATTTGTACAATAAACTTAATGTTTCAAACTCCAAAAAGCCTGAGGAACCATAAAGATCCCCAAGTTTCGATATACCTTGACTCTCCCATATTTTACACCCGGAATCAGAAAAAATACTAGGTAAGCCTGGGTTGTTCCAAAGACTTAAGAGTGGGTGGTAAAATGATAGCTCATTCTGATTCATAAGTATCCTCCAGATGTTAATTATGTCCTTTGCAGTCTTAAACCTCACTCTTTTGAAGTAATTTGGATCATTACTTCTAGCCAAAAACTGCAAGCATTCTGGCCCCAGCATGAATTGATGAAAAAAGTATGGGTTATTGGAATTAAATAAGCTCTGTATCCGCCCCAAAAATGATGCGATATAATACGATCGGAAATCTGGGAAATTAAGCCCTCCTTTTATAAACGGAAGTTTCAGAGAGGAAAGTGCTCTTCGGTTCTTTTTATAGCCCCAAATGAAGCTGCCCAGTATACCATCTAGTTTTCTGAAAAAGACTGTGTTTATTTTCAAGGGTATACATCTGAATAAGTATAGGAATTTGGGCAAGATATTCATTTTAATAAGGTTGATTCTCCCAATAAGATTTAAAGGTGCCTTATGCCATTTTTTAAGGAGGGCCTCAGTTTCTTTTAATAAAGCATCGTAGTTCAGTATATTAATTTCCCTTATATTGGATGTTAGCTTGATGCCCAGGTAAGTAGCGGAATAACTTACTCCTACCACAGGTATTATCGGTTTGTAATTAGCTATTATTTGTGTCTTATCTAGGTTTAGCTTATAACCTGAAACTTTTCCGAAGGCTTCTGCCTCTTTTACTATACCTAACATGGATTCGGTCACGTCGCTTGTATAAATTGCCAAATCATCGGCGTATGCTGTTATTTTAAGAGAATTTGCCCCGAATTTAAATGGTTTTATCATCATTTGAAGCTGTATGGCATTGATAAAAGGTTCCATAGAGAGGGCAAATAAAAGGGGTGATAAAGGGCAACCCTGCCGAGTTCCTCTTCTAATGGGGAATTTAGTAGAAAGTAGGCAGTCGTATCCAATTAATGCACTAGGTAAATAATAAAGTGCTTTTATCTTGGTAATAAACTTACTTTTAAACCCCATTGCTTTCAAAACTGACCACAGGTAGTCCCACCCCACTCGGTCAAATGCTTTTTCAGCATCAAGTAGTATAATACCGAGTGGGGTGGAGTTAACTGCGGCCATGTCAAGCACTGTGATGGCCGTATTTGCATGCTGCGTCGTATCTCTACCTGATACGAAACCATGCTGATGTTTGCTAACCATTCTCGGCATAACAGGGGACAGTCTCAAAGCTAATAATTTGGCAAAGAGCTTGGCATCCGCATTGATCAAAGAGATTGGACGATAAGATCCACATTCCATGGGATTTTTATTCTTTTTCAAAAAAAATATAATTTTAGCGGTGTTCCAGGATGACGGGGCCCCTTCTTCTGGAGCAATCTGATTAATAACTAAACAAAGTATAGGCACAAGCTCTTCCCAGCATAATTTATAAATTTCAATCGGAAGAGTGTCATCTCCGGTCTCAGTCTCAGTCAGTCTCAGTCAGTCTCAGTCAGTCTCAGTCAGTCTCAGTCAGTCTCAGTCAGTCTCAGTCAGTCTCAGTCTGTCTCAGTCAGTCTCAGTCTGTCAGTCTCAGTCTGTCAGTCTCAGTCTGTCAGTCTTAGTCTGTCAGTCTCAGTCAGTCTCAGTCAGTCTCAGTCAGTCTCAGTCAGTCTCAGTCAGTCTCAGTCAGTCTCAGTCTCAGTCTCAGTCAGTCTCAGTCGGTCTCAGTCAGTCTCAGTCAGTCTCAGTCTCAGTCAGTCTCAGTCAGTCTCAGTCTCAGTCTCAGTCAGTCTCAGTCAGTCTCAGTCTGTCTCAGTCAGTCTCAGTCTGTCAGTCTCAGTCTGTCAGTCTCAGTCTGTCAGTCTTAGTCTCAGTCAGTCTCAGTCAGTCTCAGTCAGTCTCAGTCAGTCTCAGTCAGTCTCAGTCAGTCTCAGTCTCAGTCTCAGTCAGTCTCAGTCAGTCTCAGTCAGTCTCAGTCGGTCTCAGTCAGTCTCAGTCTCAGTCAGTCTCAGTCAGTCAGTCTCAGTCAGTCTCAGTCAGTCTCAGTCTGTCTCAGTCAGTCTCAGTCTGTCAGTCTCAGTCTGTCAGTCTCAGTCTGTCAGTCTTAGTCTGTCAGTCTCAGTCTCAGTCAGTCTCAGTCAGTCTCAGTCAGTCTCAGTCTCAGTCTCAGTCAGTCTCAGTCGGTCTCAGTCAGTCTCAGTCTGTCAGTCTCAGTCTGTCAGTCTCAGTCTGTCAGTCTCAGTCTCAGTCAGTCTCAGTCAGTCTCAGTCAGTCTCAGTCAGTCTCAGTCAGTCTCAGTCAGTCTCAGTCAGTCTCAGTCAGTCTCAGTCTCAGTCTCAGTCAGTCTCAGTCGGTCTCAGTCAGTCTCAGTCAGTCTCAGTCTCAGTCAGTCTCAGTCAGTCTCAGTCTCAGTCTCAGTCAGTCTCAGTCAGTCTCAGTCTGTCTCAGTCAGTCTCAGTCTGTCAGTCTCAGTCTGTCAGTCTCAGTCTGTCAGTCTTAGTCTCAGTCAGTCTCAGTCAGTCTCAGTCAGTCTCAGTCAGTCTCAGTCAGTCTCAGTCAGTCTCAGTCAGTCTCAGTCTCAGTCTCAGTCAGTCTCAGTCAGTCTCAGTCAGTCTCAGTCGGTCTCAGTCAGTCTCAGTCTCAGTCAGTCTCAGTCAGTCAGTCTCAGTCAGTCTCAGTCAGTCTCAGTCAGTCTTAGTCAGTCTTAGTCAGTCTCAGTCAGTCTCAGTCAGTCTCAGTCAGTCTCAGTCAGTCTCAGTCAGTCTCAGTCAGTCTCAGTCAGTCTCAGTCAGTCTCAGTCAGTCTGTCAGTCTAAGTCAGTCTCAGTCAGTCTCAGTCAGTCTCAGTCTCAGTCAGTCTCAGTCAGTCTCAGTCAGTCTGAGTCAGTCTCAGTCAGTCTCAGTCAGTCTCAGTCAGTCTCAGTCAGTCTCAGTCAGTCTCAGTCAGTCTCAGTCAGTCTCAGTCAGTCTCAGTCAGTCTCAGTCAGTCTCAGTCAGTCTCAGTCTGTCAGTCTCAGTCTGTCAGTCTCAGTCAGTCTCAGTCAGTCTTAGTCAGTCTCAGTCAGTCTCAGTCAGTCACAGTCTCAATCAGTCTCAGTCTATCTCAGTCTGAGTCAGTCTCAGTCTGAGTCAGTCTCAGTCTGAGTCAGTCTGAGTCAGTCTGAGTCAGTCTCAGTCAGTCTCAGTCAGTCTCAGTCAGTCTCAGTCAGTCTTAGTCTCAGTCAGTCTCAGTCTCAGTCAGTCACAGTCAGTCTGAGTCAGTCTCAGTCAGTCTCAGTCTCAGTCAGTCTCAGTCAGTCAGTCTCAGTCAGTCTCAGTCAGTCTCAGTCAGTCTCAGTCAGTCTCAGTCAGTCTCAGTCTCAGTCAGTCTCAGTCAGTCTCAGTCAGTCTCAGTCAGTCTCAGTCTCAGTCAGTCTCAGTCTGTCAGTCTCAGTCTGTCTCAGTCAGTCTCAGTCTCAGTCAGTCTCAGTCAGTCTCAGTCAGTCTCAGTCAGTCTGTCAGTCTCAGTCAGTCTCAGTCAGTCTCAGTCAGTCTCAGTCTCAGTCAGTCTCAGTCAGTCTCAGTCAGTCTCAGTCAGTCTCAGTCAGTCTCAGTCAGTCTCAGTCAGTCTCAGTCTCAGTCAGTCTCAGTCTCAGTCAGTCTCAGTCAGTCTCAGTCAGTCTCAGTCAGTCTCAGTCAGTCTCAGTCAGTCTGTCAGTCTCAGTCAGTCTCAGTCAGTCTCAGTCAGTCTCAGTCTCAGTCAGTCTCAGTCAGTCTCAGTCAGTCTCAGTCAGTCTCAGTCAGTCTCAGTCAGTCTCAGTCTCAGTCAGTCTCAGTCAGTCTCAGTCAGTCTCAGTCTCAGTCAGTCTCAGTCAGTCAGTCTCAGTCAGTCTCAGTCTCAGTCAGTCACAGTCAGTCTCAGTCAGTCTCAGTCAGTCTCAGTCAGTCTCAGTCAGTCTCAGTCAGTCTGTCAGTCTCAGTCAGTCTCAGTCTCAGTCAGTCTCAGTCTCAGTCAGTCTCAGTCTCAGTCAGTCTCAGTCTCAGTCAGTCTCAGTCTCAGTCAGTCTCAGTCAGTCTCAGTCAGTCTCAGTCAGTCTCAGTCAGTCTCAGTCAGTCTCAGTCAGTCTCAGTCTGTCAGTCTCAGTCTGTCAGTCTCAGTCTGTCAGTCTTAGTCTCAGTCACTCAGTCAGTCTCAGTCAGTCTCAGTCAGTCTCAGTCTCAGTCTCAGTCAGTCTCAGTCAGTCTCAGTCAGTCTCAGTCGGTCTCAGTCAGTCTCAGTCTCAGTCAGTCTCAGTCAGTCAGTCTCAGTCAGTCTCAGTCAGTCTCAGTCTCAGTCAGTCTCAGTCAGTCTTAGTCTCAGTCAGTCTCAGTCTCAGTCAGTCTCAGTCAGTCAGTCACAGTCAGTCACAGTCAGTCAGTCACAGTCAGTCACAGTCAGTCACAGTCAGTCACAGTCAGTCACAGTCAGTCACAGTCAGTCTCAGTCTGTCAGTCTCAGTCAGTCTGTCAGTCTCAGTCTCAGTCAGTCTCAGTCAGTCTCAGTCAGTCTCAGTCTCAGTCAGTCTCAGTCAGTCTCAGTCAGTCTTAGTCTCAGTCAGTCTCAGTCAGTCTCAGTCTGTCAGTCTCAGTCTGTCTCAGTCAGTCTCAGTCTCAGTCAGTCTCAGTCAGTCTCAGTCAGTCTCAGTCAGTCACAGTCAGTCACAGTCAGTCTCAGTCAATCTCAGTCAGTCTCAGTCAGTCTCAGTCAGTCACAGTCAGTCACAGTCAGTCACAGTCAGTCTCAGTCTGTCAGTCTCAGTCAGTCTCAGTCTCAGTCAGTCTCAGTCAGTCTCTTTTTTTTTTTAAATCCTTTTTATTAATGGATATCACAGGCAGGATTAAACAGAACAATCATAATTTTGTTGTACATAATTTCCAATAATTTTTAAAGATTATTACAAAAAGCGGTTTACCATAGCTGGTAAATGATAATCAATCCTCAGGCAGACAAAAGAAATATAAAGGGGGTTTAAACAAGTAAATACAATCTTGTCTGATTTTGAGTTAAACACAACTTCAAATCAGGTTAGTTAATGTCGGGTATATAAAACATGTCTCCCCATATTCTCTCTACTTTAGTCATTGCTTTCACTCCTCTTTTCCTGGCTAACGATAGCTCCATATGATGTATCTCTTTAACCAAGCACCACCATTCATTCACATTAGGTGCTTGTTCAGCTATCCAAGCTCTAGCCAAAACCAGCCTTGCGCATGCCAACACAATAAAAATTAGATCTTGAAAAGGTGTAGGGTTAGTCTGTATACCTAGCAGTATCATTTCAGAAGTTAAAGGTGCATCAATTAGCAATTTCAATCTCAATATCTTCCCTATACTATTCCAAAATGAAGCTAGCGCTGGGCATAGAGCCAACATATGTTCTAGATCAGCCGCTTGTAAATGGCATTTGGGGCATTTGGTTCGATCGTTAGAGCCATTATTCAAGGACCATTTGCTTATTTGCAGAGGAGTGTAGTAAAGTTGGCAGATTGTTTTATATGCTTGCAGTTTTAAGCTCGAAGAATGAACCAGCGTATCAATTTTCTTTAAGGAGTAAGATATTTCTTTTGAAGTGATACCTGTTGGAAAGCAAAGGGCCCATTTCTCTGCTATTTTTGGACACTCGTCTGGTTTAGTTTCGGTAAGGTATTTGTATCCCTCACTAATGGTTACTATTTGGTTTTCTTCTCCCTTGTACAAACATTGCCAAAAATCCGAATCCAGAATCTCTTTCATTTTTAATTTTCTTACCAAAAAATCATGAATTTGTGTGTATTTAAAGTAAGTATGTTCTGGTAATTTGTACAATAAACTTAATGTTTCAAACTCCAAAAAGCCTGAGGAACCATAAAGATCCCCAAGTTTCGATATACCTTGACTCTCCCATATTTTACACCCGGAATCAGAAAAAATACTAGGTAAGCCTGGGTTGTTCCAAAGACTTAAGAGTGGGTGGTAAAATGATAGCTCATTCTGATTCATAAGTATCCTCCAGATGTTAATTATGTCCTTTGCAGTCTTAAACCTCACTCTTTTGAAGTAATTTGGATCATTACTTCTAGCCAAAAACTGCAAGCATTCTGGCCCCAGCATGAATTGATGAAAAAAGTATGGGTTATTGGAATTAAATAAGCTCTGTATCCGCCCCAAAAATGATGCGATATAATACGATCGGAAATCTGGGAAATTAAGCCCTCCTTTTATAAACGGAAGTTTCAGAGAGGAAAGTGCTCTTCGGTTCTTTTTATAGCCCCAAATGAAGCTGCCCAGTATACCATCTAGTTTTCTGAAAAAGACTGTGTTTATTTTCAAGGGTATACATCTGAATAAGTATAGGAATTTGGGCAAGATATTCATTTTAATAAGGTTGATTCTCCCAATAAGATTTAAAGGTGCCTTATGCCATTTTTTAAGGAGGGCCTCAGTTTCTTTTAATAAAGCATCGTAGTTCAGTATATTAATTTCCCTTATATTGGATGTTAGCTTGATGCCCAGGTAAGTAGCGGAATAACTTACTCCTACCACAGGTATTATCGGTTTGTAATTAGCTATTATTTGTGTCTTATCTAGGTTTAGCTTATAACCTGAAACTTTTCCGAAGGCTTCTGCCTCTTTTACTATACCTAACATGGATTCGGTCACGTCGCTTGTATAAATTGCCAAATCATCGGCGTATGCTGTTATTTTAAGAGAATTTGCCCCGAATTTAAATGGTTTTATCATCATTTGAAGCTGTATGGCATTGATAAAAGGTTCCATAGAGAGGGCAAATAAAAGGGGTGATAAAGGGCAACCCTGCCGAGTTCCTCTTCTAATGGGGAATTTAGTAGAAAGTAGGCAGTCGTATCCAATTAATGCACTAGGTAAATAATAAAGTGCTTTTATCTTGGTAATAAACTTACTTTTAAACCCCATTGCTTTCAAAACTGACCACAGGTAGTCCCACCCCACTCGGTCAAATGCTTTTTCAGCATCAAGTAGTATAATACCGAGTGGGGTGGAGTTAACTGCGGCCATGTCAAGCACTGTGATGGCCGTATTTGCATGCTGCGTCGTATCTCTACCTGATACGAAACCATGCTGATGTTTGCTAACCATTCTCGGCATAACAGGGGACAGTCTCAAAGCTAATAATTTGGCAAAGAGCTTGGCATCCGCATTGATCAAAGAGATTGGACGATAAGATCCACATTCCATGGGATTTTTATTCTTTTTCAAAAAAAATATAATTTTAGCGGTGTTCCAGGATGACGGGGCCCCTTCTTCTGTAGCAATCTGATTAATAACTAAACAAAGTATAGGCACAAGCTCTTCCCAGCATAATTTATAAATTTCAATCGGAAGAGTGTCATCTCCGGTCTCAGTCTCAGTCAGTCTCAGTCAGTCTCAGTCAGTCTCAGTCAGTCTCAGTCAGTCTCAGTCAGTCTCAGTCAGTCTCAGTCTGTCTCAGTCAGTCTCAGTCTGTCAGTCTCAGTCTGTCAGTCTCAGTCTGTCAGTCTTAGTCTGTCAGTCTCAGTCAGTCTCAGTCAGTCTCAGTCAGTCTCAGTCAGTCTCAGTCAGTCTCAGTCAGTCTCAGTCAGTCTCAGTCTCAGTCTCAGTCAGTCTCAGTCGGTCTCAGTCAGTCTCAGTCAGTCTCAGTCTCAGTCAGTCTCAGTCAGTCTCAGTCTCAGTCTCAGTCAGTCTCAGTCAGTCTCAGTCTGTCTCAGTCAGTCTCAGTCTGTCAGTCTCAGTCTGTCAGTCTCAGTCTGTCAGTCTTAGTCTCAGTCAGTCTCAGTCAGTCTCAGTCAGTCTCAGTCAGTCTCAGTCAGTCTCAGTCAGTCTCAGTCAGTCTCAGTCTCAGTCTCAGTCAGTCTCAGTCAGTCTCAGTCAGTCTCAGTCGGTCTCAGTCAGTCTCAGTCTCAGTCAGTCTCAGTCAGTCAGTCTCAGTCAGTCTCAGTCAGTCTCAGTCTGTCTCAGTCAGTCTCAGTCTGTCAGTCTCAGTCTGTCAGTCTCAGTCTGTCAGTCTTAGTCTGTCAGTCTCAGTCTCAGTCAGTCTCAGTCAGTCTCAGTCAGTCTCAGTCTCAGTCTCAGTCAGTCTCAGTCGGTCTCAGTCAGTCTCAGTCAGTCTCAGTCTCAGTCAGTCTCAGTCAGTCTCAGTCTCAGTCTCAGTCAGTCTCAGTCAGTCTCAGTCTGTCTCAGTCAGTCTCAGTCTGTCAGTCTCAGTCTGTCAGTCTCAGTCTGTCAGTCTCAGTCTGTCAGTCTTAGTCTCAGTCAGTCTCAGTCAGTCTCAGTCAGTCTCAGTCAGTCTCAGTCAGTCTCAGTCAGTCTCAGTCAGTCTCAGTCAGTCTCAGTCAGTCTCAGTCTCAGTCTCAGTCAGTCTCAGTCGGTCTCAGTCAGTCTCAGTCAGTCTCAGTCAGTCTCAGTCTCAGTCAGTCTCAGTCTCAGTCAGTCTCAGTCAGTCTCAGTCTGTCTCAGTCAGTCTCAGTCTGTCAGTCTCAGTCTGTCAGTCTCAGTCTGTCAGTCTTAGTCTCAGTCAGTCTCAGTCAGTCTCAGTCAGTCTCAGTCAGTCTCAGTCAGTCTCAGTCAGTCTCAGTCAGTCTCAGTCTCAGTCTCAGTCAGTCTCAGTCAGTCTCAGTCAGTCTCAGTCGGTCTCAGTCAGTCTCAGTCTCAGTCAGTCTCAGTCAGTCAGTCTCAGTCAGTCTCAGTCAGTCTCAGTCAGTCTCAGTCAGTCTTAGTCAGTCTCAGTCAGTCTCAGTCAGTCTCAGTCAGTCTCAGTCAGTCTCAGTCAGTCTCAGTCAGTCTGTCAGTCTCAGTCAGTCTCAGTCAGTCTCAGTCAGTCTCAGTCTCAGTCAGTCTCAGTCAGTCTCAGTCAGTCTCAGTCAGTCTCAGTCAGTCTCAGTCAGTCTCAGTCAGTCTCAGTCAGTCTCAGTCAGTCTCAGTCAGTCTCAGTCAGTCTCAGTCAGTCTCAGTCAGTCTCAGTCTGTCAGTCTCAGTCTGTCAGTCTCAGTCAGTCTCAGTCAGTCTTAGTCAGTCTCAGTCAGTCTCAGTCAGTCACAGTCTCAATCAGTCTCAGTCTATCTCAGTCTGAGTCAGTCTCAGTCTGAGTCAGTCTGAGTCAGTCTGAGTCAGTCTGAGTCAGTCTGAGTCAGTCTCAGTCAGTCTCAGTCAGTCTCAGTCAGTCTCAGTCAGTCTCAGTCAGTCTTAGTCTCAGTCAGTCTCAGTCTCAGTCAGTCACAGTCAGTCTGAGTCAGTCTCAGTCAGTCTCAGTCTCAGTCAGTCTCAGTCAGTCAGTCTCAGTCAGTCTCAGTCAGTCTCAGTCAGTCTCAGTCAGTCTCAGTCAGTCTCAGTCAGTCTCAGTCAGTCTCAGTCTCAGTCAGTCTCAGTCAGTCTCAGTCAGTCTCAGTCAGTCTCAGTCAGTCTCAGTCAGTCTCAGTCTCAGTCAGTCTCAGTCTGTCAGTCTCAGTCTGTCTCAGTCAGTCTCAGTCTCAGTCAGTCTCAGTCAGTCTCAGTCAGTCTCAGTCAGTCTGTCAGTCTCAGTCAGTCTCAGTCAGTCTCAGTCAGTCTCAGTCAGTCTCAGTCAGTCTCAGTCAGTCTCAGTCTCAGTCAGTCTCAGTCAGTCTCAGTCAGTCTCAGTCAGTCTCAGTCTCAGTCAGTCTCAGTCTCAGTCAGTCTCAGTCTCAGTCAGTCTCAGTCAGTCTCAGTCAGTCTCAGTCAGTCTCAGTCAGTCTCAGTCAGTCTCAGTCAGTCTCAGTCAGTCACAGTCAGTCTGAGTCAGTCTCAGTCAGTCTCAGTCAGTCTCAGTCAGTCAGTCTCAGTCAGTCTCAGTCAGTCTCAGTCAGTCTCAGTCAGTCTCAGTCAGTCTCAGTCTCAGTCAGTCTCAGTCAGTCTCAGTCAGTCTCAGTCAGTCTCAGTCAGTCTCAGTCAGTCTCAGTCAGTCTCAGTCAGTCTCAGTCAGTCTCAGTCTCAGTCAGTCTCAGTCAGTCTCAGTCAGTCTCAGTCTCAGTCAGTCTCAGTCAGTCTCAGTCAGTCTCAGTCAGTCTGTCAGTCTCAGTCAGTCTCAGTCAGTCTCAGTCAGTCTCAGTCAGTCTCAGTCTCAGTCAGTCTCAGTCAGTCTCAGTCAGTCTCAGTCTCAGTCAGTCTCAGTCAGTCTCAGTCAGTCTCAGTCAGTCTCAGTCAGTCTCAGTCAGTCTCAGTCAGTCTCAGTCAGTCTCAGTCTCAGTCAGTCTCAGTCTCAGTCAGTCTCAGTCAGTCTCAGTCAGTCTCAGTCAGTCACAGTCAGTCACAGTCAGTCTCAGTCAGTCTCAGTCAGTCTCAGTCTCAGTCAGTCTCAGTCAGTCTCAGTCAGTCTTAGTCTCAGTCAGTCTCAGTCTCAGTCAGTCTCAGTCAGTCTCAGTCTCAGTCTCAGTCAGTCTCAGTCAGTCTCAGTCAGTCTCAGTCAGTCTCAGTCAGTGAGTCACAGTCAGTCACAGTCAGTCTCAGTGTGTCAGTCTCAGTCAGTCTCAGTCAGTCTCAGTCAGTCTCAGTCAGTCTCAGTCAGTCTCAGTCAGTCTCAGTCAGTCTCAGTCTGAGTCAGTCTCAGGGTCAGTCAGTCTCAGTCTCAGTCAGTCTCAGTCAGTCTGTCAGTCTCAGTCAGTCTGTCAGTCTCAGTCAGTCTCAGTCAGTCTCAGTCAGTCTCAGTCAATCTCAGTCAGTCTCAGTCAGTCTCAGTCAGTCTCAGTCAGTCTCAGTCTCAGTCAGTCTCAGTCAGTCTCAGTCAGTCTCAGTCAGTCTCAGTCAGTCTCAGTCAGTCTCAGTCAGTCTCAGTCTCAGTCAGTCTCAGTCAGTCACAGTCAGTCTCAGTCAGTCTCAGTCAGTCTCAGTCAGTCTCAGTCTGAGTCAGTCTCAGTCTGAGTCAGTCTTAGTCTCAGTCAGTCTCAGTCTCAGTCAGTCTCAGTCAGTCTCAGTCAGTCTCAGTATCAGTCAGTCTCAGTCAGTCTCAGTCAGTCTCAGTCTCAGTCAGTCTCAGTCTCAGTCAGTCTCAGTCTCAGTCAGTCTCAGTCTCAGTCAGTCTCAGTCAGTCTGAGTCAGTCTCAGTCAGTCTCAGTCAGTCTCAGTCAGTCTCAGTCAGTCTCATGTCAGTCTCAGTCTCAGTCAGTCTCAGTCAGTCTCAGTCAGTCTCAGTCAGTCTCAGTCAGTCTCAGTCAGTCTCAGTCAGTCTTAGTCTCAGTCAGTCTCAGTCTCAGTCAGTCTCAGTCAGTCTCAGTCAGTCTCAGTCAGTCTCAGTCTCAGTCAGTCCCAGTCAGTCTCAGTCAGTCTCAGTCTCAGTCAGTCTCAGTCAGTCTGTCAGTCTCAGTCAGTCTCAGTCAGTCTCCGTCTCAGTCAGTCTCAGTCAGTCTCAGTCTCAGTCAGTCTCAGTCTGTCTCAGTCTCAGTCAGTCTCAGTCAGTCTCAGTCAGTCTCAGTCAGTCTCAGTCTCAGTCAGTCTCAGTCAGTCTCAGTCAGTCCTAGTCAGTCCTAGTCAGTCTCAGTCAGTCTCAGTCAGTCTCAGTCAGTCTCAGTCAGTCCCAGTCAGTCACAGTCAGTCACAGTCAGTCTCAGTCAGTCTCAGTCAGTCTGTGAGTCTCAGTCTGTCAGTCTCAGTCAGTCTCAGTCAGTCTCAGTCAGAGTCAGTCTCAGTCAGTCTCAGTCAGTCTCAGTCAGTCACAGTCAGTCTCAGTCAGTCTCAGTCAGTCTCAGTCAGTCTCAGTCAGTCTCAGTCTCAGTCAGTCTCAGTCAGTCTCAGTCAGTCTCAGTCAGTCACAGTCAGTCTCAGTCAGTCTCAGTCAATCTCAGTCAGTCTCAGTCAGTCTCAGTCAGTCTCAGTCAGTCTCAGTCAGTCTCAGTCTCAGTCAGTCTCAGTCAGTCTCAGTCAGTCTCAGTCAGTCTCAGTCAGTCTCAGTCAGTCTTAGTCTCAGTCAGTCTCAGTCTCAGTCAGTCTCAGTCAGTCTCAGTCAGTCTCAGTCAGTCTCAGTCTCAGTCAGTCTCAGTCAGTCTCAGTCAGTCTCAGTCAGTCTCAGTCAGTCTCAGTCAGTCTCAGTCAGTCTTAGTCTCAGTCAGTCTCAGTCTCAGTCAGTCTCAGTCAGTCTCAGTCAGTCTCAGTCTCAGTCAGTCCCAGTCAGTCTCAGTCAGTCTCAGTCTCAGTCAGTCTCAGTCAGTCTCAGTCAGTCTCAGTCAGTCTCAGTCAGTCTCAGTCAGTCTCAGTCAGTCTCAGTCAGTCACAGTCAGTCACAGTCAGTCCTAGTCAGTCTCAGTCAGTCTCAGTCAGTCTCAGTCAGTCTCAGTCAGTCTCAGTCAGTCTCAGTCAGTCTCAGTCAGTCTCAGTCAGTCTCAGTCAGTCACAGTCAGTCACAGTCAGTCACAGTCAGTCTCAGTCAGTCTCAGTCAGTCTCAGTCAGTCTCGTCCAGTCTCAGTCAGTTTCAGTCTCAGTCAGTCTCAGTAAGTCTCAGTCAGTCTCAGTCAGTCTCAGTCAGTCTCAGTCTCAGTCTCAGTCAGTCTCAGTCAGTCTCAGTCAGTCTCAGTCTCAGTCAGTCTCAGTCAGTCTCAGTCAGTCTCAGTCAGTCTCAGTCAGTCTCAGTCTCAGTCTCAGTCAGTCTCAGTCAGTCTCAGTCAGTCTCAGTCAGTCTCGTCCAGTCTCAGTCAGTCTCAGTCTCAGTCAGTCTCAGTCAGTCTCAGTCAGTCTCAGTCAGTCTCAGTCTCAGTCTCAGTCAGTCTCAGTCAGTCTCAGTCAGTCTCAGTCAGTCTCAGTCAGTCTCAGTCAGTCTCAGTCAGTCTCAGTCAGTCTCAGTCAGTCTCAGTCAGTCACAGTCAGTCTCAGTCAGTCTGTGAGTCTCAGTCTGTCAGTCTCAGTCAGTCTCAGTCAGTCTCAGTCAGAGTCAGTCTCAGTCAGTCTCAGTCAGTCTCAGTCAGTCTCAGTCAGTCACAGTCAGTCTCAGTCAGTCTCAGTCAGTCTCAGTCAGTCTCAGTCTCAGTCAGTCTCAGTCTCAGTCAGTCTCAGTCAGTCTCAGTCAGTCTCAGTCAGTCTCAGTCAGTCTCAGTCAGTCTCAGTCAGTCTCAGTCAGTCTCAGTCAGTCTCAGTCAGTCTCAGTCTCAGTCAGTCTCAGTCAGAGTCAGTCTCAGTCAGTCTCAGTCAGTCTCAGTCAGTCTCAGTCAGTCACAGTCAGTCTCAGTCAGTCTCAGTCAGTCTCAGTCAGTCTCAGTCTCAGTCAGTCTCAGTCAGTCTCAGTCAGTCACAGTCAGTCTAAGTCAGTCTCAGTCAGTCTCAGTCAGTCTCAGTCTCAGTCAGTCAGTCTCAGTCAGTCTCAGTCAGTCTCAGTCAGTCTCAGTCAGTCTCAGTCAGTCTCAGTCAGTCTCAGTCAGTCTCAGTCAGTCTCAGTCTCAGTCAGTCTCAGTCAGTCTCAGTCAGTCTCAGTCTCAGTCAGTCTCAGTCAGTCTCAGTCAGTCTCAGTCTGTCTCAGTCAGTCTCAGTCTCAGTCTGTCAGTCTCAGTGTCTCAGTCAGTCTCAGTCAGTCTCAGTCAGTCTCAGTCTCAGTCTCAGTCTCAGTCAGTCTCAGTCAGTCTCAGTCTCAGTCAGTCTCAGTCAGTCTCAGTCAGTCTCAGTCTCAGTCAGTCTCAGTCAGTCTCAGTCTCAGTCTGTCAGTCTCAGTCAGTCAGTCTCAGTCAGTCTCAGTCAGTCTCAGTCTCAGTCAGTCTCAGTCTCAGTCAGTCTCAGTCAGTCTCAGTCAGTCTCAGTCAGTCTCAGTCAGTCTCTGTCAGTCTGTCAGTCTCAGTCAGTCACAGTCAGTCTCAGTCAGTCTCAGTCAGTCTCGTCCAGTTTCAGTCAGTTTCAGTCTCAGTCAGTCTCAGTCAGTCTCAGTCTCAGTCAGTCTCAGTCAGTCTCAGTCAGTCTCAGTCAGTCTCAGTCTCAGTCTCAGTCAGTCTCAGTCAGTGTCAGTCTCAGTCAGTCTCAGTCAGTCTCAGTCAGTCTCAGTCAGTCTGTCAGTCTCAGTCAGTCTCAGTCAGTCTCAGTCAGTCTCAGTCTCAGTCAGTCTCAGTCAGTCTCAGTCAGTCTCAGTCAGTCTCAGTCAGTCTCAGTCAGTCTCAGTCTCAGTCAGTCTCAGTCAGTCTCAGTCTCAGTCTCAGTCAGTCTCAGTCAGTCTCAGTCAGTCTCAGTCTCAGTCAGTCTCAGTCAGTCTCAGTCAGTCTCAGTCAGTCTCAGTCAGTCTCAGTCAGTCTGTCAGTCTCAGTCAGTCTCAGTCAGAGTCAGTCTGTCAGTCTCAGTCAGTCTCAGTCAGTCTCAGTCAGTCTCAGTCAGTCTGTCAGTCTCAGTCAGTCTTTCAGTCACAGTCAGTCTCAGTCAGTCTCAGTCAGTCTCAGTCAGTCTCAGTCAGTCTCAGTCAGTCTCAGTCAGTCTCAGTCAGTCTCAGTCTCAGTCAGTCTCAGTCTCAGTCAGTCTCAGTCAGTCTCAGTCAGTCTCAGTCAGTCACAGTCAGTCACAGTCAGTCTCAGTCAGTCTCAGTCAGTCTCAGTCAGTCTCAGTCTGAGTCAGTCTGAGTCAGTCTCAGTCTGAGTCAGTCTCAGTCTGAGTCAGTCTCAGTCTGAGTCAGTCTCAGTCTGAGTCAGTCTCAGTCAGTCTCCGTCAGTCTCAGTCAGTCTGTCGGTCAGTCTCAGTCAGTCTCAGTCAGTCACAGTCAGTCACAGTCAGTCTCAGTCAGTCTCAGTCAGTCTCAGTCAGTCTGTCAGTCTCAGTCAGTCTGTCAGTCTCAGTCAGTCTCAGTCAGAGTCAGTCTCAGTCAGTCTCAGTCAGAGTCAGTCTCAGTCAGTCTCAGTCAGTCTCAGTCAGTCTCAGTCAGTCTGTCAGTCTCAGTCAGTCTCAGTCAGAGTCAGTCTCAGTCAGTCTCAGTCAGTCTCAGTCAGTCTCAGTCAGTCTCAGTCAGTCTCAGTCAGTCTCAGTCAGTCTCAGTCAGTCTCAGTCAGTCTGTCAGTCTCAGTCAGTCTCAGTCAGAGTCAGTCTCAGTCAGTCTCAGTCAGTCTCAGTCAGTCTCAGTCAGTCTCAGTCAGTCTCAGTCAGTCTCAGTCTCAGTCAGTCTCAGTCAGTCTCAGTCAGTCTGTCAGTCTCAGTCAGTCTGTCAGTCTCAGTCAGAGTCAGTCTCAGTCAGTCTCAGTCAGTCTCAGTCAGTCTCAGTCAGTCTCAGTCAGTCTCAGTCAGTCTCAGTCAGTCTGTCAGTCTCAGTCAGTCTCAGTCAGTCTCAGTCAGTCTCAGTCAGTCTGTCAGTCTCAGTCAGTCTCAGTCAGTCTCAGTCAGTCTGTCAGTCAGTCTCAGTCAGTCTGTCAGTCACAGTCAGTCTCAGTCAGTCTCAGTCAGTCTCAGTCAGTCTCAGTCAGTCCCAGTCAGTCACAGTCAGTCTCAGTCAGTCTCAGTCAGTCTCAGTCAGTCTGTCAGTCTCAGTCAGTCTGTCAGTCTCAGTCAGTCTCAGTCAGTCCCAGTCAGTCACAGTCAGTCTCAGTCAGTCTCAGTCAGTCTCAGTCAGTCTCAGTCAGTCTCAGTCAGTCACAGTCAGTCTCAGTCAGTCTCAGTCAGTCTCAGTCAGTCTCAGTCAGTCTCAGTCAGTCTCAGTCAGTCTCAGTCAGTCAGTCTGTCAGTCTCAGTCAGTCTGTCAGTCTCAGTCAGTCTCAGTCAGTCTGTCAGTCTCAGTCAGTCTCAGTCAGTCTGTCAGTCTCCGTCAGTCTCAGTCAGTCAGTCTCAGTCTCAGTCAGTCTGTCGGTCAGTCTCAGTCAGTCTCAGTCAGTCTCAGTCAGTCTCAGTCAGTCTCAGTCAGTCTCAGTCAGTCTCAGTCAGTCTCAGTCAGTCTCAGTCAGTCTGTCAGTCTCAGTCAGTCTGTCAGTCTCAGTCAGTCTCAGTCAGAGTCAGTCTCAGTCAGTCTCAGTCAGTCTCAGTCAGTCTCAGTCAGTCTCAGTCAGTCTCAGTCAGTCTCAGTCAGTCTCAGTCAGTCTCAGTCAGTCTCAGTCAGTCTGTCAGTCTGTCAGTCTGTCAGTCTCAGTCAGTCTCAGTCAGTCTCAGTCAGTCTCAGTCAGTCTCAGTCAGTCTGTCAGTCTCAGTCAGTCTCAGTCAGAGTCAGTCTCAGTCAGTCTCAGTCAGTCTCAGTCAGTCTCAGTCAGTCTCAGTCAGTCTCATTCAGTCTCATTCAGTCTCAGTCTCAGTCAGTCTCAGTCTCAGTCTGTCTCAGTCAGTCTCAGTCAGTCTCAGTCTCAGTCAGTCTCAGTCTCAGTCAGTCTCAGTCTCAGTCAGTCTCAGTCTCAGTCAGTCTCAGTCAGTCTCAGTCAGTCTCAGTCAGTCTCAGTCAGTCTGTCAGTCTCAGTCAGTCTCAGTCAGAGTCAGTCTCAGTCAGTCTCAGTCAGTCTCAGTCAGTCTCAGTCACTCAGTCAGTCTGTCAGTCTCAGTCAGTCTCAGTCAGAGTCAGTCTCAGTCAGTCTCAGTCAGTCTCAGTCAGTCTCAGTCAGTCTCAGTCAGTCTGTCAGTCTCAGTCAGTCTCAGTCAGTCTGTCAGTCTCAGTCAGTCTCAGTCAGTCTGTCAGTCTCAGTCAGTCTCAGTCTGTCTCATTCAGTCTCAGTCAGTCTCAGTCAGTCTGTCAGTCACAGTCAGTCTCAGTCAGTCTCAGTCAGTCTGTCAGTCACAGTCAGTCTCAGTCAGTCTCAGTCAGTCTCAGTCAGTCCCAGTCAGTCCCAGTCAGTCACAGTCAGTCTCAGTCAGTCTCAGTCAGTCTCAGTCAGTCTGTCAGTCTCAGTCAGTCTCAGTCAGTCTGTCAGTCTCCGTCAGTCTCAGTCAGTCAGTCTCAGTCTCAGTCAGTCTGTCGGTCAGTCTCAGTCAGTCTCAGTCAGTCACAGTCAGTCACAGTCAGTCTCAGTCAGTCTCAGTCAGTCTCAGTCAGTCTCAGTCAGTCTCAGTCAGTCTCTGTCAGTCTCAGTCAGTCTGTCAGTCTCAGTCAGAGTCAGTCTCAGTCAGTCTCAGTCAGTCTCAGTCAGTCTCAGTCAGTCTCAGTCAGTCTCAGTCAGTCTGTCAGTCTCAGTCAGTCTCAGTCAGAGTCAGTCTCAGTCAGTCTCAGTCAGTCTCAGTCAGTCTCAGTCAGTCTCAGTCAGTCTCATTCAGTCTCAGTCTCAGTCAGTCTCAGTCAGTCTCAGTCAGTCTCAGTCAGTCTCAGTCAGTCTCAGTCAGTCTCATTCAGTCTCATTCAGTCTCAGTCTCAGTCAGTCTCAGTCAGTCTCAGTCAGTCTCAGTCAGTCTCAGTCAGTCTCAGTCAGTCTCAGTCAGTCTCAGTCAGTCTCAGTCAGTCTCAGTCAGTCTGTCAGTCTGTCAGTCTCAGTCAGAGTCAGTCTCAGTCAGTCTCAGTCAGTCTCAGTCAGTCTCAGTCAGTCTCAGTCAGTCTCAGTCAGTCTGTCAGTCTCAGTCAGTCTCAGTCAGTCTGTCAGTCTCCGTCAGTCTCAGTCAGTCAGTCTCAGTCTCAGTCAGTCTGTCGGTCAGTCTCAGTCAGTCTCAGTCAGTCACAGTCAGTCACAGTCAGTCTCAGTCAGTCTCAGTCAGTCTCAGTCAGTCTCAGTCAGTCTCAGTCAGTCTCATTCAGTCTCATTCAGTCTCAGTCTCAGTCAGTCTCAGTCAGTCTCATTCAGTCTCAGTCTCAGTCAGTCTCAGTCTCAGTCAGTCTCAGTCAGTCTCAGTCAGTCTCAGTCAGTCTCAGTCAGTCTCAGTCAGTCTCAGTCAGTCTCAGTCAGTCTCAGTCAGTCTCAGTCAGTCTCAGTCAGTCTGTCAGTCTCAGTCAGTCTCAGTCAGAGTCAGTCTCAGTCAGTCTCAGTCAGTCTCAGTCAGTCTCAGTCAGTCTCAGTCACTCAGTCAGTCTCAGTCAGTCTCAGTCAGTCTCAGTCAGTCTGTCAGTCTCAGTCAGTCTCAGTCAGTCTCAGTCAGTCTCAGTCAGTCTCAGTCTCAGTCAGTCTCAGTCTCAGTCAGTCTCAGTCAGTCTGTCAGTCTCAGTCAGTCTCAGTCAGTCTGTCAGTCTCCGTCAGTCTCAGTCAGTCAGTCTCAGTCTCAGTCAGTCTCAGTCAGTCTGTCGGTCAGTCTCAGTCAGTCTCAGTCAGTCACAGTCAGTCACAGTCAGTCACAGTCAGTCTCAGTCAGTCTCAGTCAGTCTCAGTCAGTCTCAGTCAGTCTGTCAGTCTCAGTCAGTCTCAGTCAGTCTCAGTCAGTCTCAGTCAGTCTCAGTCAGTCTGTCAGTCTCAGTCAGTCTCAGTCAGTCTCAGTCAGTCTGTCAGTCACAGTCAGTCTCAGTCAGTCTCAGTCAGTCTCAGTCAGTCTCAGTCAGTCTCAGTCAGAGTCAGTCTCAGTCAGTCTCAGTCAGTCTCAGTCAGTCTCAGTCAGTCTGTCAGTCTCAGTCAGTCTCAGTCAGAGTCAGTCTCAGTCAGTCTCAGTCAGAGTCAGTCTCAGTCAGTCTCAGTCAGTCTCAGTCAGTTTCAGTCAGTCTCAGTCAGTCTCAGTCTCAGTCAGTCTCAGTCAGTCTCAGTCTCAGTCAGTCTCAGTCAGTCTTAGTCTCAGTCAGTCTCAGTCTCAGTCAGTCTCAGTCAGTCTCAGTCTCAGTCTCAGTCAGTCTCAGTCAGTCTCAGTCAGTCTCAGTCAGTCTCAGTCTCAGTCAGTCTCAGTCAGTCTCAGTCAGTCTCAGTCTCAGTCAGTCTCAGTCAGTCTCAGTCAGTCTGTCAGTCTGTCAGTCTCAGTCAGTCTCAGTCAGTCTCAGTCTCAGTCAGTCTCAGTCAGTCTCAGTCAGTCTCAGTCTCAGTCAGTCTCAGTCAGTCTCAGTCAGTCTCAGTCTCAGTCTCAGTCTCAGTCAGTCTCAGTCAGTCTCAGTCAGTCTCAGTCTCAGTCAGTCTCAGTCAGTCTCAGTCAGTCTCAGTCAGTCTCAGTCAGTCTCAGTCAGTCTCAGTCAGTCTCAGTCAGTCTGTCAGTCTGTCAGTCTCAGTCAGTCTCAGTCAGTCTCAGTCTCAGTCAGTCTCAGTCAGTCTCAGTCAGTCTCAGTCTCAGTCAGTCTCAGTCAGTCTCAGTCAGTCTCAGTCTCAGTCTCAGTCAGTCTCAGTCAGTCTCAGTCAGTCTCAGTCTCAGTCAGTCTCAGTCAGTCTCAGTCAGTCTCAGTCAGTCTCAGTCAGTCTGTCAGTCTGTCAGTCTCAGTCAGTCTCAGTCAGTCTCAGTCAGTCTCAGTCAGTTTCAGTCAGTCTCAGTCACTCAGTCAGTCTCAGTCAGTCTGTCAGTCTCAGTCAGTCTCAATCAGTCTCAGTCTCAGTCAGTCTCAGTCAGTCTCAGTCAGTCTCAGTCAGTCTCAGTCAGTCTGTCAGTCTCAGTCAGTCTCAGTCAGTCTGTCAGTCTCAGTCAGTCTCAGTCAGTCTCATTCAGTCTCAGTCAGTCTCAGTCAGTCTGTCAGTCTCAGTCAGTCTCAGTCAGTCTGTCAGTCACAGTCAGTCACAGTCAGTCTCAGTCAGTCTCAGTCAGTCCCAGTCAGTCCCAGTCAGTCACAGTCAGTCTCAGTCAGTCTCAGTCAGTCTCAGTCAGTCTCAGTCAGTCTCAGTCAGTCTGTCAGTCTCAGTCAGTCTCAGTCAGTCTGTCAGTCTCCGTCAGTCTCAGTCAGTCAGTCTCAGTCTCAGTCAGTCTGTCGGTCAGTCTCAGTCAGTCTCAGTCAGTCACAGTCAGTCACAGTCAGTCTCAGTCAGTCTCAGTCAGTCTCAGTCAGTCTCAGTCAGTCTGTCAGTCTCAGTCAGTCTGTCAGTCTCAGTCAGAGTCAGTCTCAGTCAGTCTCAGTCAGTCTTAGTCAGTCTCAGTCAGTCTCAGTCAGTCTCAGTCAGTCTCAGTCAGTCTCAGTCAGTCTGTCAGTCTCAGTCAGTCTCAGTCAGTCTCAGTCAGTCTCAGTCAGTCTCAGTCAGTCTCAGTCAGTCTCATTCAGTCTCAGTCTCAGTCAGTCTCAGTCAGTCTCAGTCAGTCTCAGTCAGTCTCAGTCAGTCTCAGTCTCAGTCAGTCTCAGTCTCAGTCAGTCTCAGTCAGTCTCAGTCCCAGTCAGTCCCAGTCAGTCTCAGTCAGTCTCAGTCAGTCTCAGTCAGTCTCAGTCAGTCTCAGTCAGTCTCAGTCAGTCTCAGTCTCAGTCAGTCTCAGTCTCAGTCAGTCTCAGTCAGTCTGTCAGTCTCAGTCAGTCTCAGTCAGTCTGTCAGTCTCCGTCAGTCTCAGTCAGTCAGTCTCAGTCTCAGTCAGTCTCAGTCAGTCTGTCGGTCAGTCTCAGTCAGTCTCAGTCAGTCACAGTCAGTCACAGTCAGTCACAGTCAGTCTCAGTCAGTCTCAGTCAGTCTCAGTCAGTCTCAGTCAGTCTCAGTCAGTCTCAGTCAGTCTCAGTCAGTCTCAGTCAGTCTGAGTCAGTCTCAGTCAGTCTCAGTCAGTCTCAGTCAGTCTGTCAGTCTCAGTCAGTCTCAGTCAGTCTCAGTCAGTCTCAGTCAGTCTGTCAGTCACAGTCAGTCTGTCAGTCACAGTCAGTCTCAGTCAGTCTCAGTCAGTCCCAGTCAGTCACAGTCAGTCTCAGTCAGTCTCAGTCAGTCTCAGTCAGTCTCAGTAAGTCTCAGTCAGTCTGTCAGTCTCCGTCAGTCTCAGTCAGTCAGTCTCAGTCTCAGTCAGTCTGTCGGTCAGTCTCAGTCAGTCTCAGTCAGTCACAGTCAGTCACAGTCAGTCTCAGTCAGTCTCAGTCAGTCTCAGTCAGTCTCAGTCTCAGTCAGTCTCAGTCAGTCTCAGTCAGTCTCAGTCTCAGTCAGTCTCAGTCTCAGTCAGTCTCAGTCTCAGTCAGTCTCAGTCTCAGTCAGTCTCAGTCAGTCTCAGTCTCAGTCAGTCTCAGTCAGAGTCAGTCTCAGTCAGTCTCAGTCAGTCTCAGTCAGTCTCAGTCAGTCTCAGTCAGTCTCAGTCAGTCTCAGTCAGTCTCAGTCAGTCTCAGTCTCAGTCAGTCTCAGTCAGTCTCAGTCTCAGTCAGTCTCAGTCAGTCTCAGTCAGTCTCAGTCAGTCTCAGTCAGTCTCAGTCAGTCTCAGTCAGTCTCAGTCAGTCTCAGTCTCAGTCAGTCTCAGTCTCAGTCTGTCTCAGTCAGTCTCAGTCAGTCTCAGTCTCAGTCAGTCTCAGTCTCAGTCAGTCTCAGTCAGAGTCAGTCTGTCAGTCTCAGTCAGTCTCAGTCTGTCAGTCTCAGTCAGCCTCAGTCAGTCTCAGTCAGTCTCAGTCAGTCTGTCAGTCTCAGTCTCAGTCAGTCGTAGTCAGTCTCAGTCAGTCTCAGTCTCAGTCACTCTTAGTCTCAGTCAGTCTCAGTCTCAGTCAGTCTCAGTCAGTCTCAGTCTGTCAGTCTCAGTCAGTCTGTCAGTCTCAGTCAGTCTCAGTCTCAGTCAGTCTCAGTCAGTCTCAGTCAGTCTCAGTCAGTCTCAGTCAGTCTCAGTCAGTCTCAGTCTCAGTCAGTCTGTCTCAGTCAGTCAGTCTCAGTCAGTCACAGTCAGTCTCAGTCAGTCTCAGTCAGTCTTAGTCTCAGTCAGTCTCAGTCAGTCTCAGTCAGTCTTAGTCTCAGTCAGTCTCAGTCAGTCTCAGTCAGTCTCAGTCTCAGTCAGTCTCAGTCTGTCAGTCTCAGTCAGTCTCAGTCAGTCGGTCACAGTCTGAGTCTCAGTCAGTCTCAGTCAGTCTCAGTCTGTCAGTCTCAGTCTGAGTCTCCGTCAGTCTCAGTCTCAGTCTCAGTCAGTCTCAGTCAGTCTCAGTCAGTCTCAGTCAGTCTCAGTCAGTCTCAGTCAGTCTCAGTCTCAGTCAGTCTCAGTCAGTCTCAGTCTCAGTCAGTCTCAGTCTGTCAGTCTCAGTCAGTCGGTCACAGTCTGAGTCTCAGTCAGTCTCAGTCAGTCTCAGTCTGTCAGTCTCAGTCTGAGTCTCCGTCAGTCTCAGTCTCAGTCAGTCTCAGTCAGTCTCAGTCAGTCTCAGTCAGTCTCAGTCAGTCTCAGTCAGTCTCAGTCAGTCTCAGTCAGTCTCAGTCTCAGTCAGTCTCAGTCAGTCTCAGTCTCAGTCAGTCTCAGTCAGTCTCAGTCTCAGTCTGTCAGTCTCAGTCTGTCAGTCTCAGTCTCAGTCAGTCTCAGTCAGTCACAGTCAGTCTCAGTCAGTCTCAGTCAGTCTCAGTCTGTCAGTCTCAGTCTGTCAGTCTCAGTCAGTCTCAGTCAGTCTCAGTCTGTCAGTCTCAGTCTGAGTCTCAGTCAGTCAGTCACAGTCAGTCTCAGTCAGTCTCAGTCGGTCTCAGTCTCAGTCAGTCTCAGTCAGTCTCAGTCTCAGTCAGTCTCAGTCTGTCAGTCTCAGTCAGTCGGTCACAGTCTGAGTCTCAGTCAGTCTCAGTCAGTCTCAGTCTCAGTCAGTCTCAGTCAGTCTCAGTCTCAGTCAGTCTCAGTCTCAGTCAGTCTCAGTCAGTCTCAGTCAGTCTCAGTCAGTCTCAGTCAGTCTCAGTCAGTCTCAGTCAGTCTGTCAGTCTGTCAGTCTCAGTCAGAGTCAGTCTCAGTCAGTCTCAGTCAGTCTCAGTCAGTCTCAGTCAGTCTCAGTCAGTCTCAGTCAGTCTCAGTCAGTCTGTCAGTCTCAGTCAGTCTCAGTCAGTCTGTCAGTCTCCGTCAGTCTCAGTCAGTCAGTCTCAGTCTCAGTCAGTCTAAGTCAGTCTCAGTCAGTCTCAGTCTCAGTCAGTCTCAGTCAGTCTCAGTCTCAGTCAGTCTCAGTCAGTCTCAGTCTCAGTCTGTCAGTCTCAGTCTGTCAGTCTCAGTCTGTCAGTCTCAGTCTCAGTCAGTCTCAGTCAGTCTCAGTCAGTCTCAGTCAGTCTCAGTCAGTCTCAGTCTGTCAGTCTCAGTCTGTCAGTCTCAGTCTGTCAGTCTCAGTCTGTCAGTCTCAGTCAGTCTCAGTCAGTCTCAGTCTGTCAGTCTCAGTCTGAGTCTCATCAGTCTCAGTCTCAGTCAGTCTCAGTCAGTCAGTCACAGTCAGTCACAGTCAGTCTCAGTCTGTCAGTCTCAGTCAGTCTCAGTCAGTCTCAGTCAGTCTCAGTCAGTCTTAGTCTCAGTCAGTCTTAGTCTCAGTCAGTCTCAGTCAGTCTCAGTCTCAGTCAGTCTCAGTCTCAGTCAGTCTCAGTCAGTCTCAGTCAGTCTCAGTCTGTCAGTCTCAGTCTGTCAGTCTCAGTCTGTCAGTCTTAGTCTCAGTCAGTTTCAGTCAGTCTCAGTCTGTCTCAGTCAGTCTCAGTCAGTCTCAGTCAGTCTCAGTCAGTCTCAGTCAGTCTCAGTCAGTCTCAGTCTCAGTCAGTCTCAGTCTGTCAGTCTCAGTCAGTCTCAGTCAGTCGGTCACAGTCTGAGTCTCAGTCAGTCTCAGTCAGTCTCAGTCTGTCAGTCTCAGTCTGAGTCTCCGTCAGTCTCAGTCTCAGTCTCAGTCAGTCTCAGTCAGTCTCAGTCAGTCTCAGTCAGTCTCAGTCAGTCTCAGTCAGTCTCAGTCTCAGTCAGTCTCAGTCAGTCTCAGTCTCAGTCAGTCTCAGTCTGTCAGTCTCAGTCAGTCGGTCACAGTCTGAGTCTCAGTCAGTCTCAGTCAGTCTCAGTCTGTCAGTCTCAGTCTGAGTCTCCGTCAGTCTCAGTCTCAGTCAGTCTCAGTCAGTCTCAGTCAGTCTCAGTCAGTCTCAGTCAGTCTCAGTCAGTCTCAGTCAGTCTCAGTCAGTCTCAGTCTCAGTCAGTCTCAGTCAGTCTCAGTCTCAGTCAGTCTCAGTCAGTCTCAGTCTCAGTCTGTCAGTCTCAGTCTGTCAGTCTCAGTCTCAGTCAGTCTCAGTCAGTCACAGTCAGTCTCAGTCAGTCTCAGTCAGTCTCAGTCTGTCAGTCTCAGTCTGTCAGTCTCAGTCAGTCTCAGTCAGTCTCAGTCTGTCAGTCTCAGTCTGAGTCTCAGTCAGTCAGTCACAGTCAGTCTCAGTCAGTCTCAGTCAGTCTCAGTCTCAGTCAGTCTCAGTCAGTCTCAGTCTCAGTCAGTCTCAGTCTGTCAGTCTCAGTCAGTCGGTCACAGTCTGAGTCTCAGTCAGTCTCAGTCAGTCTCAGTCTCAGTCAGTCTCAGTCAGTCTCAGTCTCAGTCAGTCTCAGTCTCAGTCAGTCTCAGTCAGTCTCAGTCAGTCTCAGTCAGTCTCAGTCAGTCTCAGTCAGTCTCAGTCAGTCTGTCAGTCTGTCAGTCTCAGTCAGAGTCAGTCTCAGTCAGTCTCAGTCAGTCTCAGTCAGTCTCAGTCAGTCTCAGTCAGTCTCAGTCAGTCTCAGTCAGTCTGTCAGTCTCAGTCAGTCTCAGTCAGTCTGTCAGTCTCCGTCAGTCTCAGTCAGTCAGTCTCAGTCTCAGTCAGTCTAAGTCAGTCTCAGTCAGTCTCAGTCTCAGTCAGTCTCAGTCAGTCTCAGTCTCAGTCAGTCTCAGTCAGTCTCAGTCTCAGTCTGTCAGTCTCAGTCTGTCAGTCTCAGTCTGTCAGTCTCAGTCTCAGTCAGTCTCAGTCAGTCTCAGTCAGTCTCAGTCAGTCTCAGTCAGTCTCAGTCTGTCAGTCTCAGTCTGTCAGTCTCAGTCTGTCAGTCTCAGTCTGTCAGTCTCAGTCAGTCTCAGTCAGTCTCAGTCTGTCAGTCTCAGTCTGAGTCTCATCAGTCTCAGTCTCAGTCAGTCTCAGTCAGTCAGTCACAGTCAGTCACAGTCAGTCTCAGTCTGTCAGTCTCAGTCAGTCTCAGTCAGTCTCAGTCAGTCTCAGTCAGTCTTAGTCTCAGTCAGTCTTAGTCTCAGTCAGTCTCAGTCAGTCTCAGTCTCAGTCAGTCTCAGTCTCAGTCAGTCTCAGTCAGTCTCAGTCAGTCTCAGTCTGTCAGTCTCAGTCTGTCAGTCTCAGTCTGTCAGTCTTAGTCTCAGTCAGTTTCAGTCAGTCTCAGTCTGTCTCAGTCAGTCTCAGTCAGTCTCAGTCAGTCTCAGTCAGTCTCAGTCAGTCTCAGTCAGTCTCAGTCTCAGTCAGTCTCAGTCTCAGTCAGTCTCAGTCAGTCTCAGTCTCAGTCAGTCTCAGTCAGTCTCAGTCAGTCTCAGTCAGTCTCAGTCAGTCTCAGTCAGTCTCAGTCTCAGTCAGTCTCAGTCAGTCTCAGTCAGTCTTAGTCTCAGTCAGTCTCAGTCTCAGTCAGTCTGTCAGTCTCAGTCTCAGTCTCAGTCAGTCTCAGTCAGTCTCAGTCAGTCTCAGTCAGTCTCAGTCTCAGTCAGTCTCAGTTAGTCTCAGTCAGTCTCAGTCTCAGTCAGTCTCAGTCAGTCTCAGTCAGTCTCAGTCTCAGTCAGTCTCAGTCAGTCTCAGTCAGTCTGTCAGTCTGTCAGTCTGTCAGTCTCAGTCAGTCTCAGTCAGTCTCAGTCAGTCTCAGTCGGTCTCAGTCAGTCTCAGTCTCAGTCAGTCTCAGTCAGTCAGTCAGTCTCAGTCAGTCTCAGTCAGTCTCAGTCAGTCTCAGTCAGTCTCAGTCAGTCTCAGTCAGTCTCAGTCAGTCTCAGTCAGTCTCAGTCAGTCTCAGTCAGTCTCAGTCAGTCTCAGTCTGTCAGTCTCAGTCTGTCAGTCTTAGTCTCAGTCAGTCTCAGTCAGTCTCCAGTCTGTCAGTCTTAGTCTCAGTCAGTCTCAGTCAGTCTGTCAGTCTGAGTCAGTCTCAGTCTGAGTCAGTCTCAGTCTGAGTCAGTCTGAGTCAGTCTGAGTCAGTATCAGTCAGTCTCAGTCAGTCTCAGTCAGTCTCAGTCTCAGTCAGTCTCAGTCTGTCAGTCTCAGTCTGTCAGTCTCAGTCTCAGTCAGTCTCAGTCAGTCTGTCAGTCTGTCAGTCTCAGTCAGTCTCAGTCAGTCTCAGTCAGTCTCAGTCAGTCTCAGTCAGTCTCAGTCAGTCTCAGTCAGTCTCAGTCTTAGTCTCAGTCAGTCTCAGTCTCAGTCAGTCTCAGTCAGTCGTAGTCAGTCGTAGTCAGGCTCAGTCAGTCGTAGTCAGTCTCAGTCAGTCTCAGTCAGTCTCAGTCTCAGTCAGTCTCAGTCAGTCTCAGTCAGTCTCAGTCAGTCTCAGTCAGTCTCAGTCAGTCTCAGTCAGTCTCAGTCAGTCTCAGTCTCAGTCAGTCTCAGTCAGTCTCAGTCAGTCTCAGTCAGTCTTAGTCTCAGTCAGTCTCAGTCTCAGTCAGTCTGTCAGTCTCAGTCAGTCTCAGTCAGTCTCAGTCAGTCTCAGTCTCAGTCAGTCTCAGTCAGTCTCAGTCAGTCTCAGTCAGTCTTAGTCTCAGTCAGTCTCAGTCTCAGTCAGTCTCAGTCAGTCGTAGTCAGTCGTAGTCAGTCTCAGTCAGTCGTAGTCAGTCTCAGTCAGTCTCAGTCAGTCAGTCTCAGTCAGTCTCAGTCAGTCTCAGTCAGTCTCAGTCAGTCTCAGTAAGTCTCAGTCAGTCTCAGTCAGTCTCAGTCAGTCTCAGTCTCAGTCAGTCTCAGTCAGTCTCAGTCAGTCTCAGTCAGTCTCAGTCTCAGTCAGTCTCAGTCAGTCTCAGTCAGTCTCAGTCAGTCTCAGTCAGTCTCAGTCTCAGTCAGTCTCAGTCTCAGTCAGTCTCAGTCAGTCTCAGTCTCAGTCAGTCTCAGTCAGTCTCAGTCAGTCTCAGTCAGTCTCAGTCTCAGTCAGTCTCAGTCAGTCTCAGTCTCAGTCAGTCTCAGTCAGTCTCAGTCTCAGTCTGTCAGTCTCAGTCTGTCAGTCTCAGTCTCAGTCAGTCTCAGTCAGTCTCAGTCAGTCTCAGTCAGTCTCAGTCTGTCAGTCTCAGTCAGTCTCAGTCTGTCAGTCTCAGTCAGTCTCAGTCAGTCTCAGTCTGTCAGTCTCAGTCTGAGTCTCAGTCAGTCTCAGTCTCAGTCAGTCTCAGTCAGTCAGTCACAGTCAGTCACAGTCAGTCTCAGTCTGTCAGTCTCAGTCAGTCTCAGTCAGTCTCAGTCAGTCTCAGTCAGTCTCAGTCTCAGTCAGTCTTAGTCTCAGTCAGTCTCAGTCAGTCTCAGTCAGTCTCAGTCAGTCTCAGTCTGTCAGTCTCAGTCAGTCTCAGTCAGTCTCAGTCTGTCAGTCTCAGTCTGAGTCTCAGTCAGTCTCAGTCTCAGTCAGTCTCAGTCAGTCAGTCACAGTCAGTCACAGTCAGTCTCAGTCTGTCAGTCTCAGTCAGTCTCAGTCAGTCTCAGTCAGTCTTAGTCTCAGTCAGTCTCAGTCAGTCTCAGTCTCAGTCAGTCTCAGTCTCAGTCAGTCTCAGTCTGTCAGTCTCAGTCGTAGTCAGTCACAGTCAGTCTGAGTCAGTCTGAGTCAGTCTGAGTCAGTCTGAGTCAGTCTGAGTCAGTCTGAGTCAGTCTGAGTCAGTCTGAGTCAGTCTCAGTCAGTCTCAGTCAGTCTCAGTCAGTCTCAGTCAGTCTCAGTCAGTCTGTCAGTCTCAGTCAGTCTCAGTCAGTCTGTCAGTCTCAGTCAGTCTCAGTCAGTCTCATTCAGTCTCAGTCAGTCTCAGTCAGTCTGTCAGTCTCAGTCAGTCTCAGTCAGTCTGTCAGTCACAGTCAGTCACAGTCAGTCTCAGTCAGTCTCAGTCAGTCTTAGTCTCAGTCAGTCTCAGTCAGTCTCAGTCAGTCTTAGTCTCAGTCAGTCTCAGTCAGTCTCAGTCAGTCTTAGTCTCAGTCAGTCTCAGTCAGTCTCAGTCAGTCTCAGTCTCAGTCAGTCTCAGTCTGTCAGTCTCAGTCAGTCTCAGTCAGTCGGTCACAGTCTGAGTCTCAGTCAGTCTCAGTCAGTCTCAGTCTGTCAGTCTCAGTCTGAGTCTCCGTCAGTCTCAGTCTCAGTCTCAGTCAGTCTCAGTCAGTCTCAGTCAGTCTCAGTCAGTCTCAGTCAGTCTCAGTCTCAGTCAGTCTCAGTCAGTCTCAGTCTCAGTCAGTCTCAGTCTGTCAGTCTCAGTCAGTCGGTCACAGTCTGAGTCTCAGTCAGTCTCAGTCAGTCTCAGTCTGTCAGTCTCAGTCTGAGTCTCCGTCAGTCTCAGTCTCAGTCAGTCTCAGTCAGTCTCAGTCAGTCTCAGTCAGTCTCAGTCAGTCTCAGTCAGTCTCAGTCAGTCTCAGTCTCAGTCAGTCTCAGTCAGTCTCAGTCTCAGTCAGTCTCAGTCAGTCTCAGTCTCAGTCTGTCAGTCTCAGTCTGTCAGTCTCAGTCTCAGTCAGTCTCAGTCAGTCACAGTCAGTCTCAGTCAGTCTCAGTCAGTCTCAGTCTGTCAGTCTCAGTCTGTCAGTCTCAGTCAGTCTCAGTCAGTCTCAGTCTGTCAGTCTCAGTCTGAGTCTCAGTCAGTCAGTCACAGTCAGTCTCAGTCAGTCTCAGTCAGTCTCAGTCTCAGTCAGTCTCAGTCAGTCTCAGTCTCAGTCAGTCTCAGTCTGTCAGTCTCAGTCAGTCGGTCACAGTCTGAGTCTCAGTCAGTCTCAGTCAGTCTCAGTCTCAGTCAGTCTCAGTCAGTCTCAGTCTCAGTCAGTCTCAGTCTCAGTCAGTCTCAGTCAGTCTCAGTCAGTCTCAGTCAGTCTCAGTCAGTCTCAGTCAGTCTCAGTCAGTCTGTCAGTCTGTCAGTCTCAGTCTCAGTCAGTCTCAGTCAGTCTCAGTCAGTCTCAGTCAGTCTCAGTCAGTCTCAGTCAGTCTCAGTCAGTCTGTCAGTCTCAGTCAGTCTCAGTCAGTCTGTCAGTCTCCGTCAGTCTCAGTCAGTCAGTCTCAGTCTCAGTCAGTCTAAGTCAGTCTCAGTCAGTCTCAGTCTCAGTCAGTCTCAGTCAGTCTCAGTCTCAGTCAGTCTCAGTCAGTCTCAGTCTCAGTCTGTCAGTCTCAGTCTGTCAGTCTCAGTCTGTCAGTCTCAGTCTCAGTCAGTCTCAGTCAGTCTCAGTCAGTCTCAGTCAGTCTCAGTCAGTCTCAGTCTGTCAGTCTCAGTCTGTCAGTCTCAGTCTGTCAGTCTCAGTCTGTCAGTCTCAGTCAGTCTCAGTCAGTCTCAGTCTGTCAGTCTCAGTCTGAGTCTCATCAGTCTCAGTCTCAGTCAGTCTCAGTCAGTCAGTCACAGTCAGTCACAGTCAGTCTCAGTCTGTCAGTCTCAGTCAGTCTCAGTCAGTCTCAGTCAGTCTCAGTCAGTCTTAGTCTCAGTCAGTCTTAGTCTCAGTCAGTCTCAGTCAGTCTCAGTCTCAGTCAGTCTCAGTCTCAGTCAGTCTCAGTCAGTCTCAGTCAGTCTCAGTCTGTCAGTCTCAGTCTGTCAGTCTCAGTCTGTCAGTCTTAGTCTCAGTCAGTTTCAGTCAGTCTCAGTCTGTCTCAGTCAGTCTCAGTCAGTCTCAGTCAGTCTCAGTCAGTCTCAGTCAGTCTCAGTCTCAGTCAGTCTCAGTCTCAGTCAGTCTCAGTCAGTCTCAGTCTCAGTCAGTCTCAGTCAGTCTCAGTCAGTCTCAGTCAGTCTCAGTCAGTCTCAGTCAGTCTCAGTCTCAGTCAGTCTCAGTCAGTCTCAGTCAGTCTTAGTCTCAGTCAGTCTCAGTCTCAGTCAGTCTGTCAGTCTCAGTCTCAGTCTCAGTCAGTCTCAGTCAGTCTCAGTCAGTCTCAGTCAGTCTCAGTCTCAGTCAGTCTCAGTTAGTCTCAGTCAGTCTCAGTCTCAGTCAGTCTCAGTCAGTCTCAGTCAGTCTCAGTCTCAGTCAGTCTCAGTCAGTCTCAGTCAGTCTGTCAGTCTGTCAGTCTGTCAGTCTCAGTCAGTCTCAGTCAGTCTCAGTCAGTCTCAGTCGGTCTCAGTCAGTCTCAGTCTCAGTCAGTCTCAGTCAGTCAGTCAGTCTCAGTCAGTCTCAGTCAGTCTCAGTCAGTCTCAGTCAGTCTCAGTCAGTCTCAGTCAGTCTCAGTCAGTCTCAGTCTGTCAGTCTCAGTCTGTCAGTCTTAGTCTCAGTCAGTCTCAGTCAGTCTCCAGTCTGTCAGTCTTAGTCTCAGTCAGTCTCAGTCAGTCTGTCAGTCTGAGTCAGTCTCAGTCTGAGTCAGTCTCAGTCTGAGTCAGTCTGAGTCAGTCTGAGTCAGTATCAGTCAGTCTCAGTCAGTCTCAGTCAGTCTCAGTCTCAGTCAGTCTCAGTCTGTCAGTCTCAGTCTGTCAGTCTCAGTCTCAGTCAGTCTCAGTCAGTCTGTCAGTCTGTCAGTCTCAGTCAGTCTCAGTCAGTCTCAGTCAGTCTCAGTCAGTCTCAGTCAGTCTCAGTCAGTCTCAGTCAGTCTCAGTCTTAGTCTCAGTCAGTCTCAGTCTCAGTCAGTCTCAGTCAGTCGTAGTCAGTCGTAGTCAGGCTCAGTCAGTCGTAGTCAGTCTCAGTCAGTCTCAGTCAGTCTCAGTCTCAGTCAGTCTCAGTCAGTCTCAGTCAGTCTCAGTCAGTCTCAGTCAGTCTCAGTCAGTCTCAGTCAGTCTCAGTCAGTCTCAGTCTCAGTCAGTCTCAGTCAGTCTCAGTCAGTCTCAGTCAGTCTTAGTCTCAGTCAGTCTCAGTCTCAGTCAGTCTGTCAGTCTCAGTCAGTCTCAGTCAGTCTCAGTCAGTCTCAGTCTCAGTCAGTCTCAGTCAGTCTCAGTCAGTCTCAGTCAGTCTTAGTCTCAGTCAGTCTCAGTCTCAGTCAGTCTCAGTCAGTCGTAGTCAGTCTCAGTCAGTCTCAGTCAGTCGTAGTCAGTCTCAGTCAGTCTCAGTCAGTCAGTCTCAGTCAGTCTCAGTCAGTCTCAGTCAGTCTCAGTCAGTCTCAGTAAGTCTCAGTCAGTCTCAGTCAGTCTCAGTCAGTCTCAGTCTCAGTCAGTCTCAGTCAGTCTCAGTCAGTCTCAGTCAGTCTCAGTCTCAGTCAGTCTCAGTCAGTCTCAGTCAGTCTCAGTCAGTCTCAGTCAGTCTCAGTCTCAGTCAGTCTCAGTCTCAGTCAGTCTCAGTCAGTCTCAGTCTCAGTCAGTCTCAGTCAGTCTCAGTCAGTCTCAGTCAGTCTCAGTCTCAGTCAGTCTCAGTCAGTCTCAGTCTCAGTCAGTCTCAGTCAGTCTCAGTCTCAGTCTGTCAGTCTCAGTCTGTCAGTCTCAGTCTCAGTCAGTCTCAGTCAGTCTCAGTCAGTCTCAGTCAGTCTCAGTCTGTCAGTCTCAGTCAGTCTCAGTCTGTCAGTCTCAGTCAGTCTCAGTCAGTCTCAGTCTGTCAGTCTCAGTCTGAGTCTCAGTCAGTCTCAGTCTCAGTCAGTCTCAGTCAGTCAGTCACAGTCAGTCACAGTCAGTCTCAGTCTGTCAGTCTCAGTCAGTCTCAGTCAGTCTCAGTCAGTCTCAGTCTCAGTCAGTCTTAGTCTCAGTCAGTCTCAGTCAGTCTCAGTCAGTCTCAGTCAGTCTCAGTCTGTCAGTCTCAGTCAGTCTCAGTCAGTCTCAGTCTGTCAGTCTCAGTCTGAGTCTCAGTCAGTCTCAGTCTCAGTCAGTCTCAGTCAGTCAGTCACAGTCAGTCACAGTCAGTCTCAGTCTGTCAGTCTCAGTCAGTCTCAGTCAGTCTCAGTCAGTCTTAGTCTCAGTCAGTCTCAGTCAGTCTCAGTCTCAGTCAGTCTCAGTCTCAGTCAGTCTCAGTCTGTCAGTCTCAGTCGTAGTCAGTCACAGTCAGTCTGAGTCAGTCTGAGTCAGTCTGAGTCAGTCTGAGTCAGTCTGAGTCAGTCTGAGTCAGTCTGAGTCAGTCTGAGTCAGTCTGAGTCAGTCTGAGTCAGTCTCAGTCAGTCTCAGTCTCAGTCAGTCTCAGTCTCAGTCAGTCTCAGTCAGTCACAGTCAGTCTGAGTCAGTCTCAGTCTGAGTCAGTCTCAGTCTGAGTCAGTCTCAGTCTGAGTCAGTCTCAGTCAGTCTCAGTCTCAGTCAGTCTCAGTCAGTCTGAGTCAGTCTCAGTCTGAGTCAGTCTCAGTCTCAGTCAGTCTCAGTCAGTCTCAGTCAGTCTCAGTCAGTCTCAGTCAGTCTCAGTCTCAGTCACTCTCAGTCAGTCTCAGTCAGTCTGAGTCAGTCTCAGTCTGAGTCAGTCTCAGTCTGAGTCAGTCTCAGTCTCAGTCAGTCTCAGTCTCAGTCAGTCTCAGTCTCAGTCAGTCTCAGTCAGTCTCAGTCAGTCTCAGTCTCAGTCAGTCTCAGTCTCAGTCAGTCTCAGTCAGTCTCAGTCTCAGTCAGTCTCAGTCAGTCTCAGTCAGTCACAGTCAGTCTCAGTCTCAGTCAGTCTCAGTCAGTCTCAGTCAGTCTTAGTCTCAGTCAGTCTCAGTCTCAGTCAGTCTCAGTCAGTCTCAGTCTCAGTCAGTCTCAGTCAGTCTCAGTCAGTCTCAGTCAGTCTCAGTCAGTCTCAGTCAGTCTGTCAGTCTCAGTCAGTCTCAGTCTCAGTCAGTCTCAGTCAGTCTCAGTCAGTCTCAGTCTCAGTCTCAGTCAGTCTCAGTCAGTCTCAGTCAGTCTCAGTCTCAGTCAGTCTCAGTCAGTCTGTCAGTCTGTCAGTCTGTCAGTCTCAGTCAGTCTCAGTCAGTCTCAGTCTCAGTCAGTCTCAGTCGGTCTCAGTCAGTCTCAGTCTCAGTCAGTCTCAGTCAGTCAGTCTCAGTCAGTCTCAGTCAGTCTCAGTCAGCCTCAGTCAGTCTCAGTCAGTCTCAGTCAGTCTGTCAGTCTCAGTCAGTCTCAGTCAGTCTGTCAGTCTCAGTCAGTCTGTCAGTCTCAGTCAGTCTCAGTCAGTCTCAGTCAGTCTCAGTCACTCAGTCAGTCTCAGTCAGTCTCAGTCAGTCACAGTCAGTCACAGTCAGTCTGTCAGTCTCAGTCAGTCTCAGTCAGTCTCAGTCAGTCTCAGTCAGTCTGTCAGTCTCAGTCAGTCTCAGTCAGTCTGTCAGTCACAGTCAGTCACAGTCAGTCTCAGTCAGTCTCAGTCAGTCTCAGTCAGTCTCAGTCAGTCTCAGTCAGTCACAGTCAGTCACAGTCAGTCTCAGTCAGTCTCAGTCAGTCTCAGTCAGTCTCAGTCAGTCTCAGTCAGTCTCAGTCAGTCTGTCAGTCTCCGTCAGTCTCAGTCTCAGTCAGTCTGTCGGTCAGTCTCAGTCAGTCACAGTCAGTCACAGTCAGTCACAGTCAGTCTCAGTCAGTCTCAGTCAGTCTCAGTCAGTCTCAGTCAGTCTCAGTCAGTCTCAGTCTCAGTCAGTCTCAGTCAGTCTCAGTCTCAGTCAGTCTCAGTCAGTCTCAGTCAGTCTCAGTCAGTCTCAGTCAGTCTCAGTCAGTCTCAGTCAGTCTCAGTCAGTCTCAGTCAGTCTCAGTCAGTCTCAGTCTCAGTCAGTCTCAGTCAGTCTCAGTCTCAGTCAGTCTCAGTCAGTCTCAGTCAGTCTCAGTCAGTCTCAGTCAGTCTCAGTCTCAGTCAGTCTCAGTCTCAGTCTGTCTCAGTCAGTCTCAGTCAGTCTCAGTCTCAGTCAGTCTCAGTCTCAGTCAGTCTCAGTCAGAGTCAGCCTCAGTCAGCCTCAGTCAGTCTCTGTCAGTCTCAGTCAGTCTCAGTCAGTCTGTCAGTCTCAGTCTCAGTCAGTCCCAGTCAGTCTCAGTCAGTCTCAGTCTCAGTCACTCTTAGTCTCAGTCAGTCTCAGTCAGTCTCAGTCTCAGTCAGTCTCAGTCAGTCTCAGTCAGTCTCAGTCTCAGTCAGTCTCAGTCAGTCTCAGTCAGTCTCAGTCAGTCTCAGTCAGTCTCAGTCAGTCTCAGTCTCAGTCAGTCTGTCAGTCTCAGTCAGTCTTAGTCTCAGTCAGTCTCAGTCTCAGTCGGTCTCAGTCAGTCTCAGTCAGTCTCAGTCTCAGTCACTCTTAGTCTCAGTCAGTCTCAGTCAGTCTCAGTCTCAGTCAGTCTCAGTCAGTCTCAGTCTCAGTCAGTCTCAGTCAGTCTCAGTCAGTCTCAGTCAGTCTCAGTCAGTCTCAGTCAGTCTCAGTCTCAGTCAGTCTGTCAGTCTCAGTCAGTCTTAGTCTCAGTCAGTCTCAGTCTCAGTCGGTCTCAGTCAGTCTCAGTCGGTCTCAGTCAGTCTCAGTCTCAGTCTCAGTCAGTCTCAGTCAGTCTCAGTCAGTCTCAGTCGGTCTCAGTCAGTCTCAGTCAGTCAGTCTCAGTCAGTCTCAGTCAGTCACAGTCAGTCTCAGTCAGTCTCAGTCAGTCTCAGTCTCAGTCAGTCTCAGTCAGTCTCAGTCAGTCTCAGTCAGTCTCAGTCAGTCTCAGTCTCAGTCAGTCTCAGTCAGTCTCAGTCAGTCTCAGTCAGTCAGTCTCAGTCAGTCTCAGTCAGTCTCAGTCAGTCTCAGTCAGTCTCAGTCTCAGTCAGTCTCAGTCTCAGTCAGTCTCAGTCAGTCTCAGTCAGTCTCAGTCAGTCTCAGTCAGTCTTAGTCTCAGTCAGTCTCAGTCAGTCTCAGTCAGTCGTAGTCAGTCGTAGTCAGTCTCAGTCAGTCGTAGTCAGTCTCAGTCAGTCTCAGTCAGTCTCAGTCAGTCTCAGTCAGTCTCAGTCTCAGTCAGTCTCAGTCAGTCTCAGTCAGTCTCAGTCTCAGTCAGTCTCAGTCAGTCTCAGTCAGTCTCAGTCAGTCTCAGTCAGTCTCAGTCAGTCTCAGTCAGTCTCAGTCAGTCTGTCAGTCTCCGTCAGTCTCAGTCTCAGTCAGTCTGTCGGTCAGTCTCAGTCAGTCTCAGTCAGTCACAGTCAGTCTCAGTCAGTCTCAGTCAGTCTCAGTCAGTCTCAGTCAGTCTCAGTCTCAGTCAGTCTCAGTCAGTCTCAGTCAGTCTCAGTCTCAGTCTCAGTCAGTCTCAGTCAGTCTCAGTCAGTCTCAGTCTCAGTCAGTCTCAGTCAGTCTCAGTCAGTCTGTCAGTCTGTCAGTCTGTCAGTCTCAGTCAGTCTCAGTCAGTCTCAGTCAGTGTCAGTCTCAGTCTCAGTCAGTCTCAGTCTCAGTCAGTCTCAGTCAGTCTCAGTCAGTCTCAGTCAGTCTCAGTCAGTCTCAGTCAGTCTCAGTCAGTCTTAGTCTCAGTCAGTCTCAGTCAGTCGTAGTCAGTCTCAGTCAGTCTCAGTCAGTCTCAGTCAGTCTCAGTCAGTCTCAGTCAGTCTCAGTCAGTCTCAGTCAGTCTCATTCAGTCTCATTCAGTCTCAGTCTCAGTCAGTCTCAGTCTCAGTCTCATTCAGTCTCAGTCTCAGTCAGTCTCAGTCAGTCACAGTCAGTCTGTCAGTCACAGTCAGTCTGTCAGTCTCAGTCAGTCAGTCACAGTCAGTCACAGTCAGTCTCAGTCTGTCTCAGTCTGTCTCAGTCTCAGTCTCAGTCAGTCTCAGTCAGTCTCAGTCTCAGTCAGTCTCAGTCAGTCTCAGTCAGTCTCAGTCAGTCTCAGTCTCAGTCTCAGTCAGTCTCAGTCAGTCTCAGTCTCAGTCAGTCTCAGTCAGTCTCGTCCAGTCTCAGTCAGTCTCAGTCAGTCGGTCACAGTCTGAGTCTCAGTCAGTCTCAGTCAGTCAGTCTCAGTCAGTCTCAGTCAGTCTCAGTCAGTCTCAGTCAGTCTCAGTCAGTCTCAGTCTCAGTCAGTCTCAGTCTCAGTCAGTCTCAGTCAGTCTCAGTCAGTCTCAGTCAGTCTCAGTCAGTCTTAGTCTCAGTCAGTCTCAGTCAGTCGTAGTCAGTCGTAGTCAGTCGTAGTCAGTCTCAGTCAGTCGTAGTCAGTCGTAGTCAGTCTCAGTCAGTCTCAGTCAGTCTCAGTCTCAGTCAGTCTCAGTCAGTCTCAGTCTCAGTCAGTCTCAGTCTCAGTCAGTCTCAGTCAGTCAGTCTCAGTCAGTCTCAGTCAGTCTGTCAGTCTCAGTCAGTCTCAGTCAGTCTCAGTCAGTCTCAGTCAGTCTCAGTCAGTCTCAGTCAGTCTCAGTCAGTCAGTCTCAGTCAGTCTTAGTCTCAGTCAGTCTCAGTCAGTCTCAGTCAGTCTCAGTCAGTCTCAGTCAGTCGTAGTCAGTCTCAGTCAGTCGTAGTCAGTCTCAGTCAGTCTCAGTCAGTCTTAGTCTCAGTCAGTCTCAGTCTCAGTCAGTCTCAGTCAGTCTCAGTCAGTCTCAGTCTCAGTCAGTCTCAGTCAGTCTCAGTCTCAGTCTCAGTCTCAGTCTCAGTCAGTCTCAGTCAGTCTCAGTCTCAGTCAGTCTCAGTCAGTCAGTCTCAGTCAGTCTCAGTCAGTCTTAGTCTCAGTCAGTCTCAGTCAGTCTCAGTCAGTCTCAGTCAGTCTCAGTCAGTCTCAGTCAGTCTGTCAGTCTCAGTCAGTCTCAGTCAGTCTCAGTCTCAGTCTCAGTCAGTCTCAGTCAGTCTCAGTCAGTCTCAGTCAGTCTCAGTCAGTCTCAGTCAGTCTCAGTCTCAGTCAGTCTCAGTCAGTCTCAGTCTCAGTCTCAGTCTCAGTCTCAGTCAGTCTCAGTCAGTCTCAGTCTCAGTCAGTCTCAGTCAGTCTCAGTCAGTCTCAGTCAGTCTCAGTCAGTCTCAGTCAGTCTCAGTCAGTCTCAGTCTCAGTCAGTCTCAGTCTCAGTCAGTCTCAGTCTCAGTCAGTCTCAGTCAGTCTCAGTCTCAGTCAGTCTCAGTCAGTCTGAGTCAGTCTGAGTCAGTCTCAGTCAGTCTCAGTCAGTCTCAGTCTCAGTCAGTCTCAGTCAGTCTCAGTCTCAGTCTCAGTCTCAGTCAGTCTCAGTCAGTCTCAGTCTCAGTCAGTCTCAGTCAGTCTCAGTCAGTCTCAGTCAGTCTCAGTCTCAGTCAGTCTCAGTCTCAGTCAGTCTCAGTCAGTCTCAGTCTCAGTCAGTCTCAGTCAGTCTCAGTCAGTCTGAGTCAGTCTGAGTCAGTCTCAGTCAGTCTCAGTCAGTCTCAGTCTCAGTCAGTCTCAGTCTCAGTCAGTCTCAGTCAGTCTCAGTCTCAGTCAGTCTCAGTCAGTCTCAGTCAGTCACAGTCAGTCTCAGTCTGAGTCAGTCTCAGTCAGTCTCAGTCAGTCTCAGTCTCAGTCAGTCTCAGTCTCAGTCAGTCTCAGTCAGTCTCAGTCTCAGTCAGTCTCAGTCAGTCTCAGTCAGTCACAGTCAGTCTCAGTCTCAGTCAGTCTCAGTCAGTCTTAGTCTCAGTGTCTCAGTCTGTCAGTCTCGGTCAGTCTCAGTCTCAGTCAGTCTCAGTCAGTCTCAGTCAGTCACAGTCAGTCTCAGTCAGTCTCAGTCTCAGTCAGTCTCAGTCAGTCTCAGTCAGTCTTAGTCTCAGTCAGTCTCAGTCTCAGTCAGTCTCAGTCAGTCTCAGTCTCAGTCTGAGTCAGTCTCAGTCAGTCTCAGTCAGTCTCAGTCTCAGTCAGTCTCAGTCAGTCTCAGTCAGTCTCAGTCAGTCTCAGTCTCAGTCTCAGTCAGTCTCAGTCAGTCTCAGTCAGTCTCAGTCAGTCTCAGTCTCAGTCAGTCTCAGTCAGTCTCAGTCTCAGTCAGTCTCAGTCAGTCTCAGTCAGTCTC
This sequence comes from Lissotriton vulgaris, assembly GCF_964263255.1. Taxonomy (NCBI): domain Eukaryota; kingdom Metazoa; phylum Chordata; class Amphibia; order Caudata; family Salamandridae; genus Lissotriton; species Lissotriton vulgaris. The sequence goes on from NW_028246697.1 coordinate 245,053, forward strand.
AGTCTCAGTCAGTCTCAGTCAGTCTCAGTCAGTCAGTCTCAGTCAGTCTCAGTCAGTCTCAGTCAGTCTCAGTCAGTCTCAGTCTCAGTCAGTCTCAGTCAGTCTCAGTCAGTCTCAGTCTCAGTCAGTCTCAGTCAGTCTCAGTCTCAGTCAGTCTCAGTCAGTCTCAGTCTCAGTCAGTCTCAGTCAGTCTCAGTCAGTCACAGTCAGTCTCAGTCAGTCTCAGTCAGTCTCAGTTAGTCTCAGTCAGTCTCAGTCAGTCTCAGTCAGTCTCAGTCAGTCAGTCTCAGTCAGTCTCAGTCAGTCTCAGTCAGTCTTAGTCTCAGTCAGTCTCAGTCAGTCTCAGTCAGTCTCAGTCAGTCGTAGTCAGTCGTAGTCAGTCGTAGTCAGTCTCAGTCAGTCAGTCTCAGTCAGTCTCAGTCAGTCTCAGTCAGTCTCAGTCAGTCTCAGTCAGTCTCAGTCAGTCTCAGTCAGTCTCAGTCAGTCTCAGTCAGTCTCAGTCAGTCTCAGTCAGTCTCAGTCTCAGTCAGTCTCAGTCAGTCTCAGTCAGTCTCAGTCTGTCTCAGTCAGTCTCAGTCTCAGTCTGTCAGTCTCAGTGTCTCAGTCAGTCTCAGTCAGTCTCAGTCAGTCTCAGTCTCAGTCTCAGTCTCAGTCAGTCTCAGTCAGTCTCAGTCTCAGTCAGTCTCAGTCAGTCAGTCTCAGTCAGTCTCAGTCAGTCTCAGTCAGTCTTAGTCTCAGTCAGTCTCAGTCAGTCTCAGTCAGTCTCAGTCAGTCTCAGTCAGTCTCAGTCAGTCTCAGTCAGTCTGTCAGTCTCAGTCAGTCTCAGTCTCAGTCAGTCTCAGTCAGTCTCAGTCAGTCTCAGTCAGTCTCAGTCAGTCTCAGTCAGTCTCAGTCAGTCTCAGTCTCAGTCAGTCTCAGTCAGTCTCAGTCTCAGTCTCAGTCTCAGTCTCAGTCAGTCTCAGTCAGTCTCAGTCTCAGTCAGTCTCAGTCAGTCTCAGTCAGTCTCAGTCAGTCTCAGTCAGTCTCAGTCAGTCTCAGTCAGTCTCAGTCTCAGTCAGTCTTAGTCTCAGTCAGTCTCAGTCTCAGTCAGTCTCAGTCAGTCTCAGTCAGTCTCAGTCAGTCTCAGTCTCAGTCAGTCTCAGTCAGTCTCAGTCTCAGTCAGTCTCAGTCAGTCACAGTCAGTCTCAGTCAGTCTCAGTCTCAGTCAGTCTCAGTCAGTCACAGTCAGTCACAGTCAGTCTCAGTCAGTCTCAGTCACAGTCAGTCTCAGTCAGTCTCAGTCAGTCTCAGTCAGTCTCAGTCAGTCTCAGTCAGTCTCAGTCAGTCTCAGTCAGTCTCAGTCAGTCTCAGTCAGTCACAGTCAGTCACAGTCAGTCTCAGTCAGTCTGTCAGTCTCAGTCAGTCTCAGTCAGTCTCAGTCAGTCTCAGTCAGTCTCAGTCAGTCTGTCAGTCTCAGTCAGTCTCAGTCAGTCTCAGTCAGTCTCAGTCAGTCTCAGTCTCAGTCAGTCTCAGTCAGTCTCAGTCTCAGTCAGTCTCAGTCAGTCTCAGTCAGTCTCAGTCAGTCTCAGTCAGTCTCAGTCAGTCTCAGTCAGTCTCAGTCTCAGTCAGTCTCAGTCAGTCTCAGTCTCAGTCAGTCTCAGTCAGTCTCAGTCTCAGTCAGTCTCAGTCTCAGTCAGTCTCAGTCAGAGTCAGTCTCAATCAGTCTCAGTCAGTCTCAGTCAGTCTCAGTCTCAGTCAGTCTCAGTCAGTCTCAGTCTCAGTCAGTCTCAGTCAGTCTCAGTCTCAGTCAGTCTCAGTCAGTCTCAGTCAGTCTCAGTCAGTCTCAGTCAGTCTCAGTCAGTCTCAGTCAGTCTCAGTCAGTCTCAGTTCCAGTCAGTCTCAGTCAGTCTCAGTCTCAGTCAGTCTCAGTCTCAGTCAGTCTCAGTCTCAGTCAGTCTCAGTCTCAGTCAGTCTCAGTCAGAGTCAGTCTCAGTCAGTCTCAGTCAGTCTCAGTCTGTCAGTCTCAGTCAGCCTCAGTCAGTCTCAGTCAGTCTCAGCCAGTCTCAGTCAGTCTGTCAGTCTCAGTCAGTCTCAGTCAGTCTCAGTCTGTCTCAGTCAGTCTCAGTCTCAGTCTGTCAGTCTCAGTGTCTCAGTCAGTCTCAGTCAGTCTCAGTCAGTCTCAGTCTCAGTCTCAGTCAGTCTCAGTCAGTCTCAGTCCCAGTCAGTCTCAGTCAGTCTCAGTCTCAGTCAGTCTCAGTCTCAGTCAGTCTCAGTCAGTCTCAGTCTCAGTCAGTCTCAGTCAGTCTCAGTCAGTCACAGTCAGTCTCAGTCTCAGTCAGTCTCAGTCAGTCTTAGTCTCAGTGTCTCAGTCTGTCAGTCTCAGTCAGTCTCAGTCTCAGTCAGTCTCAGTCAGTCTCAGTCAGTCACAGTCAGTCTCAGTCAGTCTCAGTCTCAGTCAGTCTCAGTCAGTCTCAGTCAGTCTTAGTCTCAGTCAGTCTCAGTCTCAGTCAGTCTCAGTCAGTCTCAGTCAGTCTCAGTCTCAGTCTGAGTCAGTCTCAGTCAGTCTCAGTCAGTCTCAGTCTCAGTCAGTCTCAGTCAGTCTCAGTCAGTCTCAGTCAGTCTCAGTCTCAGTCTCAGTCAGTCTCAGTCAGTCTCAGTCTCAGTCAGTCTCAGTCAGTCTCAGTCTCAGTCAGTCTCAGTCAGTCTCAGTCAGTCTCAGTCTCAGTCAGTCTCAGTCAGTCTCAGTCAGTCAGTCTCAGTCAGTCTCAGTCAGTCTCAGTCAGTCTCAGTCAGTCTCAGTCTCAGTCAGTCTCAGTCAGTCTCAGTCAGTCTCAGTCTCAGTCAGTCTCAGTCAGTCTCAGTCTCAGTCAGTCTCAGTCAGTCTCAGTCAGTCACAGTCAGTCTCAGTCAGTCTCAGTCAGTCTCAGTTAGTCTCAGTCAGTCTCAGTCAGTCTCAGTCAGTCTCAGTCAGTCAGTCTCAGTCAGTCTCAGTCAGTCTTAGTCTCAGTCAGTCTCAGTCAGTCTCAGTCAGTCTCAGTCAGTCGTAGTCAGTCTCAGTCAGTCGTAGTCAGTGTCAGTCAGTCTCAGTCAGTCAGTCTCAGTCAGTCTCAGTCAGTCTCAGTCAGTCTCAGTCAGTCTCAGTCAGTCTCAGTCAGTCTCAGTCAGTCTCAGTCTCAGTCAGTCTCAGTCAGTCTCAGTCAGTCTCAGTCTGTCTCAGTCAGTCTCAGTCTCAGTCTGTCAGTCTCAGTGTCTCAGTCAGTCTCAGTCAGTCTCAGTCAGTCTCAGTCTCAGTCTCAGTCAGTCTCAGTCAGTCTCAGTCTCAGTCAGTCTCAGTCAGTCAGTCTCAGTCAGTCTCAGTCAGTCTCAGTCAGTCTCAGTCAGTCTTAGTCTCAGTCAGTCTCAGTCAGTCTCAGTCAGTCTCAGTCAGTCTCAGTCAGTCTCAGTCAGTCTCAGTCAGTCTCAGTCAGTCTCAGTCAGTCTCAGTCAGTCTCAGTCAGTCTCAGTCAGTCTCAGTCAGTCTGTCAGTCTCAGTCAGTCTCAGTCAGTCTCAGTCAGTCTCAGTCAGTCTCAGTCAGTCTCAGTCAGTCTCAGTCAGTCTCAGTCAGTCTCAGTCTCAGTCAGTCTCAGTCAGTCTCAGTCTCAGTCTCAGTCTCAGTCTCAGTCAGTCTCAGTCAGTCTCAGTCTCAGTCAGTCTCAGTCAGTCTCAGTCAGTCTCAGTCAGTCTCAGTCAGTCTCAGTCAGTCTCAGTCAGTCTCAGTCTCAGTCAGTCTTAGTCTCAGTCAGTCTCAGTCTCAGTCAGTCTCAGTCAGTCTCAGTCAGTCTCAGTCAAATTCAAATTCAAATTCAAAAGATACTTTATTCGGTTTAAATCACAAAAACCATAAAAGTGTACAAGCATTAAAACAATCCATAATCCGCCCATAAAAAAAATATAGCAGCTAACATGGATAAAAACAGAAATATACAGAGTGTAAAGTTTTTTCCTTTTAAAAACAACAATGTGCACATTAGTGACCTTGGTTAAGGTTTCGGACGGTATTTTATGTTTATACAAAGTCCTCTAAGGCCAAGCAATCTTTTTGCTAAGTCTCATTGCGATAGTTAAAAATTTAGCCACATTAAAAATGACCCAGATCTCTGCCAAGAGTTGGAGGTACAGCAAGGCTGGCTTCACTTGCCTAAAACCCTTTCCTTTTAGCAATGGTATAATAAATTTAAATCTAATACCTTTGAAGTGGTCACAGAAAAACAGAAAATGAGCCGTATCCATGATTGAACAACCATCACATGTGCATAATACTAAATCCTTACTTCTAGTCCAAACGGGGCGGCCAGAAATTAAGAGATGTATTTTATTCAAACGGAACCTTGTTAACAAGTACCTATGATTAGCGTTGTTCACCACTTTAAGGTACAGTTCCGGTTCGGGGTCGGGTGAAACAATCAGCTGATGGGACCTGACAGAGGATTTAAGCAGCTCCCTGCCCTCTCTGTCCATTCCTCTATTCAGCAAGAAGGTGTTTTTGACCCATTTTATATCCCCTTTCACCAAGCTTGAAGGTTTATCAAACAATTCTGGACGTCCCAGTTTTACACACATTTGTTGCACGTACTTCAACCAGGTGATTTTGTCCCAATGATCCAGGCTTAGACAATCTTTTAGGATTTCATGGTTTACATCAAGCTCTGGGTTTAGCCAAACTGCCAACCATTTTAATAAGGGGGCCAGGGCAATTTTGTCTTCCAAATAGCCTACTCCACACTCCTGGTGAACTATGTAGTTTGCGGTAGAGCTAGGCAGGGAAAGAAGAGTTTTTAAGAAATTGTCCTCTGAGACTTGGAGCGATGAGACCTGTTTGAAGCCCCACAAGTCGGCCCCATACGTGGCAATTGCAATACATTTAGAAGCGTATACTTTTAGTACTGCCTCAATGGGTTTCACTCCTAGTTTACGGGAAAATCTTAGTACTGCGGAGGTTGAACGTGCCAAGGAGGTTTTTTTCTCCACCAGTTGGGGGTTCCACGTAGAGCCCTCATCGAAGACCACCCCCAAATAGGGAAATCTAGAGACTCGCGACAGCTTGTGTTTATTACAAAAAAGTGGCATCACATTTTTCCTTGCCTTGGCTTTGTGACCTACTACCATGACGTGAGACTTCCCAAAGTTAACACTCAGGTCAAGATTATCCATAAAGACATAAAAAGAGTTCAGCATGCTTTGGAGTCCTAATGAGGTTCTAGCTAGAAGTGCAGCGTCATCCGCATACAGTAGGGCAGGCAACAAATATTTCCCAGCCTTCGGGATATCCTTACAGGCTCCACTCAAAGCTTTGCCAAGGTCGTTGATATATAGTGTGAAAAGCAGGGGAGCAAGGATGCACCCCTGTCTCACGCCATTGATAATGCTAATTTTCTCCGTGCAGTTCCCCTTTCTATCATAGCGGACCGTTGCAGAAAGATCCCTATGGAGATCTGCTAGAAAGTAAACTATATTGGGGTCTGTTCCGATATTAAGGAGCTGGTCCCACAATTTAGATCTGTTTACCCGGTCAAACGCCGAGGACAGATCCATAAAAGCAATAAACAATGAACCTGGTTTAGCTAAGGTGTACTTCCCAATTAGCAGCTGTAAATTTAGGCTTTGGTCGATTGTGCCACGTCCCTTGCGGAAGCCGTACTGTAGAGGTGAAAGTGTGTTTGTCTCCTCTAGCCAGGTGGTCAATTTACCTAAAACCACCCTCCCCAAAACCTTAACTGCAGAGTCAATAAGGGATATGGGTCGGTAATTACCAGGGTCCCCCCTATCCCCTTTTTTGTAAATTGGCACGATTACCGACTGTGACCATGACTCAGGAATGCCCGTCTTAGAGACTCTATTAAAAACATTAGTTAAAACTTTGGACCAAAATAAAGTATCAGCTTTAAAAAGGTCCGAGGGGACGCCATCGGGCCCGGGGGCTTTGTTACTGGTCATCAAACCAATGGCCACTGCCACCTCCTCCTCATTCACAGATAGGGTGTATGGTAATTGAGGGAATGCGGTCAGGCGTTCTACCACCTGAAGATAAGTGGAAAATGACTCACTCTCCCCACCAGGGATCTATCCAGTAATTTGCATAATAAAGCAGGTAAGGAATTGACAGCCAATCTGTAAAATCAAAAGACATCTTTATTATTATTATTATGAGGCTTCGTCGTCCAACCATAGTTTTACAATTGAAAGAGGGAGCCTGCCTGAGCTTTCTCAGGCAGGCCTTTTATACAAAAAGTTTGGCCCTAGGCTCACATTCTTGCTGACGAACACATCATTGTAGGTCGCTCCCATGGTACCATAACAAAGCAGGCTATAATTATGAATTCCATTCTACTTGCCCAAACTGACCAACCCATCTTCCATCATGAACATATGTCAAACTTCACATATTTTCCTGTGCAGGCCGGAGGAGCTCACCATAGAACTGGTTTCCTCCCCATCATATAAACAGTCACCTCCCCATTGTAAAAGCCCAGAAGCAGAGAAACAGAGCCAGGTGTGGAAGATAGAAATGTAGGATAAGGGATGCTTGTGGGTCATAAACAGGCATGGCTACTGTATTCGGCCTTCTAATCTTGCTCAGGCCAATGTACACAACAAGTTGCTCAGATCTTTAATATAGATTGACTAGAGGGCATGGACTGGTTTGGTGAGGCCAACATCACGTAGGCAGATTCAGCCTGTTCAGGTCAAATGGGAGTCAGGAAGAACTCAAGCTAAGGAATACGTGTCCTTTAAGAATCATTGGCTCATGTATATGCCTATGTAAAGGGCAACAACTAAAATGGACGCTTGTTCACAACCTAGAGCCTGTGGGCTCAGAATGAATTTGCCAATAACTCCTGCATGCATCATTGTATCGTGATGAAAATACACAGGCATAATGTCCTGATCATTACCGGTCTATTGATACCAAATTCGTCGTGGTATGATGATATTTTCTGCACAAGTGTTTAGGCCTTGGTACACCATTATGGCAGTGTCCGGAATTTTCAGAACCACAGACGCCCCTTTTGCCCTTTATATAGGCAATAACCTAAACCCATGTCAGTCTGAATCTAGGTCTATACTTATCAGATCATCAAGGGGTTGCTGTAGTATTATCTTACTATTTAGCAACTCTCTCGGGACAAGTATTCTTACACACGTAGTGGTACAAAGGCCATATATGGCAGGACCAAATAGTGAACACCTCTATCTGAAGTACGTGGTATAAGATCACCCACCCAACAATTATTGATGTTCTAGTGTTGATGTAGAAGCTGTACAGAAGGGTCTATCAGTAAACTCTGGCCTAACCAATGTATGTTCAGGTAAAACATGAGAGTCATGTGAAGAAACAGTGAAGAAAGAAAGAGTATGTTGGGAAGTTGGTGCAGACGTCAATTGTGTTGAAGAAACAAACCAAAATATAGTAGCCAATAAAATACATAAAAGTAATAAAATAGATAGAGCTATACCACACTTAGAGAACAATATTCTATAATTTCGGTTTTTCATCTCTTGCTTTTTATCGTCATTCCTCAATACAATCTCCATTTTCTAATGTCGCTCACGCGATCTTGATAGAGTACTTCAGCTGTGATTATTAGCAGGTCATAGGGACACTGCAAGTCCTGCAGGCCTACTGCCACTACTCAGGTCACAAACTGAACCGTTGGTACTCCTACGTGACCCTGCAACTGGCAAATGGTAACCAATCAAAAATTTAACAAAAAACCATAATACAATTTCAGAAAAAGCAAGAGAAAAAGAAAAACAAAAGTCAAATGCAAAATACTTGCATAATCCTAAACAAAAAGCAAATCCTAGAATTTAATAACATTTTATATAGCTTCCTATGCATTTCAGTAATCTATTATATGTTCAAGTGAAACAGTGGCGTTCCTGATCAATGCTCTCAGATGAAAAAGGGATACACTTCCACAGAGAGACTTCATTCTGCTTTTACTAAACAGAATAGTACTTTAAAACAAATGCCAGCAAAGCAGCAAAAATTAGTTTCCAAACTCCAATTCTATGCAAGCTCACAGAAAATACCCAGAGTCCGCCAAAGCCTCTCATTGCAGGCTTCTATTGTCCATCAAATCCGCTTCCAGTGTCTTCTTCGCGTTGGGCCTCTTCAATTCAGGCTTTTTCATGAGAAGACAATACTGTTTAGTACGAGTGCCCTCCGGGCAAACACTCACAGCTCACTCGAAAGTCTCAATGTCTTAAAACAATGCACCAGTGTCTCTTCTCTGCGACACCTCAGGAAATGTGCTCTTCATTGATCAAGGGCACAAAACATCTTGTGCAGAAACAAGCACCACTGAGAATCAACCTCTCAAGATCAGTAACTCCTTTCAGACTCCAACACTCATCAATTAGTGTCAGAGGACGATCAAGCTGCTCTTCTCATGGGCACCGGAATGTAGTGCCTTTTCCAAACTTGGATTCTCAGGTGCACTGCCTTTCTGCTGGAGCAAAGGGAAAATAGGTGTGTGTGGGGAAAGGCCAAAAACTCAGGCCAAGGGGGTCAGGGGACCGCGCGCTGTCAGAGGTTCAAGCACATGACAGTTTGAACAAATTGCACAAAGTGGATGACAGTCCTGCCATCAAAAGCAGGGATCCTCCGCATCTTTGCACTGAACTTCTGAGGCAAAACAGAAAATCAGCTCCTTTTTTCTTTTCTTTTCACAACGCCTTCTGATGAAACAAATGGCTTGCTTAGGAGGTACCACTGGAGGCACGCTGATGATCGCTGTCCAGCTGATGACCGCTGCCCACGCTGCTGATTGCTGTTCACGCTGCTGATTGCTGTCAGGAATTGCAGGGCCAAGAAGTCTGTAGTCGTCTGCCATGTTTACTGATGGGGAGTGGGTTTAGTGTTGATCACAGGTCTGCAGGGAATCACTCTTCCTTTGACTCTGGAAAATCCAGCAGGACCCTAGTGATGTGGCAAGTGTAACACAATTGTTAGTTTCCTTCAAGTCAGATATAAAAACAGTTAAGCAAGTGGCCTGAATACTGCAAAGGAGTGGCAATACACCATGGGAACCAAAATGGATGCCCTCACACAGTGGCATTGTCTAATGGGGTACATTATTTAATGGGGTAAATACGTATTCTCCTCAATGATGAAGCCTAGGTGTTCCTAAACTCCTTATCTAGAACATCTCAAATAGAGCAATGGCATAATACACATTATCAAGGACATGAAGAAAAGTCCCTTTTTAAAACAATGTGCATCAAGTGCGCTATGTAATACAAAGGCTAATGATCAACTGTGCAGACAAGAGGACAAGAACTAGAGAGTCCTGGTATCTGCATGATTAGAACACATCTTATTAAAAAATTGAAACAGCAGAAACAGAAGGGAACTGAAAAATTAAAAATAGACATAAAAATATGCCGTACTAAAAAGAATGTAAACTTGAGATATCTCCTATTGAGATGGAAAACTTGTATTGGGTCATTTAACCAGGCTATCACTATCCTGACAGTCAGTCTGAAAAAGACATTTGAAGTGGGCCTAAAGTAAATTCTTGAAAATTAGTCTCATCAATCAAAAGGGAATGTATGTGGAACATGAACAATACACCCATAATAATAAATGGGCTGACTGGTGACAGGAAGATGGAGAAGGGAAAAATGGAAGTAGGACACAACTAAAATCTTCAATAACTCAACATGATGCAACATTGGTCAGGGAAAAAGCAAAAAGAAAAATCTATAGGAAGGACAAGAGTTTGCTTGGGTGGCCTAAGGCATGTGACACAGCACCAAGAGCACGGGGATACATGAAAAGACCAATGTTACAGAATTTTAACTCTACCGCTGACAATCTATACCCTACACGATAATTCTAACTAATGTTCAGTTGTCTCTTCAGCGAAAAAAATGAATCCATAAAAATGCGATATCAAAATTAGGCCACCTTTAGTCACGGATCTATAATTCCATCCTTAGGCCCAATCAAGGATACATAAATGCAGAGCTGCCTGTCCTTAAGGAAAAAGGCAGTTAAGTGACTAACAACGGATGGCAATCTATGATCCAGTATATCATTTTAGTTTTCTTAAAAAAATTATTACAGCCAAATTTAGGCGTGCACTGGAAAAACTGCTGCCTTACTGCTCACAGTATGAGATCCATATCTGTGAAAATTTATCTTAATACAAATTCATCCAAATTATTGTGAAACAATGCATATCGTCATATGTGTTCTTTCACAACAAAAACGGGAACTTGTAATTCAAAGTAGCACCATAGAACAGAACATACACAAAAAACATTAAAAAATAAATACACATATCAAGCCATCTCAAGCCATAAGATATACCTGCTGTATATCAAGCACAAGGAAAAACAGCCCAGACAAACAAACAGCATATATGAATAAACGGTCATGCATAATACCATGGCACATGCCCTTCTTTTGACAGCAGGGCATCAGGTAATTGATACTCTGCAGTCAACTATAATGTTGCTGTATCAAATAACGCGTTTCAATGGACCAAATGTACAAATGAAACATAAACACACACATTTTTTCTTAAAGAAATTACGCAAAAAAAACATTTCTCTTCAACCAGCCAACTCACGTGTCTTGTGAATTAATCCATGAATTATCTGTAGGAAGAAGCAGAAAAGATACACAACACACACATTTCTCATAATACAACATAAATTTTAACCCTTTTTATCAGACTACAGAACATGGCACAACGTGACATACAAAAACTTTTCATTACTTACCTGTAACCTATTTTCCATGTACCTTGCAAAAACGCCCATTCTCACTTAGGCCTAAGGCCTTTAAGTTGCAGAATTTTGGGGAAGGGCTTCTACTTATTGCCTATCTAAAACTCAATGTAACACTTCGTTTTTCATTTTGTCAAATAAACTTAACTAAAAAAAATGTGTTCCTAGCATGGAGACACACATATACCAGTTCTACAGATCATGTAGCAGAATGTTTGATATTTGTTTTCTCAAAGAAATCACTTTTGCATTTGCCCTTTTTAAATCATGTTCCTTCATTTTACACAGTGCTTAATTTGTAAGACATGAAGTGCAGGTGCTACAATTTTGCATGAGGAATACCTTTCCTATTTGTTTATTATCTCAGATGTGCGCTTTTAACGCAGATGTAATGTGAATGCGGTAAAGGAAAACAAGCCAGCCTGCAATAAATGAAGGTTACAGATTTAAATTATATACAATCAACTACATCTCATATAAAGCGCTTGTGCGCAGCATTTTGAAAGCAACTGGGAGCTATGCAAACCACGTGTGGTGTTCCTTTTATTATTATTAGTGGGATGCAATGCTGTGTCAACCCTGCCGTATTTCTAATTTGAGATAAATGTGTTGATGACATAATTTACCGAACAACAAGCGTTTTGTGGGAACATGCTAGAGCTATTATTTATTCTTTGGCTAAAATGCAATCATCATTGCTGTACATGTGCCCTGCATCCTTTGCTCATTTTAGTTCAAAAACAAAAACCCCATCCCAGCTAATGTCGAATTTGTAACACTTTAAGAAGACACTTTTAAACAAGTCAGGCTATTCAAGTGACCTCAGGTCAGGACCGTGGCAGGGGCAGGGATTTAAACACAAAGAGGCAGCTGATGCATGCTTAACCATGTCATGCTGCATTCCACAGGCGAGGCCCTAATTAAAAGGTCACAAATGTCAACAAGACAGCCTTACAAGATAACATCTCGGCCGCTACTGCTGGAAACACATTATACAGGTTCTGCCAGTCCCCTGCTCGTGGTAACTGAAGCTGACAAGGCCAGTAGGTTTAACCACTTCCACATAACCTGCAATATTTCACTATATTTAAAACAATTTCTATGACACATTGACTCGCTGAATCATAAGAAGGCACAACCTGCAAATATATATATTAAGATCTAAATGTATGTATTTACTAAAGAGACACTTTAAAAAGGGGCCCTGAAACCATTTAAAACAGTCTATTTATCTGAAAATCGACTTTTGCATTCTGGATACTAAGAAATAAATATTCTATAATTTTATTGGTTAATGGGTATTACTAGAATGTCTACTATCCAATTTACGAGAAATGCTTTTGAAAATACTAAGTTATACCTTATAGAAATGAGCTTGTTTGCGCCTAGGGTAAGGGAAATTGCGCACAGAGGTGTTTGGTCATTTTCGTGGTACAACATAACTTAAATCAAACATTTTAATGCTAGGGGGTCATAGCATGAGTGTTAAGCTTCACAAATATTAAAAAACGATTTTTGTAGCACTTTGTTTTTAATAATTATTTTTCATAATTAATAAAAAAATTCTAATGAAGCCTAATTATTGCTATTTGTGACTGTTCTACATATAAAATGCTCACTACATCCCTTGCCTATTATTTAGATACATATTAACACACAAGCCTAGGCGCAGCTGCCTAACTGGGAATGCGTGAGATTACTGCGCCACAATTTTTTAAAAAAAAGACTGTTTGCAAAATTCCACCACCCGTTTTTACTAGAGAGGTGCTAGCTGAAAGAACATTCTTATTAGATATACTACAGCTGAAAAGACTTGGCTGCGAACATCTAACACCGTGCGTCTAAAGAACAGGCAATTTCGTTTTTTTTCATTTTTTTCTTGGAGCCTTATTTACATCTATTGAAGGTGACCCATACACATACATACATTGAGCTCATTCCAGACACAAAACAGAAGGGGGGTCAAACACTCAGGACACACAAAACAGCGCACTCTAACCATTTCTTGTACATAGCGCCGTTCTTGTACATAGCGCCGTCGCAATTTACAACAAAACCCACAAACAACATAGACATTTAAACACACATTTTAACCCATAGGTCAACACTTAGGACAGGAACAAGGAACAGCCTACGGACTGTCTTCAAAAATAACCTGCCAAAACTAGTTGTAAACCATATTTACAACAAAAACGTTTTAGTTCCTATTTTTTCTTTGTTTTTTTAAAATTCTTCAACAGATTTCCAGAAGGCTGCAAAAGGGACAGCCTCACAGACCTTTTAGAGAGAGCTCATAAATTGGAGTTCCAACCGGAGGTATCAGACGCGAATCCTCCAACCGGGAATCCTTTGTTGCAACCTAGTCAATACTAATACCAAACAAAATACCGCGACCAGGCATCTGCGCTCACTAGTCGGGTTTCAAACTTCATGGGGCTATCTCCAACGATATACACGCAAATGTACGTGACCCACGGTTTTTGAATACTGCAGTGTTCAAATAAAACCAAGGAACCAATACTGAGGAAGATTATCCAACGATAATCTGAACCACAGCAACCAAAAGGCCTACCAACTGAACCAAATGTACCGGTACCCAAACCAAAACGTCACATTTCTGCGACCAATAAATAACCAAGGACTGCGTCACATTTCTGCGACCAATAAATAACCAAGGACTGGGAGCGACCCATTTTTATTCTTCAACTAAAACAGATGGAGAAAATATCTCTTCAACTGCCTATACAAATTGCAATTTGCATATACACAAATATTTATTCAAATTGTAACTGTCAATTCCCCACTGCACTAACAGTCTGTTAAAAAATACTTACAGCAAAAAAAAAAAAAAATGGGTTCCTTAGTCAGGAGTGACATCTTTAGGAGAGTTTTAAGTCAGAAAAATCAAAAAAAACGTACTGTGCCACAGAGACAGATAATCCCCCAGAAAACCCTGTGCCCAGAGTACCTCTTTTTGGTAGAATTCTGTCCTGCCTCCAGTAGTTTTTCCATCCTTTGACAAAACACTCCTGCAGGTAACCACTCCATGATAAGGCCCCGAGTTGGGCAGCCAACTGAAGATAAGTGGAAAATGACTCACTCTCCCCACCAGGGATCTATCCAGTAATTTGCATAATAAAGCAGGTAAGGAATTGACAGCCAATCTGTAAAATCAAAAGACATCTTTATTATTATTATTATGAGGCTTCGTCGTCCAACCATAGTTTTACAATTGAAAGAGGGAGCCTGCCTGAGCTTTCTCAGGCAGGCCTTTTATACAAAAAGTTTGGCCCTAGGCTCACATTCTTGCTGACGAACACATCATTGTAGGTCGCTCCCATGGTACCATAACAAAGCAGGCTATAATTATGAATTCCATTCTACTTGCCCAAACTGACCAACCCATCTTCCATCATGAACATATGTCAAACTTCACATATTTTCCTGTGCAGGCCGGAGGAGCTCACCATAGAACTGGTTTCCTCCCCATCATATAAACAGTCACCTCCCCATTGTAAAAGCCCAGAAGCAGAGAAACAGAGCCAGGTGTGGAAGATAGAAATGTAGGATAAGGGATGCTTGTGGGTCATAAACAGGCATGGCTACTGTATTCGGCCTTCTAATCTTGCTCAGGCCAATGTACACAACAAGTTGCTCAGATCTTTAATATAGATTGACTAGAGGGCATGGACTGGTTTGGTGAGGCCAACATCACGTAGGCAGATTCAGCCTGTTCAGGTCAAATGGGAGTCAGGAAGAACTCAAGCTAAGGAATACGTGTCCTTTAAGAATCATTGGCTCATGTATATGCCTATGTAAAGGGCAACAACTAAAATGGACGCTTGTTCACAACCTAGAGCCTGTGGGCTCAGAATGAATTTGCCAATAACTCCTGCATGCATCATTGTATCGTGATGAAAATACACAGGCATAATGTCCTGATCATTACCGGTCTATTGATACCAAATTCGTCGTGGTATGATGATATTTTCTGATACCACAATCCAATTCATTGTTGTTGGAATCCGAGAAGTAAGGTTGATTTACCACCGCCCAAAACTTGGCGCTGTTTTTTAATACCTCTGTAGAGGTTAGATCAGCCCAAGCGTCTTCCCTAATCTCGCGCCGCCTTTCATCAATTGTTGTTTTATAATCTCTCCTAAGGGTAGCTACTAACCGTCTGTCAACTGGTTCTAATTTGAGGGCAGCCTTAAGTTTACGGTTTGCTGCTGAACATTTTTTGTCGAACCAGCCGTCATTCCCTTGTGTTCTACTTTTACCATGAACAGTCAATTTGGAGAGAATATCAATGCAGACCTTTTTATACGCCTCCATTACTTCGCCATCCCCAGCCCGTTCATCCAAACACAGCATCAGGTCATCCCTACTACTCTCACACAAGTTACAAAAAAACTCATCTGGGATTACTCTACACCATCTGATTCTGCGTGCTTGATCCGTTAACCGCAGATCATGCTTATCTGTCAGGTTTTTACAGCTATCCTTGATGACAAATATATTCTTTGCTTTTAAAACCACAAGGTTATGATCACTGAAATGGGACCTTAAGACTGTGTAGCTACTGCTTTGGGCTCCATTAGTACTGTAGAGGAAAATATAATCGATCACAGAGCCACTACCATGGCCCGTGAAAGTGGGGATATCCTCATCATCCGCCTTTGGTAAAATAAGCCCATGTTCAGCCAACATTATTTCCAGAAAGGTACCCTGCTCTGAGCGTTCAAAATGGGTATTTTCTTCGTCCGGGGTACCAAATAACACATTGGGGGGGCAGTTTTCCTTACATCTATGAATATTGAAATCTCCCATCAACAAAATGGTACAGTCATGCTCTGCCGACTCTTTAAAGTTGGCCAGAAAAGCACTTAACATCATCAAATTACTTACTGGGCTGTCCCTGTCAAATGAGTTATAAAAATTTATGACCAAGACATTGTGATGATTCCTATAGGAGATTAAGACAGCAACACAGTAAGGACAACCAGTGGCTACTTGCGTGTATGTCCCAGGGATTTTGGCAGAAATCAGAGTAACCAAACCTCCTCTGGCACGCCCCCTCGAGGATCCAACTGCTGGGGTTGAGAAGGTGGTAAACCCGTCCAGAGTCAGTAGATTTTCAGTATCCCAGGTCTCCTGCAGGGCTATTAGGTCCATGGAACCTATTTGGTCCCGCCAAATTGGATTATCCACTTTATTTTTGAGTCCCGCAATATTCCAAGTTGCTATTGACAAATCCTCGCCCCTCCAAGGCCCAGCCGTTTTTACATTAAGAGGATCTCTTCCTTCCCCACCCTCACAATTAATGGTAATTGAACAGGACATCTGCCCGTCCAAAATGCTCTTATCCATTTGCATAGAGAATGAGGGGTTGTTTTCAGGTTTTTCTATACAGGGAGAGACCTGTGTTTGTCAATCATTCCCATCTAAAGTTGACAAATAATCATATCGATTAGAGGTGGGGAAATTGAAAACATTGTCATATCCCTGAGCAAACTGTTGGTAGTGGGGTGGGTGGCTATTATAGGGCCCTGCCACAGAGCCCCCATAAGGCGGTCTTCCTCTTCTAGGCCTGGCCAAGTAGAGGCTCAGTCAGTCTCAGTCAGTCTCAGTCAGTCTCAGTCTCAGTCAGTCTCAGTCAGTCTCAGTCTCAGTCAGTCTCAGTCAGTCTCAGTCTCAGTCAGTCTCAGTCAGTCTCAGTCTCAGTCAGTCTCAGTCAGTCTCAGTCAGTCTGAGTCAGTCTGAGTCAGTCTCAGTCAGTCTCAGTCTCAGTCAGTCTCAGTCTCAGTCAGTCTCAGTCAGTCTCAGTCTCAGTCAGTCTCAGTCAGTCTCAGTCAGTCACAGTCAGTCTCAGTCTCAGTCAGTCTCAGTCAGTCTTAGTCTCAGTGTCTCAGTCTGTCAGTCTCAGTCAGTCTCAGTCTCAGTCAGTCTCAGTCAGTCTCAGTCAGTCACAGTCAGTCTCAGTCAGTCTCAGTCTCAGTCAGTCTCAGTCAGTCTCAGTCAGTCTTAGTCTCAGTCAGTCTCAGTCTCAGTCAGTCTCAGTCAGTCTCAGTCAGTCTCAGTCTCAGTCTGAGTCAGTCTCAGTCAGTCTCAGTCAGTCTCAGTCTCAGTCAGTCTCAGTCAGTCTCAGTCAGTCTCAGTCAGTCTCAGTCTCAGTCTCAGTCAGTCTCAGTCAGTCTCAGTCAGTCTCAGTCAGTCTCAGTCTCAGTCAGTCTCAGTCAGTCTCAGTCTCAGTCAGTCTCAGTCAGTCTCAGTCAGTCTCAGTCTCAGTCAGTCTCAGTCAGTCTCAGTCAGTCAGTCTCAGTCAGTCTCAGTCAGTCTCAGTCAGTCTCAGTCAGTCTCAGTCTCAGTCAGTCTCAGTCAGTCTCAGTCAGTCTCAGTCTCAGTCAGTCTCAGTCAGTCTCAGTCTCAGTCAGTCTCAGTCAGTCTCAGTCTCAGTCAGTCTCAGTCAGTCTCAGTCAGTCACAGTCAGTCTCAGTCAGTCTCAGTTAGTCTCAGTCAGTCTCAGTCAGTCTCAGTCAGTCTCAGTCAGTCAGTCTCAGTCAGTCTCAGTCAGTCTCAGTCAGTCTTAGTCTCAGTCAGTCTCAGTCAGTCTCAGTCAGTCTCAGTCAGTCGTAGTCAGTCGTAGTCAGTCGTAGTCAGTCTCAGTCAGTCTCAGTCAGTCAGTCTCAGTCAGTCTCAGTCAGTCTCAGTCAGTCTCAGTCAGTCTCAGTCAGTCTCAGTCAGTCTCAGTCAGTCTCAGTCAGTCTCAGTCTCAGTCAGTCTCAGTCAGTCTCAGTCAGTCTCAGTCAGTCTCAGTCTGTCTCAGTCAGTCTCAGTCTCAGTCTGTCAGTCTCAGTGTCTCAGTCAGTCTCAGTCAGTCTCAGTCAGTCTCAGTCTCAGTCTCAGTCTCAGTCAGTCTCAGTCAGTCTCAGTCTCAGTCAGTCTCAGTCAGTCAGTCTCAGTCAGTCTCAGTCAGTCTCAGTCAGTCTTAGTCTCAGTCAGTCTCAGTCAGTCTCAGTCAGTCTCAGTCAGTCTCAGTCAGTCTCAGTCAGTCTCAGTCAGTCTGTCAGTCTCAGTCAGTCTCAGTCTCAGTCAGTCTCAGTCAGTCTCAGTCAGTCTCAGTCAGTCTCAGTCAGTCTCAGTCAGTCTCAGTCAGTCTCAGTCAGTCTCAGTCTCAGTCAGTCTCAGTCAGTCTCAGTCTCAGTCTCAGTCTCAGTCTCAGTCAGTCTCAGTCAGTCTCAGTCTCAGTCAGTCTCAGTCAGTCTCAGTCAGTCTCAGTCAGTCTCAGTCAGTCTCAGTCAGTCTCAGTCAGTCTCAGTCTCAGTCAGTCTTAGTCTCAGTCAGTCTCAGTCTCAGTCAGTCTCAGTCAGTCTCAGTCAGTCTCAGTCAGTCTCAGTCTCAGTCAGTCTCAGTCAGTCTCAGTCTCAGTCAGTCTCAGTCAGTCACAGTCAGTCTCAGTCAGTCTCAGTCTCAGTCAGTCTCAGTCAGTCTCAGTCAGTCTCAGTCTCAGTCAGTCTCAGTCAGTCTCAGTCAGTCTCAGTCAGTCTCAGTCAGTCTCAGTCAGTCTCAGTCAGTCACAGTCAGTCACAGTCAGTCTCAGTCAGTCTGTCAGTCTCAGTCAGTCTCAGTCAGTCTCAGTCAGTCTCAGTCAGTCTCAGTCAGTCTGTCAGTCTCAGTCAGTCTCAGTCAGTCTCAGTCAGTCTCAGTCAGTCTCAGTCTCAGTCAGTCTCAGTCAGTCTCAGTCTCAGTCAGTCTCAGTCAGTCTCAGTCAGTCTCAGTCAGTCTCAGTCAGTCTCAGTCAGTCTCAGTCTCAGTCAGTCTCAGTCAGTCTCAGTCTCAGTCAGTCTCAGTCAGTCTCAGTCTCAGTCAGTCTCAGTCTCAGTCAGTCTCAGTCAGAGTCAGTCTCAATCAGTCTCAGTCAGTCTCAGTCAGTCTCAGTCAGTCTCAGTCTCAGTCAGTCTCAGTCAGTCTCAGTCTCAGTCAGTCTCAGTCAGTCTCAGTCTCAGTCAGTCTCAGTCAGTCTCAGTCAGTCTCAGTCAGTCTCAGTCAGTCTCAGTCAGTCTCAGTCAGTCTCAGTCAGTCTCAGTCAGTCTCAGTCAGTCTCAGTCAGTCTCAGTCAGTCTCAGTCAGTCTCAGTCAGTCTCAGTTCCAGTCAGTCTCAGTCAGTCTCAGTCTCAGTCAGTCTCAGTCTCAGTCAGTCTCAGTCTCAGTCAGTCTCAGTCTCAGTCAGTCTCAGTCAGAGTCAGTCTCAGTCAGTCTCAGTCAGTCTCAGTCTGTCAGTCTCAGTCAGCCTCAGTCAGTCTCAGTCAGTCTCAGCCAGTCTCAGTCAGTCTGTCAGTCTCAGTCAGTCTCAGTCAGTCTCAGTCTGTCTCAGTCAGTCTCAGTCTCAGTCTGTCAGTCTCAGTGTCTCAGTCAGTCTCAGTCAGTCTCAGTCAGTCTCAGTCTCAGTCTCAGTCAGTCTCAGTCAGTCTCAGTCCCAGTCAGTCTCAGTCAGTCTCAGTCTCAGTCAGTCTCAGTCTCAGTCAGTCTCAGTCAGTCTCAGTCTCAGTCAGTCTCAGTCAGTCTCAGTCAGTCACAGTCAGTCTCAGTCTCAGTCAGTCTCAGTCAGTCTTAGTCTCAGTGTCTCAGTCTGTCAGTCTCAGTCAGTCTCAGTCTCAGTCAGTCTCAGTCAGTCACAGTCAGTCTCAGTCAGTCTCAGTCTCAGTCAGTCTCAGTCAGTCTCAGTCAGTCTTAGTCTCAGTCAGTCTCAGTCTCAGTCAGTCTCAGTCAGTCTCAGTCAGTCTCAGTCTCAGTCTGAGTCAGTCTCAGTCAGTCTCAGTCAGTCTCAGTCTCAGTCTCAGTCAGTCTCAGTCAGTCTCAGTCAGTCTCAGTCTCAGTCAGTCTCAGTCAGTCTCAGTCTCAGTCAGTCTCAGTCAGTCTCAGTCAGTCTCAGTCTCAGTCAGTCTCAGTCAGTCTCAGTCAGTCAGTCTCAGTCAGTCTCAGTCAGTCTCAGTCAGTCTCAGTCAGTCTCAGTCAGTCTCAGTCAGTCTCAGTCTCAGTCAGTCTCAGTCAGTCTCAGTCAGTCTCAGTCTCAGTCAGTCTCAGTCAGTCTCAGTCTCAGTCAGTCTCAGTCAGTCTCAGTCTCAGTCAGTCTCAGTCAGTCTCAGTCAGTCACAGTCAGTCTCAGTCAGTCTCAGTCAGTCTCAGTTAGTCTCAGTCAGTCTCAGTCAGTCTCAGTCAGTCTCAGTCAGTCAGTCTCAGTCAGTCTCAGTCAGTCTCAGTCAGTCTTAGTCTCAGTCAGTCTCAGTCAGTCTCAGTCAGTCTCAGTCAGTCGTAGTCAGTCTCAGTCAGTCGTAGTCAGTGTCAGTCAGTCTCAGTCAGTCAGTCTCAGTCAGTCTCAGTCAGTCTCAGTCAGTCTCAGTCAGTCTCAGTCAGTCTCAGTCAGTCTCAGTCTCAGTCAGTCTCAGTCAGTCTCAGTCAGTCTCAGTCTGTCTCAGTCAGTCTCAGTCTCAGTCTGTCAGTCTCAGTGTCTCAGTCAGTCTCAGTCAGTCTCAGTCAGTCTCAGTCTCAGTCTCAGTCTCAGTCAGTCTCAGTCAGTCTCAGTCTCAGTCAGTCTCAGTCAGTCAGTCTCAGTCAGTCTCAGTCAGTCTCAGTCAGTCTCAGTCAGTCTTAGTCTCAGTCAGTCTCAGTCAGTCTCAGTCAGTCTCAGTCAGTCTCAGTCAGTCTCAGTCAGTCTGTCAGTCTCAGTCAGTCTCAGTCTCAGTCAGTCTCAGTCAGTCTCAGTCAGTCTCAGTCAGTCTCAGTCAGTCTCAGTCAGTCTCAGTCAGTCTCAGTCAGTCTCAGTCAGTCTCAGTCTCAGTCTCAGTCTCAGTCTCAGTCAGTCTCAGTCAGTCTCAGTCTCAGTCAGTCTCAGTCAGTCTCAGTCAGTCTCAGTCAGTCTCAGTCAGTCTCAGTCAGTCTCAGTCAGTCTCAGTCTCAGTCAGTCTTAGTCTCAGTCAGTCTCAGTCTCAGTCAGTCTCAGTCAGTCTCAGTCAGTCTCAGTCAGTCTCAGTCAGTCTCAGTCAGTCACAGTCAGTCTCAGTCAGTCTCAGTCTCAGTCAGTCTCAGTCAGTCTCAGTCAGTCTCAGTCAGTCTCAGTCAGTCTCAGTCAGTCTCAGTCAGTCTCAGTCAGTCTCAGTCAGTCTCAGTCAGTCACAGTCAGTCACAGTCAGTCTCAGTCAGTCTGTCAGTCTCAGTCAGTCTCAGTCAGTCTCAGTCAGTCTCAGTCAGTCTCAGTCAGTCTGTCAGTCTCAGTCAGTCTCAGTCAGTCTCAGTCAGTCTCAGTCAGTCTGTCAGTCACAGTCAGTCTCAGTCAGTCTCAGTCAGTCTCAGTCAGTCTCAGTCAGTCACAGTCAGTCTCAGTCAGTCTCAGTCAGTCTCAGTCAGTCTCAGTCAGTCCCAGTCAGTCTCAGTCAGTCTCAGTCAGTCTCAGTCAGTCTCAGTCAGTCTCAGTCAGTCTCAGTCAGTCTGTCAGTCTCCGTCAGTCTCAGTCAGTCAGTCTCAGTCTCAGTCAGTCTGTCGGTCAGTCTCAGTCAGTCACAGTCAGTCACAGTCAGTCACAGTCAGTCTCAGTCAGTCACAGTCAGTCTCAGTCAGTCTCAGTCAGTCTCAGTCAGTCTCAGTCAGTCTCAGTCAGTCTCAGTCTCAGTCAGTCTCAGTCAGTCTCAGTCTCAGTCAGTCTCAGTCAGTCTCAGTCTCAGTCAGTCTCAGTCTCAGTCAGTCTCAGTCAGAGTCAGTCTCAGTCAGTCTCAGTCAGTCTCAGTCAGTCTCAGTCAGTCTCAGTCTCAGTCAGTCTCAGTCAGTCTCAGTCAGTCTCAGTCAGTCTCAGTCAGTCTCAGTCTCAGTCAGTCTCAGTCAGTCTCAGTCAGTCTCAGTCAGTCTCAGTCAGTCTCAGTCAGTCTCAGTTCCAGTCAGTCTCAGTCAGTCTCAGTCTCAGTCAGTCTCAGTCTCAGTCAGTCTCAGTCTCAGTCAGTCTCAGTCAGAGTCAGTCTCAGTCAGTCTCAGTCAGTCTCAGTCTGTCAGTCTCAGTCAGCCTCAGTCAGTCTCAGTCAGTCTCAGCCAGTCTCAGTCAGTCTGTCAGTCTCAGTCTCAGTCAGTCCCAGTCAGTCTCAGTCAGTCTCAGTCTCAGTCACTCTTAGTCTCAGTCAGTCTCAGTCAGTCTCAGTCTCAGTCAGTCTCAGTCAGTCTCAGTCAGTCTCAGTCTCAGTCAGTCTCAGTCAGTCTCAGTCTCAGTCAGTCTGTCAGTCTCAGTCAGTCTTAGTCTCAGTCAGTCTCAGTCTCAGTCAGTCTCAGTCAGTCTCAGTCAGTCTCAGTCTCAGTCTCAGTCAGTCTCAGTCAGTCTCAGTCAGTCTCAGTCGGTCTCAGTCAGTCTCAGTCTCAGTCAGTCTCAGTCAGTCTCAGTCAGTCAGTCACAGTCAGTCTCAGTCAGTCTCAGTCAGTCTCAGTCAGTCTCAGTCAGTCTCAGTCAGTCTCAGTCAGTCTCAGTCAGTCTCAGTCAGTCTCAGTCAGTCTCAGTCTGTCAGTCTCAGTCAGTCTCAGTCAGTCGGTCACAGTCTGAGTCTCAGTCAGTCTCAGTCTGTCAGTCTCAGTCTGAGTCTCCGTCAGTCTCAGTCTCAGTCTCAGTCAGTCTCAGTCAGTCTCAGTCAGTCTCAGTCAGTCTCAGTCAGTCTCAGTCTCAGTCAGTCTCAGTCAGTCTCAGTCTCAGTCTGTCAGTCTCAGTCTGTCAGTCTCAGTCTCAGTCAGTCTCAGTCAGTCTCAGTCAGTCTCAGTCAGTCTCAGTCAGTCTCAGTCTGTCAGTCTCAGTAAGTCTCAGTCAGTCTCAGTCTGTCAGTCTCAGTCTGAGTCTCAGTCAGTCTCAGTCTCAGTCAGTCTCAGTCAGTCAGTCACAGTCAGTCACAGTCAGTCTCAGTCTGTCAGTCTCAGTCAGTCTCAGTCAGTCTCAGTCAGTCTCAGTCAGTCTGTCAGTCTCAGTCAGTCTTAGTCTCAGTCAGTCTTAGTCTCAGTCAGTCTCAGTCAGTCTCAGTCTCAGTCAGTCTCAGTCTCAGTCAGTCTCAGTCAGTCTCAGTCTGTCAGTCTCAGTCTGTCAGTCTTAGTCTCAGTCAGTCTCAGTCAGTCTCAGTCAGTCTCAGTCAGTCTCAGTCTGTCTCAGTCAGTCTCAGTCAGTCTCAGTCAGTCTCAGTCAGTCTCAGTCAGTCTCAGTCTCAGTCAGTCTCAGTCAGTCTCAGTCTCAGTCAGTCTCAGTCAGTCTCAGTCAGTCTTAGTCTCAGTCAGTCTCAGTCAGTCTCAGTCAGTCTCAGTCTCAGTCAGTCTCAGTCTCAGTCAGTCTCAGTCAGTCTCAGTCAGTCTGTCAGTCTGTCAGTCTGTCAGTCTCAGTCAGTCTCAGTCAGTCTCAGTCTCAGTCAGTCTCAGTCAGTCTCAGTCAGTCTGAGTCAGTCTCAGTCAGTCTCAGTCAGTCTCAGTCTCAGTCAGTCTCAGTCGGTCTCAGTCAGTCTCAGTCTCAGTCAGTCTCAGTCAGTCAGTCTCAGTCAGTCTCAGTCAGTCTGTCAGTCTCAGTCAGTCTCAGTCAGTCTCAGTCAGTCTCAGTCAGTCTCAGTCAGTCTCAGTCAGTCTCAGTCAGTCTCAGTCAGTCTCAGTCAGTCTCAGTCAGTCACAGTCAGTCACAGTCAGTCTCAGTCAGTCTGTCAGTCTCAGTCAGTCTCAGTCAGTCTCAGTCAGTCTCAGTCTCAGTCAGTCTCAGTCAGTCTCAGTCAGTCTCAGTCAGTCTCAGTCAGTCTCAGTCTCAGTCAGTCTCAGTCAGTCTCAGTCTCAGTCAGTCTGTCAGTCTCAGTCAGTCTCAGTCAGTCTCAGTCAGTCTCAGTCTCAGTCAGTCTCAGTCAGTCTCAGTCTCAGTCAGTCTCAGTCAGTCTCAGTCAGTCTCAGTCAGTCTCAGTCAGTCTCAGTCTCAGTCAGTCTCAGTCAGCCTCAGTCAGTCTCAGTCAGTCTCAGCCAGTCTCAGTCAGTCTGTCAGTCTCAGTCAGTCCCAGTCAGTCTCAGTCAGTCCCAGTCTCAGTCACTCTTAGTCTCAGTCAGTCTCAGTCAGTCTCAGTCAGTCTCAGTCAGTCTCAGTCAGTCTCAGTCAGTCTCAGTCAGTCTCAGTCAGTCTCAGTCTCAGTCTCAGTCTCAGTCTCAGTCAGTCTCAGTCAGTCTCAGTCTCAGTCAGTCTCAGTCAGTCTCAGTCTCAGTCTCAGTCTCAGTCTCAGTCAGTCTCAGTCAGTCTCAGTCTCAGTCAGTCTCAGTCAGTCTCAGTCAGTCTCAGTCTCAGTCAGTCTCAGTCTCAGTCAGTCTCAGTCAGTCTCAGTCTCAGTCAGTCTCAGTCAGTCTCAGTCAGTCTGAGTCAGTCTCAGTCAGTCTCAGTCAGTCTCAGTCAGTCTCAGTCTCAGTCAGTCTCAGTCAGTCTCAGTCTCAGTCAGTCTCAGTCTCAGTCTGTCAGTCTCAGTCTGTCAGTCTCAGTCTCAGTCAGTCTCAGTCAGTCTCAGTCAGTCTGTCAGTCACAGTCAGTCTCAGTCAGTCTCAGTCAGTCTCAGTCAGTCTCAGTCAGTCTCAGTCAGTCCCAGTCAGTCACAGTCAGTCTCAGTCAGTCTCAGTCAGTCTCAGTCAGTCTCAGTCAGTCTCAGTCAGTCTCAGTCAGTCTGTCAGTCTCCGTCAGTCTCAGTCAGTCAGTCTCAGTCTCAGTCAGTCTCAGTCAGTCTCAGTCAGTCACAGTCAGTCTCAGTCAGTCTCAGTCAGTCTCAGTCAGTCTCAGTCAGTCTCAGTCAGTCTCAGTCAGTCTCAGTCTCAGTCAGTCTCAGTCTCAGTCAGTCTCAGTCAGTCTCAGTCTCAGTCAGTCTCAGTCAGTCTCAGTCAGTCTCAGTCTCAGTCAGTCTCAGTCAGTCTCAGTCTCAGTCAGTCTCAGTCAGTCTCAGTCAGCCTCAGTCAGTCTCAGTCAGTCTCAGTCAGTCTCAGTCAGCCTCAGTCAGTCTCAGTCTCAGTCAGTCTCAGTCAGTCTCAGTCTCAGTCAGTCTCAGTCAGTCTCAGTCAGTCTCAGTCAGTCTCAGTCAGTCTCAGTCAGTCTCAGTCTCAGTCTGTCTCAGTCTGTCTCAGTCAGTCTCAGTCTCAGTCAGTCTCAGTCTCAGTCAGTCTCAGTCAGAGTCAGTCTCAGTCAGTCTCAGTCTGTCAGTCTCAGTCAGCCTCAGTCAGTCTCAGTCAGTCTCAGTCAGTCTCAGTCAGTCTGTCAGTCTCAGTCTCAGTCAGTCCCAGTCAGTCTCAGTCAGTCTCAGTCACTCTTAGTCTCAGTCAGTCTCAGTCAGTCTCAGTCTCAGTCAGTCTCAGTCAGTCTCAGTCAGTCTCAGTCAGTCTCAGTCTCAGTCAGTCTGTCAGTCTCAGTCAGTCTTAGTCTCAGTCAGTCTCAGTCTCAGTCAGTCTCAGTCAGTCTCAGTCAGTCTCAGTCTCAGTCTCAGTCAGTCTCAGTCAGTCTCAGTCTCAGTCTCAGTCAGTCTCAGTCAGTCTCAGTCAGTCTCAGTCGGTCTCAGTCAGTCTCAGTCTCAGTCAGTCTCAGTCAGTCAGTCTCAGTCAGTCACAGTCAGTCTCAGTCAGTCTCAGTCAGTCTCAGTCAGTCTCAGTCAGTCTCAGTCAGTCTCAGTCAGTCTCAGTCAGTCTCAGTCAGTCTCAGTCTCAGTCTGTCAGTCTCAGTGTCTCAGTCAGTCTCAGTCAGTCTCAGTCAGTCTCAGTCTCAGTCTCAGTCTCAGTCAGTCTCAGTCAGTCTCAGTCTCAGTCAGTCTCAGTCAGTCAGTCTCAGTCAGTCTCAGTCAGTCTCAGTCAGTCTTAGTCTCAGTCAGTCTCAGTCAGTCTCAGTCAGTCTCAGTCAGTCTCAGTCAGTCTCAGTCAGTCTCAGTCAGTCTGTCAGTCTGTCAGTCTCAGTCAGTCTCAGTCAGTCTCAGTCAGTCTCAGTCAGTCTCAGTCAGTCTCAGTCAGTCTCAGTCAGTCTCAGTCTCAGTCAGTCTCAGTCAGTCTCAGTCTCAGTCTCAGTCTCAGTCTCAGTCAGTCTCAGTCAGTCTCAGTCTCAGTCAGTCTCAGTCAGTCAGTCTCAGTCAGTCTCAGTCAGTCTCAGTCAGTCTTAGTCTCAGTCAGTCTGTCAGTCACAGTCAGTCTCAGTCAGTCTCAGTCAGTCTCAGTCAGTCTCAGTCAGTCTCAGTCAGTCTCAGTCAGTCTCAGTCAGTCTCAGTCAGTCTCAGTCAGTCTCAGTCAGTCTCAGTCAGTCCCAGTCAGTCTCAGTCAGTCTCAGTCAGTCTCAGTCAGTCTCAGTCAGTCTCAGTCTCAGTCAGTCTCAGTCAGTCTCAGTCTCAGTCTCAGTCTCAGTCTCAGTCAGTCTCAGTCAGTCTCAGTCTCAGTCAGTCTCAGTCTCAGTCAGTCTCAGTCAGTCTCAGTCAGTCTCAGTCAGTCTCAGTCAGTCTCAGTCAGTCTCAGTCAGTCTCAGTCTCAGTCAGTCTTAGTCTCAGTCAGTCTCAGTCTCAGTCAGTCTCAGTCAGTCTCAGTCAGTCTCAGTCAGTCTCAGTCTCAGTCAGTCTCAGTCAGTCTCAGTCTCAGTCAGTCTCAGTCAGTCACAGTCAGTCTCAGTCAGTCTCAGTCTCAGTCAGTCTCAGTCAGTCACAGTCAGTCTCAGTCAGTCTCAGTCTCAGTCAGTCTCAGTCAGTCTCAGTCAGTCTCAGTCAGTCTCAGTCAGTCTCAGTCAGTCTCAGTCAGTCACAGTCAGTCTCAGTCAGTCTGTCAGTCTCAGTCAGTCTCAGTCAGTCTCAGTCAGTCTCAGTCAGTCTCAGTCAGTCTGTCAGTCTCAGTCAGTCTCAGTCAGTCTCAGTCAGTCTCAGTCAGTCTCAGTCTCAGTCAGTCTCAGTCAGTCTCAGTCTCAGTCAGTCTCAGTCAGTCTCAGTCAGTCTCAGTCAGTCTCAGTCAGTCTCAGTCAGTCTCAGTCAGTCTCAGTCAGTCTCAGTCAGTCTCAGTCTCAGTCAGTCTCAGTCAGTCTCAGTCTCAGTCAGTCTCAGTCAGTCTCAGTCTCAGTCAGTCTCAGTCTCAGTCAGTCTCAGTCAGAGTCAGTCTCAATCAGTCTCAGTCAGTCTCAGTCAGTCTCAGTCAGTCTCAGTCTCAGTCAGTCTCAGTCAGTCTCAGTCTCAGTCAGTCTCAGTCAGTCTCAGTCTCAGTCAGTCTCAGTCAGTCTCAGTCAGTCTCAGTCAGTCTCAGTCAGTCTCAGTCAGTCTCAGTCAGTCTCAGTCAGTCTCAGTCAGTCTCAGTTCCAGTCAGTCTCAGTCAGTCTCAGTCTCAGTCAGTCTCAGTCTCAGTCAGTCTCAGTCTCAGTCAGTCTCAGTCTCAGTCAGTCTCAGTCAGAGTCAGTCTCAGTCAGTCTCAGTCAGTCTCAGTCTGTCAGTCTCAGTCAGCCTCAGTCAGTCTCAGTCAGCCTCAGTCAGTCTCAGTCAGTCTCAGCCAGTCTCAGTCAGTCTGTCAGTCTCAGTCAGTCCCAGTCAGTCTCAGTCAGTCCCAGTCTCAGTCACTCTTAGTCTCAGTCAGTCTCAGTCAGTCTCAGTCAGTCTCAGTCAGTCTCAGTCAGTCTCAGTCAGTCTCAGTCAGTCTCAGTCAGTCTCAGTCAGTCTCAGTCTCAGTCAGTCTCAGTCTCAGTCAGTCTCAGTCAGTCTCAGTCAGTCTCAGTCAGTCTCAGTCTCAGTCAGTCTCAGTCAGTCTCAGTCTCAGTCAGTCTCAGTCAGTCACAGTCAGTCTCAGTCAGTCTCAGTCTCAGTCAGTCTCAGTCAGTCACAGTCAGTCTCAGTCAGTCTCAGTCTCAGTCAGTCTCAGTCAGTCTCAGTCAGTCTCAGTCAGTCTCAGTCAGTCTCAGTCAGTCTCAGTCAGTCACAGTCAGTCTCAGTCAGTCTGTCAGTCTCAGTCAGTCTCAGTCAGTCTGTCAGTCTCAGTCAGTCTCAGTCAGTCTCAGTCAGTCTCAGTCAGTCTCAGTCAGTCTGTCAGTCTCAGTCAGTCTCAGTCAGTCTCAGTCAGTCTCAGTCAGTCTCAGTCTCAGTCAGTCTCAGTCAGTCTCAGTCTCAGTCAGTCTCAGTCAGTCTCAGTCAGTCTCAGTCAGTCTCAGTCAGTCTCAGTCAGTCTCAGTCAGTCTCAGTCAGTCTCAGTCAGTCTCAGTCTCAGTCAGTCTCAGTCAGTCTCAGTCTCAGTCAGTCTCAGTCAGTCTCAGTCAGTCTCAGTCTCAGTCAGTCTCAGTCAGTCTCAGTCTCAGTCAGTCTCAGTCAGTCTCAGTCTCAGTCTCAGTCTCAGTCTCAGTCAGTCTCAGTCAGTCTCAGTCTCAGTCAGTCTCAGTCAGTCTCAGTCTCAGTCAGTCTCAGTCAGTCTCAGTCAGTCTCAGTCAGTCTCAGTCAGTCTCAGTCAGTCTCAGTCAGTCTCAGTCAGTCTCAGTCAGTCTCAGTCTCAGTCAGTCTCAGTCAGTCTCAGTCTCAGTCAGTCTCAGTCAGTCTCAGTCAGTCTCAGTCTCAGTCAGTCTCAGTCAGTCTCAGTCTCAGTCAGTCTCAGTCAGTCTCAGTCTCAGTCTCAGTCTCAGTCTCAGTCAGTCTCAGTCAGTCTCAGTCTCAGTCAGTCTCAGTCAGTCTCAGTCAGTCTCAGTCAGTCTCAGTCAGTCTCAGTCAGTCTCAGTCAGTCTCAGTCAGTCTCAGTCGGTCTCAGTCAGTCTCAGTCAGTCTCAGTCTCAGTCAGTCTCAGTCAGTCTCAGTCTCAGTCAGTCTCAGTCAGTCTCAGTCTCAGTCAGTCTCAGTCTCAGTCAGTCTCAGTCAGAGTCAGTCTCAATCAGTCTCAGTCAGTCTCAGTCAGTCTCAGTCAGTCTCAGTCTCAGTCAGTCTCAGTCAGTCTCAGTCTCAGTCAGTCTCAGTCAGTCTCAGTCTCAGTCAGTCTCAGTCAGTCTCAGTCAGTCTCAGTCAGTCTCAGTCAGTCTCAGTCAGTCTCAGTCAGTCTCAGTCAGTCTCAGTCAGTCTCAGTCAGTCTCAGTTCCAGTCAGTCTCAGTCAGTCTCAGTCTCAGTCAGTCTCAGTCTCAGTCAGTCTCAGTCTCAGTCAGTCTCAGTCTCAGTCAGTCTCAGTCAGAGTCAGTCTCAGTCAGTCTCAGTCAGCCTCAGTCAGTCTCAGTCAGTCTCAGTCAGTCTCAGTCAGCCTCAGTCAGTCTCAGTCAGTCTCAGCCAGTCTCAGTCAGTCTGTCAGTCTCAGTCAGTCCCAGTCAGTCTCAGTCAGTCCCAGTCTCAGTCACTCTTAGTCTCAGTCAGTCTCAGTCAGTCTCAGTCAGTCTCAGTCAGTCTCAGTCAGTCTCAGTCAGTCTCAGTCAGTCTCAGTCAGTCTCAGTCAGTCTCAGTCAGTCTCAGTCTCAGTCTCAGTCTCAGTCTCAGTCAGTCTCAGTCAGTCTCAGTCTCAGTCAGTCTCAGTCAGTCTCAGTCTCAGTCTCAGTCTCAGTCTCAGTCAGTCTCAGTCAGTCTCAGTCTCAGTCAGTCTCAGTCAGTCTCAGTCAGTCTCAGTCTCAGTCAGTCTCAGTCTCAGTCAGTCTCAGTCAGTCTCAGTCTCAGTCAGTCTCAGTCAGTCTCAGTCAGTCTGAGTCAGTCTCAGTCAGTCTCAGTCAGTCTCAGTCAGTCTCAGTCTCAGTCAGTCTCAGTCAGTCTCAGTCTCAGTCAGTCTCAGTCTCAGTCTGTCAGTCTCAGTCTGTCAGTCTCAGTCTCAGTCAGTCTCAGTCAGTCTCAGTCAGTCTGTCAGTCACAGTCAGTCTCAGTCAGTCTCAGTCAGTCTCAGTCAGTCTCAGTCAGTCTCAGTCAGTCCCAGTCAGTCACAGTCAGTCTCAGTCAGTCTCAGTCAGTCTCAGTCAGTCTCAGTCAGTCTCAGTCAGTCTCAGTCAGTCTGTCAGTCTCCGTCAGTCTCAGTCAGTCAGTCTCAGTCTCAGTCAGTCTCAGTCAGTCTCAGTCAGTCACAGTCAGTCTCAGTCAGTCTCAGTCAGTCTCAGTCAGTCTCAGTCAGTCTCAGTCAGTCTCAGTCAGTCTCAGTCTCAGTCAGTCTCAGTCTCAGTCAGTCTCAGTCAGTCTCAGTCTCAGTCAGTCTCAGTCAGTCTCAGTCAGAGTCAGTCTCAGTCAGTCTCAGTCAGTCTCAGTCTCAGTCAGTCTCAGTCAGTCTCAGTCTCAGTCAGTCTCAGTCAGTCTCAGTCAGTCTCAGTCAGTCTCAGTCAGTCTCAGTCAGTCTCAGTCTCAGTCTGTCTCAGTCTGTCTCAGTCAGTCTCAGTCTCAGTCAGTCTCAGTCTCAGTCAGTCTCAGTCAGAGTCAGTCTCAGTCAGTCTCAGTCTGTCAGTCTCAGTCAGCCTCAGTCAGTCTCAGTCAGTCTCAGTCAGTCTCAGTCAGTCTGTCAGTCTCAGTCTCAGTCAGTCCCAGTCAGTCTCAGTCAGTCTCAGTCTCAGTCACTCTTAGTCTCAGTCAGTCTCAGTCAGTCTCAGTCTCAGTCAGTCTCAGTCAGTCTCAGTCAGTCTCAGTCAGTCTCAGTCTCAGTCAGTCTGTCAGTCTCAGTCAGTCTTAGTCTCAGTCAGTCTCAGTCTCAGTCAGTCTCAGTCAGTCTCAGTCAGTCTCAGTCTCAGTCTCAGTCAGTCTCAGTCAGTCTCAGTCTCAGTCTCAGTCAGTCTCAGTCAGTCTCAGTCAGTCTCAGTCGGTCTCAGTCAGTCTCAGTCTCAGTCAGTCTCAGTCAGTCAGTCTCAGTCAGTCACAGTCAGTCTCAGTCAGTCTCAGTCAGTCTCAGTCAGTCTCAGTCAGTCTCAGTCAGTCTCAGTCAGTCTCAGTCAGTCTCAGTCTCAGTCTGTCAGTCTCAGTGTCTCAGTCAGTCTCAGTCAGTCTCAGTCAGTCTCAGTCTCAGTCTCAGTCTCAGTCAGTCTCAGTCAGTCTCAGTCTCAGTCAGTCTCAGTCAGTCAGTCTCAGTCAGTCTCAGTCAGTCTCAGTCAGTCTTAGTCTCAGTCAGTCTCAGTCAGTCTCAGTCAGTCTCAGTCAGTCTCAGTCAGTCTCAGTCAGTCTCAGTCAGTCTGTCAGTCTGTCAGTCTCAGTCAGTCTCAGTCAGTCTCAGTCAGTCTCAGTCAGTCTCAGTCAGTCTCAGTCAGTCTCAGTCAGTCTCAGTCTCAGTCAGTCTCAGTCAGTCTCAGTCTCAGTCTCAGTCTCAGTCTCAGTCAGTCTCAGTCAGTCTCAGTCTCAGTCAGTCTCAGTCAGTCAGTCTCAGTCAGTCTCAGTCAGTCTCAGTCAGTCTTAGTCTCAGTCAGTCTGTCAGTCACAGTCAGTCTCAGTCAGTCTCAGTCAGTCTCAGTCAGTCTCAGTCAGTCACAGTCAGTCTCAGTCAGTCTCAGTCAGTCTCAGTCAGTCCCAGTCAGTCTCAGTCAGTCTCAGTCAGTCTCAGTCAGTCTCAGTCAGTCTCAGTCAGTCTCAGTCAGTCTCAGTCAGTCTCAGTCTCAGTCAGTCTCAGTCAGTCTCAGTCTCAGTCTCAGTCTCAGTCTCAGTCAGTCTCAGTCAGTCTCAGTCTCAGTCAGTCTCAGTCTCAGTCAGTCTCAGTCAGTCTCAGTCAGTCTCAGTCAGTCTCAGTCAGTCTCAGTCAGTCTCAGTCAGTCTCAGTCTCAGTCAGTCTTAGTCTCAGTCAGTCTCAGTCTCAGTCAGTCTCAGTCAGTCTCAGTCAGTCTCAGTCAGTCTCAGTCTCAGTCAGTCTCAGTCAGTCTCAGTCTCAGTCAGTCTCAGTCAGTCACAGTCAGTCTCAGTCAGTCTCAGTCTCAGTCAGTCTCAGTCAGTCACAGTCAGTCTCAGTCAGTCTCAGTCTCAGTCAGTCTCAGTCAGTCTCAGTCAGTCTCAGTCAGTCTCAGTCAGTCTCAGTCAGTCTCAGTCAGTCACAGTCAGTCTCAGTCAGTCTGTCAGTCTCAGTCAGTCTCAGTCAGTCTCAGTCAGTCTCAGTCAGTCTCAGTCAGTCTGTCAGTCTCAGTCAGTCTCAGTCAGTCTCAGTCAGTCTCAGTCAGTCTCAGTCTCAGTCAGTCTCAGTCAGTCTCAGTCTCAGTCAGTCTCAGTCAGTCTCAGTCAGTCTCAGTCAGTCTCAGTCAGTCTCAGTCAGTCTCAGTCAGTCTCAGTCAGTCTCAGTCAGTCTCAGTCTCAGTCAGTCTCAGTCAGTCTCAGTCTCAGTCAGTCTCAGTCAGTCTCAGTCTCAGTCAGTCTCAGTCTCAGTCAGTCTCAGTCAGAGTCAGTCTCAATCAGTCTCAGTCAGTCTCAGTCAGTCTCAGTCAGTCTCAGTCTCAGTCAGTCTCAGTCAGTCTCAGTCTCAGTCAGTCTCAGTCAGTCTCAGTCTCAGTCAGTCTCAGTCAGTCTCAGTCAGTCTCAGTCAGTCTCAGTCAGTCTCAGTCAGTCTCAGTCAGTCTCAGTCAGTCTCAGTCAGTCTCAGTCAGTCTCAGTTCCAGTCAGTCTCAGTCAGTCTCAGTCTCAGTCAGTCTCAGTCTCAGTCAGTCTCAGTCTCAGTCAGTCTCAGTCTCAGTCAGTCTCAGTCAGAGTCAGTCTCAGTCAGTCTCAGTCAGTCTCAGTCTGTCAGTCTCAGTCAGCCTCAGTCAGTCTCAGTCAGTCTCAGCCAGTCTCAGTCAGTCTGTCAGTCTCAGTCAGTCTCAGTCAGTCTCAGTCTGTCTCAGTCAGTCTCAGTCTCAGTCTGTCAGTCTCAGTGTCTCAGTCAGTCTCAGTCAGTCTCAGTCAGTCTCAGTCTCAGTCTCAGTCAGTCTCAGTCAGTCTCAGTCCCAGTCAGTCTCAGTCAGTCTCAGTCTCAGTCAGTCTCAGTCTCAGTCAGTCTCAGTCAGTCTCAGTCTCAGTCAGTCTCAGTCAGTCTCAGTCAGTCACAGTCAGTCTCAGTCTCAGTCAGTCTCAGTCAGTCTTAGTCTCAGTGTCTCAGTCTGTCAGTCTCAGTCAGTCTCAGTCTCAGTCAGTCTCAGTCAGTCTCAGTCAGTCACAGTCAGTCTCAGTCAGTCTCAGTCTCAGTCAGTCTCAGTCAGTCTCAGTCAGTCTTAGTCTCAGTCAGTCTCAGTCTCAGTCAGTCTCAGTCAGTCTCAGTCAGTCTCAGTCTCAGTCAGTCTCAGTCAGTCTCAGTCAGTCTCAGTCTCAGTCTCAGTCAGTCTCAGTCAGTCTCAGTCAGTCTCAGTCAGTCTCAGTCTCAGTCAGTCTCAGTCAGTCTCAGTCTCAGTCAGTCTCAGTCAGTCTCAGTCAGTCTCAGTCTCAGTCAGTCTCAGTCAGTCTCAGTCAGTCAGTCTCAGTCAGTCTCAGTCAGTCTCAGTCAGTCTCAGTCAGTCTCAGTCTCAGTCAGTCTCAGTCAGTCTCAGTCAGTCTCAGTCTCAGTCAGTCTCAGTCAGTCTCAGTCTCAGTCAGTCTCAGTCAGTCTCAGTCTCAGTCA
Source organism: Lissotriton vulgaris (assembly GCF_964263255.1). Classification (NCBI taxonomy): domain Eukaryota; kingdom Metazoa; phylum Chordata; class Amphibia; order Caudata; family Salamandridae; genus Lissotriton; species Lissotriton vulgaris. The sequence continues at coordinate 278,289 of NW_028246697.1, forward strand.
GTCTCAGTCAGTCTCAGTCAGTCACAGTCAGTCTCAGTCAGTCTCAGTCAGTCTCAGTTAGTCTCAGTCAGTCTCAGTCAGTCTCAGTCAGTCTCAGTCAGTCTCAGTCAGTCAGTCTCAGTCAGTCTCAGTCAGTCTCAGTCAGTCTTAGTCTCAGTCAGTCTCAGTCAGTCTCAGTCAGTCTCAGTCAGTCGTAGTCAGTCTCAGTCAGTCGTAGTCAGTCTCAGTCAGTCTCAGTCAGTCAGTCTCAGTCAGTCTCAGTCAGTCTCAGTCAGTCTCAGTCAGTCTCAGTCAGTCTCAGTCAGTCAGTCTCAGTCAGTCTCAGTCAGTCTCAGTCTCAGTCAGTCTCAGTCAGTCTCAGTCAGTCTCAGTCTGTCTCAGTCAGTCTCAGTCTCAGTCTGTCAGTCTCAGTGTCTCAGTCAGTCTCAGTCAGTCTCAGTCAGTCTCAGTCTCAGTCTCAGTCTCAGTCAGTCTCAGTCAGTCTCAGTCTCAGTCAGTCTCAGTCAGTCAGTCTCAGTCAGTCTCAGTCAGTCTCAGTCAGTCTCAGTCAGTCTTAGTCTCAGTCAGTCTCAGTCAGTCTCAGTCAGTCTCAGTCAGTCTCAGTCAGTCTCAGTCAGTCTCAGTCAGTCTCAGTCAGTCTGTCAGTCTCAGTCAGTCTCAGTCTCAGTCAGTCTCAGTCAGTCTCAGTCAGTCTCAGTCAGTCTCAGTCAGTCTCAGTCAGTCTCAGTCAGTCTCAGTCTCAGTCAGTCTCAGTCAGTCTCAGTCTCAGTCTCAGTCTCAGTCAGTCTCAGTCAGTCTCAGTCTCAGTCAGTCTCAGTCAGTCTCAGTCAGTCTCAGTCAGTCTCAGTCAGTCTCAGTCAGTCTCAGTCTCAGTCTGTCTCAGTCTGTCTCAGTCAGTCTCAGTCTCAGTCAGTCTCAGTCTCAGTCAGTCTCAGTCAGAGTCAGTCTCAGTCAGTCTCAGTCTGTCAGTCTCAGTCAGCCTCAGTCAGTCTCAGTCAGTCTCAGTCAGTCTCAGTCAGTCTGTCAGTCTCAGTCTCAGTCAGTCCCAGTCAGTCTCAGTCAGTCTCAGTCTCAGTCACTCTTAGTCTCAGTCAGTCTCAGTCAGTCTCAGTCTCAGTCAGTCTCAGTCAGTCTCAGTCAGTCTCAGTCAGTCTCAGTCTCAGTCAGTCTGTCAGTCTCAGTCAGTCTTAGTCTCAGTCAGTCTCAGTCTCAGTCAGTCTCAGTCAGTCTCAGTCAGTCTCAGTCTCAGTCTCAGTCAGTCTCAGTCAGTCTCAGTCTCAGTCTCAGTCAGTCTCAGTCAGTCTCAGTCAGTCTCAGTCGGTCTCAGTCAGTCTCAGTCTCAGTCAGTCTCAGTCAGTCAGTCTCAGTCAGTCACAGTCAGTCTCAGTCAGTCTCAGTCAGTCTCAGTCAGTCTCAGTCAGTCTCAGTCAGTCTCAGTCAGTCTCAGTCAGTCTCAGTCTCAGTCTGTCAGTCTCAGTGTCTCAGTCAGTCTCAGTCAGTCTCAGTCAGTCTCAGTCTCAGTCTCAGTCTCAGTCAGTCTCAGTCAGTCTCAGTCTCAGTCAGTCTCAGTCAGTCAGTCTCAGTCAGTCTCAGTCAGTCTCAGTCAGTCTTAGTCTCAGTCAGTCTCAGTCAGTCTCAGTCAGTCTCAGTCAGTCTCAGTCAGTCTCAGTCAGTCTCAGTCAGTCTGTCAGTCTGTCAGTCTCAGTCAGTCTCAGTCAGTCTCAGTCAGTCTCAGTCAGTCTCAGTCAGTCTCAGTCAGTCTCAGTCAGTCTCAGTCTCAGTCAGTCTCAGTCAGTCTCAGTCTCAGTCTCAGTCTCAGTCTCAGTCAGTCTCAGTCAGTCTCAGTCTCAGTCAGTCTCAGTCAGTCAGTCTCAGTCAGTCTCAGTCAGTCTCAGTCAGTCTTAGTCTCAGTCAGTCTGTCAGTCACAGTCAGTCTCAGTCAGTCTCAGTCAGTCTCAGTCAGTCTCAGTCAGTCACAGTCAGTCTCAGTCAGTCTCAGTCAGTCTCAGTCAGTCCCAGTCAGTCTCAGTCAGTCTCAGTCAGTCTCAGTCAGTCTCAGTCAGTCTCAGTCAGTCTCAGTCAGTCTCAGTCAGTCTCAGTCTCAGTCAGTCTCAGTCAGTCTCAGTCTCAGTCTCAGTCTCAGTCTCAGTCAGTCTCAGTCAGTCTCAGTCTCAGTCAGTCTCAGTCTCAGTCAGTCTCAGTCAGTCTCAGTCAGTCTCAGTCAGTCTCAGTCAGTCTCAGTCAGTCTCAGTCAGTCTCAGTCTCAGTCAGTCTTAGTCTCAGTCAGTCTCAGTCTCAGTCAGTCTCAGTCAGTCTCAGTCAGTCTCAGTCAGTCTCAGTCTCAGTCAGTCTCAGTCAGTCTCAGTCTCAGTCAGTCTCAGTCAGTCACAGTCAGTCTCAGTCAGTCTCAGTCTCAGTCAGTCTCAGTCAGTCACAGTCAGTCTCAGTCAGTCTCAGTCTCAGTCAGTCTCAGTCAGTCTCAGTCAGTCTCAGTCAGTCTCAGTCAGTCTCAGTCAGTCTCAGTCAGTCACAGTCAGTCTCAGTCAGTCTGTCAGTCTCAGTCAGTCTCAGTCAGTCTCAGTCAGTCTCAGTCAGTCTCAGTCAGTCTGTCAGTCTCAGTCAGTCTCAGTCAGTCTCAGTCAGTCTCAGTCAGTCTCAGTCTCAGTCAGTCTCAGTCAGTCTCAGTCTCAGTCAGTCTCAGTCAGTCTCAGTCAGTCTCAGTCAGTCTCAGTCAGTCTCAGTCAGTCTCAGTCAGTCTCAGTCAGTCTCAGTCAGTCTCAGTCTCAGTCAGTCTCAGTCAGTCTCAGTCTCAGTCAGTCTCAGTCAGTCTCAGTCTCAGTCAGTCTCAGTCTCAGTCAGTCTCAGTCAGAGTCAGTCTCAATCAGTCTCAGTCAGTCTCAGTCAGTCTCAGTCAGTCTCAGTCTCAGTCAGTCTCAGTCAGTCTCAGTCTCAGTCAGTCTCAGTCAGTCTCAGTCTCAGTCAGTCTCAGTCAGTCTCAGTCAGTCTCAGTCAGTCTCAGTCAGTCTCAGTCAGTCTCAGTCAGTCTCAGTCAGTCTCAGTCAGTCTCAGTTCCAGTCAGTCTCAGTCAGTCTCAGTCTCAGTCAGTCTCAGTCTCAGTCAGTCTCAGTCTCAGTCAGTCTCAGTCTCAGTCAGTCTCAGTCAGAGTCAGTCTCAGTCAGTCTCAGTCAGTCTCAGTCTGTCAGTCTCAGTCAGCCTCAGTCAGTCTCAGTCAGTCTCAGCCAGTCTCAGTCAGTCTGTCAGTCTCAGTCAGTCTCAGTCAGTCTCAGTCTGTCTCAGTCAGTCTCAGTCTCAGTCTGTCAGTCTCAGTGTCTCAGTCAGTCTCAGTCAGTCTCAGTCAGTCTCAGTCTCAGTCTCAGTCAGTCTCAGTCAGTCTCAGTCCCAGTCAGTCTCAGTCAGTCTCAGTCTCAGTCAGTCTCAGTCTCAGTCAGTCTCAGTCAGTCTCAGTCTCAGTCAGTCTCAGTCAGTCTCAGTCAGTCACAGTCAGTCTCAGTCTCAGTCAGTCTCAGTCAGTCTTAGTCTCAGTGTCTCAGTCTGTCAGTCTCAGTCAGTCTCAGTCTCAGTCAGTCTCAGTCAGTCTCAGTCAGTCACAGTCAGTCTCAGTCAGTCTCAGTCTCAGTCAGTCTCAGTCAGTCTCAGTCAGTCTTAGTCTCAGTCAGTCTCAGTCTCAGTCAGTCTCAGTCAGTCTCAGTCAGTCTCAGTCTCAGTCAGTCTCAGTCAGTCTCAGTCAGTCTCAGTCTCAGTCTCAGTCAGTCTCAGTCAGTCTCAGTCAGTCTCAGTCAGTCTCAGTCTCAGTCAGTCTCAGTCAGTCTCAGTCTCAGTCAGTCTCAGTCAGTCTCAGTCAGTCTCAGTCTCAGTCAGTCTCAGTCAGTCTCAGTCAGTCAGTCTCAGTCAGTCTCAGTCAGTCTCAGTCAGTCTCAGTCAGTCTCAGTCTCAGTCAGTCTCAGTCAGTCTCAGTCAGTCTCAGTCTCAGTCAGTCTCAGTCAGTCTCAGTCTCAGTCAGTCTCAGTCAGTCTCAGTCTCAGTCAGTCTCAGTCAGTCTCAGTCAGTCACAGTCAGTCTCAGTCAGTCTCAGTCAGTCTCAGTTAGTCTCAGTCAGTCTCAGTCAGTCTCAGTCAGTCTCAGTCAGTCTCAGTCAGTCAGTCTCAGTCAGTCTCAGTCAGTCTCAGTCAGTCTTAGTCTCAGTCAGTCTCAGTCAGTCTCAGTCAGTCTCAGTCAGTCGTAGTCAGTCTCAGTCAGTCGTAGTCAGTCTCAGTCAGTCTCAGTCAGTCAGTCTCAGTCAGTCTCAGTCAGTCTCAGTCAGTCTCAGTCAGTCTCAGTCAGTCTCAGTCAGTCAGTCTCAGTCAGTCTCAGTCAGTCTCAGTCTCAGTCAGTCTCAGTCAGTCTCAGTCAGTCTCAGTCTGTCTCTGTCTCAGTCAGTCTCAGTCTCAGTCTGTCAGTCTCAGTGTCTCAGTCAGTCTCAGTCAGTCTCAGTCAGTCTCAGTCTCAGTCTCAGTCTCAGTCAGTCTCAGTCAGTCTCAGTCTCAGTCAGTCTCAGTCAGTCAGTCTCAGTCAGTCTCAGTCAGTCTCAGTCAGTCTCAGTCAGTCTTAGTCTCAGTCAGTCTCAGTCAGTCTCAGTCAGTCTCAGTCAGTCTCAGTCAGTCTCAGTCAGTCTCAGTCAGTCTCAGTCAGTCTCAGTCAGTCTCAGTCTCAGTCTCAGTCTCAGTCAGTCTCAGTCAGTCTCAGTCAGTCTCAGTCAGTCTCAGTCAGTCTCAGTCAGTCTCAGTCTCAGTCAGTCTCAGTCAGTCTCAGTCTCAGTCTCAGTCTCAGTCAGTCTCAGTCAGTCTCAGTCTCAGTCAGTCTCAGTCTCAGTCAGTCTCAGTCAGTCTCAGTCTCAGTCAGTCTCAGTCAGTCTCAGTCAGTCTCAGTCAGTCTCAGTCTGTCAGTCTCAGTCAGCCTCAGTCAGTCTCAGTCAGTCTCAGTCAGTCTCAGCCAGTCTCAGTCAGTCTGTCAGTCTCAGTCAGTCTCAGTCAGTCTCAGTCTGTCTCAGTCAGTCTCAGTCTCAGTCTGTCAGTCTCAGTGTCTCAGTCAGTCTCAGTCAGTCTCAGTCAGTCTCAGTCTCAGTCTCAGTCAGTCTCAGTCAGTCTCAGTCCCAGTCAGTCTCAGTCAGTCTCAGTCTCAGTCAGTCTCAGTCTCAGTCAGTCTCAGTCAGTCTCAGTCTCAGTCAGTCTCAGTCAGTCTCAGTCAGTCACAGTCAGTCTCAGTCTCAGTCAGTCTCAGTCAGTCTTAGTCTCAGTGTCTCAGTCTGTCAGTCTCAGTCAGTCTCAGTCTCAGTCAGTCTCAGTCAGTCTCAGTCAGTCACAGTCAGTCTCAGTCAGTCTCAGTCTCAGTCAGTCTCAGTCAGTCTCAGTCAGTCTTAGTCTCAGTCAGTCTCAGTCTCAGTCAGTCTCAGTCAGTCTCAGTCAGTCTCAGTCTCAGTCTGAGTCAGTCTCAGTCAGTCTCAGTCAGTCTCAGTCTCAGTCAGTCTCAGTCAGTCTCAGTCAGTCTCAGTCAGTCTCAGTCTCAGTCTCAGTCAGTCTCAGTCAGTCTCAGTCAGTCTCAGTCAGTCTCAGTCTCAGTCAGTCTCAGTCAGTCTCAGTCTCAGTCAGTCTCAGTCAGTCTCAGTCAGTCTCAGTCTCAGTCAGTCTCAGTCAGTCTCAGTCAGTCAGTCTCAGTCAGTCTCAGTCAGTCTCAGTCAGTCTCAGTCTCAGTCAGTCTCAGTCAGTCTCAGTCAGTCTCAGTCTCAGTCAGTCTCAGTCAGTCTCAGTCTCAGTCAGTCTCAGTCAGTCTCAGTCTCAGTCAGTCTCAGTCAGTCTCAGTCAGTCACAGTCAGTCTCAGTCAGTCTCAGTCAGTCTCAGTTAGTCTCAGTCAGTCTCAGTCAGTCTCAGTCAGTCTCAGTCAGTCAGTCTCAGTCAGTCTCAGTCAGTCTCAGTCAGTCTTAGTCTCAGTCAGTCTCAGTCAGTCTCAGTCAGTCTCAGTCAGTCGTAGTCAGTCTCAGTCAGTCGTAGTCAGTCTCAGTCAGTCTCAGTCAGTCAGTCTCAGTCAGTCTCAGTCAGTCTCAGTCAGTCTCAGTCAGTCTCAGTCAGTCTCAGTCAGTCTCAGTCAGTCTCAGTCAGTCTCAGTCTCAGTCAGTCTCAGTCAGTCTCAGTCAGTCTCAGTCAGTCTCAGTCTGTCTCAGTCAGTCTCAGTCTCAGTCTGTCAGTCTCAGTGTCTCAGTCAGTCTCAGTCAGTCTCAGTCAGTCTCAGTCTCAGTCTCAGTCTCAGTCAGTCTCAGTCAGTCTCAGTCTCAGTCAGTCTCAGTCAGTCAGTCTCAGTCAGTCTCAGTCAGTCTCAGTCAGTCTCAGTCAGTCTTAGTCTCAGTCAGTCTCAGTCAGTCTCAGTCAGTCTCAGTCAGTCTCAGTCAGTCTCAGTCAGTCTCAGTCAGTCTCAGTCAGTCTCAGTCAGTCTCAGTCAGTCTGTCAGTCTCAGTCAGTCTCAGTCTCAGTCAGTCTCAGTCAGTCTCAGTCAGTCTCAGTCAGTCTCAGTCAGTCTCAGTCAGTCTCAGTCAGTCTCAGTCTCAGTCAGTCTCAGTCAGTCTCAGTCTCAGTCTCAGTCTCAGTCTCAGTCAGTCTCAGTCAGTCTCAGTCTCAGTCAGTCTCAGTCAGTCTCAGTCAGTCTCAGTCAGTCTCAGTCAGTCTCAGTCAGTCTCAGTCTCAGTCAGTCTTAGTCTCAGTCAGTCTCAGTCTCAGTCAGTCTCAGTCAGTCTCAGTCAGTCTCAGTCAGTCTCAGTCAGTCTCAGTCAGTCACAGTCAGTCTCAGTCAGTCTCAGTCTCAGTCAGTCTCAGTCAGTCTCAGTCAGTCTCAGTCAGTCTCAGTCAGTCTCAGTCAGTCACAGTCAGTCACAGTCAGTCTCAGTCAGTCTGTCAGTCTCAGTCAGTCTCAGTCAGTCTCAGTCAGTCTGTCAGTCTCAGTCAGTCTCAGTCAGTCTCAGTCAGTCTGTCAGTCACAGTCAGTCTCAGTCAGTCTCAGTCAGTCTCAGTCAGTCTCAGTCAGTCACAGTCAGTCTCAGTCAGTCTCAGTCAGTCTCAGTCAGTCTCAGTCAGTCCCAGTCAGTCTCAGTCAGTCTCAGTCAGTCTCAGTCAGTCTCAGTCAGTCTCAGTCAGTCTCAGTCAGTCTCAGTCAGTCTGTCAGTCTCCGTCAGTCTCAGTCAGTCAGTCTCAGTCTCAGTCAGTCTGTCGGTCAGTCTCAGTCAGTCACAGTCAGTCACAGTCAGTCACAGTCAGTCTCAGTCAGTCACAGTCAGTCTCAGTCAGTCTCAGTCAGTCTCAGTCAGTCTCAGTCAGTCTCAGTCAGTCTCAGTCAGTCTCAGTCTCAGTCAGTCTCAGTCAGTCTCAGTCTCAGTCAGTCTCAGTCAGTCTCAGTCTCAGTCAGTCTCAGTCTCAGTCAGTCTCAGTCAGAGTCAGTCTCAGTCAGTCTCAGTCAGTCTCAGTCAGTCTCAGTCAGTCTCAGTCAGTCTCAGTCAGTCACAGTCAGTCTCAGTCAGTCTCAGTCAGTCTCAGTCAGTCTCAGTCAGTCTCAGTCAGTCTCAGTTAGTCTCAGTCAGTCTCAGTCAGTCTCAGTCAGTCTCAGTCAGTCAGTCTCAGTCAGTCTCAGTCAGTCTCAGTCAGTCTTAGTCTCAGTCAGTCTCAGTCAGTCTCAGTCAGTCTCAGTCAGTCGTAGTCAGTCTCAGTCAGTCGTAGTCAGTCTCAGTCAGTCTCAGTCAGTCTCAGTCAGTCAGTCTCAGTCAGTCTCAGTCAGTCTCAGTCAGTCTCAGTCAGTCTCAGTCAGTCTCAGTCAGTCTCAGTCAGTCTCAGTCAGTCTCAGTCTCAGTCAGTCTCAGTCAGTCTCAGTCAGTCTCAGTCTGTCTCAGTCAGTCTCAGTCTCAGTCTGTCAGTCTCAGTGTCTCAGTCAGTCTCAGTCAGTCTCAGTCAGTCTCAGTCTCAGTCTCAGTCAGTCTCAGTCAGTCTCAGTCAGTCTCAGTCAGTCTCTGTCAGTCTCAGTCAGTCTCAGTCAGTCTCAGTCAGTCTGTCAGTCTCCGTCAGTCTCAGTCAGTCAGTCTCAGTCTCAGTCAGTCTGTCGGTCAGTCTCAGTCAGTCACAGTCAGTCACAGTCAGTCACAGTCAGTCTCAGTCAGTCACAGTCAGTCTCAGTCAGTCTCAGTCAGTCTCAGTCAGTCTCAGTCAGTCTCAGTCAGTCTCAGTCAGTCTCAGTCTCAGTCAGTCTCAGTCAGTCTCAGTCTCAGTCAGTCTCAGTCAGTCTCAGTCTCAGTCAGTCTCAGTCTCAGTCAGTCTCAGTCAGAGTCAGTCTCAGTCAGTCTCAGTCAGTCTCAGTCAGTCTCAGTCAGTCTCAGTCTCAGTCAGTCTCAGTCAGTCTCAGTCAGTCTCAGTCTCAGTCAGTCTCAGTCAGTCTCAGTCTCAGTCAGTCTCAGTCAGTCTCAGTCAGTCTCAGTCAGTCTCAGTCAGTCTCAGTCAGTCTCAGTTCCAGTCAGTCTCAGTCAGTCTCAGTCTCAGTCAGTCTCAGTCTCAGTCAGTCTCAGTCTCAGTCAGTCTCAGTCAGTCTCAGTCAGTCTTAGTCTCAGTCAGTCTCAGTCTCAGTCAGTCTCAGTCAGTCTCAGTCAGTCTCAGTCTCAGTCTGAGTCAGTCTGAGTCAGTCTGAGTCAGTCTCAGTCTCAGTCAGTCTCAGTCAGTCTCAGTCAGTCTCAGTCAGTCTCAGTCAGTCTCAGTCAGTCTCAGTCAGTCTCAGTCAGTCTCAGTCAGTCTCAGTCAGTCTCAGTCAGTCTCAGTTCCAGTCAGTCTCAGTCAGTCTCAGTCTCAGTCAGTCTCAGTCTCAGTCAGTCTCAGTCTCAGTCAGTCTCAGTCAGAGTCAGTCTCAGTCAGTCTCAGTCAGTCTCAGTCTGTCAGTCTCAGTCAGCCTCAGTCAGTCTCAGTCAGTCTCAGCCAGTCTCAGTCAGTCTGTCAGTCTCAGTCTCAGTCAGTCCCAGTCAGTCTCAGTCAGTCTCAGTCTCAGTCACTCTTAGTCTCAGTCAGTCTCAGTCAGTCTCAGTCTCAGTCAGTCTCAGTCAGTCTCAGTCAGTCTCAGTCTCAGTCAGTCTCAGTCAGTCTCAGTCTCAGTCAGTCTGTCAGTCTCAGTCAGTCTTAGTCTCAGTCAGTCTCAGTCTCAGTCAGTCTCAGTCAGTCTCAGTCAGTCTCAGTCAGTCTCAGTCAGTCTCAGTCAGTCTCAGTCAGTCTCAGTCTCAGTCAGTCTCAGTCAGTCTCAGTCTCAGTCTCAGTCTCAGTCTCAGTCTCAGTCAGTCTCAGTCAGTCTCAGTCTCAGTCAGTCTCAGTCAGTCTCAGTCAGTCTCAGTCAGTCTCAGTCAGTCTCAGTCAGTCTCAGTCAGTCTCAGTCTCAGTCAGTCTTAGTCTCAGTCAGTCTCAGTCTCAGTCAGTCTCAGTCAGTCTCAGTCAGTCTCAGTCAGTCTCAGTCAGTCTCAGTCAGTCACAGTCAGTCTCAGTCAGTCTCAGTCTCAGTCAGTCTCAGTCAGTCTCAGTCAGTCTCAGTCAGTCTCAGTCAGTCTCAGTCAGTCACAGTCAGTCACAGTCAGTCTCAGTCAGTCTGTCAGTCTCAGTCAGTCTCAGTCAGTCTCAGTCAGTCTGTCAGTCTCAGTCAGTCTCAGTCAGTCTCAGTCAGTCTGTCAGTCACAGTCAGTCTCAGTCAGTCTCAGTCAGTCTCAGTCAGTCTCAGTCAGTCACAGTCAGTCTCAGTCAGTCTCAGTCAGTCTCAGTCAGTCTCAGTCAGTCCCAGTCAGTCTCAGTCAGTCTCAGTCAGTCTCAGTCAGTCTCAGTCAGTCTCAGTCAGTCTCAGTCAGTCTCAGTCAGTCTGTCAGTCTCCGTCAGTCTCAGTCAGTCAGTCTCAGTCTCAGTCAGTCTGTCGGTCAGTCTCAGTCAGTCACAGTCAGTCACAGTCAGTCACAGTCAGTCTCAGTCAGTCACAGTCAGTCTCAGTCAGTCTCAGTCAGTCTCAGTCAGTCTCAGTCAGTCTCAGTCAGTCTCAGTCTCAGTCAGTCTCAGTCAGTCTCAGTCTCAGTCAGTCTCAGTCAGTCTCAGTCTCAGTCAGTCTCAGTCTCAGTCAGTCTCAGTCAGAGTCAGTCTCAGTCAGTCTCAGTCAGTCTCAGTCAGTCTCAGTCAGTCTCAGTCAGTCTCAGTCAGTCTCAGTCAGTCACAGTCAGTCTCAGTCAGTCTCAGTCAGTCTCAGTCAGTCTCAGTCAGTCTCAGTTAGTCTCAGTCAGTCTCAGTCAGTCTCAGTCAGTCTCAGTCAGTCAGTCTCAGTCAGTCTCAGTCAGTCTCAGTCAGTCTTAGTCTCAGTCAGTCTCAGTCAGTCTCAGTCAGTCTCAGTCAGTCGTAGTCAGTCTCAGTCAGTCGTAGTCAGTCTCAGTCAGTCAGTCTCAGTCAGTCTCAGTCAGTCTCAGTCAGTCTCAGTCAGTCTCAGTCAGTCTCAGTCAGTCTCAGTCAGTCTCAGTCTCAGTCAGTCTCAGTCAGTCTCAGTCAGTCTCAGTCTGTCTCAGTCAGTCTCAGTCTCAGTCTGTCAGTCTCAGTGTCTCAGTCAGTCTGTCAGTCTCAGTCAGTCTCAGTCTCAGTCTCAGTCAGTCTCAGTCAGTCTCAGTCAGTCTCAGTCAGTCTCAGTCAGTCTCAGTCAGTCTCAGTCAGTCTCAGTCAGTCTCAGTCAGTCTGTCAGTCTCCGTCAGTCTCAGTCAGTCAGTCTCAGTCTCAGTCAGTCTGTCAGTCAGTCTCAGTCAGTCACAGTCAGTCACAGTCAGTCACAGTCAGTCTCAGTCAGTCACAGTCAGTCTCAGTCAGTCTCAGTCAGTCTCAGTCAGTCTCAGTCAGTCTCAGTCAGTCTCAGTCAGTCTCAGTCTCAGTCAGTCTCAGTCAGTCTCAGTCTCAGTCAGTCTCAGTCAGTCTCAGTCTCAGTCAGTCTCAGTCTCAGTCAGTCTCAGTCAGAGTCAGTCTCAGTCAGTCTCAGTCAGTCTCAGTCAGTCTCAGTCAGTCTCAGTCTCAGTCAGTCTCAGTCAGTCTCAGTCAGTCTCAGTCTCAGTCAGTCTCAGTCAGTCTCAGTCTCAGTCAGTCTCAGTCAGTCTCAGTCAGTCTCAGTCAGTCTCAGTCAGTCTCAGTCAGTCTCAGTTCCAGTCAGTCTCAGTCAGTCTCAGTCTCAGTCAGTCTCAGTCTCAGTCAGTCTCAGTCTCAGTCAGTCTCAGTCAGAGTCAGTCTCAGTCAGTCTCAGTCAGTCTCAGTCTGTCAGTCTCAGTCAGCCTCAGTCAGTCTCAGTCAGTCTCAGCCAGTCTCAGTCAGTCTGTCAGTCTCAGTCTCAGTCAGTCCCAGTCAGTCTCAGTCAGTCTCAGTCTCAGTCACTCTTAGTCTCAGTCAGTCTCAGTCAGTCTCAGTCTCAGTCAGTCTCAGTCAGTCTCAGTCAGTCTCAGTCTCAGTCAGTCTCAGTCAGTCTCAGTCTCAGTCAGTCTGTCAGTCTCAGTCAGTCTTAGTCTCAGTCAGTCTCAGTCTCAGTCAGTCTCAGTCAGTCTCAGTCAGTCTCAGTCTCAGTCTCAGTCAGTCTCAGTCAGTCTCAGTCAGTCTCAGTCGGTCTCAGTCAGTCTCAGTCTCAGTCAGTCTCAGTCAGTCAGTCTCAGTCAGTCACAGTCAGTCTCAGTCAGTCTCAGTCAGTCTCAGTCAGTCTCAGCCAGTCTCAGTCAGTCTGTCAGTCTCAGTCAGTCTCAGTCAGTCTCAGTCTGTCTCAGTCAGTCTCAGTCTCAGTCTGTCAGTCTCAGTGTCTCAGTCAGTCTCAGTCAGTCTCAGTCAGTCTCAGTCTCAGTCTCAGTCAGTCTCAGTCAGTCTCAGTCCCAGTCAGTCTCAGTCAGTCTCAGTCTCAGTCAGTCTCAGTCTCAGTCAGTCTCAGTCAGTCTCAGTCTCAGTCAGTCTCAGTCAGTCTCAGTCAGTCACAGTCAGTCTCAGTCTCAGTCAGTCTCAGTCAGTCTTAGTCTCAGTGTCTCAGTCTGTCAGTCTCAGTCAGTCTCAGTCTCAGTCAGTCTCAGTCAGTCTCAGTCAGTCACAGTCAGTCTCAGTCAGTCTCAGTCTCAGTCAGTCTCAGTCAGTCTCAGTCAGTCTTAGTCTCAGTCAGTCTCAGTCTCAGTCAGTCTCAGTCAGTCTCAGTCAGTCTCAGTCTCAGTCTGAGTCAGTCTCAGTCAGTCTCAGTCAGTCTCAGTCTCAGTCAGTCTCAGTCAGTCTCAGTCAGTCTCAGTCAGTCTCAGTCTCAGTCTCAGTCAGTCTCAGTCAGTCTCAGTCAGTCTCAGTCAGTCTCAGTCTCAGTCAGTCTCAGTCAGTCTCAGTCTCAGTCAGTCTCAGTCAGTCTCAGTCAGTCTCAGTCTCAGTCAGTCTCAGTCAGTCTCAGTCAGTCAGTCTCAGTCAGTCTCAGTCAGTCTCAGTCAGTCTCAGTCTCAGTCAGTCTCAGTCAGTCTCAGTCAGTCTCAGTCTCAGTCAGTCTCAGTCAGTCTCAGTCTCAGTCAGTCTCAGTCAGTCTCAGTCTCAGTCAGTCTCAGTCAGTCTCAGTCAGTCACAGTCAGTCTCAGTCAGTCTCAGTCAGTCTCAGTTAGTCTCAGTCAGTCTCAGTCAGTCTCAGTCAGTCTCAGTCAGTCAGTCTCAGTCAGTCTCAGTCAGTCTCAGTCAGTCTTAGTCTCAGTCAGTCTCAGTCAGTCTCAGTCAGTCTCAGTCAGTCGTAGTCAGTCTCAGTCAGTCGTAGTCAGTCTCAGTCAGTCTCAGTCAGTCAGTCTCAGTCAGTCTCAGTCAGTCTCAGTCAGTCTCAGTCAGTCTCAGTCAGTCTCAGTCAGTCTCAGTCAGTCTCAGTCAGTCTCAGTCTCAGTCAGTCTCAGTCAGTCTCAGTCAGTCTCAGTCAGTCTCAGTCTGTCTCAGTCAGTCTCAGTCTCAGTCTGTCAGTCTCAGTGTCTCAGTCAGTCTCAGTCAGTCTCAGTCAGTCTCAGTCTCAGTCTCAGTCTCAGTCAGTCTCAGTCAGTCTCAGTCTCAGTCAGTCTCAGTCAGTCAGTCTCAGTCAGTCTCAGTCAGTCTCAGTCAGTCTCAGTCAGTCTTAGTCTCAGTCAGTCTCAGTCAGTCTCAGTCAGTCTCAGTCAGTCTCAGTCAGTCTCAGTCAGTCTCAGTCAGTCTCAGTCAGTCTCAGTCAGTCTCAGTCAGTCTGTCAGTCTCAGTCAGTCTCAGTCTCAGTCAGTCTCAGTCAGTCTCAGTCAGTCTCAGTCAGTCTCAGTCAGTCTCAGTCAGTCTCAGTCAGTCTCAGTCTCAGTCAGTCTCAGTCAGTCTCAGTCTCAGTCTCAGTCTCAGTCTCAGTCAGTCTCAGTCAGTCTCAGTCTCAGTCAGTCTCAGTCAGTCTCAGTCAGTCTCAGTCAGTCTCAGTCAGTCTCAGTCAGTCTCAGTCTCAGTCAGTCTTAGTCTCAGTCAGTCTCAGTCTCAGTCAGTCTCAGTCAGTCTCAGTCAGTCTCAGTCAGTCTCAGTCAGTCTCAGTCAGTCACAGTCAGTCTCAGTCAGTCTCAGTCTCAGTCAGTCTCAGTCAGTCTCAGTCAGTCTCAGTCAGTCTCAGTCAGTCTCAGTCAGTCACAGTCAGTCACAGTCAGTCTCAGTCAGTCTGTCAGTCTCAGTCAGTCTCAGTCAGTCTCAGTCAGTCTGTCAGTCTCAGTCAGTCTCAGTCAGTCTCAGTCAGTCTGTCAGTCACAGTCAGTCTCAGTCAGTCTCAGTCAGTCTCAGTCAGTCTCAGTCAGTCACAGTCAGTCTCAGTCAGTCTCAGTCAGTCTCAGTCAGTCTCAGTCAGTCCCAGTCAGTCTCAGTCAGTCTCAGTCAGTCTCAGTCAGTCTCAGTCAGTCTCAGTCAGTCTCAGTCAGTCTCAGTCAGTCTGTCAGTCTCCGTCAGTCTCAGTCAGTCAGTCTCAGTCTCAGTCAGTCTGTCGGTCAGTCTCAGTCAGTCACAGTCAGTCACAGTCAGTCACAGTCAGTCTCAGTCAGTCACAGTCAGTCTCAGTCAGTCTCAGTCAGTCTCAGTCAGTCTCAGTCAGTCTCAGTCAGTCTCAGTCAGTCTCAGTCTCAGTCAGTCTCAGTCAGTCTCAGTCTCAGTCAGTCTCAGTCAGTCTCAGTCTCAGTCAGTCTCAGTCTCAGTCAGTCTCAGTCAGAGTCAGTCTCAGTCAGTCTCAGTCAGTCTCAGTCAGTCTCAGTCAGTCTCAGTCAGTCTCAGTCAGTCACAGTCAGTCTCAGTCAGTCTCAGTCAGTCTCAGTCAGTCTCAGTCAGTCTCAGTCAGTCTCAGTTAGTCTCAGTCAGTCTCAGTCAGTCTCAGTCAGTCTCAGTCAGTCAGTCTCAGTCAGTCTCAGTCAGTCTCAGTCAGTCTTAGTCTCAGTCAGTCTCAGTCAGTCTCAGTCAGTCTCAGTCAGTCGTAGTCAGTCTCAGTCAGTCGTAGTCAGTCTCAGTCAGTCTCAGTCAGTCTCAGTCAGTCAGTCTCAGTCAGTCTCAGTCAGTCTCAGTCAGTCTCAGTCAGTCTCAGTCAGTCTCAGTCAGTCTCAGTCAGTCTCAGTCAGTCTCAGTCTCAGTCAGTCTCAGTCAGTCTCAGTCAGTCTCAGTCTGTCTCAGTCAGTCTCAGTCTCAGTCTGTCAGTCTCAGTGTCTCAGTCAGTCTCAGTCAGTCTCAGTCAGTCTCAGTCTCAGTCTCAGTCAGTCTCAGTCAGTCACAGTCAGTCTCAGTCAGTCTCTGTCAGTCTCTGTCAGTCTCTGTCAGTCTCAGTCAGTCTCAGTCAGTCTCAGTCAGTCTGTCAGTCTCCGTCAGTCTCAGTCAGTCAGTCTCAGTCTCAGTCAGTCTGTCGGTCAGTCTCAGTCAGTCACAGTCAGTCACAGTCAGTCACAGTCAGTCTCAGTCAGTCACAGTCAGTCTCAGTCAGTCTCAGTCAGTCTCAGTCAGTCTCAGTCAGTCTCAGTCAGTCTCAGTCAGTCTCAGTCTCAGTCAGTCTCAGTCAGTCTCAGTCTCAGTCAGTCTCAGTCAGTCTCAGTCTCAGTCAGTCTCAGTCTCAGTCAGTCTCAGTCAGAGTCAGTCTCAGTCAGTCTCAGTCAGTCTCAGTCAGTCTCAGTCAGTCTCAGTCTCAGTCAGTCTCAGTCAGTCTCAGTCAGTCTCAGTCTCAGTCAGTCTCAGTCAGTCTCAGTCTCAGTCAGTCTCAGTCAGTCTCAGTCAGTCTCAGTCAGTCTCAGTCAGTCTCAGTCAGTCTCAGTTCCAGTCAGTCTCAGTCAGTCTCAGTCTCAGTCAGTCTCAGTCTCAGTCAGTCTCAGTCTCAGTCAGTCTCAGTCAGTCTCAGTCAGTCTTAGTCTCAGTCAGTCTCAGTCTCAGTCAGTCTCAGTCAGTCTCAGTCAGTCTCAGTCTCAGTCTGAGTCAGTCTGAGTCAGTCTCAGTCAGTCTCAGTCTCAGTCAGTCTCAGTCAGTCTCAGTCAGTCTCAGTCAGTCTCAGTCAGTCTCAGTCAGTCTCAGTCAGTCTCAGTCAGTCTCAGTCAGTCTCAGTCAGTCTCAGTTCCAGTCAGTCTCAGTCAGTCTCAGTCTCAGTCAGTCTCAGTCTCAGTCAGTCTCAGTCTCAGTCAGTCTCAGTCAGAGTCAGTCTCAGTCAGTCTCAGTCAGTCTCAGTCTGTCAGTCTCAGTCAGCCTCAGTCAGTCTCAGTCAGTCTCAGCCAGTCTCAGTCAGTCTGTCAGTCTCAGTCTCAGTCAGTCCCAGTCAGTCTCAGTCAGTCTCAGTCTCAGTCACTCTTAGTCTCAGTCAGTCTCAGTCAGTCTCAGTCTCAGTCAGTCTCAGTCAGTCTCAGTCAGTCTCAGTCTCAGTCAGTCTCAGTCAGTCTCAGTCTCAGTCAGTCTGTCAGTCTCAGTCAGTCTTAGTCTCAGTCAGTCTCAGTCTCAGTCAGTCTCAGTCAGTCTCAGTCAGTCTCAGTCAGTCTCAGTCAGTCTCAGTCAGTCTCAGTCAGTCTCAGTCTCAGTCAGTCTCAGTCAGTCTCAGTCTCAGTCTCAGTCTCAGTCTCAGTCTCAGTCAGTCTCAGTCAGTCTCAGTCTCAGTCAGTCTCAGTCAGTCTCAGTCAGTCTCAGTCAGTCTCAGTCAGTCTCAGTCAGTCTCAGTCTCAGTCAGTCTTAGTCTCAGTCAGTCTCAGTCTCAGTCAGTCTCAGTCAGTCTCAGTCAGTCTCAGTCAGTCTCAGTCAGTCTCAGTCAGTCACAGTCAGTCTCAGTCAGTCTCAGTCTCAGTCAGTCTCAGTCAGTCTCAGTCAGTCTCAGTCAGTCTCAGTCAGTCTCAGTCAGTCACAGTCAGTCACAGTCAGTCTCAGTCAGTCTGTCAGTCTCAGTCAGTCTCAGTCAGTCTCAGTCAGTCTGTCAGTCTCAGTCAGTCTCAGTCAGTCTCAGTCAGTCTGTCAGTCACAGTCAGTCTCAGTCAGTCTCAGTCAGTCTCAGTCAGTCTCAGTCAGTCACAGTCAGTCTCAGTCAGTCTCAGTCAGTCTCAGTCAGTCTCAGTCAGTCCCAGTCAGTCTCAGTCAGTCTCAGTCAGTCTCAGTCAGTCTCAGTCAGTCTCAGTCAGTCTCAGTCAGTCTCAGTCAGTCTGTCAGTCTCCGTCAGTCTCAGTCAGTCAGTCTCAGTCTCAGTCAGTCTGTCGGTCAGTCTCAGTCAGTCACAGTCAGTCACAGTCAGTCACAGTCAGTCTCAGTCAGTCACAGTCAGTCTCAGTCAGTCTCAGTCAGTCTCAGTCAGTCTCAGTCAGTCTCAGTCAGTCTCAGTCTCAGTCAGTCTCAGTCAGTCTCAGTCTCAGTCAGTCTCAGTCAGTCTCAGTCTCAGTCAGTCTCAGTCTCAGTCAGTCTCAGTCAGAGTCAGTCTCAGTCAGTCTCAGTCAGTCTCAGTCAGTCTCAGTCAGTCTCAGTCAGTCTCAGTCAGTCTCAGTCAGTCACAGTCAGTCTCAGTCAGTCTCAGTCAGTCTCAGTCAGTCTCAGTCAGTCTCAGTTAGTCTCAGTCAGTCTCAGTCAGTCTCAGTCAGTCTCAGTCAGTCAGTCTCAGTCAGTCTCAGTCAGTCTCAGTCAGTCTTAGTCTCAGTCAGTCTCAGTCAGTCTCAGTCAGTCTCAGTCAGTCGTAGTCAGTCTCAGTCAGTCGTAGTCAGTCTCAGTCAGTCAGTCTCAGTCAGTCTCAGTCAGTCTCAGTCAGTCTCAGTCAGTCTCAGTCAGTCTCAGTCAGTCTCAGTCAGTCTCAGTCTCAGTCAGTCTCAGTCAGTCTCAGTCAGTCTCAGTCTGTCTCAGTCAGTCTCAGTCTCAGTCTGTCAGTCTCAGTGTCTCAGTCAGTCTGTCAGTCTCAGTCAGTCTCAGTCTCAGTCTCAGTCAGTCTCAGTCAGTCTCAGTCAGTCTCAGTCAGTCTCAGTCAGTCTCAGTCAGTCTCAGTCAGTCTCAGTCAGTCTCAGTCAGTCTGTCAGTCTCCGTCAGTCTCAGTCAGTCAGTCTCAGTCTCAGTCAGTCTGTCAGTCAGTCTCAGTCAGTCACAGTCAGTCACAGTCAGTCACAGTCAGTCTCAGTCAGTCACAGTCAGTCTCAGTCAGTCTCAGTCAGTCTCAGTCAGTCTCAGTCAGTCTCAGTCAGTCTCAGTCAGTCTCAGTCTCAGTCAGTCTCAGTCAGTCTCAGTCTCAGTCAGTCTCAGTCAGTCTCAGTCTCAGTCAGTCTCAGTCTCAGTCAGTCTCAGTCAGAGTCAGTCTCAGTCAGTCTCAGTCAGTCTCAGTCAGTCTCAGTCAGTCTCAGTCTCAGTCAGTCTCAGTCAGTCTCAGTCAGTCTCAGTCTCAGTCAGTCTCAGTCAGTCTCAGTCTCAGTCAGTCTCAGTCAGTCTCAGTCAGTCTCAGTCAGTCTCAGTCAGTCTCAGTCAGTCTCAGTTCCAGTCAGTCTCAGTCAGTCTCAGTCTCAGTCAGTCTCAGTCTCAGTCAGTCTCAGTCTCAGTCAGTCTCAGTCAGAGTCAGTCTCAGTCAGTCTCAGTCAGTCTCAGTCTGTCAGTCTCAGTCAGCCTCAGTCAGTCTCAGTCAGTCTCAGCCAGTCTCAGTCAGTCTGTCAGTCTCAGTCTCAGTCAGTCCCAGTCAGTCTCAGTCAGTCTCAGTCTCAGTCACTCTTAGTCTCAGTCAGTCTCAGTCAGTCTCAGTCTCAGTCAGTCTCAGTCAGTCTCAGTCAGTCTCAGTCTCAGTCAGTCTCAGTCAGTCTCAGTCTCAGTCAGTCTGTCAGTCTCAGTCAGTCTTAGTCTCAGTCAGTCTCAGTCTCAGTCAGTCTCAGTCAGTCTCAGTCAGTCTCAGTCTCAGTCTCAGTCAGTCTCAGTCAGTCTCAGTCAGTCTCAGTCGGTCTCAGTCAGTCTCAGTCTCAGTCAGTCTCAGTCAGTCAGTCTCAGTCAGTCACAGTCAGTCTCAGTCAGTCTCAGTCAGTCTCAGTCAGTCTCAGTCAGTCTCAGTCAGTCTCAGTCTGTCAGTCTCAGTCAGTCTCAGTCAGTCGGTCACAGTCTGAGTCTCAGTCAGTCTCAGTCTGTCAGTCTCAGTCTGAGTCTCCGTCAGTCTCAGTCTCAGTCTCAGTCAGTCTCAGTCAGTCTCAGTCAGTCTCAGTCAGTCTCAGTCAGTCTCAGTCTCAGTCAGTCTCAGTCAGTCTCAGTCTCAGTCTGTCAGTCTCAGTCTGTCAGTCTCAGTCTCAGTCAGTCTCAGTCAGTCTCAGTCAGTCTCAGTCAGTCTCAGTCAGTCTCAGTCTGTCAGTCTCAGTAAGTCTCAGTCAGTCTCAGTCTGTCAGTCTCAGTCTGAGTCTCAGTCAGTCTCAGTCTGTCAGTCTCAGTCTGAGTCTCAGTCAGTCTCAGTCTCAGTCAGTCTCAGTCAGTCAGTCACAGTCAGTCACAGTCAGTCTCAGTCTGTCAGTCTCAGTCAGTCTCAGTCAGTCTCAGTCAGTCTCAGTCAGTCTGTCAGTCTCAGTCAGTCTTAGTCTCAGTCAGTCTCAGTCAGTCTCAGTCTCAGTCAGTCTCAGTCTCAGTCAGTCTCAGTCAGTCTCAGTCTGTCAGTCTCAGTCTGTCAGTCTCAGTCTGTCAGTCTCAGTCTGTCAGTCTTAGTCTCAGTCAGTCTCAGTCAGTCTCAGTCAGTCTCAGTCAGTCTCAGTCTGTCTCAGTCAGTCTCAGTCAGTCTCAGTCAGTCTCAGTCTCAGTCAGTCTCAGTCAGTCTCAGTCTCAGTCAGTCTCAGTCAGTCTCAGTCAGTCTTAGTCTCAGTCAGTCTCAGTCAGTCTCAGTCAGTCTCAGTCTCAGTCAGTCTCAGTCTCAGTCAGTCTCAGTCAGTCTCAGTCAGTCTGTCAGTCTGTCAGTCTGTCAGTCTCAGTCAGTCTCAGTCAGTCTCAGTCTCAGTCAGTCTCAGTCGGTCTCAGTCAGTCTCAGTCTCAGTCAGTCTCAGTCAGTCAGTCTCAGTCAGTCTCAGTCAGTCTGTCAGTCTCAGTCAGTCTCAGTCAGTCTCAGTCAGTCTCAGTCAGTCTCAGTCAGTCTCAGTCAGTCTCAGTCAGTCTCAGTCAGTCACAGTCAGTCACAGTCAGTCTCAGTCAGTCTGTCAGTCTCAGTCAGTCTCAGTCAGTCTCAGTCAGTCTCAGTCTCAGTCAGTCTCAGTCAGTCTCAGTCAGTCTCAGTCTCAGTCAGTCTCAGTCAGTCTCAGTCTCAGTCAGTCTGTCAGTCTCAGTCAGTCTCAGTCAGTCTCAGTCAGTCTCAGTCTCAGTCAGTCTCAGTCAGTCTCAGTCTCAGTCAGTCTCAGTCAGTCTCAGTCAGTCTCAGTCAGTCTCAGTCAGTCTCAGTCTCAGTCAGTCTCAGTCAGCCTCAGTCAGTCTCAGTCAGTCTCAGCCAGTCTCAGTCAGTCTGTCAGTCTCAGTCAGTCCCAGTCAGTCTCAGTCAGTCCCAGTCTCAGTCACTCTTAGTCTCAGTCAGTCTCAGTCAGTCTCAGTCAGTCTCAGTCAGTCTCAGTCAGTCTCAGTCAGTCTCAGTCTCAGTCAGTCTCAGTCAGTCTCAGTCTCAGTCTCAGTCTCAGTCTCAGTCAGTCTCAGTCAGTCTCAGTCTCAGTCAGTCTCAGTCAGTCTCAGTCAGTCTCAGTCTCAGTCAGTCTCAGTCTCAGTCAGTCTCAGTCAGTCTCAGTCTCAGTCAGTCTCAGTCAGTCTCAGTCAGTCTGAGTCAGTCTGAGTCAGTCTCAGTCAGTCTCAGTCAGTCTCAGTCTCAGTCAGTCTCAGTCAGTCTCAGTCTCAGTCTGTCAGTCTCAGTCTGTCAGTCTCAGTCTGTCAGTCTCAGTCTCAGTCAGTCTCAGTCAGTCTCAGTCAGTCTGTCAGTCACAGTCAGTCTCAGTCAGTCTCAGTCAGTCTCAGTCAGTCTCAGTCAGTCTCAGTCAGTCCCAGTCAGTCACAGTCAGTCTCAGTCAGTCTCAGTCAGTCTCAGTCAGTCTCAGTCAGTCTCAGTCAGTCTCAGTCAGTCTGTCAGTCTCCGTCAGTCTCAGTCAGTCAGTCTCAGTCTCAGTCAGTCTCAGTCAGTCTCAGTCAGTCACAGTCAGTCACAGTCAGTCTCAGTCAGTCTCAGTCAGTCTCAGTCAGTCTCAGTCAGTCTCAGTCAGTCTCAGTCTCAGTCAGTCTCAGTCTCAGTCAGTCTCAGTCAGTCTCAGTCTCAGTCAGTCTCAGTCAGTCTCAGTCAGAGTCAGTCTCAGTCAGTCTCAGTCAGTCTCAGTCTCAGTCAGTCTCAGTCAGTCTCAGTCTCAGTCAGTCTCAGTCAGTCTCAGTCAGTCTCAGTCAGTCTCAGTCAGTCTCAGTCAGTCTCAGTCTCAGTCTGTCTCAGTCAGTCTCAGTCTCAGTCAGTCTCAGTCTCAGTCAGTCTCAGTCAGAGTCAGTCTCAGTCAGTCTCAGTCTGTCAGTCTCAGTCAGCCTCAGTCAGTCTCAGTCAGTCTCAGTCAGTCTGTCAGTCTCAGTCTCAGTCAGTCCCAGTCAGTCTCAGTCAGTCTCAGTCTCAGTCACTCTTAGTCTCAGTCAGTCTCAGTCTCAGTCAGTCTCAGTCAGTCTCAGTCAGTCTCAGTCAGTCTCAGTCTCAGTCAGTCTGTCAGTCTCAGTCAGTCTTAGTCTCAGTCAGTCTCAGTCTCAGTCAGTCTCAGTCAGTCTCAGTCAGTCTCAGTCTCAGTCTCAGTCAGTCTCAGTCAGTCTCAGTCTCAGTCTCAGTCAGTCTCAGTCAGTCTCAGTCAGTCTCAGTCGGTCTCAGTCAGTCTCAGTCTCAGTCAGTCTCAGTCAGTCAGTCTCAGTCAGTCACAGTCAGTCTCAGTCAGTCTCAGTCAGTCTCAGTCAGTCTCAGTCAGTCTCAGTCAGTCTCAGTCAGTCTCAGTCAGTCTCAGTCAGTCTCAGTCAGTCTCAGTCTCAGTCAGTCTCAGTCTGTCAGTCTCAGTCAGTCTCAGTCAGTCGGTCACAGTCTGAGTCTCAGTCAGTCTCAGTCAGTCTCAGTCAGTCTCAGTCGGTCTCAGTCAGTCTCAGTCTCAGTCAGTCTCAGTCAGTCAGTCTCAGTCAGTCACAGTCAGTCTCAGTCAGTCTCAGTCTCAGTCAGTCTCAGTCTCAGTCAGTCTCAGTCAGTCAGTCTCAGTCAGTCTCAGTCAGTCACAGTCAGTCTCAGTCAGTCTCAGTCAGTCTCAGTCAGTCTCAGTCAGTCTCAGTCAGTCTCAGTCAGTCTCAGTCAGTCTCAGTCAGTCTCAGTCAGTCTCAGTCTCAGTCAGTCTCAGTCTGTCAGTCTCAGTCAGTCTCAGTCAGTCAGTCTCAGTCAGTCGGTCACAGTCTGAGTCTCAGTCAGTCTCAGTCAGTCTCAGTCAGTCTCAGTCGGTCTCAGTCAGTCTCAGTCTCAGTCAGTCTCAGTCAGTCAGTCTCAGTCAGTCACAGTCAGTCTCAGTCAGTCTCAGTCAGTCTCAGTCAGTCTCAGTCAGTCTCAGTCAGTCTCAGTCAGTCTCAGTCAGTCTCAGTCAGTCTCAGTCAGTCGGTCACAGTCTGAGTCTCAGTCAGTCTCAGTCTGTCAGTCTCAGTCTGAGTCTCCGTCAGTCTCAGTCTCAGTCTCAGTCAGTCTCAGTCAGTCTCAGTCAGTCTCAGTCAGTCTCAGTCAGTCTCAGTCAGTCTCAGTCAGTCTCAGTCTCAGTCAGTCTCAGTCAGTCTCAGTCTCAGTCTGTCAGTCTCAGTCTGTCAGTCTCAGTCTCAGTCAGTCTCAGTCAGTCTCAGTCAGTCTCAGTCTGTCAGTCTCAGTAAGTCTCAGTCAGTCTCAGTCTGTCAGTCTCAGTCTGAGTCTCAGTCAGTCTCAGTCTCAGTCAGTCTCAGTCAGTCAGTCACAGTCAGTCACAGTCAGTCTCAGTCTGTCAGTCTCAGTCAGTCTCAGTCAGTCTCAGTCAGTCTCAGTCAGTCTTAGTCTCAGTCAGTCTTAGTCTCAGTCAGTCTCAGTCAGTCTCAGTCTCAGTCAGTCTCAGTCTCAGTCAGTCTCAGTCAGTCTCAGTCAGTCTCAGTCTGTCAGTCTCAGTCTGTCAGTCTCAGTCTGTCAGTCTTAGTCTCAGTCAGTCTCAGTCTGTCTCAGTCAGTCTCAGTCTGTCTCAGTCAGTCTCAGTCTGTCTCAGTCAGTCTCAGTCAGTCTCAGTCAGTCTCAGTCAGTCTCAGTCTCAGTCAGTCTCAGTCTCAGTCAGTCTCAGTCTCAGTCAGTCTCAGTCAGTCTCAGTCAGTCTTAGTCTCAGTCAGTCTCAGTCTCAGTCAGTCTCAGTCAGTCTCAGTCTCAGTCAGTCTCAGTCTCAGTCAGTCTCAGTCAGTCTCAGTCAGTCTGTCAGTCTGTCAGTCTGTCAGTCTCAGTCAGTCTCAGTCAGTCTCAGTCTCAGTCAGTCTCAGTCGGTCTCAGTCAGTCTCAGTCTCAGTCAGTCTCAGTCAGTCAGTCTCAGTCAGTCTCAGTCAGTCTGTCAGTCTCAGTCAGTCTCAGTCAGTCTCAGTCAGTCTCAGTCAGTCTCAGTCAGTCTCAGTCAGTCTCAGTCAGTCACAGTCAGTCACAGTCAGTCTCAGTCAGTCTGTCAGTCTCAGTCAGTCTCAGTCAGTCTCAGTCAGTCTCAGTCAGTCTGTCAGTCTCAGTCAGTCTCAGTCAGTCTCAGTCAGTCTGTCAGTCACAGTCAGTCTCAGTCAGTCTCAGTCAGTCTCAGTCAGTCTCAGTCAGTCTCAGTCAGTCCCAGTCAGTCACAGTCAGTCTCAGTCAGTCTCAGTCAGTCTCAGTCAGTCTCAGTCAGTCTCAGTCAGTCTGTCAGTCTCCGTCAGTCTCAGTCAGTCAGTCTCAGTCTCAGTCAGTCTGTCGGTCAGTCTCAGTCAGTCTCAGTCAGTCACAGTCAGTCACAGTCAGTCTCAGTCAGTCTCAGTCAGTCTCAGTCAGTCTCAGTCAGTCTCAGTCAGTCTCAGTCAGTCTCAGTCAGTCTCAGTCTCAGTCAGTCTCAGTCTCAGTCAGTCTCAGTCAGTCTCAGTCTCAGTTTGTCTCAGTCAGTCTCAGTCAGAGTCAGTCTCAGTCAGTCTCAGTCAGTCTCAGTCTCAGTCAGTCTCAGTCAGTCTCAGTCTCAGTCAGTCTCAGTCAGTCTCAGTCAGTCTCAGTCAGTCTCAGTCAGTCTCAGTCAGTCTCAGTCAGTCTCAGTCTCAGTCTGTCTCAGTCTGTCTCAGTCAGTCTCAGTCTCAGTCAGTCTCAGTCTCAGTCAGTCTCAGTCAGAGTCAGTCTCAGTCAGTCTCAGTCTGTCAGTCTCAGTCAGCCTCAGTCAGTCTCAGTCAGTCTCAGTCAGTCTCAGTCAGTCTGTCAGTCTCAGTCAGTCCCAGTCAGTCTCAGTCAGTCTCAGTCTCAGTCACTCTTAGTCTCAGTCAGTCTCAGTCAGTCTCAGTCTCAGTCAGTCTCAGTCAGTCTCAGTCAGTCTCAGTCAGTCTCAGTCAGTCTCAGTCTCAGTCAGTCTGTCAGTCTCAGTCAGTCTTAGTCTCAGTCAGTCTCAGTCTCAGTCAGTCTCAGTCAGTCTCAGTCAGTCTCAGTCTCAGTCTCAGTCAGTCTCAGTCAGTCTCAGTCGGTCTCAGTCAGTCTCAGTCTCAGTCAGTCTCAGTCAGTCAGTCTCAGTCAGTCACAGTCAGTCACAGTCAGTCTCAGTCAGTCTCAGTCAGTCTCAGTCTCAGTCAGTCTCAGTCAGTCTCAGTCAGTCTCAGTCAGTCTCAGTCAGTCTCAGTCTCAGTCAGTCTCAGTCAGTCTCAGTCAGTCTCAATCAGTCTCAGTCTCAGTCAGTCTCAGTCTGTCAGTCTCAGTCAGTCTCAGTCAGTCAGTCTCAGTCAGTCGGTCACAGTCTGAGTCTCAGTCAGTCTCAGTCAGTCTCAGTCAGTCTCAGTCGGTCTCAGTCAGTCTCAGTCTCAGTCAGTCTCAGTCAGTCAGTCTCAGTCAGTCACAGTCAGTCTCAGTCAGTCTCAGTCAGTCTCAGTCAGTCTCAGTCAGTCTCAGTCAGTCTCAGTCAGTCTCAGTCAGTCTCAGTCAGTCTCAGTCAGTCGGTCACAGTCTGAGTCTCAGTCAGTCTCAGTCTGTCAGTCTCAGTCTGAGTCTCCGTCAGTCTCAGTCTCAGTCTCAGTCAGTCTCAGTCAGTCTCAGTCAGTCTCAGTCAGTCTCAGTCAGTCTCAGTCAGTCTCAGTCAGTCTCAGTCTCAGTCAGTCTCAGTCAGTCTCAGTCTCAGTCTGTCAGTCTCAGTCTGTCAGTCTCAGTCTCAGTCAGTCTCAGTCAGTCTCAGTCAGTCTCAGTCAGTCTCAGTCTGTCAGTCTCAGTAAGTCTCAGTCAGTCTCAGTCTGTCAGTCTCAGTCTGAGTCTCAGTCAGTCTCAGTCTCAGTCAGTCTCAGTCAGTCAGTCACAGTCAGTCACAGTCAGTCTCAGTCTGTCAGTCTCAGTCAGTCTCAGTCAGTCTCAGTCAGTCTCAGTCAGTCTTAGTCTCAGTCAGTCTTAGTCTCAGTCAGTCTCAGTCAGTCTCAGTCTCAGTCAGTCTCAGTCTCAGTCAGTCTCAGTCAGTCTCAGTCAGTCTCAGTCTGTCAGTCTCAGTCTGTCAGTCTCAGTCTGTCAGTCTTAGTCTCAGTCAGTCTCAGTCTGTCTCAGTCAGTCTCAGTCTGTCTCAGTCAGTCTCAGTCTGTCTCAGTCAGTCTCAGTCAGTCTCAGTCAGTCTCAGTCAGTCTCAGTCTCAGTCAGTCTCAGTCT
Organism: Lissotriton vulgaris; assembly: GCF_964263255.1. Lineage (NCBI taxonomy): Eukaryota > Metazoa > Chordata > Amphibia > Caudata > Salamandridae > Lissotriton > Lissotriton vulgaris. Next base: position 303,607 of record NW_028246697.1, read on the forward strand.
CAGTCAGTCTCAGTCAGTCTCAGTCTCAGTCAGTCTCAGTCAGTCTCAGTCAGTCTTAGTCTCAGTCAGTCTCAGTCTCAGTCAGTCTCAGTCAGTCTCAGTCTCAGTCAGTCTCAGTCTCAGTCAGTCTCAGTCAGTCTCAGTCAGTCTGTCAGTCTGTCAGTCTGTCAGTCTCAGTCAGTCTCAGTCAGTCTCAGTCTCAGTCAGTCTCAGTCGGTCTCAGTCAGTCTCAGTCTCAGTCAGTCTCAGTCAGTCAGTCTCAGTCAGTCTCAGTCAGTCTGTCAGTCTCAGTCAGTCTCAGTCAGTCTCAGTCAGTCTCAGTCAGTCTCAGTCAGTCTCAGTCAGTCTCAGTCAGTCACAGTCAGTCACAGTCAGTCTCAGTCAGTCTGTCAGTCTCAGTCAGTCTCAGTCAGTCTCAGTCAGTCTCAGTCAGTCTGTCAGTCTCAGTCAGTCTCAGTCAGTCTCAGTCAGTCTGTCAGTCACAGTCAGTCTCAGTCAGTCTCAGTCAGTCTCAGTCAGTCTCAGTCAGTCTCAGTCAGTCCCAGTCAGTCACAGTCAGTCTCAGTCAGTCTCAGTCAGTCTCAGTCAGTCTCAGTCAGTCTCAGTCAGTCTGTCAGTCTCCGTCAGTCTCAGTCAGTCAGTCTCAGTCTCAGTCAGTCTGTCGGTCAGTCTCAGTCAGTCTCAGTCAGTCACAGTCAGTCACAGTCAGTCTCAGTCAGTCTCAGTCAGTCTCAGTCAGTCTCAGTCAGTCTCAGTCAGTCTCAGTCAGTCTCAGTCAGTCTCAGTCTCAGTCAGTCTCAGTCTCAGTCAGTCTCAGTCAGTCTCAGTCTCAGTTTGTCTCAGTCAGTCTCAGTCAGAGTCAGTCTCAGTCAGTCTCAGTCAGTCTCAGTCTCAGTCAGTCTCAGTCAGTCTCAGTCTCAGTCAGTCTCAGTCAGTCTCAGTCAGTCTCAGTCAGTCTCAGTCAGTCTCAGTCAGTCTCAGTCTCAGTCTGTCTCAGTCTGTCTCAGTCAGTCTCAGTCTCAGTCAGTCTCAGTCTCAGTCAGTCTCAGTCAGAGTCAGTCTCAGTCAGTCTCAGTCTGTCAGTCTCAGTCAGCCTCAGTCAGTCTCAGTCAGTCTCAGTCAGTCTCAGTCAGTCTGTCAGTCTCAGTCAGTCCCAGTCAGTCTCAGTCAGTCTCAGTCTCAGTCACTCTTAGTCTCAGTCAGTCTCAGTCAGTCTCAGTCTCAGTCAGTCTCAGTCAGTCTCAGTCAGTCTCAGTCAGTCTCAGTCAGTCTCAGTCTCAGTCAGTCTGTCAGTCTCAGTCAGTCTTAGTCTCAGTCAGTCTCAGTCTCAGTCAGTCTCAGTCAGTCTCAGTCAGTCTCAGTCTCAGTCTCAGTCAGTCTCAGTCAGTCTCAGTCGGTCTCAGTCAGTCTCAGTCTCAGTCAGTCTCAGTCAGTCAGTCTCAGTCAGTCACAGTCAGTCACAGTCAGTCTCAGTCAGTCTCAGTCAGTCTCAGTCTCAGTCAGTCTCAGTCAGTCTCAGTCAGTCTCAGTCAGTCTCAGTCTCAGTCAGTCTCAGTCTGTCAGTCTCAGTCAGTCTCAGTCAGTCGGTCACAGTCTGAGTCTCAGTCAGTCTCAGTCTGTCAGTCTCAGTCTGAGTCTCCGTCAGTCTCAGTCTCAGTCAGTCTCAGTCAGTCTCAGTCAGTCTCAGTCAGTCTCAGTCAGTCTCAGTCAGTCTCAGTCAGTCTCAGTCTCAGTCAGTCTCAGTCAGTCTCAGTCAGTCTCAGTCAGTCTCAGTCTCAGTCTGTCAGTCTCAGTCTGTCAGTCTCAGTCTCAGTCAGTCTCAGTCAGTCTCAGTCAGTCTCAGTCTGTCAGTCTCAGTCAGTCTCAGTCAGTCTCAGTCTGTCAGTCTCAGTCTGAGTCTCAGTCAGTCTCAGTCTCAGTCAGTCAGTCACAGTCAGTCACAGTCAGTCTCAGTCTGTCAGTCTCAGTCAGTCTCAGTCAGTCTCAGTCAGTCTCAGTCTCAGTCAGTCTCAGTCAGTCTCAGTCAGTCTCAGTCTCAGTCAGTCTCAGTCAGTCACAGTCAGTCTCAGTCAGTCTCAGTCAGTCTCAGTCTCAGTCAGTCTCAGTCAGTCTCAGTCTCAGTCAGTCTCAGTCAGTCGTAGTCAGTCGTAGTCAGTCGTAGTCAGTCGTAGTCAGTCTCAGTCAGTCTCAGTCAGTCTCAGTCAGTCTCAGTCAGTCTCAGTCAGTCTCAGTCAGTCTCAGTCAGTCTCAGTCAGTCTCAGTCAGTCTCAGTCAGTCTCAGTCAGTCTCAGTCAGTCTCAGTCAGTCTCAGTCTCAGTCAGTCTCAGTCAGTCTCAGTCTCAGTCAGTCTCAGTCAGTCTCAGTCTCAGTCTCAGTCTGTCAGTCTCAGTCTGTCAGTCTCAGTCTCAGTCAGTCTCAGTCAGTCTCAGTCAGTCTGTCAGTCTGTCAGTCTGTCAGTCTCAGTCAGTCTCAATCAGTCTCAGTCAGTCTCAGTCAGTCTGTCAGTCTCAGTCAGAGTCAGTCTCAGTCTCAGTCAGTCTCAGTCAGTCTCAGTCAGTCTCAGTCAGTCTCAGTCAGTCTCAGTCTCAGTCAGTCTCAGTCAGTCTCAGTCAGTCTCAGTCAGTCTCAGTCTCAGTCAGTCTCAGTCAGTCTCAGTCAGTCTCAGTCTCAGTCAGTCTCAGTCAGTCTGAGTCAGTCTCAGTCAGTCTCAGTCAGTCTCAGTCAATCTCAGTCTCAGTCAGTCTCAGTCAGTCTCAGTCTCAGTCAGTCTCAGTCAGTCTCAGTCTCAGTCAGTCTCAGTCAGTCTCAGTCAGTCTCAGTCAGTCTCAGTCAGTCTCAGTCTGTCAGTCTCAGTCTGTCAGTCTCAGTCTGTCAGTCTTAGTCTCAGTCAGTCTCAGTCAGTCTCAGTCAGTCTGAGTCAGTCTGAGTCAGTCTCAGTCTGAGTCAGTCTGAGTCAGTCTGAGTCAGTCTGAGTCAGTCTCAGTCAGTCTCAGTCAGTCTCAGTCAGTCTCAGTCAGTCTCAGTCTCAGTCTCAGTCTCAGTCTCAGTCTGTCAGTCTCAGTCTCAGTCAGTCTCAGTCAGTCTCAGTCAGTCTGTCAGTCTGTCAGTCTGTCAGTCTGTCAGTCTGTGTCAGTCTCAGTCAGTCTCAGTCAGTCTCAGTCAGTCTCAGTCAGTCTCAGTCAGTCTCAGTCAGTCTCAGTCTTAGTCTCAGTCAGTCGTAGTCAGTCGTAGTCAGTCTCAGTCAGTCGTAGTCAGTCTCAGTCAGTCAGTCTCAGTCAGTCTCAGTCAGTCTCAGTCAGTCTCAGTCAGTCTCAGTCAGTCTCAGTCAGTCTCAGTCTCAGTCAGTCTCAGTCAGTCTCAGTCTCAGTCAGTCTCAGTCAGTCTCAGTCAGTCTCAGTCAGTCTTAGTCTCAGTCAGTCTCAGTCTCAGTCAGTCTCAGTCAGTCACAGTCAGTCTCAGTCAGTCTCAGTCAGTCTCAGTCAGTCTCAGTCAGTCTCAGTCTCAGTCAGTCTCAGTCTCAGTCAGTCTCAGTCTCAGTCAGTCTTAGTCTCAGTCAGTCTCAGTCTCAGTCAGTCTCAGTCAGTCTCAGTCAGTCTCAGTCAGTCTCAGTCAGTCTCAGTCTCAGTCAGTCTCAGTCTCAGTCTCAGTCTCAGTCTCAGTCTCAGTCAGTCTCAGTCAGTCTCAGTCTCAGTCAGTCTCAGTCAGTCTCAGTCAGTCTCAGTCAGTCAGTCTCAGTCAGTCTCAGTCAGTCTCAGTCAGTCTCAGTCAGTCTCAGTCAGTCTGAGTCAGTCTCAGTCAGTCTCAGTCAGTCTCAGTCTCAGTCTCAGTCTGTCAGTCTCAGTCAGTCTCAGTCAGTCAGTCTCAGTCAGTCTCAGTCAGTCTCAGTCTCAGTCAGTCTCAGTCAGTCTCAGTCAGTCTCAGTCTCAGTCAGTCTCAGTCTGTCTCAGTCAGTCTTAGTCTCAGTCAGTCTCAGTCTCAGTCAGTCTCAGTCAGTCAGTCACAGTCAGTCACAGTCAGTCTCAGTCTGTCAGTCTCAGTCAGTCTCAGTCAGTCTCAGTCAGTCTCAGTCAGTCTCAGTCAGTCGTAGTCAGTCGTAGTCAGTCTCAGTCAGTCTCAGTCAGTCTCAGTCAGTCTCAGTCAGTCGTAGTCAGTCTCAGTCAGTCTCAGTCAGTCTCAGTCAGTCTCAGTCTGTCAGTCTCAGTCTGTCAGTCTTAGTCTCAGTCAGTCTTAGTCTCAGTCATTCTCAGTCATTCACAGTCAGTCTCAGTCAGACTCAGTCAGTCTCAGTCAGTCTCAGTCAGTCTCAGTCAGTCTGTCAGTCTCAGTCAGAGTCAGTCTCAGTCAGAGTCAGTCTCAGTCAGTCTCAGTCAGTCTCAGTCAGTCTCAGTCAGTCTCAGTCAGTCTCAGTCAGTCTCAGTCAGTCTCAGTCAGTCTCAGTCAGTCTCAGTCAGTCTCAGTCTCAGTCAGTCTCAGTCAGTCTCAGTCAGTCTCAGTCAGTCTCAGTCAGTCTCAGTCTCAGTCAGTCTCAGTCAGTCACAGTCAGTCTCAGTCAGTCACAGTCAGTCACAGTCAGTCTCAGTCAGTCTCAGTCAGTCTCAGTCAGTCTCAGTCAGTCTCAGTCTCAGTCTCAGTCAGTCTCAGTCAGTCTCAGTCAGTCTCAGTCTCAGTCAGTCTCAGTCAGTCTCAGTCTCAGTCAGTCTCAGTCTCAGTCAGTCACAGTCAGTCTCAGTCAGTCTCAGTCAGTCTTAGTCTCAGTCAGTCTCAGTCAGTCTTAGTCTCAGTCAGTCTCAGTCAGTCTCAGTCAGTCTCAGTCAGTCTCAGTCAGTCTCAGTCAGTCTCAGTCAGTCTCAGTCAGTCTCAGTCAGTCTCAGTCAGTCTCAGTCAGTCACAGTCAGTCTCAGTCAGTCTCAGTCAGTCTCAGTCAGTCAGTCTCAGTCAGTCTCAGTCAGTCTCAGTCAGTCTCAGTCTCAGTCTCAGTCAGTCTCAGTCAGTCTCAGTCAGTCTCAGTCAGTCAGTCTCAGTCAGTCTCAGTCAGTCTCAGTCAGTCTCAGTCAGTCTCAGTCAGTCTCAGTCAGTCTCAGTCAGTCTCAGTCAGTCTCAGTCTGTCTCAGTCTGTCTCAGTCAGTCTCAGTCTCAGTCTGTCAGTCTCAGTCTGTCTCAGTCTGTCTCAGTCAGTCTCAGTCTCAGTCAGAGTCAGTCTCAGTCTCAGTCAGTCTCAGTCAGTCTCAGTCAGTCTCAGTCTCAGTCAGTCTCAGTCTCAGTCAGTCTCAGTCAGTCTCAGTCAGTCTCAGTCAGTCTCAGTCAGTCTCAGTCAGTCTCAGTCAGTCTCAGTCTCAGTCAGTCTCAGTCAGTCTCAGTCAGTCTCAGTCAGTCTCAGTCAGTCTCAGTCTCAGTCAGTCTCAGTCAGTCTCAGTCAGTCTCAGTCAGTCTCAGTCAGTCTCAGTCTGTCTCAGTCTGTCTCAGTCAGTCTCAGTCTCAGTCTGTCAGTCTCAGTCAGTCTCAGTCAGTCTCAGTCAGTCAGTCTCAGTCTCAGTCAGTCTCAGTCAGTCAGTCTCAGTCAGTCTCAGTCAGTCTCAGTCAGTCTCAGTCAGTCTCAGTCAGTCTCAGTCAGTCAGTCTCAGTCAGTCTCAGTCAGTCTCAGTCAGTCTCAGTCAGTCTCAGTCAGTCTCAGTCAGTCTCAGTCAGTCTCAGTCAGTCTCAGTCAGTCTCAGTCAGTCTCAGTCAGTCTCAGTCAGTCGTAGTCAGTCTCAGTCAGTCTCAGTCAGTCTCAGTCAGTCTCAGTCAGTCTCAGTCAGTCTCAGTCTGTCAGTCTCAGTCTGTCAGTCTCAGTCTGTCAGTCTTAGTCTCAGTCAGTCTCAGTCTCAGTCAGTCTCAGTCAGTCTCAGTCTCAGTCAGTCTCAGTCAGTCTCAGTCTCAGTCAGTCTCAGTCAGTCTCAGTCTCAGTCAGTCTCAGTCTCAGTCAGTCTCAGTCTCAGTCTCAGTCTCAGTCTCAGTCTCAGTCAGTCTCAGTCAGTCTCAGTCAGTCTCAGTCTCAGTCAGTCTCAGTCAGTCACAGTCAGTCACAGTCAGTCTCAGTCAGTCTCAGTCAGTCTCAGTCAGTCTCAGTCAGTCTCAGTCAGTCTCAGTCTGTCAGTCTCAGTCTCAGTCAGTCTTAGTCTCAGTCAGTCTCAGTCTCAGTCAGTCTCAGTCAGTCTCAGTCAGTCTCAGTCAGTCTCAGTCAGTCTCAGTCTCAGTCAGTCTCAGTCAGTCTCAGTCAGTCTCAGTCAGTCTCAGTCAGTCTCAGTCAGTCACAGTCAGTCTCAGTCAGTCTCAGTCAGTCACAGTCAGTCTCAGTCAGTCTCAGTCAGTCTCAGTCAGTCTCAGTCAGTCTCAGTCAGTCTCAGTCAGTCTCAGTCAGTCTCAGTCAGTCACAGTCAGTCACTGTCAGTCTCAGTCAGTCTCAGTCAGTCTCAGTCAGTCTCAGTCAGTCTCAGTCAGTCTCAGTCAGTCTCAGTCAGTCTCAGTCAGTCTCAGTCTCAGTCAGTCTCAGTCAGTCTCAGTCAGTCAGTCTCAGTCAGTCAGTCTCAGTCAGTCTCAGTCTCAGTCAGTCTCAGTCAGTCTCAGTCAGTCTTAGTCTCAGTCAGTCTCAGTCAGTCTCAGTCAGTCTCAGTCAGTCTCAGTCAGTCGTAGTCAGTCTCAGTCAGTCGTAGTCAGTCTCAGTCAGTCTCAGTCAGTCAGTCTCAGTCAGTCTCAGTCAGTCTCAGTCAGTCTCAGTCAGTCTCAGTCAGTCTCAGTCTCAGTCAGTCTCAGTCAGTCTCAGTCTGTCTCAGTCAGTCTCAGTCTCAGTCTGTCAGTCTCAGTCTGTCAGTCTTAGTCTCAGTCAGTCTCAGTCAGTCTCAGTCAGTCTCAGTCTCAGTCTCAGTCTCAGTCAGTCTCAGTCAGTCTCAGTCAGTCTCAGTCAGTCTCAGTCAGTCTCAGTCAGTCTCAGTCAGTCAGTCTCAGTCAGTCTCAGTCAGTCTCAGTCAGTCTCAGTCAGTCTCAGTCAGTCTCAGTCAGTCTCAGTCAGTCTCAGTCAGTCTCAGTCTTAGTCTCAGTCAGTCTCAGTCAGTCTCAGTCAGTCGTAGTCAGTCGTAGTCAGTCTCAGTCAGTCGTAGTCAGTCTCAGTCAGTCTGTCAGTCTCAGTCAGAGTCAGTCTCAGTCAGTCTCAGTCAGTCTCAGTCAGTCTCAGTCAGTCTCAGTCAGTCTCAGTCAGTCTCAGTCAGTCTCAGTCAGTCTCAGTCTCAGTCAGTCTCAGTCTCAGTCAGTCTCAGTCAGTCTCAGTCTCAGTCAGTCTCAGTCAGTCTCAGTCAGTCTCAGTCAGTCTCAGTCTGTCAGTCTCAGTCTGTCAGTCTCAGTCTGTCAGTCTCAGTCTGTCAGTCTTAGTCTCAGTCAGTCTCAGTCAGTCTCAGTCAGTCTCAGTCTCAGTCAGTCTCAGTCAGTCTCAGTCAGTCTTAGTCTCAGTCAGTCTCAGTCAGTCTCAGTCAGTCTCAGTCAGTCTCAGTCAGTCGTAGTCAGTCTCAGTCAGTCGTAGTCAGTCTCAGTCAGTCTCAGTCAGTCAGTCTCAGTCAGTCTCAGTCAGTCTCAGTCAGTCTCAGTCAGTCTCAGTCAGTCTCAGTCTCAGTCAGTCTCAGTCAGTCTCAGTCTGTCTCAGTCAGTCTCAGTCTCAGTCTGTCAGTCTCAGTCTGTCAGTCTTAGTCTCAGTCAGTCTCAGTCAGTCTCAGTCAGTCTCAGTCTCAGTCTCAGTCTCAGTCAGTCTCAGTCAGTCTCAGTCAGTCTCAGTCAGTCTCAGTCAGTCTCAGTCAGTCTCAGTCAGTCAGTCTCAGTCAGTCTCAGTCAGTCTCAGTCAGTCTCAGTCAGTCTCAGTCAGTCTCAGTCAGTCTCAGTCAGTCTCAGTCAGTCTCAGTCTTAGTCTCAGTCAGTCTCAGTCAGTCTCAGTCAGTCGTAGTCAGTCGTAGTCAGTCTCAGTCAGTCGTAGTCAGTCTCAGTCAGTCTGTCAGTCTCAGTCAGAGTCAGTCTCAGTCAGTCTCAGTCAGTCTCAGTCAGTCTCAGTCTCAGTCAGTCTCAGTCTCAGTCAGTCTCAGTCAGTCTCAGTCTCAGTTTGTCTCAGTCAGTCTCAGTCAGAGTCAGTCTCAGTCAGTCTCAGTCAGTCTCAGTCTCAGTCAGTCTCAGTCAGTCTCAGTCTCAGTCAGTCTCAGTCAGTCTCAGTCAGTCTCAGTCAGTCTCAGTCAGTCTCAGTCAGTCTCAGTCTCAGTCTGTCTCAGTCTGTCTCAGTCAGTCTCAGTCTCAGTCAGTCTCAGTCTCAGTCAGTCTCAGTCAGAGTCAGTCTCAGTCAGTCTCAGTCTGTCAGTCTCAGTCAGCCTCAGTCAGTCTCAGTCAGTCTCAGTCAGTCTCAGTCAGTCTCAGTCAGTCTCAGTCTCAGTCTGTCAGTCTCAGTCTGTCAGTCTTAGTCTCAGTCTGTCAGTCTTAGTCTGAGTCAGTCTGAGTCAGTCTGAGTCAGTCTGAGTCAGTCTCAGTCAGTCTCAGTCAGTCTCAGTCAGTCTCAGTCAGTCTCAGTCTCAGTCTCAGTCTCAGTCTCAGTCTGTCAGTCTCAGTCTGTCAGTCTTAGTCTCAGTCAGTCTTAGTCTCAGTCATTCTCAGTCATTCACAGTCAGTCTCAGTCAGACTCAGTCAGTCTCAGTCAGTCTCAGTCAGTCTCAGTCAGTCTCAGTCAGTCTCAGTCTGTCTCAGTCAGTCTCAGTCTCAGTCAGTCTCAGTCTCAGTCAGTCTCAGTCAGAGTCAGTCTCAGTCAGTCTCAGTCTGTCAGTCTCAGTCAGCCTCAGTCAGTCTCAGTCAGTCTCAGTCAGTCTCAGTCAGTCTGTCAGTCTCAGTCAGTCCCAGTCAGTCTCAGTCAGTCTCAGTCTCAGTCACTCTTAGTCTCAGTCAGTCTCAGTCAGTCTCAGTCTCAGTCAGTCTCAGTCAGTCTCAGTCAGTCTCAGTCAGTCTCAGTCAGTCTCAGTCTCAGTCAGTCTGTCAGTCTCAGTCAGTCTTAGTCTCAGTCAGTCTCAGTCTCAGTCAGTCTCAGTCAGTCTCAGTCAGTCTCAGTCTCAGTCTCAGTCAGTCTCAGTCAGTCTCAGTCGGTCTCAGTCAGTCTCAGTCTCAGTCAGTCTCAGTCAGTCAGTCTCAGTCAGTCACAGTCAGTCACAGTCAGTCTCAGTCAGTCTCAGTCAGTCTCAGTCTCAGTCAGTCTCAGTCAGTCTCAGTCAGTCTCAGTCAGTCTCAGTCTCAGTCAGTCTCAGTCTGTCAGTCTCAGTCAGTCTCAGTCAGTCGGTCACAGTCTGAGTCTCAGTCAGTCTCAGTCTGTCAGTCTCAGTCTGAGTCTCCGTCAGTCTCAGTCTCAGTCAGTCTCAGTCAGTCTCAGTCAGTCTCAGTCAGTCTCAGTCAGTCTCAGTCAGTCTCAGTCAGTCTCAGTCTCAGTCAGTCTCAGTCAGTCTCAGTCAGTCTCAGTCAGTCTCAGTCTCAGTCTGTCAGTCTCAGTCTGTCAGTCTCAGTCTCAGTCAGTCTCAGTCAGTCTCAGTCAGTCTCAGTCTGTCAGTCTCAGTCAGTCTCAGTCAGTCTCAGTCTGTCAGTCTCAGTCTGAGTCTCAGTCAGTCTCAGTCAGTCAGTCACAGTCAGTCACAGTCAGTCTCAGTCTGTCAGTCTCAGTCAGTCTCAGTCAGTCTCAGTCAGTCTCAGTCTCAGTCAGTCTCAGTCAGTCTCAGTCAGTCTCAGTCTCAGTCAGTCTCAGTCAGTCACAGTCAGTCTCAGTCAGTCTCAGTCAGTCTCAGTCTCAGTCAGTCTCAGTCAGTCTCAGTCTCAGTCAGTCTCAGTCAGTCGTAGTCAGTCGTAGTCAGTCGTAGTCAGTCGTAGTCAGTCGTAGTCAGTCTCAGTCAGTCTCAGTCAGTCTCAGTCAGTCTCAGTCAGTCTCAGTCAGTCTCAGTCAGTCTCAGTCAGTCTCAGTCAGTCTCAGTCAGTCTCAGTCAGTCTCAGTCAGTCTCAGTCAGTCTCAGTCTCAGTCAGTCTCAGTCAGTCTCAGTCTCAGTCAGTCTCAGTCAGTCTCAGTCTCAGTCTCAGTCTGTCAGTCTCAGTCTGTCAGTCTCAGTCTCAGTCAGTCTCAGTCAGTCTCAGTCAGTCTGTCAGTCTGTCAGTCTGTCAGTCTCAGTCAGTCTCAATCAGTCTCAGTCAGTCTCAGTCAGTCTGTCAGTCTCAGTCAGAGTCAGTCTCAGTCTCAGTCAGTCTCAGTCAGTCTCAGTCAGTCTCAGTCAGTCTCAGTCAGTCTCAGTCTCAGTCAGTCTCAGTCAGTCTCAGTCAGTCTCAGTCAGTCTCAGTCTCAGTCAGTCTCAGTCAGTCTCAGTCAGTCTCAGTCTCAGTCAGTCTCAGTCAGTCTGAGTCAGTCTCAGTCAGTCTCAGTCAGTCTCAGTCAATCTCAGTCTCAGTCAGTCTCAGTCAGTCTCAGTCTCAGTCAGTCTCAGTCAGTCTCAGTCTCAGTCAGTCTCAGTCAGTCTCAGTCAGTCTCAGTCAGTCTCAGTCAGTCTCAGTCAGTCTCAGTCTGTCAGTCTCAGTCTGTCAGTCTCAGTCTGTCAGTCTTAGTCTCAGTCAGTCTCAGTCAGTCTCAGTCAGTCTGAGTCAGTCTGAGTCAGTCTCAGTCTGAGTCAGTCTGAGTCAGTCTGAGTCAGTCTGAGTCAGTCTCAGTCAGTCTCAGTCAGTCTCAGTCAGTCTCAGTCAGTCTCAGTCTCAGTCTCAGTCTCAGTCTCAGTCTGTCAGTCTCAGTCTCAGTCAGTCTCAGTCAGTCTCAGTCAGTCTGTCAGTCTGTCAGTCTGTCAGTCTGTCAGTCTGTGTCAGTCTCAGTCAGTCTCAGTCAGTCTCAGTCAGTCTCAGTCAGTCTCAGTCAGTCTCAGTCAGTCTCAGTCTTAGTCTCAGTCAGTCGTAGTCAGTCGTAGTCAGTCTCAGTCAGTCGTAGTCAGTCTCAGTCAGTCAGTCTCAGTCAGTCTCAGTCAGTCTCAGTCAGTCTCAGTCAGTCTCAGTCAGTCTCAGTCAGTCTCAGTCTCAGTCAGTCTCAGTCAGTCTCAGTCTCAGTCAGTCTCAGTCAGTCTCAGTCAGTCTCAGTCAGTCTTAGTCTCAGTCAGTCTCAGTCTCAGTCAGTCTCAGTCAGTCACAGTCAGTCTCAGTCAGTCTCAGTCAGTCTCAGTCAGTCTCAGTCAGTCTCAGTCTCAGTCAGTCTCAGTCTCAGTCAGTCTCAGTCTCAGTCAGTCTTAGTCTCAGTCAGTCTCAGTCTCAGTCAGTCTCAGTCAGTCTCAGTCAGTCTCAGTCAGTCTCAGTCAGTCTCAGTCTCAGTCAGTCTCAGTCTCAGTCTCAGTCTCAGTCTCAGTCAGTCTCAGTCAGTCTCAGTCTCAGTCAGTCTCAGTCAGTCTCAGTCAGTCTCAGTCAGTCAGTCTCAGTCAGTCTCAGTCAGTCTCAGTCAGTCTCAGTCAGTCTGAGTCAGTCTCAGTCAGTCTCAGTCAGTCTCAGTCTCAGTCTCAGTCTGTCAGTCTCAGTCAGTCTCAGTCAGTCAGTCTCAGTCAGTCTCAGTCAGTCTCAGTCTCAGTCAGTCTCAGTCAGTCTCAGTCAGTCTCAGTCTCAGTCAGTCTCAGTCTGTCTCAGTCAGTCTTAGTCTCAGTCAGTCTCAGTCTCAGTCAGTCTCAGTCAGTCAGTCACAGTCAGTCACAGTCAGTCTCAGTCTGTCAGTCTCAGTCAGTCTCAGTCAGTCTCAGTCAGTCTCAGTCAGTCTCAGTCAGTCGTAGTCAGTCGTAGTCAGTCTCAGTCAGTCTCAGTCAGTCTCAGTCAGTCTCAGTCAGTCGTAGTCAGTCTCAGTCAGTCTCAGTCAGTCTCAGTCAGTCTCAGTCTGTCAGTCTCAGTCTGTCAGTCTTAGTCTCAGTCAGTCTTAGTCTCAGTCATTCTCAGTCATTCACAGTCAGTCTCAGTCAGACTCAGTCAGTCTCAGTCAGTCTCAGTCAGTCTCAGTCAGTCTGTCAGTCTCAGTCAGAGTCAGTCTCAGTCAGAGTCAGTCTCAGTCAGTCTCAGTCAGTCTCAGTCAGTCTCAGTCAGTCTCAGTCAGTCTCAGTCAGTCTCAGTCAGTCTCAGTCAGTCTCAGTCAGTCTCAGTCAGTCTCAGTCTCAGTCAGTCTCAGTCAGTCTCAGTCAGTCTCAGTCAGTCTCAGTCAGTCTCAGTCTCAGTCAGTCTCAGTCAGTCACAGTCAGTCTCAGTCAGTCACAGTCAGTCACAGTCAGTCTCAGTCAGTCTCAGTCAGTCTCAGTCAGTCTCAGTCAGTCTCAGTCTCAGTCTCAGTCAGTCTCAGTCAGTCTCAGTCAGTCTCAGTCTCAGTCAGTCTCAGTCAGTCTCAGTCTCAGTCAGTCTCAGTCTCAGTCAGTCACAGTCAGTCTCAGTCAGTCTCAGTCAGTCTTAGTCTCAGTCAGTCTCAGTCAGTCTTAGTCTCAGTCAGTCTCAGTCAGTCTCAGTCAGTCTCAGTCAGTCTCAGTCAGTCTCAGTCAGTCTCAGTCAGTCTCAGTCAGTCTCAGTCAGTCTCAGTCAGTCTCAGTCAGTCACAGTCAGTCTCAGTCAGTCTCAGTCAGTCTCAGTCAGTCAGTCTCAGTCAGTCTCAGTCAGTCTCAGTCAGTCTCAGTCTCAGTCTCAGTCAGTCTCAGTCAGTCTCAGTCAGTCTCAGTCAGTCAGTCTCAGTCAGTCTCAGTCAGTCTCAGTCAGTCTCAGTCAGTCTCAGTCAGTCTCAGTCAGTCTCAGTCAGTCTCAGTCAGTCTCAGTCTGTCTCAGTCTGTCTCAGTCAGTCTCAGTCTCAGTCTGTCAGTCTCAGTCTGTCTCAGTCTGTCTCAGTCAGTCTCAGTCTCAGTCAGAGTCAGTCTCAGTCAGTCTCAGTCAGTCTCAGTCAGTCTCAGTCTCAGTCAGTCTCAGTCTCAGTCAGTCTCAGTCAGTCTCAGTCAGTCTCAGTCAGTCTCAGTCAGTCTCAGTCAGTCTCAGTCAGTCTCAGTCTCAGTCAGTCTCAGTCAGTCTCAGTCAGTCTCAGTCAGTCTCAGTCAGTCTCAGTCTCAGTCAGTCTCAGTCAGTCTCAGTCAGTCTCAGTCAGTCTCAGTCAGTCTCAGTCTGTCTCAGTCTGTCTCAGTCAGTCTCAGTCTCAGTCTGTCAGTCTCAGTCAGTCTCAGTCAGTCTCAGTCAGTCAGTCTCAGTCTCAGTCAGTCTCAGTCAGTCAGTCTCAGTCAGTCTCAGTCAGTCTCAGTCAGTCTCAGTCAGTCTCAGTCAGTCTCAGTCAGTCAGTCTCAGTCAGTCTCAGTCAGTCTCAGTCAGTCTCAGTCAGTCTCAGTCAGTCTCAGTCAGTCTCAGTCAGTCTCAGTCAGTCTCAGTCAGTCTCAGTCAGTCTCAGTCAGTCTCAGTCAGTCGTAGTCAGTCTCAGTCAGTCTCAGTCAGTCTCAGTCAGTCTCAGTCAGTCTCAGTCAGTCTCAGTCTGTCAGTCTCAGTCTGTCAGTCTCAGTCTGTCAGTCTTAGTCTCAGTCAGTCTCAGTCTCAGTCAGTCTCAGTCAGTCTCAGTCTCAGTCAGTCTCAGTCAGTCTCAGTCTCAGTCAGTCTCAGTCAGTCTCAGTCTCAGTCAGTCTCAGTCTCAGTCAGTCTCAGTCTCAGTCTCAGTCTCAGTCTCAGTCTCAGTCAGTCTCAGTCAGTCTCAGTCAGTCTCAGTCTCAGTCAGTCTCAGTCAGTCACAGTCAGTCACAGTCAGTCTCAGTCAGTCTCAGTCAGTCTCAGTCAGTCTCAGTCAGTCTCAGTCAGTCTCAGTCTGTCAGTCTCAGTCTCAGTCAGTCTTAGTCTCAGTCAGTCTCAGTCTCAGTCAGTCTCAGTCAGTCTCAGTCAGTCTCAGTCAGTCTCAGTCAGTCTCAGTCTCAGTCAGTCTCAGTCAGTCTCAGTCAGTCTCAGTCAGTCTCAGTCAGTCTCAGTCAGTCACAGTCAGTCTCAGTCAGTCTCAGTCAGTCACAGTCAGTCTCAGTCAGTCTCAGTCAGTCTCAGTCAGTCTCAGTCAGTCTCAGTCAGTCTCAGTCAGTCTCAGTCAGTCTCAGTCAGTCACAGTCAGTCACTGTCAGTCTCAGTCAGTCTCAGTCAGTCTCAGTCAGTCTCAGTCAGTCTCAGTCAGTCTCAGTCAGTCTCAGTCAGTCTCAGTCAGTCTCAGTCTCAGTCAGTCTCAGTCAGTCTCAGTCAGTCAGTCTCAGTCAGTCAGTCTCAGTCAGTCTCAGTCTCAGTCAGTCTCAGTCAGTCTCAGTCAGTCTTAGTCTCAGTCAGTCTCAGTCAGTCTCAGTCAGTCTCAGTCAGTCTCAGTCAGTCGTAGTCAGTCTCAGTCAGTCGTAGTCAGTCTCAGTCAGTCTCAGTCAGTCAGTCTCAGTCAGTCTCAGTCAGTCTCAGTCAGTCTCAGTCAGTCTCAGTCAGTCTCAGTCTCAGTCAGTCTCAGTCAGTCTCAGTCTGTCTCAGTCAGTCTCAGTCTCAGTCTGTCAGTCTCAGTCTGTCAGTCTTAGTCTCAGTCAGTCTCAGTCAGTCTCAGTCAGTCTCAGTCTCAGTCTCAGTCTCAGTCAGTCTCAGTCAGTCTCAGTCAGTCTCAGTCAGTCTCAGTCAGTCTCAGTCAGTCTCAGTCAGTCAGTCTCAGTCAGTCTCAGTCAGTCTCAGTCAGTCTCAGTCAGTCTCAGTCAGTCTCAGTCAGTCTCAGTCAGTCTCAGTCAGTCTCAGTCTTAGTCTCAGTCAGTCTCAGTCAGTCTCAGTCAGTCGTAGTCAGTCGTAGTCAGTCTCAGTCAGTCGTAGTCAGTCTCAGTCAGTCTGTCAGTCTCAGTCAGAGTCAGTCTCAGTCAGTCTCAGTCAGTCTCAGTCAGTCTCAGTCAGTCTCAGTCAGTCTCAGTCAGTCTCAGTCAGTCTCAGTCAGTCTCAGTCTCAGTCAGTCTCAGTCTCAGTCAGTCTCAGTCAGTCTCAGTCTCAGTCAGTCTCAGTCAGTCTCAGTCAGTCTCAGTCAGTCTCAGTCTGTCAGTCTCAGTCTGTCAGTCTCAGTCTGTCAGTCTCAGTCTGTCAGTCTTAGTCTCAGTCAGTCTCAGTCAGTCTCAGTCAGTCTCAGTCTCAGTCAGTCTCAGTCAGTCTCAGTCAGTCTTAGTCTCAGTCAGTCTCAGTCAGTCTCAGTCAGTCTCAGTCAGTCTCAGTCAGTCGTAGTCAGTCTCAGTCAGTCGTAGTCAGTCTCAGTCAGTCTCAGTCAGTCAGTCTCAGTCAGTCTCAGTCAGTCTCAGTCAGTCTCAGTCAGTCTCAGTCAGTCTCAGTCTCAGTCAGTCTCAGTCAGTCTCAGTCTGTCTCAGTCAGTCTCAGTCTCAGTCTGTCAGTCTCAGTCTGTCAGTCTTAGTCTCAGTCAGTCTCAGTCAGTCTCAGTCAGTCTCAGTCTCAGTCTCAGTCTCAGTCAGTCTCAGTCAGTCTCAGTCAGTCTCAGTCAGTCTCAGTCAGTCTCAGTCAGTCTCAGTCAGTCAGTCTCAGTCAGTCTCAGTCAGTCTCAGTCAGTCTCAGTCAGTCTCAGTCAGTCTCAGTCAGTCTCAGTCAGTCTCAGTCAGTCTCAGTCTTAGTCTCAGTCAGTCTCAGTCAGTCTCAGTCAGTCGTAGTCAGTCGTAGTCAGTCTCAGTCAGTCGTAGTCAGTCTCAGTCAGTCTGTCAGTCTCAGTCAGAGTCAGTCTCAGTCAGTCTCAGTCAGTCTCAGTCAGTCTCAGTCAGTCTCAGTCAGTCTCAGTCAGTCTCAGTCAGTCTCAGTCAGTCTCAGTCTCAGTCAGTCTCAGTCTCAGTCAGTCTCAGTCAGTCTCAGTCTCAGTCAGTCTCAGTCAGTCTGAGTCAGTCTGAGTCAGTCTCAGTCAGTCTCAGTCAATCTCAGTCTCAGTCAGTCTCAGTCAGTCTCAGTCAGTCTCAGTCTCAGTCTCAGTCAGTCTCAGTCAGTCTCAGTCTCAGTCAGTCTCAGTCAGTCTCAGTCAGTCTCAGTCAGTCTCAGTCAGTCTCAGTCAGTCTCAGTCTGTCAGTCTCAGTCTGTCAGTCTCAGTCTGTCAGTCTTAGTCTCAGTCAGTCTCAGTCAGTCTCAGTCAGTCTCAGTCAGTCTGAGTCAGTCTCAGTCTGAGTCAGTCTCAGTCTGAGTCAGTCTGAGTCAGTCTGAGTCAGTCTGAGTCAGTCTCAGTCAGTCTCAGTCAGTCTCAGTCAGTCTCAGTCTCAGTCTCAGTCTGTCAGTCTCAGTCTGTCAGTCTCAGTCTCAGTCAGTCTCAGTCAGTCTCAGTCTCAGTCAGTCTCAGTCAGTCTCAGTCTCAGTCAGTCTCAGTCAGTCTCAGTCAGTCTCAGTCAGTCTCAGTCTGTCAGTCTCAGTCTGTCAGTCTCAGTCTGTCAGTCTCAGTCTGTCAGTCTTAGTCTCAGTCAGTCTCAGTCAGTCTCAGTCAGTCTCAGTCAGTCTGAGTCAGTCTCAGTCTGAGTCAGTCTCAGTCTGAGTCAGTCTGAGTCAGTCTGAGTCAGTCTGAGTCAGTCTGAGTCAGTCTCAGTCAGTCTCAGTCAGTCTCAGTCTCAGTCTCAGTCTGTCAGTCTCAGTCTGTCAGTCTGTCTCAGTCAGTCTCAGTCAGTCTCAGTCAGTCTGTCAGTCTGTCAGTCTGTCAGTCTCAGTCAGTCTCAGTCAGTCTCAGTCAGTCTCAGTCAGTCTCAGTCAGTCTCAGTCAGTCTCAGTCAGACTCAGTCAGTCTCAGTCTCAGTCAGTCTCAGTCAGTCGTAGTCAGTCGTAGTCAGTCTCAGTCAGTCGTAGTCAGTCTCAGTCAGTCTCAGTCAGTCAGTCTCAGTCAGTCTCAGTCAGTCTCAGTCAGTCTCAGTCAGTCTCAGTCAGTCTCAGTCAGTCTCAGTCTCAGTCAGTCTCAGTCACTCAGTCTCAGTCAGTCTCAGTCAGTCTCAGTCAGTCTCAGTCAGTCTCAGTCAGTCTTAGTCTCAGTCAGTCTCAGTCAGTCTCAGTCAGTCGTAGTCAGTCGTAGTCAGTCTCAGTCAGTCTCAGTCAGTCAGTCTCAGTCAGTCTCAGTCAGTCTCAGTCAGTCTCAGTCAGTCTCAGTCAGTCTCAGTCAGTCTCAGTCAGTCTCAGTCAGTCTCAGTCAGTCTCAGTCAGTCTCAGTCTCAGTCAGTCACAGTCAGTCACAGTCAGTCTCAGTCAGTCACAGTCAGTCACAGTCAGTCTCAGTCAGTCTCAGTCAGTCTCAGTCAGTCTCAGTCAGTCTCAGTCAGTCTCAGTCTCAGTCTCAGTCAGTCTCAGTCAGTCTCAGTCAGTCTCAGTCTCAGTCAGTCTCAGTCAGTCTCAGTCTCAGTCAGTCTCAGTCTCAGTCAGTCACAGTCAGTCTCAGTCAGTCTCAGTCAGTCTTAGTCTCAGTCAGTCTCAGTCAGTCTTAGTCTCAGTCAGTCTCAGTCAGTCTCAGTCAGTCTCAGTCAGTCTCAGTCAGTCTCAGTCAGTCTCAGTCAGTCTCAGTCAGTCTCAGTCTCAGTCAGTCTCAGTCAGTCACAGTCAGTCACAGTCAGTCTCAGTCAGTCTCAGTCAGTCTCAGTCAGTCTCAGTCAGTCTCAGTCAGTCTCAGTCAGTCAGTCTCAGTCAGTCTCAGTCAGTCTCAGTCAGTCTCAGTCAGTCTCAGTCTCAGTCAGTCTCAGTCAGTCTCAGTCAGTCTCAGTCAGTCAGTCTCAGTCAGTCTCAGTCAGTCTCAGTCAGTCTCAGTCAGTCTCAGTCAGTCTCAGTCAGTCTCAGTCAGTCTCAGTCTGTCTCAGTCAGTCTCAGTCTCAGTCTGTCAGTCTCAGTCAGTCTCAGTCAGTCTCAGTCAGTCAGTCTCAGTCTCAGTCAGTCTCAGTCAGTCAGTCTCAGTCAGTCTCAGTCAGTCTCAGTCAGTCTCAGTCAGTCTCAGTCAGTCTCAGTCAGTCAGTCTCAGTCAGTCAGTCTCAGTCAGTCTCAGTCAGTCTCAGTCAGTCTCAGTCAGTCTCAGTCAGTCTCAGTCAGTCTCAGTCTCAGTCAGTCTCAGTCAGTCTCAGTCAGTCTCAGTCAGTCTCAGTCAGTCTCAGTCAGTCTCAGTCAGTCTCAGTCAGTCTCAGTCAGTCGTAGTCAGTCGTAGTCAGTCTCAGTCAGTCTCAGTCAGTCTCAGTCAGTCTCAGTCAGTCTCAGTCAGTCTCAGTCAGTCTCAGTCTGTCAGTCTCAGTCTGTCAGTCTTAGTCTCAGTCAGTCTCAGTCTCAGTCAGTCTCAGTCAGTCTCAGTCTCAGTCTCAGTCAGTCTCAGTCAGTCTCAGTCAGTCTCAGTCAGTCTCAGTCTCAGTCAGTCTCAGTCTCAGTCTCAGTCTCAGTCTCAGTCTCAGTCAGTCTCAGTCAGTCTCAGTCAGTCTCAGTCTCAGTCAGTCTCAGTCAGTCACAGTCAGTCACAGTCAGTCTCAGTCAGTCTCAGTCAGTCTCAGTCAGTCTCAGTCAGTCTCAGTCAGTCTCAGTCAGTCTCAGTCAGTCTCAGTCAGTCTCAGTCAGTCTCAGTCAGTCTCAGTCAGTCTCAGTCTCAGTCAGTCTTAGTCTCAGTCAGTCTCAGTCTCAGTCAGTCTCAGTCAGTCTCAGTCAGTCTCAGTCAGTCTCAGTCTCAGTCAGTCTCAGTCAGTCTCAGTCAGTCTCAGTCAGTCACAGTCAGTCTCAGTCAGTCTCAGTCTCAGTCAGTCTCAGTCAGTCTCAGTCAGTCACAGTCAGTCTCAGTCAGTCTCAGTCAGTCTCAGTCAGTCTCAGTCAGTCTCAGTCAGTCTCAGTCAGTCTCAGTCAGTCGTAGTCAGTCACAGTCAGTCACAGTCAGTCAGTCTCAGTCAGTCTCAGTCAGTCTCAGTCAGTCTCAGTCAGTCTCAGTCAGTCTCAGTCAGTCTCAGTCAGTCTCAGTCTCAGTCAGTCTCAGTCAGTCTCAGTCAGTCAGTCTCAGTCAGTCAGTCTCAGTCAGTCTCAGTCAGTCTCAGTCAGTCTCAGTCAGTCTTAGTCTCAGTCAGTCTCAGTCAGTCTCAGTCAGTCTCAGTCAGTCTCAGTCAGTCGTAGTCAGTCTCAGTCAGTCGTAGTCAGTCTCAGTCAGTCTCAGTCAGTCAGTCTCAGTCAGTCTCAGTCAGTCTCAGTCAGTCTCAGTCAGTCTCAGTCAGTCTCAGTCTCAGTCAGTCTCAGTCAGTCTCAGTCTGTCTCAGTCAGTCTCAGTCTCAGTCTGTCAGTCTCAGTCTGTCAGTCTTAGTCTCAGTCAGTCTCAGTCAGTCTCAGTCAGTCTCAGTCAGTCTCAGTCTCAGTCTCAGTCTCAGTCAGTCTCAGTCAGTCTCAGTCAGTCTCAGTCAGTCTCAGTCAGTCTCAGTCAGTCTCAGTCAGTCTCAGTCAGTCTCAGTCAGTCTCAGTCTTAGTCTCAGTCAGTCTCAGTCTCAGTCAGTCTCAGTCAGTCGTAGTCAGTCGTAGTCAGTCTCAGTCAGTCGTAGTCAGTCTCAGTCAGTCTGTCAGTCTCAGTCAGAGTCAGTCTCAGTCAGTCTCAGTCAGTCTCAGTCAGTCTCAGTCAGTCTCAGTCAGTCTCAGTCTCAGTCAGTCTCAGTCAGTCTCAGTCAGTCTCAGTCAGTCTCAGTCTCAGTCAGTCTCAGTCTCAGTCAGTCTCAGTCAGTCTCAGTCTCAGTCAGTCTGAGTCAGTCTGAGTCAGTCTGAGTCAGTCTCAGTCAGTCTCAGTCAATCTCAGTCTCAGTCAGTCTCAGTCAGTCTCAGTCAGTCTCAGTCTCAGTCTCAGTCAGTCTCAGTCAGTCTCAGTCTCAGTCAGTCTCAGTCAGTCTCAGTCAGTCTCAGTCAGTCTCAGTCAGTCTCAGTCAGTCTCAGTCAGTCTCAGTCAGTCTCAGTCAGTCTCAGTCAGTCTCAGTCTGTCAGTCTCAGTCTGTCAGTCTCAGTCTGTCAGTCTTAGTCTCAGTCAGTCTCAGTCAGTCTCAGTCAGTCTGAGTCAGTCTGAGTCAGTCTCAATCTGAGTCAGTCTCAGTCTGAGTCAGTCTGAGTCAGTCTGAGTCAGTCTGAGTCAGTCTCAGTCAGTCTCAGTCAGTCTCAGTCAGTCTCAGTCTCAGTCTCAGTCTGTCAGTCTCAGTCTGTCAGTCTCAGTCTCAGTCAGTCTCAGTCAGTCTCAGTCTCAGTCAGTCTCAGTCAGTCTCAGTCTCAGTCAGTCTCAGTCAGTCTCAGTCAGTCTCAGTCAGTCTCAGTCAGTCTCAGTCTGTCAGTCTCAGTCTGTCAGTCTCAGTCTGTCAGTCTCAGTCTGTCAGTCTCAGTCTGTCAGTCTCAGTCTGTCAGTCTCAGTCAGTCTCAGTCAGTCTCAGTCAGTCTCAGTCAGTCTCAGTCTGAGTCAGTCTCAGTCTGAGTCAGTCTGAGTCAGTCTCAGTCAGTCTCAGTCTCAGTCTCAGTCTGTCAGTCTCAGTCTGTCAGTCTCAGTCTCAGTCAGTCTCAGTCAGTCTCAGTCAGTCTGTCAGTCTGTCAGTCTCAGTCAGTCTCAGTCAGTCTCAGTCAGTCTCAGTCAGTCTCAGTCAGTCTCAGTCAGTCTCAGTCTTAGTCTCAGTCAGTCTCAGTCTCAGTCAGTCTCAGTCAGTCGTAGTCAGTCGTAGTCAGTCTCAGTCAGTCGTAGTCAGTCTCAGTCAGTCTCAGTCAGTCAGTCTCAGTCAGTCTCAGTCAGTCTCAGTCAGTCTCAGTCAGTCTCAGTCAGTCTCAGTCAGTCTCAGTCTCAGTCAGTCTCAGTCACTCAGTCTCAGTCAGTCTCAGTCAGTCTCAGTCAGTCTCAGTCAGTCTCAGTCAGTCTTAGTCTCAGTCAGTCTCAGTCTCAGTCAGTCTCAGTCAGTCGTAGTCAGTCGTAGTCAGTCTCAGTCAGTCTCAGTCAGTCAGTCTCAGTCAGTCTCAGTCAGTCTCAGTCAGTCTCAGTCAGTCTCAGTCAGTCTCAGTCAGTCTCAGTCAGTCTCAGTCTCAGTCAGTCTCAGTCTCAGTCAGTCTCAGTCAGTCTCAGTCTCAGTCAGTCTCAGTCTCAGTCAGTCTCAGTCAGTCTCAGTCAGTCACAGTCAGTCTCAGTCTCAGTCAGTCTCAGTCAGTCTCAGTCAGTCTCAGTCAGTCTCAGTCTCAGTCAGTCTCAGTCAGTCTCAGTCAGTCTCAGTCAGTCTCAGTCAGTCTCAGTCAGTCTCAGTCAGTCTCAGTCTCAGTCAGTCTCAGTCAGTCTCAGTCAGTCTCAGCCAGAGTCAGTCTCAGTCTCAGTCAGTCTCAGTCAGTCTCAGTCTCAGTCAGTCTCAGTCAGTCTGAGTCAGTCTGAGTCAGTCTCAGTCAGTCTCAGTCTCAGTCAGTCTCAGTTAGTCTCAGTCAGTCTCAGTCAGTCTCAGTCAGTCTCAGTCAGTCTCAGTCAGTCTCAGTCTCAGTCAGTCTCAGTCAGTCTCAGTCAGTCTCAGTCAGTCTCAGTCAGCCTCAGTCTCAGTCAGTCTCAGTCTCAGTCAGTCTCAGTCTCAGTCAGTCTCAGTCTCAGTCAGTCTCAGTCTCAGTCAGTCTCAGTCTCAGTCAGTCTCAGTCAGTCTCAGTCAGTCTCAGTCAGTCTCAGTCAGTCTCAGTCAGTCTCAGTCAGTCTCAGTCTCAGTCAGTCTCAGTCAGTCTCAGTCAGTCTCAGTCAGTCTCAGTCTCAGTCAGTCTCAGTCAGTCTCAGTCAGTCTCAGTCAGTCTCAGTCTCAGTCAGTCTCAGTCAGTCTCAGTCAGTCTCAGTCAGTCTCAGTCAGTCTCAGTCAGTCTCAGTCTCAGTCAGTCTCAGTCAGTCTGAGTCAGTCTGAGTCAGTCTCAGTCAGTCTCAGTCTCAGTCAGTCTCAGTCAGTCTCAGTCTCAGTCTCAGTCTCAGTCAGTCTCAGTCAGTCTCAGTCAGTCTCAGTCAGCCTCAGTCTCAGTCAGTCTCAGTCAGTCTCAGTCTCAGTCAGTCTCAGTCAGTCTCAGTCAGTCTCAGTCAGTCTCAGTCTCAGTCAGTCTCAGTCAGTCTCAGTCAGTCTCAGTCAGTCTCAGTCAGTCTCAGTCAGTCTCAGTCAGTCTCAGTCAGTCTCAGTCTTAGTCTCAGTCAGTCTCAGTCAGTCTCAGTCAGTCGTAGTCAGTCGTAGTCAGTCTCAGTCAGTCGTAGTCAGTCTCAGTCAGTCTGTCAGTCTCAGTCAGAGTCAGTCTCAGTCAGTCTCAGTCAGTCTCAGTCAGTCTCAGTCAGTCTCAGTCAGTCTCAGTCAGTCTCAGTCAGTCTCAGTCTCAGTCAGTCTCAGTCAGTCTCAGTCAGTCTCAGTCTCAGTCAGTCTCAGTCTCAGTCAGTCTCAGTCAGTCTCAGTCTCAGTCAGTCTCAGTCAGTCTCAGTCAGTCTCAGTCAGTCTCAGTCTGTCAGTCTCAGTCTGTCAGTCTCAGTCTGTCAGTCTCAGTCTGTCTCAGTCAGTCTCAGTCAGTCTCAGTCAGTCTCAGTCAGTCTCAGTCAGTCTCAGTCTCAGTCAGTCTCAGTCAGTCTCAGTCAGTCAGTCTCAGTCTCAGTCAGTCTCAGTCTCAGTCAGTCTCAGTCAGTCTCAGTCTCAGTCAGTCTCAGTCAGTCTGAGTCAGTCTGAGTCAGTCTCAGTCAGTCTCAGTCAGTCTCAGTCAGTCTCAGTCAGTCTCAGTCAGTCTCAGTCAGTCTCAGTCAGTCTCAGTCTCAGTCAGTCTCAGTCAGTCTCAGTCAGTCTCAGTCTCAGTCAGTCTCAGTCAGTCTCAGTCAGTCTCAGTCAGTCTCAGTCTCAGTCAGTCTCAGTCTCAGTCAGTCTCAGTCTCAGTCAGTCTCAGTCTCAGTCAGTCTCAGTCAGTCGTAGTCAGTCGTAGTCAGTCTCAGTCAGTCGTAGTCAGTCTCAGTCAGTCTCAGTCAGTCAGTCTCAGTCAGTCTCAGTCAGTCTCAGTCAGTCTCAGTCTCAGTCAGTCTCAGTCAGTCTCAGTCAGTCTCAGTCAGTCTCAGTCTCAGTCAGTCTCAGTCTCAGTCAGTCTCAGTCTCAGTCAGTCTCAGTCAGTCTCAGTCTCAGTCAGTCTGAGTCAGTCTGAGTCAGTCTGAGTCAGTCTGAGTCAGTCTCAGTCAGTCTCAGTCAGTCTCAGTCAGTCTCAGTCAGTCTCAGTCAGTCTCAGTCTCAGTCTCAGTCAGTCTCAGTCAGTCTCAGTCAGCCTCAGTCTCAGTCAGTCTCAGTCAGTCTCAGTCTCAGTCAGTCTCAGTCAGTCTCAGTCAGTCTCAGTCAGTCAGTCTCAGTCAGTGTCAGTCAGTCTCAGTCAGTCTCAGTCTCAGTCAGTCTCAGTCAGTCTCAGTCTCAGTCAGTCTCTCTCAGTCTCAGTCAGTCTCAGTCAGTCTTAGTCTCAGTCAGTCTCAGTCTCAGTCAGTCTCAGTCAGTCAGTCACAGTCAGTCACAGTCAGTCTCAGTCTGTCAGTCTCAGTCAGTCTCAGTCAGTCTCAGTCAGTCTCAGTCAGTCTCAGTCAGTCTCAGTCAGTCGTAGTCAGTCTCAGTCAGTCTCAGTCAGTCTCAGTCAGTCTCAGTCAGTCGTAGTCAGTCTCAGTCAGTCTCAGTCAGTCTCAGTCAGTCTCAGTCAGTCTCAGTCAGTCTCAGTCAGTCTCAGTCAGTCTCAGTCAGTCTCAGTCAGTCTCAGTCTGTCAGTCTCAGTCTGTCAGTCTTAGTCTCAGTCAGTCTTAGTCTCAGTCATTCTCAGTCAGTCTCAGTCAGACTCAGTCAGTCTCAGTCAGTCTCAGTCAGTCTCAGTCAGTCTGTCAGTCTCAGTCAGAGTCAGTCTCAGTCAGAGTCAGTCTCAGTCAGTCTCAGTCAGTCTCAGTCAGTCTCAGTCAGTCTCAGTCAGTCTCAGTCAGTCTCAGTCAGTCTCAGTCAGTCTCAGTCAGTCTCAGTCAGTCTCAGTCTCAGTCAGTCTCAGTCTCAGTCAGTCTCAGTCAGTCTCAGTCTCAGTCAGTCTGAGTCAGTCTGAGTCAGTCTGAGTCAGTCTGAGTCAGTCTCAGTCAGTCTCAGTAAATCTCAGTCTCAGTCAGTCTGTCAGTCTCAGTCAGTCTCAGTCAGTCTCAGTCAGTCTCAGTCAGTCTCAGTCTCAGTCAGTCTCAGTCAGTCTCAGTCAGTCTCAGTCAGTCTCAGTCAGTCTCAGTCAGTCTCAGTCAGTCACAGTCAGTCTCAGTCAGTCTCAGTCAGTCTCAGTCAGTCTCAGTCAGTCTCAGTCAGTCTCAGTCTCAGTCTCAGTCAGTCTCAGTCAGTCTCAGTCAGTCTCAGTCTCAGTCAGTCTCAGTCAGTCTCAGTCTCAGTCAGTCTCAGTCTCAGTCAGTCACAGTCAGTCTCAGTCAGTCTCAGTCAGTCTCAGTCAGTCAGTCTCAGTCTCAGTCAGTCTCAGTCAGTCAGTCTCAGTCAGTCTCAGTCAGTCTCAGTCAGTCTCAGTCAGTCTCAGTCAGTCTCAGTCAGTCTCAGTCAGTCTCAGTCAGTCTCAGTCAGTCTCAGTCAGTCTCAGTCAGTCTCAGTCAGTCAGTCTCAGTCAGTCTCAGTCAGTCTCAGTCTCAGTCAGTCTCAGTCAGTCTCAGTCAGTCTCAGTCAGTCTCAGTCAGTCTCAGTCAGTCTCAGTCAGTCTCAGTCAGTCTCAGTCAGTCTCAGTCAGTCATAGTCAGTCTCAGTCAGTCTCAGTCAGTCTCAGTCTCAGTCAGTCTCAGTCAGTCTCAGTCAGTCTCAGTCTCAGTCAGTCTGAGTCAGTCTCAGTCAGTCTCAGTCAGTCTCAGTCAGCCTCAGTCAGTCTCAGTCAGTCTCAGTCTCAGTCAGTCTCAGTCAGTCTCAGTCAGTCTCAGTCAGTCTCAGTCAGTCTCAGTCAGTCTCAGTCTCAGTCAGTCTCAGTCTATCTCAGTCAGTCTCAGTCTCAGTCAGTCTCAGTCAGTCTCAGTCTCAGTCAGTCTCAGTCTCAGTCAGTCTCAGTCAGTCAGTCACAGTCAGTCACAGTCAGTCTCAGTCTGTCAGTCAGTCTCAGTCTCAGTCAGTCTCAGTCTCAGTCAGTCTCAGTCAGTCTCAGTCAGTCTCAGTCTCAGTCAGTCTCAGTCTCAGTCAGTCTCAGTCAGTCTCAGTCAGTCTCAGTCAGTCTCAGTCAGTCTCAGTCTCAGTCAGTCTCAGTCAGTCTCAGTCTCAGTCAGTCTCAGTCAGTCTCAGTCAGTCTCAGTCTGTCAGTCTCAGTCTGTCAGTCTCAGTCTGTCAGTCTTAGTCTCAGTCAGTCTCAGTCAGTCTCAGTCTCAGTCTGTCAGTCTCAGTCAGTCTCAGTCAGTCTCAGTCAGTCTCAGTCAGTCTCAGTCTCAGTCTCAGTCTCAGTCAGTCAGTCTCAGTCTCAGTCAGTCTCAGTCAGTCAGTCTCAGTCAGTCTCAGTCAGTCTCAGTCAGTCTCAGTCAGTCTCAGTCAGTCTCAGTCAGTCTCAGTCAGTCTCAGTCAGTCTCAGTCAGTCTCAGTCTCAGTCAGTCTCAGTCAGTCTCAGTCTCAGTCAGTCTCAGTCAGTCTCAGTCAGTCTCAGTCAGTCTCAGTCAGTCGTAGTCAGTCTCAGTCAGTCTCAGTCAGTCTCAGTCAGTCTCAGTCAGTCGTAGTCAGTCTCAGTCAGTCTCAGTCAGTCTCAGTCAGTCTCAGTCTGTCAGTCTCAGTCTGTCAGTCTCAGTCTGTCAGTCTTAGTCTCAGTCAGTCTCAGTCTCAGTCAGTCTCAGTCAGTCTCAGTCTCAGTCTCAGTCAGTCTCAGTCAGTCTCAGTCAGTCTCAGTCTCAGTCAGTCTCAGTCTCAGTCTCAGTCTCAGTCTCAGTCTCAGTCTCAGTCAGTCTCAGTCAGTCTCAGTCAGTCTCAGTCTCAGTCAGTCTCAGTCAGTCTCAGTCAGTCACAGTCAGTCACAGTCAGTCTCAGTCAGTCTCAGTCAGTCTCAGTCAGTCTCAGTCAGTCTCAGTCAGTCTCAGTCAGTCTCAGTCAGTCTCAGTCTCAGTCAGTCTTAGTCTCAGTCAGTCTCAGTCTCAGTCAGTCTCAGTCAGTCTCAGTCAGTCTCAGTCAGTCCCAGTCTCAGTCAGTCTCAGTCAGTCTCAGTCAGTCACAGTCAGTCTCAGTCAGTCTCAGTCTCAGTCAGTCTCAGTCAGTCTTAGTCTCAGTCAGTCTCAGTCAGTCTCAGTCAGTCTCAGTCAGTCTGTCAGTCTCAGTCTCAGTCAGTCTCAGTCAGTCTCAGTCAGTCTCAGTCTCAGTCTCAGTCTCAGTCAGTCTCAGTCAGTCTCAGTCAGTCTCAGTCAGTCTCAGTCTGTCAGTCTCAGTCAGTCTCAGTCAGTCTCAGTCAGTCTCAGTCAGTCTTAGTCTCAGTCAGTCTCAGTCTCAGTCAGTCTCAGTCAGTCTCAGTCAGTCTCAGTCAGTCTCAGTCAGTCTCAGTCTCAGTCAGTCTCAGTCAGTCACAGTCAGTCACAGTCAGTCTCAGTCAGTCTCAGTCAGTCTCAGTCAGTCACAGTCAGTCTCAGTCAGTCTCAGTCAGTCTCAGTCAGTCTCAGTCAGTCTCAGTCAGTCTCAGTCAGTCTCAGTCAGTCAGTCTCAGTCAGTCTCAGTCAGTCTCAGTCAGTCTCAGTCAGTCTTAGTCTCAGTCAGTCTCAGTCAGTCTCAGTCAGTCTCAGTCAGTCGTAGTCAGTCTCAGTCAGTCGTAGTCAGTCTCAGTCAGTCTCAGTCAGTCAGTCTCAGTCAGTCTCAGTCAGTCTCAGTCAGTCTCAGTCAGTCTCAGTCAGTCTCAGTCAGTCTCAGTCTCAGTCAGTCTCAGTCAGTCTCAGTCTGTCTCAGTCAGTCTCAGTCTCAGTCTGTCAGTCTGTCTGTCAGTCTTAGTCTCAGTCAGTCTCAGTCAGTCTCAGTCAGTCTCAGTCAGTCTCGGTCAGTCTCGGTCAGTCTCAGTCTCAGTCTCAGTCTCAGTCAGTCTCAGTCAGTCTCAGTCAGTCTCAGTCAGTCTCAGTCAGTCTCAGTCTTAGTCTCAGTCTTAGTCTCAGTCAGTCTCAGTCAGTCTCAGTCAGTCTCAGTCAGTCTCAGTCAGTCTCAGTCAGTCTGTCAGTCTCAGTCTCAGTCAGTCTCAGTCAGTCTCAGTCTCAGTCTCAGTCTCAGTCTCAGTCAGTCTCAGTCAGTCTCAGTCTCAGTTAGTCTCAGTCAGTCTCAGTCAGTCTCAGTCTCAGTCAGTCTCAGTCAGTCTCAGTCAGTCTCAGTCAGTCTCAGTCAGTCTCAGTCAGTCTCAGTCAGTCTCAGTCTCAGTCAGTCTTAGTCTCAGTCAGTCTCAGTCTCAGTCAGTCTCAGTCAGTCTCAGTCAGTCTCAGTCAGTCTCAGTCAGTCTCAGTCAGTCTCAGTCAGTCTCAGTCTCAGTCAGTCTTAGTCTCAGTCAGTCTCAGTCAGTCTCAGTCAGTCTCAGTCAGTCTTAGTCAGTCTCAGTCAGTCTCAGTCAGTCACAGTCTCAATCAGTCTCAGTCTATCTCAGTCTGAGTCAGTCTCAGTCTATCTCAGTCTGAGTCAGTCTCAGTCAGTCTCAGTCAGTCTGAGTCAGTCTCAGTCAGTCTCAGTCAGTCTCAGTCAGTCTCAGTCAGTCTCAGTCAGTCTCAGTCTCAGTCTCAGTCAGTCTCAGTCAGTCTCAGTCAGTCTCAGTCGGTCTCAGTCAGTCTCAGTCTCAGTCAGTCTCAGTCAGTCAGTCTCAGTCAGTCTCAGTCAGTCTCAGTCAGTCTTAGTCTCAGTCAGTCTCAGTCAGTCTCAGTCAGTCTGTCAGTCTCAGTCTCAGTCAGTCTCAGTCAGTCTCAGTCAGTCTCAGTCTCAGTCTCAGTCAGTCTCAGTCAGTCTCAGTCAGTCTCAGTCAGTCTCAGTCAGTCTCAGTCTCAGTCAGTCACAGTCAGTCTCAGTCAGTCTCAGTCAGTCTCAGTCAGTCTTAGTCTCAGTCAGTCTCAGTCAGTCTCAGTCAGTCTCAGTCAGTCCCAGTCAGTCTCAGTCAGTCTCAGTCAGTCTCAGTCAGTCTGTCAGTCTCAGTCAGTCTCAGTCAGTCTCAGTCTCAGTCTCAGTCAGTCTCAGTCAGTCTCAGTCTCAGTCAGTCTCAGTCAGTCTCAGTCAGTCTCAGTCAGTCTCAGTCAGTCACAGTCAGTCTCAGTCAGTCTCAGTCAGTCTTAGTCAGTCTCAGTCAGTCTCAGTCAGTCACAGTCTCAATCAGTCTCAGTCTATCTCAGTCTGAGTCAGTCTCAGTCTGAGTCAGTCTGAGTCAGTCTGAGTCAGTCTGAGTCAGTCTGAGTCAGTCTGAGTCAGTCTCAGTCAGTCTCAGTCAGTCTCAGTCAGTCTCAGTCAGTCTCAGTCAGTCTCAGTCAGTCTCAGTCAGTCTCAGTCAGTCTCAGTCAGTCTCAGTCTCAGTCAGTCTCAGTCGGTCTCAGTCGGTCTCAGTCAGTCTCAGTCTCAGTCAGTCTCAGTCAGTCAGTCTCAGTCAGTCTCAGTCAGTCAGTCTCAGTCAGTCTCAGTCAGTCTCAGTCAGTCTCAGTCAGTCTCAGTCAGTCTTAGTCTGTCAGTCTCAGTCAGTCTCAGTCTCAGTCAGTCCCAGTCAGTCTCAGTCAGTCTCAGTCTCAGTCAGTCTCAGTCAGTCTCAGTCTCAGTCAGTCTCAGTCAGTCAGTCTCAGTCAGTCTCAGTCAGTCTCAGTCAGTCTTAGTCTCAGTCAGTCTCAGTCAGTCTCAGTCAGTCTGTCAGTCTCAGTCTCAGTCAGTCTCAGTCAGTCTCAGTCAGTCTCAGTCTCAGTCTCAGTCAGTCTCAGTCAGTCTCAGTCAGTCTCAGTCAGTCTCAGTCAGTCTCAGTCTCAGTCAGTCACAGTCAGTCTCAGTCAGTCTCAGTCAGTCTCAGTCAGTCTTAGTCTCAGTCAGTCTCAGTCAGTCTCAGTCAGTCTCAGTCAGTCCCAGTCAGTCTCAGTCAGTCTCAGTCAGTCTCAGTCAGTCTGTCAGTCTCAGTCAGTCTCAGTCAGTCTCAGTCTCAGTCTCAGTCAGTCTCAGTCAGTCTCAGTCTCAGTCAGTCTCAGTCAGTCTCAGTCAGTCTCAGTCAGTCTCAGTCAGTCACAGTCAGTCTCAGTCAGTCTCAGTCAGTCTTAGTCAGTCTCAGTCAGTCTCAGTCAGTCACAGTCTCAATCAGTCTCAGTCTATCTCAGTCTGAGTCAGTCTCAGTCTGAGTCAGTCTGAGTCAGTCTGAGTCAGTCTGAGTCAGTCTGAGTCAGTCTGAGTCAGTCTGAGTCAGTCTGAGTCAGTCTCAGTCAGTCTCAGTCAGTCTCAGTCAGTCTCAGTCAGTCTCAGTCAGTCTCAGTCAGTCTCAGTCAGTCTCAGTCAGTCTCAGTCAGTCTCAGTCTCAGTCAGTCTCAGTCGGTCTCAGTCGGTCTCAGTCAGTCTCAGTCTCAGTCAGTCTCAGTCAGTCAGTCTCAGTCAGTCTCAGTCAGTCAGTCTCAGTCAGTCTCAGTCAGTCTCAGTCAGTCTCAGTCAGTCTCAGTCAGTCTTAGTCTGTCAGTCTCAGTCAGTCTCAGTCTCAGTCAGTCCCAGTCAGTCTCAGTCAGTCTCAGTCTCAGTCAGTCTCAGTCAGTCTGTCAGTCTCAGTCAGTCTCAGTCAGTCTCAGTCTCAGTCAGTCTCAGTCAGTCTCAGTCAGTCTCAGTCAGTCTCAGTCAGTCTCAGTCAGTCGTAGTCAGTCTCAGTCAGTCGTAGTCAGTCTCAGTCAGTCTCAGTCAGTCTCAGTCAGTCAGTCTCAGTCAGTCTCAGTCAGTCTCAGTCAGTCTCAGTCAGTCTCAGTCAGTCTCAGTCAGTCTCAGTCAGAGTCAGTCTCAGTCTGAGTCAGTCTCAGTCTGAGTCAGTCTCAGTCTGAGTCAGTCTCAGTCTCAGTCAGTCTCAGTCAGTCTGTCAGTCTCAGTCAGTCTCAGTCTCAGTCAGTCTCAGTCAGTCTCAGTCAGTCTGTCAGTCTCAGTCAGTCTCAGTCTCAGTCAGTCTGTCAGTCTCAGTCAGTCTCAGTCAGTCTCAGTCAGTCTCAGTCTCAGTCTCAGTCAGTCTCAGTCAGTCTCAGTCAGTCTCAGTCAGTCTCAGTCTCAGTCAGTCTGTCTCAGTCAGTCTCAGTCTCAGTCAGTCTCAGTCAGTCTCAGTCAGTCTCAGTCAGTCTCAGTCAGTCTCAGTCAGTCTCAGTCAGTCACAGTCTCAATCAGTCTCAGTCTATCTCAGTCTGAGTCAGTCTCAGTCAGTCTCAGTCTGAGTCAGTCTGAGTCAGTCTGAGTCAGTCTGAGTCAGTCTCAGTCAGTCTCAGTCAGTCTCAGTCAGTCTCAGTCAGTCTCAGTCAGTCTCAGTCAGTCTCAGTCAGGCTCAGTCTCAGTCAGTCTCAGTCAGTCTCAGTCAGTCTCAGTCAGTCTCAGTCAGTCTCAGTCAGTCTCAGTCAGTCTCAGTCAGTCTCAGTCAGTCTCAGTCAGTCTCAGTCAATCTCAGTCAGTCTCAGTCTGTCAGTCTCAGTCAGTCTCAGTCAGTCTCAGTCAATCTCAGTCAGTCTCAGTCAGTCTCAGTCAGTCTCAGTCAGACTCAGTCAGTCTCAGTCAGTCTCAGTCTCAGTCAGTCTCAGTCTGTCAGTCTCAGTCTGTCAGTCTCAGTCTGTCAGTCTTAGTCAGTCTCAGTCAGTCTCAGTCAGTCTGTCAGTCTCAGTCAGTCTCAGTCAGTCTCAGTCAGTCTCAGTCAGTCTCAGTCAGTCTCAGTCAGTCTCAGTCAGTCTCAGTCAGTCTCAGTCAGTCTCAGTCTCAGTCAGTCTCAGTCAGTCTCAGTCTCAGTCAGTCTCAGTCAGTCTCAGTCAGTCTCAGTCAGTCTCAGTCAGTCTCAGTCAGTCTCAGTCAGTCTCAGTCAGTCTCAGTCTCAGTCTCAGTCAGTCTCAGTCTCAGTCAGTCTCAGTCAGTCACAGTCAGTCTCAGTCAGTCTCAGTCAGTCTCAGTCAGTCTCAGTCAGTCTCAGTCAGTCTCAGTCAGTCTCAGTCAATCTCAGTCAGTCTCAGCCTGTCAGTCTCAGTCAGTCTCAGTCAGTCTCAGTCAATCTCAGTCAGTCTCAGTCAGTCTGAGTCAGTCTCAGTCAGTCTGAGTCAGTCTCAGTCAGTCTGTCAGTCTCAGTCAGTCTCAGTCAGTCTCAGTCAGTCTCAGTCTCAGTCAGTCTCAGTCAGTCTCAGTCAGTCTCAGTCTCAGTCAGTCTCAGTCAGTCTGTCAGTCTCAGTCTCAGTCTCAGTCAGTCTCAGTCAGTCTCAGTCAGTCTCAGTCTCAGTCAGTCTCAGTCAGTCACAGTCAGTCTCAGTCAGTCTCAGTCAGTCTCAGTCAGTCTCAGTCAGTCTCAGTCAGTCTCAGTCAATCTCAGTTAGTCTCAGCCTGTCAGTCTCAGTCAGTCTCAGTCAGTCTCAGTCAATCTCAGTCAGTCTCAGTCAGTCTCAGTCAGTCTCAGTCAGTCTCAGTCAGTCTCAGTCAGTCTCAGTCAGTCTCAGTCAGTCTCAGTCAGTCTCAGTCAGTTTGTCAGTCTCAGTCTCAGTCAGTCTCAGTCAGTCTCAGTCTCAGTCTCAGTCTCAGTCTCAGTCTCAGTCAGTCTCAGTCAGTCTCAGTCAGTCTCAGTCAGTCTCAGTCAGTCTCAGTCTCAGTCTCAGTCAGTCTCAGTCAGTCTCAGTCAGTCTCAGTCTCAGTCAGTCTCAGTCAGTCACAGTCAGTCTCAGTCAGTCTCAGTCAGTCTCAGTCAGTCTCAGTCAGTCTCAGTCAGTCTCAGTCTCAGTCAGTCTTAGTCTCAGTCAGTCTCAGTCTCAGTCAGTCTCAGTCAGTCTCAGTCAGTCTCAGTCAGTCTCAGTCAGTCTCAGTCTCAGTCAGTCTCAGTCAGTCACAGTCAGTCTCAGTCAGTCTCAGTCAGTCTCAGTCAGTCTCAGTCAGTCTCAGTCTCAGTCAGTCTCAGTCGGTCTCAGTCAGTCTCAGTCTCAGTCAGTCTCAGTCAGTCTCAGTCAGTCTCAGTCAGTCTCAGTCAGTCTCAGTCAGTCTTAGTCTCAGTCAGTCTCAGTCTCAGTCAGTCTCAGTCAGTCTCAGTCTCAGTCAGTCCCAGTCAGTCTCAGTCAGTCTCAGTCTCAGTCAGTCTCAGTCAGTCTCAGTCAGTCTCAGTCTGAGTCAGTCTGAGTCAGTCTCAGTCAGTCTCAGTCAGTCTCAGTCTCAGTCAGTCTCAGTCAGTCACAGTCAGTCTCAGTCAGTCTCAGTCAGTCTCAGTCAGTCTCAGTCAGTCTCAGTCAGTCTCAGTCAGTCTCAGTCAGTCTTAGTCTCAGTCAGTCTCAGTCTCAGTCAGTCTGTCAGTCTCAGTCAGTCTCAGTCAGTCTCAGTCAGTCTCAGTCTCAGTCTCAGTCAGTCTCAGTCAGTCTCAGTCAGTCTCAGTCAGTCTCAGTCAGTCTCAGTCAGTCTCAGTCAGTCTCAGTCAGTCTCAGTCTCAGTCTCAGTCAGTCTCAGTCAGTCTCAGTCTCAGTCAGTCTCAGTCAGTCTCAGTCAGTCTCAGTCAGTCTCAGTCAGTCTCAGTCAGTCTCAGTCAGTCTCAGTCAGTCTCAGTCAGTCGTAGTCAGTCTCAGTCAGTCTCAGTCAGTCTCAGTCAGTCTCAGTCAGTCGTAGTCAGTCGTAGTCAGTCTCAGTCAGTCTCAGTCAGTCTCAGTCTGTCAGTCTCAGTCTGTCAGTCTCAGTCTGTCAGTCTTAGTCTCAGTCAGTCTCAGTCTCAGTCAGTCTCAGTCAGTCTCAGTCTCAGTCAGTCTCAGTCTCAGTCTCAGTCTCAGTCTCAGTCAGTCTCAGTCAGTCTCAGTCAGTCTCAGTCTCAGTCAGTCTCAGTCAGTCACAGTCAGTCACAGTCAGTCTCAGTCAGTCTCAGTCAGTCTCAGTCAGTCTCAGTCAGTCTCAGTCAGTCTCAGTCTGAGTCAGTCTCAGTCTGAGTCAGTCAGTCTCAGTCTCAGTCAGTCTCAGTCAGTCTCAGTCAGTCTCAGTCAGTCTCAGTCAGTCTCAGTCAGTCTCAGTCTCAGTCAGTCTTAGTCTCAGTCAGTCTCAGTCTCAGTCAGTCTCAGTCAGTCTCAGTCAGTCTCAGTCAGTCTCAGTCAGTCTCAGTCTCAGTCAGTCTCAGTCAGTCACAGTCAGTCTCAGTCAGTCTCAGTCTCAGTCAGTCTCAGTCAGTCACAGTCAGTCTCAGTCAGTCTCAGTCAGTCAGTCTCAGTCAGTCTCAGTCAGTCTCAGTCAGTCTCAGTCAGTCTCAGTCAGTCTCAGTCTGAGTCAGTCTCAGTCTGAGTCAGTCTCAGTCTGAGTCAGTCTCAGTCTCAGTCAGTCTCAGTCAGTCTCAGTCAGTCTCAGTCTCAGTCAGTCTTAGTCTCAGTCAGTCTCAGTCTCAGTCAGTCTCAGTCAGTCTCAGTCAGTCTCAGTCAGTCTCAGTCTCAGTCAGTCTCAGTCAGTCACAGTCAGTCTCAGTCAGTCTCAGTCTCAGTCAGTCTCAGTCAGTCACAGTCAGTCTCAGTCAGTCTCAGTCAGTCTCAGTCAGTCTCAGTCAGTCTCAGTCAGTCTCAGTCAGTCTCAGTCAGTCAGTCTCAGTCAGTCTCAGTCAGTCTCAGTCAGTCTTAGTCTCAGTCAGTCTCAGTCAGTCTCAGTCAGTCTCAGTCAGTCGTAGTCAGTCTCAGTCAGTCGTAGTCAGTCGTAGTCAGTCTCAGTCAGTCAGTCTCAGTCAGTCTCAGTCAGTCTCAGTCAGTCTCAGTCAGTCTCAGTCAGTCTCAGTCTCAGTCAGTCTCAGTCAGTCTCAGTCTGTCTCAGTCAGTCTCAGTCTCAGTCTGTCAGTCTCAGTCTGTCAGTCTTAGTCTCAGTCAGTCTCAGTCAGTCTCGGTCAGTCTCAGTCTCAGTCTCAGTCTCAGTCAGTCTCAGTCAGTCTCAGTCAGTCTCAGTCAGTCTCAGTCAGTCTCAGTCAGTCTCAGTCTTAGTCTCAGTCAGTCTCAGTCAGTCTCAGTCAGTCTCAGTCAGTCTCAGTCAGTCTGTCAGTCTCAGTCTCAGTCAGTCTCAGTCAGTCTCAGTCTCAGTCTCAGTCAGTCTCAGTCAGTCTCAGTCAGTCTCAGTCTCAGTCAGTCTCAGTCAGTCTCAGTCAGTCTCAGTCTCAGTCAGTCTCAGTCAGTCTCAGTCAGTCTCAGTCAGTCTCAGTCAGTCTCAGTCAGTCTTAGTCAGTCTCAGTCAGTCTCAGTCTCAGTCAGTCTTAGTCTCAGTCAGTCTCAGTCTCAGTCAGTCTCAGTCAGTCTCAGTCAGTCTTAGTCAGTCTCAGTCAGTCTCAGTCAGTCACAGTCTCAATCAGTCTCAGTCTATCTCAGTCTGAGTCAGTCTCAGTCTATCTCAGTCTGAGTCAGTCTCAGTCAGTCTCAGTCAGTCTGAGTCAGTCTCAGTCAGTCTCAGCCAGTCTCAGTCAGTCTCAGTCAGTCTCAGTCAGTCTCAGTCAGTCTCAGTCTCAGTCTCAGTCAGTCTCAGTCAGTCTCAGTCAGTCTCAGTCGGTCTCAGTCAGTCTCAGTCAGTCTCAGTCTCAGTCAGTCTCAGTCAGTCAGTCTCAGTCAGTCTCAGTCAGTCTCAGTCAGTCTTAGTCTCAGTCAGTCTCAGTCAGTCTTAGTCTCAGTCAGTCTCAGTCAGTCTCAGTCAGTCTCAGTCAGTCTCAGTCAGTCTGTCAGTCTCAGTCAGTCTCAGTCAGTCTGTCAGTCTCAGTCAGTCTCAGTCAGTCTCAGTCTGTCTCAGTCTGTCTCAGTCTGTCAGTCTCAGTCTGTCAGTCTCAGTCAATCTCAGTCAGTCTCAGTCAGTCTCAGTCAGTCTCAGTCAGTCTGAGTCAGTCTCAGTCTCAGTCAGTCTCAGTCTGTCAGTCTCAGTCTGTCAGTCTCAGTCTGTCAGTCTTAGTCAGTCTCAGTCAGTCTCAGTCAGTCTCAGTCAGTCTCAGTCTCAGTCAGTCTCAGTCAGTCTCAGTCAGTCTCAGTCAGTCTCAGTCTCAGTCTCAGTCAGTCTCAGTCAGTCTGTCAGTCTCAGTCTCAGTCAGTCTCAGTCAGTCTCAGTCAGTCTCAGTCAGTCTCAGTCAGTCTCAGTCAGTCTCAGTCAGTCAGTCTCAGTCAGTCTCAGTCAGTCTCAGTCAGTCTCAGTCAGTCTTAGTCTCAGTCAGTCTCAGTCAGTCTTAGTCTCAGTCAGTCTCAGTCAGTCTCAGTCAGTCTCAGTCAGTCTGTCAGTCTCAGTCTCAGTCAGTCTCAGTCAGTCTCAGTCAGTCTCAGTCTCAGTCTCAGTCAGTCTCAGTCAGTCTCAGTCAGTCTCAGTCAGTCTCAGTCTCAGTCAGTCACAGTCAGTCACAGTCAGTCTCAGTCAGTCTCAGTCAGTCTTAGTCTCAGTCAGTCTCAGTCAGTCTCAGTCAGTCTCAGTCAGTCTCAGTCAGTCTCAGTCAGTCTCAGTCAGTCTCAGTCAGTCTCAGTCAGTCTCAGTCAGTCTGTCAGTCTCAGTCTCAGTCAGTCTCAGTCAGTCTCAGTCTCAGTCAGTCTCAGTCAGTCTCAGTCTCAGTCAGTCTCAGTCAGTCTCAGTCAGTCTCAGTCAGTCTCAGTCAGTCACAGTCAGTCTCAGTCAGTCTCAGTCAATCTCAGTCAGTCTCAGTCAGTCTGAGTCAGTCTCAGTCAGTCTGAGTCAGTCTCAGTCAGTCTGTCAGTCTCAGTCAGTCTCAGTCAGTCTCAGTCAGTCTCAGTCTCAGTCAGTCTCAGTCAGTCTCAGTCAGTCTCAGTCTCAGTCAGTCTCAGTCAGTCTGTCAGTCTCAGTCTCAGTCTCAGTCAGTCTCAGTCAGTCTCAGTCAGTCTCAGTCTCAGTCAGTCTCAGTCAGTCACAGTCAGTCTCAGTCAGTCTCAGTCAGTCTCAGTCAGTCTCAGTCAGTCTCAGTCAGTCTCAGTCAGTCTCAGTCAATCTCAGTTAGTCTCAGCCTGTCAGTCTCAGTCAGTCTCAGTCAGTCTCAGTCAATCTCAGTCAGTCTCAGTCAGTCTCAGTCAGTCTCAGTCAGTCTCAGTCAGTCTCAGTCAGTCTCAGTCAGTCTCAGTCAGTCTCAGTCAGTCTCAGTCAGTCTGTCAGTCTCAGTCTCAGTCAGTCTCAGTCAGTCTCAGTCTCAGTCTCAGTCTCAGTCTCAGTCTCAGTCAGTCTCAGTCAGTCTCAGTCAGTCTCAGTCAGTCTCAGTCAGTCTCAGTCTCAGTCTCAGTCAGTCTCAGTCAGTCTCAGTCAGTCTCAGTCTCAGTCAGTCTCAGTCAGTCACAGTCAGTCTCAGTCAGTCTCAGTCAGTCTCAGTCAGTCTCAGTCAGTCTCAGTCAGTCTCAGTCTTAGTCTCAGTCAGTCTCAGTCTCAGTCAGTCTCAGTCAGTCTCAGTCAGTCTCAGTCAGTCTCAGTCAGTCTCAGTCTCAGTCAGTCTCAGTCAGTCACAGTCAGTCTCAGTCAGTCTCAGTCAGTCTCAGTCAGTCTCAGTCAGTCTCAGTCTCAGTCAGTCTCAGTCGGTCTCAGTCAGTCTCAGTCTCAGTCAGTCTCAGTCAGTCTCAGTCAGTCTCAGTCAGTCTCAGTCAGTCTCAGTCAGTCTTAGTCTCAGTCAGTCTCAGTCTCAGTCAGTCTCAGTCAGTCTCAGTCTCAGTCAGTCCCAGTCAGTCTCAGTCAGTCTCAGTCTCAGTCAGTCTCAGTCAGTCTCAGTCAGTCTCAGTCTGAGTCAGTCTGAGTCAGTCTCAGTCAGTCTCAGTCAGTCTCAGTCTCAGTCAGTCTCAGTCAGTCACAGTCAGTCTCAGTCAGTCTCAGTCAGTCTCAGTCAGTCTCAGTCAGTCTCAGTCAGTCTCAGTCAGTCTCAGTCAGTCTTAGTCTCAGTCAGTCTCAGTCTCAGTCAGTCTGTCAGTCTCAGTCAGTCTCAGTCAGTCTCAGTCAGTCTCAGTCTCAGTCTCAGTCAGTCTCAGTCAGTCTCAGTCAGTCTCAGTCAGTCTCAGTCAGTCTCAGTCAGTCTCAGTCAGTCTCAGTCAGTCTCAGTCTCAGTCTCAGTCAGTCTCAGTCAGTCTCAGTCTCAGTCAGTCTCAGTCAGTCTCAGTCAGTCTCAGTCAGTCTCAGTCAGTCTCAGTCAGTCTCAGTCAGTCTCAGTCAGTCTCAGTCAGTCGTAGTCAGTCTCAGTCAGTCTCAGTCAGTCTCAGTCAGTCTCAGTCAGTCGTAGTCAGTCGTAGTCAGTCTCAGTCAGTCTCAGTCAGTCTCAGTCTGTCAGTCTCAGTCTGTCAGTCTCAGTCTGTCAGTCTTAGTCTCAGTCAGTCTCAGTCTCAGTCAGTCTCAGTCAGTCTCAGTCTCAGTCAGTCTCAGTCTCAGTCTCAGTCTCAGTCTCAGTCAGTCTCAGTCAGTCTCAGTCAGTCTCAGTCTCAGTCAGTCTCAGTCAGTCACAGTCAGTCACAGTCAGTCTCAGTCAGTCTCAGTCAGTCTCAGTCAGTCTCAGTCAGTCTCAGTCAGTCTCAGTCTGAGTCAGTCTCAGTCTGAGTCAGTCTCAGTCTGAGTCAGTCAGTCTCAGTCTCAGTCAGTCTCAGTCAGTCTCAGTCAGTCTCAGTCAGTCTCAGTCAGTCTCAGTCAGTCTCAGTCTCAGTCAGTCTTAGTCTCAGTCAGTCTCAGTCTCAGTCAGTCTCAGTCAGTCTCAGTCAGTCTCAGTCAGTCTCAGTCAGTCTCAGTCAGTCTCAGTCAGTCTCAGTCAGTCACAGTCAGTCTCAGTCAGTCTCAGTCTCAGTCAGTCTCAGTCAGTCACAGTCAGTCTCAGTCAGTCTCAGTCAGTCAGTCTCAGTCAGTCTCAGTCAGTCTCAGTCAGTCTCAGTCAGTCTCAGTCAGTCAGTCTCAGTCAGTCTCAGTCAGTCTCAGTCACAGTCAGTCTCAGTCTCAGTCAGTCTCAGTCAGTCTCAGTCTCAGTCAGTCTCAGTCAGTCTCAGTCAGTCTCAGTCAGTCTCAGTCTCAGTCTCAGTCAGTCTCAGTCAGTCTGTCAGTCTCAGTCTCAGTCAGTCTCAGTCAGTCTCAGTCAGTCTCAGTCAGTCTCAGTCAGTCTCAGTCAGTCTCAGTCAGTCTCAGTCAGTCAGTCTCAGTCAGTCTCAGTCAGTCACAGTCAGTCTCAGTCAGTCTCAGTCTCAGTCAGTCTCAGTCAGTCACAGTCAGTCTCAGTCAGTCTCAGTCAGTCAGTCTCAGTCAGTCTCAGTCAGTCTCAGTCAGTCTCAGTCAGTCTCAGTCAGTCTCAGTCTGAGTCAGTCTCAGTCTGAGTCAGTCTCAGTCTGAGTCAGTCTCAGTCTCAGTCAGTCTCAGTCAGTCTCAGTCAGTCTCAGTCTCAGTCAGTCTTAGTCTCAGTCAGTCTCAGTCTCAGTCAGTCTCAGTCAGTCTCAGTCAGTCTCAGTCAGTCTCAGTCTCAGTCAGTCTCAGTCAGTCACAGTCAGTCTCAGTCAGTCTCAGTCTCAGTCAGTCTCAGTCAGTCACAGTCAGTCTCAGTCAGTCTCAGTCAGTCTCAGTCAGTCTCAGTCAGTCTCAGTCAGTCTCAGTCAGTCTCAGTCAGTCAGTCTCAGTCAGTCTCAGTCAGTCTCAGTCAGTCTTAGTCTCAGTCAGTCTCAGTCAGTCTCAGTCAGTCTCAGTCAGTCGTAGTCAGTCTCAGTCAGTCGTAGTCAGTCGTAGTCAGTCTCAGTCAGTCAGTCTCAGTCAGTCTCAGTCAGTCTCAGTCAGTCTCAGTCAGTCTCAGTCAGTCTCAGTCTCAGTCAGTCTCAGTCAGTCTCAGTCTGTCTCAGTCAGTCTCAGTCTCAGTCTGTCAGTCTCAGTCTGTCAGTCTTAGTCTCAGTCAGTCTCAGTCAGTCTCGGTCAGTCTCAGTCTCAGTCTCAGTCTCAGTCAGTCTCAGTCAGTCTCAGTCAGTCTCAGTCAGTCTCAGTCAGTCTCAGTCAGTCTCAGTCTTAGTCTCAGTCAGTCTCAGTCAGTCTCAGTCAGTCTCAGTCAGTCTCAGTCAGTCTGTCAGTCTCAGTCTCAGTCAGTCTCAGTCAGTCTCAGTCTCAGTCTCAGTCAGTCTCAGTCAGTCTCAGTCAGTCTCAGTCTCAGTCAGTCTCAGTCAGTCTCAGTCAGTCTCAGTCTCAGTCAGTCTCAGTCAGTCTCAGTCAGTCTCAGTCAGTCTCAGTCAGTCTCAGTCAGTCTTAGTCAGTCTCAGTCAGTCTCAGTCTCAGTCAGTCTTAGTCTCAGTCAGTCTCAGTCTCAGTCAGTCTCAGTCAGTCTCAGTCAGTCTTAGTCAGTCTCAGTCAGTCTCAGTCAGTCACAGTCTCAATCAGTCTCAGTCTATCTCAGTCTGAGTCAGTCTCAGTCTATCTCAGTCTGAGTCAGTCTCAGTCAGTCTCAGTCAGTCTGAGTCAGTCTCAGTCAGTCTCAGTCAGTCTGAGTCAGTCTCAGTCTCAGTCAGTCTCAGTCTGTCAGTCTCAGTCTGTCAGTCTCAGTCAATCTCAGTCAGTCTCAGTCAGTCTCAGTCAGTCTCAGTCAGTCTGAGTCAGTCTCAGTCTCAGTCAGTCTCAGTCTGTCAGTCTCAGTCTGTCAGTCTCAGTCTGTCAGTCTTAGTCAGTCTCAGTCAGTCTCAGTCAGTCTCAGTCAGTCTCAGTCTCAGTCAGTCTCAGTCAGTCTCAGTCAGTCTCAGTCAGTCTCAGTCTCAGTCTCAGTCAGTCTCAGTCAGTCTGTCAGTCTCAGTCTCAGTCAGTCTCAGTCAGTCTCAGTCAGTCTCAGTCAGTCTCAGTCAGTCTCAGTCAGTCAGTCTCAGTCAGTCTCAGTCAGTCTCAGTCAGTCTCAGTCAGTCTCAGTCAGTCTTAGTCTCAGTCAGTCTCAGTCAGTCTTAGTCTCAGTCAGTCTCAGTCAGTCTCAGTCAGTCTCAGTCAGTCTGTCAGTCTCAGTCTCAGTCAGTCTCAGTCAGTCTCAGTCAGTCTCAGTCTCAGTCTCAGTCAGTCTCAGTCAGTCTCAGTCAGTCTCAGTCAGTCTCAGTCTCAGTCAGTCACAGTCAGTCACAGTCAGTCTCAGTCAGTCTCAGTCAGTCTTAGTCTCAGTCAGTCTCAGTCAGTCTCAGTCAGTCTCAGTCAGTCTCAGTCAGTCTCAGTCAGTCTCAGTCAGTCTCAGTCAGTCTCAGTCAGTCTCAGTCTCAGTCAGTCTCAGTCAGTCTCAGTCAGTCTCAGTCTCAGTCAGTCTCAGTCAGTCTCAGTCAGTCTCAGTCAGTCTCAGTCAGTCTCAGTCAATCTCAGTCAGTCTCAGTCTGTCAGTCTCAGTCAGTCAGTCTCAGTCAGTCTCAGTCAGTCTCAGTCAGTCTCAGTCAGTCTCAGTCAGTCTTAGTCTGTCAGTCTCAGTTTCAGTCAGTCTCAGTCAGTCTCAGTCTCAGTCAGTCCCAGTCAGTCTCAGTCAGTCTCAGTCTCAGTCAGTCTCAGTCAGTCTGTCAGTCTCAGTCAGTCTCAGTCAGTCTCAGTCTCAGTCAGTCTCAGTCAGTCTGAGTCAGTCTCAGTCTCAGTCAGTCTCAGTCTGTCAGTCTCAGTCTGTCAGTCTCAGTCTGTCAGTCTCAGTCAGTCTCAGTCTCAGTCAGTCTCAGTCAGTCTCAGTCAGTCTCAGTCAGTCTCAGTCTCAGTCTCAGTCAGTCTCAGTCAGTCTGTCAGTCTCAGTCTCAGTCAGTCTCAGTCAGTCTCAGTCAGTCTCAGTCAGTCTCAGTCAGTCTCAGTCAGTCTCAGTCAGTCTCAGTCTCAGTCTCAGTCAGTCTCAGTCAGTCTGTCAGTCTCAGTCTCAGTCAGTCTCAGTCAGTCTCAGTCAGTCTCAGTCAGTCTCAGTCAGTCTCAGTCAGTCTGTCAGTCTCAGTCAGTCTCAGTCAGTCTGTCAGTCTCAGTCAGTCTCAGTCAGTCTCAGTCTGTCTCAGTCTGTCTCAGTCTGTCAGTCTCAGTCTGTCAGTCTCAGTCAATCTCAGTCAGTCTCAGTCAGTCTCAGTCAGTCTCAGTCAGTCTGAGTCAGTCTCAGTCTCAGTCAGTCTCAGTCTGTCAGTCTCAGTCTGTCAGTCTCAGTCTGTCAGTCTCAGTCAGTCTCAGTCTCAGTCAGTCTCAGTCAGTCTCAGTCAGTCTCAGTCAGTCTCAGTCTCAGTCTCAGTCAGTCTCAGTCAGTCTGTCAGTCTCAGTCTCAGTCAGTCTCAGTCAGTCTCAGTCAGTCTCAGTCAGTCTCAGTCAGTCTCAGTCAGTCTGTCAGTCTCAGTCAGTCTCAGTCAGTCTGTCAGTCTCAGTCAGTCTCAGTCAGTCTCAGTCTGTCTCAGTCTGTCTCAGTCTGTCAGTCTCAGTCTGTCAGTCTCAGTCAATCTCAGTCAGTCTCAGTCAGTCTCAGTCAGTCTCAGTCAGTCTGAGTCAGTCTCAGTCTCAGTCAGTCTCAGTCTGTCAGTCTCAGTCTGTCAGTCTCAGTCTGTCAGTCTTAGTCAGTCTCAGTCAGTCTCAGTCAGTCTCAGTCAGTCTCAGTCTCAGTCAGTCTCAGTCAGTCTCAGTCAGTCTCAGTCAGTCTCAGTCTCAGTCTCAGTCAGTCTCAGTCAGTCTGTCAGTCTCAGTCTCAGTCAGTCTCAGTCAGTCTCAGTCAGTCTCAGTCAGTCTCAGTCAGTCTCAGTCAGTCAGTCTCAGTCAGTCTCAGTCAGTCTCAGTCAGTCTCAGTCAGTCTCAGTCAGTCTTAGTCTCAGTCAGTCTCAGTCAGTCTTAGTCTCAGTCAGTCTCAGTCAGTCTCAGTCAGTCTCAGTCAGTCTGTCAGTCTCAGTCTCAGTCAGTCTCAGTCAGTCTCAGTCAGTCTCAGTCTCAGTCTCAGTCAGTCTCAGTCAGTCTCAGTCAGTCTCAGTCAGTCTCAGTCTCAGTCAGTCACAGTCAGTCACAGTCAGTCTCAGTCAGTCTCAGTCAGTCTTAGTCTCAGTCAGTCTCAGTCAGTCTCAGTCAGTCTCAGTCAGTCTCAGTCAGTCTCAGTCAGTCTCAGTCAGTCTCAGTCAGTCTCAGTCAGTCTCAGTCAGTCTGTCAGTCTCAGTCTCAGTCAGTCTCAGTCAGTCTCAGTCTCAGTCAGTCTCAGTCAGTCTCAGTCTCAGTCAGTCTCAGTCAGTCTCAGTCAGTCTCAGTCAGTCTCAGTCAGTCACAGTCAGTCTCAGTCAGTCTCAGTCAGTCTCAGTCAGTCTTAGTCAGTCTCAGTCAGTCTCAGTCAGTCACAGTCTCAATCAGTCTCAGTCTATCTCAGTCTGAGTCAGTCTCAGTCTGAGTCAGTCTGAGTCAGTCTGAGTCAGTCTGAGTCAGTCTGAGTCAGTCTGAGTCAGTCTGAGTCAGTCTGAGTCAGTCTGAGTCAGTCTGAGTCAGTCTGAGTCAGTCTCAGTCAGTCTCAGTCAGTCTGAGTCAGTCTCAGTCAGTCTCAGTCAGTCTCAGTCTCAGTCAGTCTCAGTCGGTCTCAGTCGGTCTCAGTCAGTCTCAGTCTCAGTCAGTCTCAGTCAGTCAGTCTCAGTCAGTCTCAGTCAGTCTCAGTCAGTCTCAGTCAGTCTCAGTCAGTCTTAGTCTGTCAGTCTCAGTTTCAGTCAGTCTCAGTCAGTCTCAGTCTCAGTCAGTCCCAGTCAGTCTCAGTCAGTCTCAGTCTCAGTCAGTCTCAGTCAGTCTGTCAGTCTCAGTCAGTCTCAGTCAGTCTCAGTCTCAGTCAGTCTCAGTCAGTCTCAGTCAGTCTCAGTCAGTCTCAGTCAGTCTCAGTCAGTCGTAGTCAGTCTCAGTCAGTCGTAGTCAGTCTCAGTCAGTCTCAGTCAGTCTCAGTCAGTCTCAGTCAGTCAGTCTCAGTCAGTCTCAGTCAGTCTCAGTCAGTCTCAGTCAGTCTCAGTCAGTCTCAGTCTGAGTCAGTCTCAGTCTGAGTCAGTCTCAGTCTGAGTCAGTCTCAGTCTCAGTCAGTCTCAGTCAGTCTGTCAGTCTCAGTCAGTCTCAATCAGTCTCAGTCAGTCTCAGTCTCAGTCTCAGTCAGTCTCAGTCAGTCTGTCAGTCTCAGTCTCAGTCAGTCTCAGTCAGTCTCAGTCAGTCTCAGTCAGTCTCAGTCAGTCTCAGTCAGTCTGTCAGTCTCAGTCAGTCTCAGTCAGTCTGTCAGTCTCAGTCAGTCTCAGTCAGTCTCAGTCTGTCTCAGTCTGTCTCAGTCTGTCAGTCTCAGTCTGTCAGTCTCAGTCAATCTCAGTCAGTCTCAGTCAGTCTCAGTCAGTCTCAGTCAGTCTGAGTCAGTCTCAGTCTCAGTCAGTCTCAGTCTGTCAGTCTCAGTCTGTCAGTCTCAGTCTGTCAGTCTCAGTCAGTCTCAGTCTCAGTCAGTCTCAGTCAGTCTCAGTCAGTCTCAGTCAGTCTCAGTCTCAGTCTCAGTCAGTCTCAGTCAGTCTGTCAGTCTCAGTCTCAGTCAGTCTCAGTCAGTCTCAGTCAGTCTCAGTCAGTCTCAGTCAGTCTCAGTCAGTCTGTCAGTCTCAGTCAGTCTCAGTCAGTCTGTCAGTCTCAGTCAGTCTCAGTCAGTCTCAGTCTGTCTCAGTCTGTCTCAGTCTGTCAGTCTCAGTCTGTCAGTCTCAGTCAATCTCAGTCAGTCTCAGTCAGTCTCAGTCAGTCTCAGTCAGTCTGAGTCAGTCTCAGTCTCAGTCAGTCTCAGTCTGTCAGTCTCAGTCTGTCAGTCTCAGTCTGTCAGTCTTAGTCAGTCTCAGTCAGTCTCAGTCAGTCTCAGTCAGTCTCAGTCTCAGTCAGTCTCAGTCAGTCTCAGTCAGTCTCAGTCAGTCTCAGTCTCAGTCTCAGTCAGTCTCAGTCAGTCTGTCAGTCTCAGTCTCAGTCAGTCTCAGTCAGTCTCAGTCAGTCTCAGTCAGTCTCAGTCAGTCTCAGTCAGTCAGTCTCAGTCAGTCTCAGTCAGTCTCAGTCAGTCTCAGTCAGTCTCAGTCAGTCTTAGTCTCAGTCAGTCTCAGTCAGTCTTAGTCTCAGTCAGTCTCAGTCAGTCTCAGTCAGTCTCAGTCAGTCTGTCAGTCTCAGTCTCAGTCAGTCTCAGTCAGTCTCAGTCAGTCTCAGTCTCAGTCTCAGTCAGTCTCAGTCAGTCTCAGTCAGTCTCAGTCAGTCTCAGTCTCAGTCAGTCACAGTCAGTCACAGTCAGTCTCAGTCAGTCTCAGTCAGTCTTAGTCTCAGTCAGTCTCAGTCAGTCTCAGTCAGTCTCAGTCAGTCTCAGTCAGTCTCAGTCAGTCTCAGTCAGTCTCAGTCAGTCTCAGTCAGTCTCAGTCAGTCTGTCAGTCTCAGTCTCAGTCAGTCTCAGTCAGTCTCAGTCTCAGTCAGTCTCAGTCAGTCTCAGTCTCAGTCAGTCTCAGTCAGTC
The DNA here is from genome assembly GCF_964263255.1 of Lissotriton vulgaris. Classification (NCBI taxonomy): domain Eukaryota; kingdom Metazoa; phylum Chordata; class Amphibia; order Caudata; family Salamandridae; genus Lissotriton; species Lissotriton vulgaris. Next base: position 348,032 of record NW_028246697.1, read on the forward strand.
TCAGTCAGTCTCAGTCAGTCTCAGTCAGTCACAGTCAGTCTCAGTCAGTCTCAGTCAGTCTCAGTCAGTCTTAGTCAGTCTCAGTCAGTCTCAGTCAGTCACAGTCTCAATCAGTCTCAGTCTATCTCAGTCTGAGTCAGTCTCAGTCTGAGTCAGTCTGAGTCAGTCTGAGTCAGTCTGAGTCAGTCTGAGTCAGTCTGAGTCAGTCTGAGTCAGTCTGAGTCAGTCTGAGTCAGTCTGAGTCAGTCTGAGTCAGTCTCAGTCAGTCTCAGTCAGTCTGAGTCAGTCTCAGTCAGTCTCAGTCAGTCTCAGTCTCAGTCAGTCTCAGTCGGTCTCAGTCGGTCTCAGTCAGTCTCAGTCTCAGTCAGTCTCAGTCAGTCAGTCTCAGTCAGTCTCAGTCAGTCTCAGTCAGTCTCAGTCAGTCTCAGTCAGTCTTAGTCTGTCAGTCTCAGTTTCAGTCAGTCTCAGTCAGTCTCAGTCTCAGTCAGTCCCAGTCAGTCTCAGTCAGTCTCAGTCTCAGTCAGTCTCAGTCAGTCTGTCAGTCTCAGTCAGTCTCAGTCAGTCTCAGTCTCAGTCAGTCTCAGTCAGTCTCAGTCAGTCTCAGTCAGTCTCAGTCAGTCTCAGTCAGTCGTAGTCAGTCTCAGTCAGTCGTAGTCAGTCTCAGTCAGTCTCAGTCAGTCTCAGTCAGTCTCAGTCAGTCAGTCTCAGTCAGTCTCAGTCAGTCTCAGTCAGTCTCAGTCAGTCTCAGTCAGTCTCAGTCTGAGTCAGTCTCAGTCTGAGTCAGTCTCAGTCTGAGTCAGTCTCAGTCTCAGTCAGTCTCAGTCAGTCTGTCAGTCTCAGTCAGTCTCAATCAGTCTCAGTCTCAGTCAGTCTCAGTCAGTCTGTCAGTCTCAGTCAGTCTCAGTCTCAGTCAGTCTGTCAGTCTCAGTCAGTCTCAGTCAGTCTCAGTCTCAGTCTCAGTCAGTCTCAGTCAGTCTCAGTCAGTCTCAGTCTCAGTCAGTCTGTCTCAGTCAGTCTCAGTCTCAGTCAGTCTCAGTCAGTCTCAGTCAGTCTCAGTCAGTCTCAGTCAGTCTCAGTCAGTCTCAGTCAGTCACAGTCTCAATCAGTCTCAGTCTATCTCAGTCTGAGTCAGTCTCAGTCTGAGTCAGTCTGAGTCAGTCTGAGTCAGTCTGAGTCAGTCTGAGTCAGTCTGAGTCAGTCTGAGTCAGTCTGAGTCAGTCTGAGTCAGTCTCAGTCAGTCTCAGTCAGTCTCAGTCTCAGTCAGTCTCAGTCAGTCTCAGTCAGTCTCAGTCTCAGTCAGTCTCAGTCAGTCTCAGTCAGTCTCAGTCAGTCTCAGTCAGTCTCAGTCAATCTCAGTCAGTCTCAGTCTGTCAGTCTCAGTCAGTCTCAGATCTCAGTCAGTCTCAGTCAGTCTCAGTCAGTCTCAGTCAGTCTCAGTCAGTCTCAGTCAGTCTCAGTCTCAGTCAGTCTCAGTCTGTCAGTCTCAGTCTGTCAGTCTTAGTCAGTCTCAGTCAGTCTCAGTCAGTCTGTCAGTCTCAGTCAGTCTCAGTCAGTCTCAGTCAGTCTCAGTCAGTCTCAGTCAGTCTCAGTCAGTCTCTGTCAGTCTCAGTCTCAGTCAGTCTCAGTCTCAGTCAGTCTCAGTCAGTCTCAGTCTCAGTCAGTCTCAGTCACTCTCAGTCAGTCTCAGTCAGTCTCAGTCTCAGTCTCAGTCAGTCTCAGTCAGTCTCAGTCTCAGTCAGTCTCAGTCAGTCTCAGTCAGTCTCAGTCAGTCTCAGTCAGTCTCAGTCAATCTCAGTCAGTCTCAGCCTGTCAGTCTCAGTCAGTCTCAGTCAGTCTCAGTCAATCTCAGTCAGTCTCAGTCAGTCTCAGTCAGTCTCAGTCAGTCTCAGTCAGTCTCAGTCAGTCTCAGTCTCAGTCAGTCTCAGTCTGTCAGTCTCAGTCTGTCAGTCTCAGTCTGTCAGTCTTAGTCAGTCTCAGTCAGTCTCAGTCAGTCTCAGTCAGTCTCAGTCAGTCTCAGTCAGTCTCAGTCAGTCTCAGTCAGTCTCAGTCAGTCTCAGTCAGTCTCAGTCAGTCTGTCAGTCTCAGTCTCAGTCAGTCTCAGTCAGTCTCAGTCTCAGTCAGTCTCAGTCAGTCTCAGTCAGTCTCAGTCAGTCTCAGTCTCAGTCAGTCTCAGTCAGTCTCAGTCAGTCTGTCAGTCTCAGTCTCAGTCTCAGTCAGTCTCAGTCAGTCTCAGTCAGTCTCAGTCTCAGTCAGTCTCAGTCAGTCTCAGTCAGTCACAGTCAGTCTCAGTCAGTCTCAGTCAGTCTCAGTCAGTCTCAGTCAGTCTCAGTCAGTCTCAGTCAATCTCAGTTAGTCTCAGCCTGTCAGTCTCAGTCAGTCTCAGTCAGTCTCAGTCAATCTCAGTCAGTCTCAGTCAGTCTCAGTCAGTCTCAGTCAGTCTCAGTCTCAGTCAGTCTCAGTCTGTCAGTCTCAGTCTGTCAGTCTCAGTCTGTCAGTCTTAGTCAGTCTCAGTCAGTCTCAGTCAGTCTCAGTCTCAGTCAGTCTCAGTCAGTCTCAGTCAGTCTCAGTCAGTCTCAGTCTCAGTCTCAGTCAGTCTCAGTCAGTCTGTCAGTCTCAGTCTCAGTCAGTCTCAGTCAGTCTCAGTCAGTCTCAGTCAGTCTCAGTCAGTCTCAGTCAGTCTGTCAGTCTCAGTCTCAGTCAGTCTCAGTCAGTCTCAGTCTCAGTCTCAGTCAGTCTCAGTCAGTCTCAGTCAGTCTCAGTCAGTCTCAGTCTCAGTCAGTCTCAGTCAGTCTCAGTCAGTCTCAGTCAGTCTCAGTCTCAGTCTCAGTCAGTCTCAGTCAGTCTCAGTCAGTCTCAGTCTCAGTCAGTCTCAGTCAGTCACAGTCAGTCTCAGTCAGTCTCAGTCAGTCTCAGTCAGTCTCAGTCAGTCTCAGTCAGTCTCAGTCAGTCTCAGTCTCAGTCAGTCTTAGTCTCAGTCAGTCTCAGTCTCAGTCAGTCTCAGTCAGTCTCAGTCAGTCTCAGTCAGTCTCAGTCAGTCTCAGTCAGTCTCAGTCAGTCTCAGTCTCAGTCAGTCTCAGTCAGTCACAGTCAGTCACAGTCAGTCTCAGTCAGTCTCAGTCAGTCTCAGTCAGTCTCAGTCAGTCTCAGTCAGTCTCAGTCTCAGTCAGTCTCAGTCGGTCTCAGTCAGTCTCAGTCTCAGTCAGTCTCAGTCAGTCAGTCTCAGTCAGTCTCAGTCAGTCTCAGTCAGTCTCAGTCAGTCTCAGTCAGTCTTAGTCTCAGTCAGTCTCAGTCTCAGTCAGTCTCAGTCAGTCTCAGTCTCAGTCAGTCCCAGTCAGTCTCAGTCAGTCTCAGTCTCAGTCAGTCTCAGTCAGTCTCAGTCAGTCTCAGTCTGAGTCAGTCTCAGTCAGTCTCAGTCAGTCTCAGTCAGTCTCAGTCTCAGTCAGAGTCAGTCTCAGTCAGTCTCAGTCAGTCTCAGTCAGTCTCAGTCAGTCTCAGTCAGTCTCAGTCAGTCTCAGTCAGTCTCAGTCAGTCTTAGTCTCAGTCAGTCTCAGTCTCAGTCAGTCTCAGTCAGTCTCAGTCAGTCTCAGTCAGTCTCAGTCAGTCTCAGTCAGTCTCAGTCAGTCTCAGTCAGTCTCAGTCTGTCAGTCTCAGTCAGTCACAGTCAGTCTCAGTCAGTCTCAGTCTCAGTCAGTCTCAGTCAGTCACAGTCAGTCTCAGTCAGTCTCAGTCAGTCTTAGTCAGTCTCAGTCAGTCTCAGTCAGTCTCAGTCAGTCGTAGTCAGTCTCAGTCAGTCGTAGTCAGTCTCAGTCAGTCAGTCTCAGTCAGTCTCAGTCAGTCTCAGTCAGTCTCAGTCAGTCTCAGTCTCAGTCAGTCTCAGTCAGTCTCAGTCTGTCTCAGTCAGTCTCAGTCTCAGTCTGTCAGTCTCAGTCTGTCAGTCTTAGTCTCAGTCAGTCTCAGTCAGTCTCAGTCAGTCTCAGTCAGTCTCAGTCTCAGTCTCAGTCTCAGTCAGTCTCAGTCAGTCTCAGTCAGTCTCAGTCTCAGTCAGTCTCAGTCTCAGTCAGTCTCAGTCAGTCTCAGTCAGTCTCAGTCAGTCTCAGTCAGTCTCAGTCAGTCTTAGTCTCAGTCAGTCTCAGTCAGTCTCAGTCAGTCTCAGTCAGTCTCAGTCAGTCTGTCAGTCTCAGTCTCAGTCAGTCTCAGTCAGTCTCAGTCTCAGTCAGTCTCAGTCAGTCTCAGTCAGTCTCAGTCAGTCTCAGTCTCAGTCAGTCTCAGTCAGTCTCAGTCAGTCTCAGTCAGTCTCAGTCAGTCTCAGTCTCAGTCAGTCTCAGTCAGTCACAGTCAGTCTCAGTCAGTCTCAGTCAGTCTCAGTCAGTCTCAGTCTCAGTCAGTCTCAGTCAGTCTCAGTCAGTCTCAGTCAGTCTCAGTCAGTCTCAGTCAGTCACAGTCTCAATCAGTCTCAGTCTATCTCAGTCTGAGTCAGTCTCAGTCTGAGTCAGTCTGAGTCAGTCTGAGTCAGTCTGAGTCAGTCTGAGTCAGTCTGAGTCAGTCTGAGTCAGTCTCAGTCTATCTCAGTCTGAGTCAGTCTGAGTCAGTCTGAGTCAGTCTGAGTCAGTCTGAGTCAGTCTGAGTCAGTCTGAGTCAGTCTGAGTCAGTCTCAGTCAGTCTGAGTCAGTCTGAGTCAGTCTGAGTCAGTCTCAGTCAGTCTCAGTCAGTCTCAGTCTCAGTCAGTCTCAGTCAGTCTCAGTCAGTCTCAGTCAGTCTCAGTCAGTCTCAGTCAGTCTCAGTCTCAGTCAGTCTTAGTCTCAGTCAGTCTCAGTCTCAGTCAGTCTCAGTCAGTCTCAGTCAGTCTCAGTCAGTCTCAGTCAGTCTCAGTCACAGTCAGTCTCAGTCTCAGTCAGTCTCAGTCAGTCTCAGTCAGTCTCAGTCAGTCTCAGTCAGTCTCAGTCACAGTCAGTCTCAGTCAGTCTCAGTCAGTCTCAGCCAGTCTCAGTCAGTCTCAGTCAGTCTCAGTCTCAGTCAGTCTCAGTCGGTCTCAGTCAGTCTCAGTCAGTCTCAGTCAGTCTCAGTCAGTCTCAGTCAGTCTCAGTCAGTCTCAGTCAGTCTCAGTCAGTCTCAGTCAGTCTTAGTCTCAGTCAGTCTCAGTCTCAGTCAGTCTCAGTCAGTCTCAGTCTCAGTCAGTCCCAGTCAGTCTCAGTCAGTCTCAGTCTCAGTCAGTCTCAGTCAGTCTCAGTCAGTCTCAGTCAGTCTCAGTCTGAGTCAGTCTGAGTCAGTCTCAGTCAGTCTCAGTCAGTCTCAGTCTCAGTCAGTCTCAGTCAGTCACAGTCAGTCACAGTCAGTCTCAGTCAGTCTCAGTCAGTCTCAGTCAGTCTCAGTCAGTCTCAGTCAGTCTCAGTCAGTCTCAGTCAGTCTCAGTCAGTCTCAGTCAGTCTCAGTCAGTCTCAGTCAGTCTTAGTCTCAGTCAGTCTCAGTCTCAGTCAGTCTCAGTCAGTCTCAGTCAGTCCCAGTCAGTCTCAGTCAGTCTCAGTCTCAGTCAGTCTCAGTCAGTCTCAGTCAGTCTCAGTCAGTCTCAGTCTGAGTCAGTCTGAGTCAGTCTCAGTCAGTCTCAGTCAGTCTCAGTCTCAGTCAGTCTCAGTCAGTCACAGTCAGTCACAGTCAGTCTCAGTCAGTCTCAGTCAGTCTCAGTCAGTCTCAGTCAGTCTCAGTCAGTCTCAGTCAGTCTCAGTCAGTCTCAGTCAGTCTCAGTCAGTCTCAGTCAGTCTCAGTCAGTCTTAGTCTCAGTCAGTCTCAGTCTCAGTCAGTCTCAGTCAGTCTCAGTCAGTCTCAGTCAGTCTCAGTCAGTCTCAGTCAGTCTCAGTCTGTCAGTCTCAGTCAGTCTCAGTCAGTCTCAGTCAGTCTCAGTCAGTCTCAGTCTGTCAGTCTCAGTCAGTCACAGTCAGTCTGTCAGTCTCAGTCTCAGTCAGTCTCAGTCAGTCACAGTCAGTCTCAGTCAGTCTCAGTCAGTCTCAGTCAGTCTCAGTCAGTCTCAGTCAGTCGTAGTCAGTCTCAGTCAGTCGTAGTCAGTCTCAGTCAGTCTCAGTCAGTCAGTCTCAGTCAGTCTCAGTCAGTCTCAGTCAGTCTCAGTCAGTCTCAGTCTCAGTCAGTCTCAGTCTGTCTCAGTCAGTCTCAGTCTCAGTCTGTCAGTCTCAGTCTGTCAGTCTCAGTCTGTCAGTCTCAGTCTCAGTCAGTCTCAGTCAGTCTCAGTCAGTCTCAGTCTCAGTCTCAGTCTCAGTCAGTCTCAGTCAGTCTCAGTCAGTCTCAGTCTCAGTCAGTCTCAGTCTCAGTCAGTCTCAGTCAGTCTCAGTCAGTCTCAGTCAGTCTCAGTCAGTCTTAGTCTCAGTCAGTCTCAATCAGTCTCAGTCAGTCTCAGTCAGTCTGTCAGTCTCAGTCTCAGTCAGTCTCAGTCAGTCTCAGTCTCAGTCTCAGTCAGTCTCAGTCAGTCTCAGTCAGTCTCAGTCAGTCTCAGTCAGTCTCAGTCTCAGTCAGTCTCAGTCAGTCTCAGTCAGTCTCAGTCAGTCTCAGTCAGTCTCAGTCAGTCTCAGTCAGTCTCAGTCAGTCTCAGTCTCAGTCAGTCTCAGTCAGTCACAGTCAGTCTCAGTCAGTCTCAGTCAATCTCAGTCAGTCTCAGTCAGTCTCAGTCAGTCTCAGTCAGTCTCAGTCAGTCTCAGTCTCAGTCAGTCTTAGTCTCAGTCAGTCTCAGTCTCAGTCAGTCTCAGTCAGTCTCAGTCAGTCTTAGTCAGTCTCAGTCAGTCTCAGTCAGTCACAGTCTCAATCAGTCTCAGTCTATCTCAGTCTCAGTCTATCTCAGTCTGAGTCAGTCTGAGTCAGTCTCAGTCAGTCTCAGTCAGTCTCAGTCAGTCTCAGTCAGTCTCAGTCTCAGTCTCAGTCAGTCTCAGTCGGTCTCAGTCAGTCTCAGTCGGTCTCAGTCAGTCTCAGTCAGTCTCAGTCAGTCAGTCTCAGTCAGTCTCAGTCAGTCTCAGTCAGTCTTAGTCTCAGTCAGTCTCAGTCAGTCTCAGTCAGTCTCAGTCAGTCTCAGTCAGTCTCAGTCAGTCTTAGTCTCAGTCAGTCTCAGTCAGTCTCAGTCAGTCTCAGTCAGTCTCAGTCAGTCTCAGTCAGTCTCAGTCAGTCAGTCTCAGTCAGTCTCAGTCAGTCTCAGTCTCAGTCAGTCTCAGTCAGTCTCAGTCAGTCTCAGTCTCAGTCAGTCTCAGTCAGTCTCAGTCAGTCTCAGTCTCAGTCAGTCACAGTCAGTCTCAGTCAGTCTCAGTCTCAGTCAGTCACAGTCAGTCTCAGTCAGTCTCAGTCAGTCTTAGTCTCAGTCTTAGTCTCAGTCAGTCTCAGTCAGTCTCAGTCAGTCTCAGTCAGTCTCAGTCAGTCTCAGTCAGTCTGTCAGTCTCAGTCTCAGTCAGTCTCAGTCAGTCTCAGTCTCAGTCTCAGTCAGTCTCAGTCAGTCTCAGTCAGTCTCAGTCTCAGTCAGTCTCAGTCAGTCTCAGTCAGTCTCAGTCAGTCTCAGTCAGTCACAGTCAGTCTCAGTCAGTCTCAGTCAGTCTCAGTCAGTCTCAGTCAGTCTTAGTCAGTCTCAGTCAGTCTCAGTCAGTCACAGTCTCAATCAGTCTCAGTCTATCTCAGTCTGAGTCAGTCTCAGTCTCAGTCTGAGTCAGTCTGAGTCAGTCTGAGTCAGTCTGAGTCAGTCTGAGTCAGTCTGAGTCAGTCTGAGTCAGTCTGAGTCAGTCTGAGTCAGTCTCAGTCAGTCTCCGTCAGTCTCAGTCAGTCTCAGTCAGTCTCAGTCTCAGTCGGTCTCAGTCGGTCTCAGTCGGTCTCAGTCTCAGTCAGTCTCAGTCAGTCAGTCTCAGCCAGTCTCAGTCAGTCTCAGTCAGTCTCAGTCAGTCTCAGTCAGTCTCAGTCAGTCTCAGTCAGTCTCAGTCAGTCTTAGTCTCAGTCAGTCTCAGTCTCAGTCAGTCTCAGTCAGTCTCAGTCTCAGTCAGTCCCAGTCAGTCTTAGTCAGTCTCAGTCTCAGTCAGTCTCAGTCAGTCTGTCAGTCTCAGTCAGTCTCAGTCAGTCTCAGTCTGAGTCAGTCTCAGTCTCAGTCTCAGTCTCAGTCAGTCTCAGTCAGTCTGTCAGTCTCAGTCAGTCTCAGTCAGTCTCAGTCTCAGTCAGTCTCAGTCAGTCTCAGTCAGTCTCAGTCAGTCTGTCAGTCTCAGTCAGTCTCAGTCTCAGTCAGTCTGTCAGTCTCAGTCAGTCTCAGTCAGTCTCAGTCAGTCTCAGTCTCAGTCTCAGTCAGTCTCAGTCAGTCTCAGTCAGTCTCAGTCAGTCTCAGTCAGTCTCAGTCAGTCTCAGTCTCAGTCAGTCTGTCTCAGTCAGTCTCAGTCAGTCTCAGTCAGTCTCAGTCAGTCTCAGTCAGTCTCAGTCAGTCTCAGTCAGTCTCAGTCAGTCACAGTCTCAATCAGTCTCAGTCTATCTCAGTCTGAGTCAGTCTCAGTCTGAGTCAGTCTGAGTCAGTCTGAGTCAGTCTGAGTCAGTCTGAGTCAGTCTGAGTCAGTCTGAGTCAGTCTGAGTCAGTCTCAGTCAGTCTGAGTCAGTCTCAGTCAGTCTCAGTCAGTCTCAGTCAGTCTCAGTCAGTCTCAGTCTCAGTCAGTCTCAGTCAGTCTCAGTCAGTCTCAGTCTCAGTCAGTCTCAGTCAGTCTCAGTCAGTCTCAGTCTGTCAGTCTCAGTCAGTCTCAGTCAGTCTCAGTCAGTCTCAGTCTGTCAGTCTCAGTCAGTCTCAGTCAGTCTCAGTCAATCTCAGTCAGTCTCAGTCAGTCTCAGTCAGTCTCAGTCAGTCTGAGTCAGTCTCAGTCTCAGTCAGTCTGTCTGTCAGTCTCAGTCTGTCAGTCTCAGTCTCAGTCAGTCTGTCTGTCAGTCTCAGTCTGTCAGTCTCAGTCTCAGTCAGTCTCAGTCAGTCTCAGTCAGTCTCAGTCAGTCTCAGTCAGTCTCAGTCAGTCTCAGTCAGTCTTAGTCAGTCTCAGTCAGTCTCAGTCAGTCACAGTCTCAATCAGTCTCAGTCTATCTCAGTCTGAGTCAGTCTCAGTCTGAGTCAGTCTGAGTCAGTCTGAGTCAGTCTGAGTCAGTCTGAGTCAGTCTGAGTCAGTCTGAGTCAGTCTGAGTCAGTCTCAGTCAGTCTGAGTCAGTCTCAGTCAGTCTCAGTCAGTCTCAGTCTCAGTCAGTCTCAGTCGGTCTCAGTCGGTCTCAGTCAGTCTCAGTCTCAGTCAGTCTCAGTCAGTCAGTCTCAGTCAGTCAGTCTCAGTCAGTCTCAGTCAGTCTCAGTCAGTCTCAGTCAGTCTCAGTCAGTCTTAGTCTGTCAGTCTCAGTTTCAGTCAGTCTCAGTCAGTCTCAGTCTCAGTCAGTCCCAGTCAGTCTCAGTCAGTCTCAGTCTCAGTCAGTCTCAGTCAGTCTGTCAGTCTCAGTCAGTCTCAGTCAGTCTCAGTCTCAGTCAGTCTCAGTCAGTCTCAGTCAGTCTCAGTCAGTCTCAGTCAGTCTCAGTCAGTCGTAGTCAGTCTCAGTCAGTCGTAGTCAGTCTCAGTCAGTCTCAGTCAGTCTCAGTCAGTCTCAGTCAGTCAGTCTCAGTCAGTCTCAGTCAGTCTCAGTCAGTCTCAGTCAGTCTCAGTCAGTCTCAGTCTGAGTCAGTCTCAGTCTGAGTCAGTCTCAGTCTGAGTCAGTCTCAGTCTCAGTCAGTCTCAGTCAGTCTGTCAGTCTCAGTCAGTCTCAGTCAGTCTCAGTCTCAGTCAGTCTCAGTCAGTCTGTCAGTCTCAGTCAGTCTCAGTCTCAGTCAGTCTGTCAGTCTCAGTCAGTCTCAGTCAGTCTCAGTCAGTCTCAGTCTCAGTCTCAGTCAGTCTCAGTCAGTCTCAGTCAGTCTCAGTCAGTCTCAGTCTCAGTCAGTCTGTCTCAGTCAGTCTCAGTCTCAGTCAGTCTCAGTCAGTCTCAGTCAGTCTCAGTCAGTCTCAGTCAGTCTCAGTCAGTCTCAGTCAGTCTCAGTCAGTCACAGTCTCAATCAGTCTCAGTCTATCTCAGTCTGAGTCAGTCTCAGTCTGAGTCAGTCTGAGTCAGTCTGAGTCAGTCTGAGTCAGTCTGAGTCAGTCTGAGTCAGTCTGAGTCAGTCTGAGTCAGTCTGAGTCAGTCTCAGTCAGTCTGAGTCAGTCTCAGTCAGTCTCAGTCAGTCTCAGTCTCAGTCAGTCTCAGTCAGTCTCAGTCAGTCTCAGTCTCAGTCAGTCTCAGTCAGTCTCAGTCAGTCTCAGTCAGTCTCAGTCAGTCTCAGTCAATCTCAGTCAGTCTCAGTCTGTCAGTCTCAGTCAGTCTCAGATCTCAGTCAGTCTCAGTCAGTCTCAGTCAGTCTCAGTCAGTCTCAGTCAGTCTCAGTCAGTCTCAGTCTCAGTCAGTCTCAGTCTGTCAGTCTCAGTCTGTCAGTCTTAGTCAGTCTCAGTCAGTCTCAGTCAGTCTGTCAGTCTCAGTCAGTCTCAGTCAGTCTCAGTCAGTCTCAGTCAGTCTCAGTCAGTCTCAGTCAGTCTCTGTCAGTCTCAGTCTCAGTCAGTCTCAGTCTCAGTCAGTCTCAGTCAGTCTCAGTCTCAGTCAGTCTCAGTCACTCTCAGTCAGTCTCAGTCAGTCTCAGTCTCAGTCTCAGTCAGTCTCAGTCAGTCTCAGTCTCAGTCAGTCTCAGTCAGTCACAGTCAGTCTCAGTCAGTCTCAGTCAGTCTCAGTCAGTCTCAGTCAGTCTCAGTCAGTCTCAGTCAATCTCAGTCAGTCTCAGCCTGTCAGTCTCAGTCAGTCTCAGTCAGTCTCAGTCAATCTCAGTCAGTCTCAGTCAGTCTCAGTCAGTCTCAGTCAGTCTCAGTCAGTCTCAGTCTCAGTCAGTCTCAGTCTGTCAGTCTCAGTCTGTCAGTCTCAGTCTGTCAGTCTTAGTCAGTCTCAGTCAGTCTCAGTCAGTCTCAGTCAGTCTCAGTCAGTCTCAGTCAGTCTCAGTCAGTCTGTCAGTCTCAGTCTCAGTCAGTCTCAGTCAGTCTCAGTCTCAGTCAGTCTCAGTCAGTCTCAGTCAGTCTCAGTCTCAGTCAGTCTCAGTCAGTCTCAGTCAGTCTGTCAGTCTCAGTCTCAGTCTCAGTCAGTCTCAGTCAGTCTCAGTCAGTCTCAGTCAGTCTCAGTCAGTCTCAGTCAATCTCAGTTAGTCTCAGCCTGTCAGTCTCAGTCAGTCTCAGTCAGTCTCAGTCAATCTCAGTCAGTCTCAGTCAGTCTCAGTCAGTCTCAGTCAGTCTCAGTCAGTCTCAGTCAGTCTCAGTCTCAGTCAGTCTCAGTCTGTCAGTCTCAGTCTGTCAGTCTCAGTCTGTCAGTCTTAGTCAGTCTCAGTCAGTCTCAGTCAGTCTCAGTCTCAGTCAGTCTCAGTCAGTCTCAGTCAGTCTCAGTCAGTCTCAGTCTCAGTCTCAGTCAGTCTCAGTCAGTCTGTCAGTCTCAGTCTCAGTCAGTCTCAGTCAGTCTCAGTCAGTCTCAGTCAGTCTCAGTCAGTCTCAGTCAGTCTGTCAGTCTCAGTCTCAGTCAGTCTCAGTCAGTCTCAGTCTCAGTCTCAGTCAGTCTCAGTCAGTCTCAGTCAGTCTCAGTCAGTCTCAGTCTCAGTCAGTCTCAGTCAGTCTCAGTCAGTCTCAGTCAGTCTCAGTCTCAGTCTCAGTCAGTCTCAGTCAGTCTCAGTCAGTCTCAGTCTCAGTCAGTCTCAGTCAGTCACAGTCAGTCTCAGTCAGTCTCAGTCAGTCTCAGTCAGTCTCAGTCAGTCTCAGTCAGTCTCAGTCAGTCTCAGTCTCAGTCAGTCTTAGTCTCAGTCAGTCTCAGTCTCAGTCAGTCTCAGTCAGTCTCAGTCAGTCTCAGTCAGTCTCAGTCAGTCTCAGTCAGTCTCAGTCAGTCTCAGTCAGTCTCAGTCTCAGTCAGTCTCAGTCAGTCACAGTCAGTCACAGTCAGTCTCAGTCAGTCTCAGTCAGTCTCAGTCAGTCTCAGTCAGTCTCAGTCAGTCTCAGTCTCAGTCAGTCTCAGTCGGTCTCAGTCAGTCTCAGTCTCAGTCAGTCTCAGTCAGTCAGTCTCAGTCAGTCTCAGTCAGTCTCAGTCAGTCTCAGTCAGTCTCAGTCAGTCTTAGTCTCAGTCAGTCTCAGTCTCAGTCAGTCTCAGTCAGTCTCAGTCTCAGTCAGTCCCAGTCAGTCTCAGTCAGTCTCAGTCTCAGTCAGTCTCAGTCAGTCTCAGTCAGTCTCAGTCTGAGTCAGTCTCAGTCAGTCTCAGTCAGTCTCAGTCAGTCTCAGTCAGTCTCAGTCTCAGTCAGAGTCAGTCTCAGTCAGTCTCAGTCAGTCTCAGTCAGTCTCAGTCAGTCTCAGTCAGTCTCAGTCAGTCTCAGTCAGTCTTAGTCTCAGTCAGTCTCAGTCTCAGTCAGTCTCAGTCAGTCTCAGTCAGTCTCAGTCAGTCTCAGTCAGTCTCAGTCAGTCTCAGTCTGTCAGTCTCAGTCAGTCACAGTCAGTCTCAGTCAGTCTCAGTCTCAGTCAGTCTCAGTCAGTCACAGTCAGTCTCAGTCAGTCTCAGTCAGTCTTAGTCAGTCTCAGTCAGTCTCAGTCAGTCTCAGTCAGTCGTAGTCAGTCTCAGTCAGTCGTAGTCAGTCTCAGTCAGTCTCAGTCAGTCAGTCTCAGTCAGTCTCAGTCAGTCTCAGTCAGTCTCAGTCAGTCTCAGTCTCAGTCAGTCTCAGTCAGTCTCAGTCTGTCTCAGTCAGTCTCAGTCTCAGTCTGTCAGTCTCAGTCTGTCAGTCTTAGTCTCAGTCAGTCTCAGTCAGTCTCAGTCAGTCTCAGTCAGTCTCAGTCTCAGTCTCAGTCTCAGTCAGTCTCAGTCAGTCTCAGTCAGTCTTAGTCAGTCTCAGTCAGTCTCAGTCAGTCTCAGTCAGTCGTAGTCAGTCTCAGTCAGTCGTAGTCAGTCTCAGTCAGTCTCAGTCAGTCAGTCTCAGTCAGTCTCAGTCAGTCTCAGTCAGTCTCAGTCAGTCTCAGTCTCAGTCAGTCTCAGTCAGTCTCAGTCAGTCTCAGTCAGTCTCAGTCAGTCTTAGTCTCAGTCAGTCTCAGTCAGTCTCAGTCAGTCTCAGTCAGTCTCAGTCAGTCAGTCTCAGTCTCAGTCAGTCTCAGTCAGTCTCAGTCTCAGTCTCAGTCAGTCTCAGTCAGTCTCAGTCAGTCTCAGTCAGTCTCAGTCTCAGTCAGTCTCAGTCAGTCTCAGTCAGTCTCAGTCAGTCTCAGTCAGTCTCAGTCTCAGTCAGTCTCAGTCAGTCACAGTCAGTCTCAGTCAGTCTCAGTCAGTCTCAGTCAGTCTCAGTCTCAGTCAGTCTCAGTCAGTCTCAGTCAGTCTCAGTCAGTCTCAGTCAGTCACAGTCTCAATCAGTCTCAGTCTATCTCAGTCTGAGTCAGTCTCAGTCTGAGTCAGTCTGAGTCAGTCTGAGTCAGTCTGAGTCAGTCTGAGTCAGTCTGAGTCAGTCTGAGTCAGTCTCAGTCTATCTCAGTCTGAGTCAGTCTCAGTCTGAGTCAGTCTGAGTCAGTCTGAGTCAGTCTGAGTCAGTCTGAGTCAGTCTGAGTCAGTCTCAGTCAGTCTGAGTCAGTCTCAGTCAGTCTCCGTCAGTCTCAGTCAGTCTCAGTCAGTCTCCGTCAGTCTCAGTCAGTCTCAGTCAGTCTCAGTCTCAGTCAGTCTCAGTCAGTCTCAGTCAGTCTCAGTCAGTCTCAGTCTCAGTCTCAGTCAGTCTCAGTCAGTCTCAGTCAGTCTCAGTCTCAGTCAGTCTCAGTCAGTCTCAGTCAGTCTCAGTCAGTCTCAGTCAGTCTCAGTCAGTCTCAGTCTCAGTCAGTCTTAGTCTCAGTCAGTCTCAGTCTCAGTCAGTCTCAGTCAGTCTCAGTCAGTCTCAGTCAGTCTCAGTCAGTCTCAGTCACAGTCAGTCTCAGTCAGTCACAGTCAGTCTCAGTCAGTCTCAGTCAGTCTCAGCCAGTCTCAGTCAGTCTCAGTCAGTCTCAGTCTCAGTCAGTCTCAGTCGGTCTCAGTCAGTCTCAGTCTCAGTCAGTCTCAGTCAGTCAGTCTCAGTCAGTCTCAGTCAGTCTCAGTCAGTCTCAGTCAGTCTCAGTCAGTCTCAGTCAGTCTCAGTCAGTCTCAGTCAGTCTTAGTCTCAGTCAGTCTCAGTCTCAGTCAGTCTCAGTCAGTCTCAGTCTCAGTCAGTCCCAGTCAGTCTCAGTCAGTCTCAGTCTCAGTCAGTCTCAGTCAGTCTCAGTCAGTCTCAGTCAGTCTCAGTCTGAGTCAGTCTGAGTCAGTCTCAGTCAGTCTCAGTCAGTCTCAGTCTCAGTCAGTCTCAGTCAGTCACAGTCAGTCTCAGTCAGTCACAGTCAGTCTCAGTCAGTCTCAGTCAGTCTCAGTCAGTCTCAGTCAGTCTCAGTCAGTCTCAGTCAGTCTCAGTCAGTCTTAGTCTCAGTCAGTCTCAGTCTCAGTCAGTCTCAGTCAGTCTCAGTCAGTCTCAGTCAGTCTCAGTCAGTCTCAGTCAGTCTCAGTCTGTCAGTCACAGTCAGTCACAGTCAGTCTCAGTCAGTCTCAGTCTCAGTCAGTCTCAGTCAGTCACAGTCAGTCTCAGTCAGTCTCAGTCAGTCTCAGTCAGTCTCAGTCAGTCTCAGTCAGTCGTAGTCAGTCTCAGTCAGTCGTAGTCAGTCTCAGTCAGTCTCAGTCAGTCAGTCTCAGTCAGTCTCAGTCAGTCTCAGTCAGTCTCAGTCTCAGTCAGTCTCAGTCTGTCTCAGTCAGTCTCAGTCTCAGTCTGTCAGTCTCAGTCTGTCAGTCTCAGTCTGTCAGTCTTAGTCTCAGTCAGTCTCAGTCAGTCTCAGTCAGTCTCAGTCAGTCTCAGTCTCAGTCTCAGTCTCAGTCAGTCTCAGTCAGTCTTAGTCAGTCTCAGTCTCAGTCAGTCTCAGTCTCAGTCAGTCTCAGTCAGTCTCAGTCAGTCTCAGTCAGTCTCAGTCAGTCTTAGTCTCAGTCAGTCTCAGTCAGTCTCAGTCAGTCTCAGTCAGTCTGTCAGTCTCAGTCTCAGTCAGTCTCAGTCAGTCTCAGTCTCAGTCTCAGTCAGTCTCAGTCAGTCTCAGTCAGTCTCAGTCAGTCTCAGTCAGTCTCAGTCAGTCTCAGTCAGTCTCAGTCAGTCTCAGTCAGTCTCAGTCAGTCTCAGTCAGTCTCAGTCAGTCTCAGTCTCAGTCAGTCTCAGTCAGTCACAGTCAGTCTCAGTCAGTCTCAGTCAATCTCAGTCAGTCTCAGTCAGTCTCAGTCAGTCTCAGTCAGTCTCAGTCAGTCTCAGTCTCAGTCAGTCTTAGTCTCAGTCAGTCTCAGTCTCAGTCAGTCTCAGTCAGTCTCAGTCAGTCTTAGTCAGTCTCAGTCAGTCTCAGTCAGTCACAGTCTCAATCAGTCTCAGTCTATCTCAGTCTCAGTCTATCTCAGTCTGAGTCAGTCTCAGTCTGAGTCAGTCTGAGTCAGTCTCAGTCAGTCTCAGTCAGTCTCAGTCAGTCTCAGTCAGTCTCAGTCTCAGTCTCAGTCAGTCTCAGTCGGTCTCAGTCAGTCTCAGTCGGTCTCAGTCAGTCTCAGTCTCAGTCAGTCTCAGTCAGTCAGTCTCAGTCAGTCTCAGTCAGTCTCAGTCAGTCTTAGTCTCAGTCAGTCTCAGTCAGTCTCAGTCAGTCTCAGTCAGTCTCAGTCAGTCTCAGTCAGTCTTAGTCTCAGTCAGTCTCAGTCTCAGTCAGTCTCAGTCAGTCTCAGTCAGTCTCAGTCAGTCTCAGTCAGTCAGTCTCAGTCAGTCTCAGTCAGTCTCAGTCTCAGTCAGTCTCAGTCAGTCTCAGTCAGTCTCAGTCTCAGTCAGTCTCAGTCAGTCTCAGTCAGTCTCAGTCTCAGTCAGTCTCAGTCAGTCTCAGTCAGTCTCAGTCTCAGTCAGTCACAGTCAGTCTCAGTCAGTCTCAGTCTCAGTCAGTCACAGTCAGTCTCAGTCAGTCTCAGTCAGTCTTAGTCTCAGTCTTAGTCTCAGTCAGTCTCAGTCAGTCTCAGTCAGTCTCAGTCAGTCTCAGTCAGTCTCAGTCAGTCTGTCAGTCTCAGTCTCAGTCAGTCTCAGTCAGTCTCAGTCTCAGTCTCAGTCAGTCTCAGTCAGTCTCAGTCAGTCTCAGTCTCAGTCAGTCTCAGTCAGTCTCAGTCAGTCTCAGTCAGTCTCAGTCAGTCACAGTCAGTCTCAGTCAGTCTCAGTCAGTCTCAGTCAGTCTCAGTCAGTCTTAGTCAGTCTCAGTCAGTCTCAGTCAGTCACAGTCTCAATCAGTCTCAGTCTATCTCAGTCTGAGTCAGTCTCAGTCTCAGTCTGAGTCAGTCTGAGTCAGTCTGAGTCAGTCTGAGTCAGTCTGAGTCAGTCTGAGTCAGTCTGAGTCAGTCTGAGTCAGTCTGAGTCAGTCTCAGTCAGTCTCCGTCAGTCTCAGTCAGTCTCAGTCAGTCTCAGTCTCAGTCGGTCTCAGTCGGTCTCAGTCGGTCTCAGTCTCAGTCAGTCTCAGTCAGTCAGTCTCAGCCAGTCTCAGTCAGTCTCAGTCAGTCTCAGTCAGTCTCAGTCAGTCTCAGTCAGTCTCAGTCAGTCTCAGTCAGTCTCAGTCAGTCTTAGTCTCAGTCAGTCTCAGTCTCAGTCAGTCTCAGTCAGTCTCAGTCTCAGTCAGTCCCAGTCAGTCTTAGTCAGTCTCAGTCTCAGTCAGTCTCAGTCAGTCTGTCAGTCTCAGTCAGTCTCAGTCAGTCTCAGTCTCAGTCAGTCTCAGTCAGTCTCAGTCTCAGTCAGTCTCAGTCAGTCTCAGTCAGTCGTAGTCAGTCGTAGTCAGTCTCAGTCAGTCGTAGTCAGTCTCAGTCAGTCTCAGTCAGTCAGTCTCAGTCAGTCTCAGTCAGTCTCAGTCAGTCTCAGTCAGTCTCAGTCAGTCTCAGTCTGAGTCAGTCTCAGTCTGAGTCAGTCTCAGTCTCAGTCTCAGTCTCAGTCAGTCTCAGTCAGTCTGTCAGTCTCAGTCAGTCTCAGTCAGTCTCAGTCTCAGTCAGTCTCAGTCAGTCTCAGTCAGTCTCAGTCAGTCTGTCAGTCTCAGTCAGTCTCAGTCTCAGTCAGTCTGTCAGTCTCAGTCAGTCTCAGTCAGTCTCAGTCAGTCTCAGTCTCAGTCTCAGTCAGTCTCAGTCAGTCTCAGTCAGTCTCAGTCAGTCTCAGTCAGTCTCAGTCAGTCTCAGTCTCAGTCAGTCTGTCTCAGTCAGTCTCAGTCTCAGTCAGTCTCAGTCAGTCTCAGTCAGTCTCAGTCAGTCTCAGTCAGTCTCAGTCAGTCTCAGTCAGTCACAGTCTCAATCAGTCTCAGTCTATCTCAGTCTGAGTCAGTCTCAGTCTGAGTCAGTCTGAGTCAGTCTGAGTCAGTCTGAGTCAGTCTGAGTCAGTCTGAGTCAGTCTGAGTCAGTCTGAGTCAGTCTCAGTCAGTCTGAGTCAGTCTCAGTCAGTCTCAGTCAGTCTCAGTCAGTCTCAGTCAGTCTCAGTCTCAGTCAGTCTCAGTCAGTCTCAGTCAGTCTCAGTCTCAGTCAGTCTCAGTCAGTCTCAGTCAGTCTCAGTCTGTCAGTCTCAGTCAGTCTCAGTCAGTCTCAGTCAGTCTCAGTCTGTCAGTCTCAGTCAGTCTCAGTCAGTCTCAGTCAATCTCAGTCAGTCTCAGTCAGTCTCAGTCAGTCTCAGTCAGTCTCAGTCAGTCTCAGTCTCAGTCAGTCTGTCTGTCAGTCTCAGTCTGTCAGTCTCAGTCTCAGTCAGTCTCAGTCAGTCTCAGTCAGTCTCAGTCTCAGTCAGTCTCAGTCAGTCTCAGTCAGTCTCAGTCAGTCTCAGTCAGTCTCAGTCAGTCTCAGTCAGTCTCAGTCTCAGTCAGTCTCTCTCAGTCTCAGTCAGTCTCAGTCAGTCTCAGTCTCAGTCAGTCTCAGTCTCAGTCAGTCTGTCAGTCTCAGTCAGTCTCAGTCAGTCTCAGTCAGTCTCAGTCAGTCTCAGTCAGTCTCAGTCTCAGTCAGTCTTAGTCTCAGTCAGTCTCAGTCTCAGTCAGTCTCAGTCAGTCTCAGTCAGTCTCAGTCAGTCTTAGTCAGTCTCAGTCAGTCTCAGTCAGTCACAGTCTCAATCAGTCTCAGTCAGTCTTAGTCTCAGTCAGTCTCAGTCTGAGTCAGTCTGAGTCAGTCTGAGTCAGTCTGAGTCAGTCTGAGTCAGTCTGAGTCAGTCTCAGTCAGTCTGAGTCAGTCTGAGTCAGTCTCAGTCAGTCTCAGTCAGTCTCAGTCTCAGTCTCAGTCAGTCTCAGTCAGTCTCAGTCAGTCTCAGTCAGTCTCAGTCAGTCTCAGTCAGTCTCAGTCTCAGTCAGTCTCAGTCAGTCTCAGTCTCAGTCAGTCTCAGTCAGTCTCAGTCAGTCTCAGTCTCAGTCAGTCTCAGTCTCAGTCTGTCAGTCTAAGTCAGTCTCAGTCAGTCTCAGTCAGTCTTAGTCTCAGTCAGTCTCAGTCAGTCTCAGTCAGTCTCAGTCAGTCTCAGTCAGTCTCAGTCAGTCTCAGTCAGTCTCAGTCAGTCTCAGTCAGTCTGTCAGTCTCAGTCAGTCTCAGTCAGTCTCAGTCAGTCTCAGTCAGTCTCAGTCTGTCAGTCTCAGTCTGTCAGTCTTAGTCAGTCTCAGTCAGTCTCAGTCAGTCTGTCAGTCTCAGTCTCAGTCAGTCTCAGTCAGTCTCAGTCTCAGTCTCAGTCAGTCTCAGTCAGTCTCAGTCAGTCTCAGTCAGTCTCAGTCAGTCTCAGTCAGTCTCAGTCAGTCTCAGTCTCAGTCAGTCTCAGTCAGTCTCAGTCAGTCTCAGTCAGTCTCAGTCAGTCACAGTCAGTCTCAGTCAGTCTCAGTCAGTCTCAGTCAGTCTCAGTCAGTCTTAGTCAGTCTCAGTCAGTCTCAGTCAGTCACAGTCTCAATCAGTCTCAGTCTATCTCAGTCTGAGTCAGTCTCAGTCAGTCTGAGTCAGTCTGAGTCAGTCTGAGTCAGTCTGAGTCAGTCTGAGTCAGTCTGAGTCAGTCTGAGTCAGTCTGAGTCAGTCTCAGTCTCAGTCTCAGTCAGTCTCAGTCAGTCTCAGTCAGTCTGTCAGTCTCAGTCTCAGTCTCAGTCAGTCTCAGTCAGTCTCAGTCAGTCTCAGTCTCAGTCAGTCTCAGTCAGTCACAGTCAGTCTCAGTCAGTCTCAGTCAGTCTCAGTCAGTCTCAGTCAGTCTCAGTCAGTCTCAGTCAATCTCAGTTAGTCTCAGCCTGTCAGTCTCAGTCAGTCTCAGTCAGTCTCAGTCAGTCTCAGTCTCAGTCAGTCTTAGTCTCAGTCAGTCTCAGTCTCAGTCAGTCTCAGTCAGTCTCAGTCAGTCTCAGTCAGTCTTAGTCAGTCTCAGTCAGTCTCAGTCAGTCTCAGTCAGTCTCAGTCTCAGTCTCAGTCAGTCTCAGTCAGTCTCAGTCAGTCTCAGTCTGTCAGTCTCAGTCAGTCTCAGTCAGTCTCAGTCAGTCTCAGTCAGTCTCAGTCAGTCTCAGTCTCAGTCAGTCTCTCTCAGTCTCAGTCAGTCTCAGTCAGTCTCAGTCTCAGTCAGTCTCAGTCTCAGTCAGTCTGTCAGTCTCAGTCAGTCTCAGTCAGTCTCAGTCAGTCTCAGTCAGTCTCAGTCAGTTGTGGTAAATAAAATTACCTAGTACTTAATTTCTATGCGGTAAAATTCAATAAAATAGCTCAATCAAAATAAGAGACACAGAGTCCGTGGCATCTGAGTTTTAAGGGGTTTTATTCCATAAAATGGAATTGTATGGTCCGGACCAGGATATCATGTTCCTTTCACCACTGGGGTTCAGGAAGGGACAGAGCAATGCTTTATTAACAAGGTACAATATTTATAGTTCATTCATGCAGAAGGCGTAACAGCTGAGAGAAGCGAGATAGGAAACATGTGCGTAGCAATACGTAATCAGAAGGCGTGCACTAGGGCGTACACGGGGGTGGGTACTAGAAACGTCACATAAAAGTGTCACAAGTGGGTGGATACATAATGAAATCTTGCAGTGTCAGCAGGAATCTGTAGCAAGGATGCGTGCGCAGCAGCATGACGTGTGACTGATGTAAACTGGAGGGTGCAGGGGACTTGACATTTAGCCTTAGAGGGGAGAGACAGAAGTCTGGTGGGTCAGATCAACTTGTTCCTAAATCATATCTGGTATCTTGTGTTTGGAGTACATGTTGCTGGAAACTAAAGGCTATCGGGACAGAGGTTACTTGTCACTAAGGCTAGGAGATGCATATATTTCTTTAAGTAACTGGAGTTTTCTATGGAAATTGGTACAGTAATACACTTGCATGGAGACGGAAAGACTGGACTGTATCTATTGCAGGCAGGATATGTTTATCCTACTCGTTAGCTAGGAATGTGGATTCACGGAGCAGAACTGATAACATAAAGGCAAAATACCATCTTGGCAGGCAGGCCGGACTGAGCCAGGCCCCGCGCCGCACAGGGAGTAGGATAAAGGTTACGGTGCAGGCAGGCAACCGTGGTCAGAGGCAGAAAACAGAAATGAGCTTTGGAGTTCTGGACTTTTTGGTTCCGTCCAGAGGTGTCAGGGAACAACACCCAAAGACCCCGGAGTTCCACCTGCCTTGGTGCACAAATGAACAGAAACACAGGCTTCTCGATGGTGGCGTCAAAGACCAAAGGTTTATTACTGCAGGGACACAGAAGTCACAGATACTACACACGGGCAGTAACCAGGAGCCTGTTCAATTTGTACAAAGCGGGTTGCTCCTTATATACTAAATTTTAAGCTGGGGGCGAATTCTTTACATGTAATACATTCCCAAAACCTTTGTGTCTAAAACAATAAATATTTGGCGTTACACAGGAACCGTCGATAATATCTGAGGCCAAACATTGCGAAGAGAGGGGTTCCCACTAGTTTGTCACAATTCCCTGTCAATATTGCATTCAGGACCCGGACCGCCTCATCGTAAAGTTCGTTACCTCCCCCTAATAAAGATTCAGAAAGAAAGAAACAGAGCCAGGTGTGGAAGATAGAAAAGTGGGATAAGGGATGTTTGTGGGTTGTAAATGGGCAAGGCTACCGGCTTCGGCCGCCTAATCATGATCAGGACAATGGACACGGAGACCAGTTTGGCAGGACTGGCCTCGGGCAGAGGAGGTAGCCTTTGTCGAGTCATGCAGCTACAGCGTGATCTGGTTTAAGGTGCACGTGTCATGAAAGAGGTGAATCTCCGGCTAAGGTTACGTGTCCTTAATCGAAATGAAGTGATCAGAGGCTATTGCATATGTGAGGGCAAGAAACACAAGATGGCGGCCATGATCTAAGATGGATGCCGTGGGTAGATCAGAAATGTGTTTATAAAAGGAGAGCTCTTACTCGTAGCATAGCGAAAACACCAGGATATACTAAATGGATCATTTGCGGTTCGCTGATACCAATATTATGCATTTCCGACAAACTTGAAAACACGGGTTCAAATCGTCACGGAACCGTCACGGAACCTCAGACCCTCCTTTTGCCCTTACATAGGCAATTACTCAGTCTATGTCAGAATCTAGTTCTATGCTCATCAGGTCAGTGACATGCTGTTGTATCATCATCCTTTCTCGTGTCTTTTCTCCAAACTTAGGTGGCTTTCTGAGACAAGTTGCAGCACAAAGACTACACAGAGCAGGACCACATTGGATAATCAGACAACATGAGAATAGGAACATTAGATGACACCAATGACCATTAGAACCTTCCATCCCCACGCTGATATCAGAGTCCAAAACCACTCCATGAAGGACCAGTTTCCTTTGTCTACATGTATGGAGTCTGAAATCTTGTGCAACTTAGAGATCGCCTCATAGACTGTTGGAGCATTATTAGGAATAAAGACACAGCAGCTCGATTGGATCATTCTGCATACCCCACCTCGATCTGCAAGTATAACGTCTAGAACCATACGGTTCTGCAACGTCATGAGCCTATCCGCCTGAAGCTCAGCTGTCAGATTGCTAAGGGCACCAGCAGTTTCGGTAATAGTAGATTCAACTACCCGTGTTAGCTGACGTATGTTTCTACTATTAGCCATAGGCCCCCAGAACGGAAGGAAGCCTTTGAAGAAGTCTCCAGCTTCCTGACCAGCGGTATCTTCCTTGCTGAAGACACCTCTCGCTACTCTGGTTCTGTGGTAATCAGATGAAGCAGTGTATGTCGGAGGCAACAATCGAGCAATATAACATGATCCTGAAAAGTCGGCAGGCAACCATGTATAAGCTCTGTCTCGACAAATGAAGTAGGTACCCCTAGCAGTAAGAAAGGCAGGGGAAGAGTTAGCCGGAAACACGTAAGTCTCTACGCACTCACTCCTCCCTAGCTGAGCTCTCGGATTTCTCCCATTACCTTGCAAACAGACCTGACATCGGTGAGGTACGACCCAGATTGGAGTTGAGCTTTTACGCTTGCTTTCTCCTAAACTAAGGCGATACTCTGAAGTATTCCAACTTAAATATACTCGCAATTCGTCTCTAGGGTAAGATGGAGTATTATTGACGTCCTTGACCATGTCAATAATTCCCTGGACTAAGGCTTTGTTGGCAGAGTTATATTTAGTGGAACGCGGTGGACGTGGAGGATAGGTTTCAAGGGCATAAGCAAAGATGGTTTGGAAGGCCTGAAATGATCCATTATAGCTGTAAGGCAAAACCAGATAGGGAATACCTTTATCCATAGTGTGGGGTATCAAGCCACACACCCAGCAGTCTGTAGTGTTAACTACCAGTTGGTGTTGGTGCAAGAGCTGTACAAAAGTGTTGTTGGTGAACTCTGAGCGTCTGGCTTGCTCATGTTCCGGAAACGAGTGAAAAGAGTGTATAGAAGAAACAGTAGAAATAGCAGGATCAAGGGGAGGTACTGTAGAAACTGGCACAAAAATTAAATTTATACTAAAGACGATTCCACCCACCAAAGTTGCTAAAACAATCAAAAATGTAATGGCACATTGCATCAAAAAGCATCTGCTATGAAGAATTCTATTAAATCTGTTTCTGCGAACATAAATCACATTCTCTCGTTGCAGCGCAGGAAGCTCCATCTTCTACAATCCGCTCGCGACCACTGATGATGTGTACGTAGATGAAAATGCCTCTATCAGCCCTGGGAGTTCCCAGAACCAACAGAAAGATCGACCTTGTGTCAGACCCCTGCAAATTCAAACTAGGCACACAGCCACGACCCTACGGCTACCCAGACGGCAAGGCAATTTTAAAAAACAATAAACAATAGCAAACTTCCTGGCTGAAGGCAAAGGTTCAATATATATCAAAATCACAATATGCAGTTGCCTGCTTTATTTGTCCATTTTATGGCTTCTTAGGTTATATCTCTGCTTCGCTGGTACTGTCTGATCGGAAAATAGGGTATCACTAGCAGCTGTTGCAGAGTTTAAGTTCACAGATAGCAAAGTTTCTTCTGATGCTGGAGACAAATGTTCAGTGTTCAAAGGAGTCTTTTCAGGAGGAGAGTCGGATTTTGAAGTGTCAGTAATCAATTCGGCATCGCTGAAAGAGATGAACTTCGGTGTGCTTTCAGATTCGGAGGCACCAATTCCCTTTTTCACCCAGTCGTCGTAAGGGAGCGGCAAAGGAACACGCTTAACATGAGATGCGTGTATCCAGTGCTTACGGCCAGCTACACGAACTGCTGTCCTTGTTGCCAGTAAGATCTGAAAAGGCCCCACAAATCTCGGCTGAAGGTTCTTCGTCCTCGCGAAGTTCTTGATGACAACCAGATCTCCTGGTTTCAGCTGATGCCCTGGACTCTCCGGAGGTTTTGGCAAAGCATCGAAAACCTGTTGATGAATAAGACTCAATTTAGCAGTCAAGTCGTAAAGGTAGTCTATCAACATAGGATATTCTATGGAGCAAAATTCTTTAGGCCTTGGTACACCCCAGATATTTGCCGGGCGACCAAAGACTATCTCGTAAGGACTAAGCCCTATTCTAGAATGTACTGTTGCTCTCGTTGATAACAAGGCCAAAGGAAGTGCGTCTGGCCAGGCTAAACCTGTGGATGCTTGTATTTTGGCTATTTTCAGCTTGAGGGTGCCATTGTAACCCTCGACTAAACCAGCAGACTGGGGATGGTTTGCACTGTGAAATTTCTGTTTCAATCCTAGGCCGGCACACACACTCTGCATAACTTTCCCTATAAACTCACTTCCGTTATCTGACCATACAATCCGTGGCATTCCATATCTAGGAAAAAATTCTTTGAGAAGAATTTTGGCAGTTGATAGGGCAGTATTGTCCTTCAATGGATATGCTTCTATCCACCTGGAAAAAGCACAGACTACCACCAGGACATACTTCAAATTATTGCAGCGCTCCATGTGAATGAAGTCTAACTGAATCACTTCAAAGGGGCAGGAAGGAGGAGCGAAATGACCAGCTGGAGTTGGAGTTCCCTTGCCAGGATTATGCATCAAACATACCATACAATTTTTCACCACTCTCTCTGCACACTTACTGATTCCCTCATTCTTCCAGACCGGAGCTAACATCTTACATATCCCTTTAGAACTTATATGCGCTACTCCATGCGCCATTGTCACTACTGCAAGCACATACGCATCGGGCAACATCCAACGCTGCTGTTCTGTCAAATCAATCCAACATCCATTCGAGTCCAACTTGCCCGTACTTTCTCTCCATACACGTTTCTCTTCCTCAGTTGCTTCTTTCTGAATTTCTTTCACACTTTCCATAGTATCCTCACACATTCCAGACTCAGCAATCCATCTTGCAGACGTAGCAACATACATTCTACTCATCGTGTCTCTAGCTGTCTGTTTAGCAATTTCGTCAGCAAAAGCATTCCCTCGACCAACATCATCCGTGATTGCTTTATGAGCACTGCACTTTACAATCGCAACTTCAGTCGGTAAGGTTAGAGATTCCAACAAGTCGTCAACTAGCTGACCATGTTGGATCTTAGTCCCATGGGACGTAATGAAACCTCTTTCTCTCCACAACCGGCCAAAACTATGGGCCACGCCAAATGCGTACTGACTATCTGTAAACACATTCACTCTCTTTCCCTCAGCTAAAACACACGCTCTCGTTAGAGCTATCAATTCTGCAGCTTGGGCAGAATTCTGACTCACTCTTGCAGTCTCCACAATCGTCTTCAAAGTCGTTACTGCGTAAGCAGCAGTCACATCACCATTCTCCAATTTAAAACATGACCCGTCCACATACAGCGTACCATCCGGATCTGATAGCGGAGTATCTTTTAAATCAAGGCGTCCTTTTGTCTCTTCCTCCGTTTTGAAACAGCAATCATGTGGCTCGGAATCACTCGACTCTTGATCAGTCGGCAACAATGTTGCTGGATTCAATACATTGCATCTTTTGATCTGAATATGACTCGCTAGTAATGTCAGCTCGTAACCAGATAATCTCGCACTAGTAAGATGTTGTGTCTTCGTTCGGTTCATGAGTGTATCCACTGCATGAGGAACCATGACCACTAGCATGTTATTCATCACCAAACCAGCAGATTGTCGAATGGAAGCTGCAGCTGTTGCTGTAGCTCTCAAACAACTAGGCAATGCTCTAGCTACCGGATCTAATGTTGATGAAAAATACGCACAAGGGCGTTGTTTATCACCAAACTTCTGTGTCAGAACACTTAACGCGCACCCTTCTCTTTCGTGAACGTAGAGCGTGAATGGCTTACTGTAATCGGGTGTACCCAATACAGGAGCTGAACACAATGCTTTTCGTAATTCAGTAAAACTCTCTTGGCATTCATCAGACCATGGCACCGGACTCGGAACATTTTTCCCAGTCAAAGCTACCAATGGTTTCGCTAAAAGAGAAACATTTGGGATCCACTGCCTACAGTAAGAGGTAATACCTAGAAAGGCACGTACTTCTCTCTGTGTGCGTGGAACACTCATCTGCGTAATTGCTTTTATTCTTTCTGGGGTCAACTTCCTTCCCTCCTTTGACAAGAGATGACCTAGGTAGGTCACTTCTTGGCAGCAGTATTGCATTTTGGAAGGTGACACCTTGTGATTCAATTTAGACAAATGATGTAATAGGGAAATTGTAGCTGCTTTGCAAGTTTCCTTGTCATCGGCAGCCACTAGAAGATCGTCTACGTACTGTACTAGGGCAGAACCTGGAGGAAGGACAAAGGAATCTAACTGGCTTTTTAATGCTTGACTGTAAATGGATGGGCTCTCACAATAGCCTTGTGGAGCGCGTTTAAATCTGAAACTGCGACCTCCTAGACAGAAGCCGAAAATATCCCTACTTTCTTCGGCTATCGGAATGCTGAAAAAGGCATTCTTTAGGTCAATAACTGAGAACCATGTGGCTGTGGCAGGAATCAATGTTAACAAGGCAGTAATGTCTGGCACCACAGGAAACTGCGGGACTACAATCTTATTAACTTCTCTAAGGTCTATGACAAACCTGTACACTGGGGGTTTTGTAGGATCAGTTCGCTTCAGAATCGGCAATACAGGACTGTTACAGACATTTCCTCTAGTTTCTTCAACCACACCTTTCTTAATCAAATCTTGCACAATCAATAAAAGTGCACGCTCTCCTTCACTAGATATTTTATATTGGGGGATTCTTGGAAATTTTACATTTGTTTTCAAAGTTACCACATACGGTGGAATTTCTAGGAGACCTACATCATTAGGACCAGTCGCCCAAAGAGAATCAGGGAGTGAATGTAGCTCTGGCGGGAGTGCGTCCATTGACAAGTACATCGGAGAGGTGATATTTTTACCCAATGTAAGCTGTACTCCTTCCGGAGAACAGTACAATGTCGCATATAGTCGTTTTAACAAATCTAAACCAAGCAGATTTTCATTACAACCTGTCGTCAAAATCAGGGGTGCTTTCAATTGGCATGGTCCAACAGAAATAGACAAAGGACCAGATATCGGGTTGTAAACAGGGGCGCCTGAAAAACCTACGGAAACATTTGTTGAGCCGGACAAAGGTGCGCCAGGGAGTTTCGCATGAATGATAGAACTTTTTGCGGCACCAGTATCCAACAGAAACGGTTCGACTACACCTGATGTTGCTACTGCGACATAAGGCCCACTATGATCCACTGGAACTGATACTACTCCCTCTCTCTGTCCATGGCTGTCCTAGTACCCATTTTGCTGAAAATCCTCATCTACTTCATTATAGTCCTCAACAAGGTACTGTTGAGATCTATTTGGCTGAGCAGATTGTCCATTTCGTTGATCAAAGTGATTGGAGGGACGATCATTCGTTTGTGGAGGCATAGCACCCCGTCCTCGACCTCTAGAATTCTGCACAAAACCACCACGACCTCTCTGAGCTGCTGCTGCATTATTTTGCGCTAAGATCGGACATTCATTTTTATAATGACCCTCTTTTTTACAGTACGCACTCTGATTCCACTGGTATTGAGGTCTCGATGAGCCATAATCTGTCCTTTGGTACGAACCTTGCTGCTTATTAGTCTGATTCGTACGAGGCGGATACGCCTGCTGCAAAAGAACTTTAGTTTTTAAATCTTTCGTTTTCTTCTCTGATTTTTCCTTTTCCTCTTTATCCCTATTTTCATAGTACTGTGCAGTCGCAAGTATTTGCACTGTCGTAGATACAGCCCAAGCACTTTCTGAGTCTTTTAATTTATTGCATAATTCGGGTAACAAATTATGCACAAATTTATCGACAAACAGTCTTTGCCCTCCTTCTGTACTCATGTCCTGACCACTATGATCTACAAAAGTCTCTTCAAACCTCGTGAAGAAGTCGGAGACACTTTCGTCTTTCTTCTGCCTGCATGCTGACAGCTTGTCCCAATTCACACGCAATGCTGGCATCAGAGTCTTCATTAGATCAATTATTCTACCTGGAAGATTAGCGATTAGAGGTTCGGGTTTCGCACCACCTATTTGCTGACCATCTGCTGCAGTGATAGCTGCCCAATCACCACCTAAGGCAGCTTGATGATCCTCTCTACGAATTTTAGCCCACACTGGTTGCGGAACTACGTTACCAAACAACATATCGATGTCGGCTAAGTTCATTATACAAGCCTCAACTGTCTGTGTTAATTCCTTGTAATATCCGGCTGGATTTTTACGTGGATCTGGCAAGGCCTGTTTCACCGCTAACACTTCAGCTCGCTTCCATGGAATGTGTATCCACACTCGTTGGAACTGTGCTGGAGCAGCTGCAATTCCTGCATTATCATCACGTTGTATTGCTTCGCGCCAGATTGGAGGAACCTCCCTCATAGGATATTGGCGACTTAGCTTCATTTTACCTTTTTCTAAGTCTCTCGGTGAACGAAGAGATGGATCATTCCTAAAACTTAAAATAAGTTCCATCGCTTCCTTTATATTCTCACCCACTATCATTCCAGCAGCGAACTCTTTTTGAACTCTAATTAAATCTTCCAAATCTGATTCGACATCATCTTCTTCTATTTCCTCACGTAACAACGAGCACATCTCATCAAAGACGTACCGTTGTGTTGGTTCCTTCCATTGCATAAATGTGTCTAACACATCTCTCGTACTATATCTTCTACTCTTCGAAATCCATCTGAGAGCCGTGGAATCCAAAATTCCCCGTTCCTCAGTACTTGGAAGCTGACTCCGTCTCTGAACAGAGTCAGGAGTAGGAGTCTTAATCAAAGTTTTATATATAGGAGACAGCATATTAGTAACAGAATCAGTGATTCTTCGACGAACAGAAAGTGGAGTTAGCACACTCGCAGACGTAGAGAACGCAGTAGAGGTAGGAATAGATAACGGAACAGTAGGAGTATCGAGGAAAATAGTTTGTGGAGCAGTAGGTACAGAAGTAGGTATAGAGACTGGCAGTGCAGGAAGAGGAGGAGCTGTAGGAACATTCACATTCATCACAGGAGGTACAGGAACTTGATTCTGAGGGACAGGAGCAGGAACACCAGGTTGACCAGCAACCGGCAATTGAACATTCGGGACAAGTGGAGCCGTAGCACCTTGTGCATACGGTGGAGGTGACCTTAACAGATAAGATAGCAGAGGATCGTTTTCGGAATCCTCCAGTATCTTAGCCATTTTCGATGGCAAGGCAGGATAGCACTTGTCAATCGCTAGGTTATGCTCTCTAATTGCTACATCTATGGCTTTCTCACACTCGTTAGCCTGCAACTGTTTAGCCGCTTGCTCTAGAGTTAACTCTTCTTGTTCTTTCTGTTCTTTCTTCAACCTTTTCATTTCTCTCTGTTTGGATTCTTTTCGCCAGTAACGGAAAGAATCAAACATTGCCGGCCGTGCTTTCTTCTTGAACAATTTCGCTTCTAAGTTGTCGAGAATCTCTGGTTCAAAACTACCATGCAGTGGCCAACTAAGGACACCATCCTTCTTACAATAACGGACCCATACCTCATTATAAGATATAGGACCCACGCCATGCTTACAATATAAATCATATAGGGGAGTCCCAATCGGAGGAACCAGACATGAGTCCTCCAATCGTGAGTCACGGTTGCAACCAAAACAAGACAACATTTTCCGACTTACCATTTTTAGTCCGGAACACAAAACAAACAAAACACGGAACAAATATGTGCACTCGAACCAAGAACTTAGGCCTACCAAAACGAACTGATGTATCGATACCCAAACTAAACCAAATAGATTATCGTAACTAGAACAACCAGTGATAATCTTACAAAACCAAACCAAACCAAGAACCGATCAAGGATTTCAACAATCCTCACAAAAGTAACCAGCTAGCTATCACTAAATACTTAACTGAGTCACTGAAGACGTCACCAAGGAGAAACCCGTCACGTTTCGCTGTACTAAGGACTGCACCTCGGGTCCAAGACATGGCGACGGTCAAGGCAACGGCCCACTGCAGCCGTCCTGAACGGGAAACCCTCGTGGAAGAGAACTTCGGGCCACTTTTGCGATATGCCGGGATCGATGAAGTGGGGCGCCTCCCTCAGGAATCTTCACACGAAGCTTCTCGAACTCTTCAGGCTTTTGGACCGGTACCGAATGACGTCGCCCTACGTTGGGCGCCAATTGGAGTTCTGGACTTTTTGGTTCCGTCCAGAGGTGTCAGGGAACAACACCCAAAGACCCCGGAGTTCCACCTGCCTTGGTGCACAAATGAACAGAAACACGGGCTTCTCGATGGTGGCGTCAAAGACCAAAGGTTTATTACTGCAGGGACACAGAAGTCACAGATACTACACACGGGCAGTAACCAGGAGCCTGTTCAATTTGTACAAAGCGGGTTGCTCCTTATATACTAAATTTTAAGCTGGGGGCGAATTCTTTACATGTAATACATTCCCAAAACCTTTGTGTCTAAAACAATAAATATTTGGCGTTACACAGGAGCCGTCGATAATATCTGAGGCCAAACATTGCGAAGAGAGGGGTTCCCACTAGTTTGTCACAATTCCCTGTCAATATTGCATTCAGGACCTGGACCGCCTCATCGTAAAGTTCGTTACCTCCCCCTAATAAAGATTCAGAAAGAAAGAAACAGAGCCAGGTGTGGAAGATAGAAAAGTGGGATAAGGGATGTTTGTGGGTTGTAAATGGGCAAGGCTACCGGCTTCGGCCGCCTAATCATGATCAGGACAATGGACACGAAGACCAGTTTGGCAGGACTGGCCTCGGGCAGAGGAGGTAGCCTTTGTCGAGTCATGCAGCTACAGCGTGATCTGGTTTAAGGTGCACGTGTCATGAAAGAGGTGAATCTCCGGCTAAGGTTACGTGTCCTTAATCGAAATGAAGTGATCAGAGGCTATTGCATATGTGAGGGCAAGAAACACAAGATGGCGGCCATGATCTAAGATGGATGCCGTGGGTAGATCAGAAATGTGTTTATAAAAGGAGAGCTCTTGCTCGTAGCATAGCGAAAACACCAGGATATACTAAATGGATCATTTGCGGTTCGCTGATACCAATATTATGCATTTCCGACAAACTTGAAAACACGGGTTCAAATCGTCACGGAACCGTCACGGAACCTCAGCTTGATGGCAGAAATCAGGGCCTAGCTCTGCAGGCTAGGAAAACATGAGAGTGTACCACATAAAGACGGTGGCACGGCATACTTAGGAACTGAATAATCAATCTATTCATGGTGGATCTGAAAGAAGACATGTTAACGGTGGACGCAAATGTATTTGCGTCTTCATAGCTGGCACAGGAGGGAAGTTACATGCACTTTAACACGTACATGGAGACATTGGGGTCTACGATAGGGAACATAACTTGACCATAAAATTTATATTTCCTCATTCCCTCCTTGTTCCCTACGGGACCCTTCATGATATATCAATCTTCATTAATCCATCTATTTGTTCATATAACATCATTTGCTCTTCCTTTTTCTGACGGGAATTTGAACTTGAACTTGAATGGGGAATACATGATGTGGCGCACAAGCCGCATATCGCCGGCCCACATTGTAGACATAGGCAACAACTGAATACTATGAGAAGGGCTATTCCTAGGAAGGATAGGACTTTCCATCCCCATGCAGAGATTACATTCCAGAACCAACCGGACCATGTCCAAGAGCCTGGATTCTGATGTATCAGATGAGCTATTTCGTGAAGCCTAGTGATGGCTTTGTAAACCGATGGTGCGTTGTCTGGAATGAAAACGCAACAGCTCGAGTGGATGACGGTACAAGCCCCGCCCCTATCGGCCAGGATGACGTCAAGGACAAGACGATTTTGAAGAACTACGAGTCTCATAGCAGACTGTTCCTCTGTTAGGTTACCTAGGGCAGAGGTAGTTTCATTCACTACAGCTTCAAGAGTTCTGGTCAATCTATGTATCAGTTTACTATTCGAGACAGTACCTAAGTAGGGAAAGAAACCTTTATTGAAATCTGTATATTGCTCCCATGCCGTTTCAGTATAATCAACAATCGGGAGTTCTCTCTTGTGTCTAGTATGTACTAGGTGGGAGTTCCTATGATAATCAGGTGGGGCTAGAAAAACAGGTAGCAGAAGGAATGCAATGTAACAAGTACCATCCCAATCTAGGGGTAAACGTATATATGCGGTATGACCACAAACGAAGTAGGAATGACGTGAAGCTTTAAAGGTAGACTTGCCCTTATCACTGAATTCGATCACAGTAGCACATCTACTATGACCCAGGTGTACTGAACCATTCTTTCTGACACATAATTCTCCTTTAACTGGAAGTACGGACATGGCGGGCAAGACTAGTTCTACTTCGGATTCAACACTGAGAATCATGAGGTTAATTGTGTAATTACCGGTTCCTATTCTAGTGGGGAGTCCCTCTTTATCAGGATAACAGACGTCGAGCAGGACCAAGTTCAGGTTTCCCCAAACCCAGCCCCCATCGAAAACAGCAATGTCAGGATCTAAGGAGTTAATTATTTTAAACCATGCACCACAGGAGCCATTGTGAGTGAACGGGTACGGAAAGAGGGGCAGAACTCCCTTGTATTTCTGATAAGGAGGGAGTCGGCCACATATCCAACAATTTGTAGCATTATTAGTCTGATGGGAATGATGAAGCATACTAATGAAAGTGTTGTTGCGCAGCGCAAGTCTGTAGGAGAGTTCATGTGGAGGTAACTCGCTAAAAGTGTGTTCAGCAGAAACATTGTAAGCATATTGTTCACGCTTGAAAATAGGGTAATATATAGGGAGAAGTACACTTGCAACTATTATCAGAAGACTTAGGAAAAACATTATTAACAATGTCACTATACAGTGACTACGCAGTGATTTGCAGTATGTACGTTTCTTGAACTGTTTCTTTCTATCTCTCTCTCTATTGGGGTCTAACGGGTACATGTCAGAATCAGGTTTAACCGATTCACCTAGGGGAGGACTTAAACAATTAAACTGTCTGACTTGCTAGACCGTAATTTGTATTAATTTTACTGATGCAGAGTTTTTTTAGAAAAGGGGATTTTGAGTCACTGGTTTCAAGGCAGTCTTTTGGGTGTTATCAAAGATTTGGGCAAAGAGAAAGTTCCAAATTGTCCATAGAATTTCCTTTTCGTCCTTCGAGCCGGATAGCAGTCCTTGTGGTGTGTAGCACAGGCTTCGGCATCCTCCAATGCGGCTTAAGGGGGCTTGATCGGTCCAAAGTTCCGCTCATAGATAACATCTCCAGGGACTATGGCAGGCTCCTGGACTTGGGTGTTGTCAGGGAAGGCGGTGGCAACCTGTGAATGAAGAGAGAGTAGTGCAGATATCAAGGAAGCTAGGTAATCTGTCAGCATGTTATTGTCAACATCAGATATTCTATTTTAGGCATAGGCGTACCCCTAATTTCGTTTTAAGTGTCTGATTATGGCTTTCTACAAGGCTTGCTGTAGTATAATCTGGGACTGGGTACGCTTCTGTCCATCTGGTTAGTGCACACACTACTAAAACATACTTATAACCTTTACATCTGTCCATTTGGATATAATCCATCTGGAGGACTTCAAAAGGATGGTCAGGAGGATGAAATCCACCTTGCTCTACGGGAATGCCTTTACCTGGGTTGAACTGACAACAGATCAGGCAAGTACGCACTTTGTCTGTCTGGATCCCTCCTAGTTCAGTCCATTTCTTGATTTCGTCTGGGGTAGCATGTGTCTGTATGTCAATTACATCTAGGGCGGGATCCTTAACTGTCATGCAATGAGTTGGCGTCGGGACTATTGTCTTTGTCAAGTCAGGTGTGTGAGTCTGTGCTGTAAGCTTGGCTGTTCGGTCTGCCAGGTCGTTGCCCTGGGAAATGTTGTCAGTGACTTTAATATGTGCTTTACACTTCATAATGGCTATTGCTGTAGGCAAATGTATTGCTTCTAACAGAGCTAAAATACAGGCTTGGGTCAGAGCAATGAGCTCTGCTGCTTGGGCTGACAGGGTGTCAATATGATGTGTTTCTATGACATCAGTTTCTGTTGTTACTGCATATGCAGCCACTAACTCTCCTGTACTTGTTCTCATACATGAACCATCCACATAAAGTGTCAGGTCTGGATCTGGTAATGCGGTGTCTGTCAAGTCTTGTCTGGGTTTCGTCGTGATGGTAATGACTTCGACACAATCATGTGCCAAAGGGTCTGTCATATTTAATGGCAAAAGTGTAGCTGGATTTAATGTGTTACAGCGTCTGATTTCTATGTGTGGCTGAAACAATGTCAATTCATAACCTGTCAGTCGTGCTATAGTCAAGTGCTGAGTCTGTGTACGGTTTAAAAGAACTTCCACGGAATGTGGAACTTGTACTGTCAATTGGTGTCCTAACACTGGTGCTTGACATAAAGCTTTCCTTAATTCGTCAAAAGCCTGTGTATGTTCCTGAGTCCAAGGGAGGACAGTCGATGACGCTGCCTCCTGTGTTGTCAACTGTAAAAGTGGCTTGGCTAGAAATGCATACTGAGGGATCCATTGTCTGCAATAAGAAGTGACTCACTAAGACATTGTGTTCTGGGCTGTGACATATTTACAATTAACTGGATACGGTCGGGTGTTTAGCTGTCTCCCCCATTTGGACAGCAAGTGTACAAGGTACACACCACTTGCTGTGCACTTTGAAAGGGACAGTCTGTAAAACCTTTAAAAAATTCAAAGCTACGTCCACTTAAACTGAATCAGAAGAGATACTGGCTACCTGGATGAATTGGAACACTGAAAAAAAACATTTTTCAGGTCAGTTACTGTAAAGAATGATGCTTCAGAATCAATAGCAGTCAGTAATGAAGAAATGGCTGGGACCACTGGGTATTGTGGTACCACACATCTGTTCAACCACTAGTCTGTAAACTGGTGGTGCATTAGGGTCTGATCGTTTAAGGATAGAAAGGACACGTGAGTTACATATATTTGAGTCAGTCTTCACCACCCCCCCATGTGCAATGAGTTCGTCAACAATCTTTAATAAGGCCACTATGGCATCAGGTGGTACCTTGTATTGTCATATACGTGGGAGTACTACTCCTGCTTTGAAAGTGACACGGCGTGGTGTTATGTTCATGTGACCTACGTCAGTTGGACCTTGTGCCCATAGGTGCTTTATACCTAGCAAGTTTTCTGGACATGATTTGGTAAGTACCAAGTCTGTGGCACGTGACAGTGGACCAACTCCAAGGGAAACTGGCTTTGACACTTACTCTAACCTCTCTAGGCTGTTTCATGAAAAAGATGGGTAGTCTGACTGCATATACTGCCTCACTACTCCGAGAAGCAGCCCCCACCTCTAGAAAGATGTTCGCGCTCCGAGCTTGAATCTGATCCAAGCATTATCAAGTAGAAGCCGAGCTTAATTGCGATCTAAAATTGAATGACTGCCAAATGTTGATCTCATGGCAGGAGCAATACTCCTGCCAATTATCCTGTTTACACTACTGAGGGAAAAACTATTCATTTGCAAGCATGCCTTATCTGAAGTCAATGAAGCTTTTAGTACTGACTGTGAGGAAGAGCAACTTGACCCCTCCCTTACATAAACATAGAGAAAAAATGCTGCCTGGCTCAGCTGGAGAACAGCCAATAATTGTCCGCGGAAAAGAATCGGAGGATGGCTCCAAGAGGCAGTAGCCCTCCCTTTATATAAACATAATTTTACTGGGAACCAGGCCATCTCGATCTCGGACGGACTGTCTCAAGGTTAAAAAACACATTCCTTGTACGTCATAACATATCTCTTCCCAGGCCAGAGCTTTTCTAACTTTAATTGAAGCAAACCTTTAAAACGTTAATTAATAAAGACATATATTTTTCTGTAACTGAGTGACATGCTAGCATTTTAAAAATAATTCTGTACTGCTACTAGCTGCAAGGGAAACAAAACATTCATGGCATGGAAACACACCATATTTTACTCTCTTTTTTTTTTTGAAAATAACATGTCGAACTCCTTAATTCTGCATTGCGTAACCAATATTTTCATAAGTAAGTGTGCAAACTTATCTATTCTACCTATTAAGAGGGCCAGGATTCATACTTTTTCAAAAGGCCATGTTTTCTAATTTTAGTGGGGACTGTTCTCTGCACACATCAATTGAAGCAGCCTGTCAAAGTACATAGGTCAGTCTTAAAACTAAATGCAAATTAAACTAATGTAGGGGACACATTGGGAAAAAATATTCTGTAGAAACATTCCTATTTAAAAAACACACTGTTCATTTACACTAATAAAAACGCATTCTATGAAGGGTCTGATTTATATTTTCTTGTCAACCCTAAAAAAACATCTAAGCACCCTCTGTGCAAAACCCTTATCTCAATTCGACTGGTCTATTTACAACGTTACCGTCTTCTGAGCTAAACACATTATATCAAGTATTCCAAGACAAAACCCTTCACAAAAACACTCCTTTACCCTCCATGCAACATTTTACCATTCAATCTGCAAACTGAATACGCCCATTGGATAACATGGCAAATCGCACCCCCGCACAAAACATGCTTTTTCCACCACTTCCACAGCTCGGATCCTTTTGCATCACAGTAGTCCAAGCTATTCCCTAAATCCTCACCAAAAAGCAACCAAATCCCTCAACTGGAACGGGTACGAATTTCCGCTCAAAAACACGCCCCCCCCCAAACACCAAAAAAACGCTAAAATTCCTCAACACCTTGTCAAAACAAATACTGCCCTCTCAATCCAAGAAATTAACCCTTATTCAAAACATTTTCTCCAAGCACTTGAAAGAGATCCAGCTCTCTCCTGACTAACGCAATGATAACATGCTCTGTACAAGCCATATCCACATGGCGCTATTCACAAGCCATATTTACAAGAAAGTCAACAAGTCCAAAAATGACATGCTCTTCACAAGGCATATTTCCAAGGCGAAATTGCACAAGGAACACAACAAGTCTAAATGAGAATATGCTCCTCACAAGCCATATTTACAAGGAGCTATTTACAAGAAACTACACAAATCTTCCTAGTCTTAGTGAAATCACGAGCATTGAGCCCTTTCCTGGTTCTGGATCGTATATACAGTGGGGAATTGCTTCTTTCTACATACTCTAAAGGGTACAGGTGGTGGCGCTCGTGACCTACGGGGTGTTTCTGAGGGGGTCACTTTAGCTAGTTCTTCTGAGAGGACCAGTAACTGATGTAAATAATTAATTTACTCTCTTAATTTCTATGCAGGTAAGTACTTAATCAATAATAACTCAATCGAAATGAAGGAAAACAGAGTCCGTGGTGTAAGAGTTTCTAAGGGTTTTATTCCTCATAAAGGAATCAGGATATCATGTTCTGACCACCACACAGGGTGTCAGAAGGGATAGATGAGCGCGCCCACGTTTATTGACAATACATAGCTTATATACTTGATTTACATCATAATGTTCAATGTAAGAGGCGTAACAGCTGAGAGAAGACAAGATAACAGTATACACGTGGTGCTAGTACATCATCAAGAGGCGTAAACTAGGCGTGAACTAGGGCGTGTGCTAGAAACGTCACTGATAGGTGACGCAAGTGGGTGGCACCAAGGGGTGGTGCTAACAGAATGTTGCAATGTCAGCAGAAATCGGAAGCTTGGATGCGCGCGCAGCTGCATGACGTGTGATAGACGGGGTGCAGGGGACTTGACATTTACACTGACGGGGAGAGACAGAAGTCTGGCATGTCAGATCAACTTGTGCTTCTATCATATCTGATATCTGGTGTTTAGGAACTAAGCTATCTGGGCAGAAAGGTCTCTAGAGCAGAAGCTATTCTATACTTGCTGTGAGTGCGTGTATAAGCGCCTGAGTGTCTGTATGAGAAGCATGGGGGCATGGCAACAGAGGCTATGAATTACTTGCATAAAGACAGGTCGGCCCTTTAGCCCTGTAGCTGAGGAAGGATGTTTACTGAAGCTAGCAGGCTGGAATGTATCTTCGGGGAGGAAAACAGATAACTCGAAGGTTATAGTCAATCTTGGCAGGCAGCAGGCTGAGCTGAGCACGGAGGGCCGCGCTAGAAGTAAGTCAGAGTTCACGGGTACGGGGGCTGCTTGGGCAGAGGCCCTCGCAGTCAGAAGCCAGAAAAGAGGCTCGATGGCAGAGATTCAGGGCCTACTCTCAGCCAGGCTGAAAAACGTAGGAGTATACTTCAAAAAGACGTTGGCATAGCATACTTAGGAACGGACCATCAAACCCATTCATGGTGGGTCTGAAAGAGGACAAGTTAACGTTGGACGCAAATGTATTTGCGTCTTCATAGCTGGTACAGGAGGGAAGTTACATGCACTTTTAACTCGTACATGGAGTCGGTGGGGTACTCGCTAGGGAACACAACATGACCATTCTAATTTATATTACCTCATTCCCTCCTTGTTCCCTACGGACCCTTCATGATATATCGATCCTCATAAATCGATCGGTTTGTTCTTGTAACATTATATGTTCGTCTTTCTTTCTTTGACTGTTTGAGAGGCAACTGGAATGCTCAATGCAGGATGTGGCACACAGTCCACATATCGCTGGCCCACACTGCAGGCATAGGCAACAACTGAATACTATAACAAGACCAATGCCTAGGAAGGATAAGATCTTCCATCCCCAAGCTGTTAACGTAGTCCAGAACCAACCGGACCAAGTCCAGGTGCCTGGATTCTGATGTATCTGATTTGCAATTTTATGTAAACGGGTGATAGCTTGATAGACAGATGGTGCATTTTGTGGAATGAAAACACAGCAACTTGACCCGATGACCTTACAGGCTCCACCTCTATCTGCCAAGATGACGTCAATCACAAGACGATTTTGAAGGACAACAGTCCGTATAGCAGACTGCTCCTCTGTTAGGTTACCTAGAGCGGAGGCAGTTTCGTTCACTACTGCTTCAAGTGTTCTCGTTAATCTGCGTATTAATTTACTGTTTTGGACAGGTCCTAGGAAGAAAAAGAATCCTTTATTGAAATCAGTGTACTGTTCCCATGCCGTTTCTGTGTAGTCGACAAGGGGAATATCTCTTTTGGGTCTATTCGGTGCTAAATTCGTGTTTCTATGGTAATCAGGAGGAGCTAGGAAAACAGGTGGCAGAAGGAATGCAATGTAACAGGTACCGTCCCAATCTGGAGGCAAACGTATGTATGCGGTATGACCACAAACAAAATAGGAATGACTGGTAGCTTTAAAAGACGATTTACCATGGTCACTGAACTCGACCACAGTAGTGCATTTACTATGACCTACGTGTACTGAACCTTTCTTGCTAACACATAATTCACCTGTGACTGGTAACACTAACATATGGGGCAGAACTGGAGCAGTTTCAGATTCAACAGTGAGGATCATAAGGCTAATTGTGTAATTACCTAATCCATATACTTCATTTTCTAGATCAGTTCCTATTCGAGTGGGAAGTCCCTCTTTATCAGGATAACAGACGTTGAGCAGGACTAAGTTCAAGTTTCCCCAAACCCAGCCCCCATCGAAAACAGCAATATCAGGATCTAAAGAGTTAATTATTTTAAACCATGCTCCACAAGAGCCATTGTGAGTGAATGGGTACGGAAAGAGAGGCAGAGCTCCCTTGTAATTCTGGTAGGGAGGGAGTCGGCCACATATCCAACAGTCTGTAGCATTACTTGTCTGATGGGAATGGTGTAACATACTAATGAATGTATTGTTGCGCAGCGCAAGTCTGTAAGAGAGTTCATGTGCAGGAAGTTCACTAAAAGTGTGTTCAGCAGAGGCATTGTAAGCAGATTGTTTACGCCTGAAAATAGGCCAGTACATAGGAAGCAGAATGCTGGCAATAATAATTAGAATACTCAGAATAAACATGATTATTAGTGTCACTATGCAGTGACTACGAAGTGATTTGCAATATGTTCTTCTCTTTTCCTCTCTCTCTCTAACTCGATCTAGGGGATACATGTCAGAAACTATTTAACCGATTCACCTAGGGGAGGACTTAAACAATTAAACTGTCTGACTTGCTAGATCGAAGCTTCATACGGTAAAGTTCTTGAGGAGTCTTTTCTCTTTTAGGCACAGTAACGTCTTGTGCTTCAACACAGTCTTTGGTGGGGGTGGACGAGTCAGAGTCCTGTTTCAGTCCGTTTTTTAGTTCATTGCATAGCTTGATGTGACTCGTGTGGACCCACCCCTTTCTCCCCTCGATTTTCACGGCGGTTCTGGTGGTAAGCAGAACTGGAGTTCTGGACTTTTTGGTTCCGTCCAGAGGTGTCAGGGTACAACACCCAAAGACCCCGGAGTCCCACCTGCCTTGGTGCACAAATGAACAGAAACACGGGCTTCTCGATGGTGGCGTCAAAGACCAAAGGTTTATTACTGCAGGGACACAGAAATCACAGAATCTACACACGGGCAGAATCTAGGAGACTGTTCGATTTGTACAAAGTGGGTTGCTCCTTATATACCAAAAATTGTGCTCTAGGCAAATATTTCACATGTCGGTACATTCCCAAACCTTTGTGTCTCTAAACAATAAATATTTGGCGTTACACAGGAACTGTCGATAATATCTGATACCAAACATCACGAAGAGGGGTTCCCACCCGTCCATCACAATCCCTTGTCAATATTGCATTCAAGACCCGGACCGCCTCATCGTAAAGTTCGTTACCTCCCCCTAATAAAGGCCCAGAAGGAAAGGAGCAGAGCCAGGTGCAGAAGATAGAAAAGCGGGATAAGAGATGTTTGTGGGTTGTAAATGGGCAAGGCTACCGGCTTCGGCCGCCTAATCATGATCAGGTACAATGGACAGGAAAACCAGTTCAGGTGGGCTGGCCTCGGGCAGAGGAGGCAGCCTTTGTCGAGTCATGCAGCTTCAGCGTGATCTGGTTTAAGGTGCACGTGTCATGTAAGAGGTGAATCTCCGGCTAAGGCTACGTGTCCTTAATCAAAGTGAAGTAAATGAAGTGATCCGAGGCTATTGCATATGTGAGGGCAAGGAAACACAAAATGGCGGCCATGATTTAAGATGGATGCCGTGGGTATATCAGAAATATGTCAATGGAAGGAGTGCTCTTGCTCGTAGCGTAGCGAAAACACCAGGATATGCTAAATGGATCATTTGCGGTTCGCTGATACTAATTTTATGTATTTCCGACAAACTTGAAAACACGGGTTCAAGTCGTCACGGAACCGTCACGGAACCTCAGACCCTCCTTTTGCCCTTACATAGGCAATTACTCAATCTATGTCTGAATCTAGTTCTATGCTCATCAGGTCAGTGACATGCTGTTGTATCATCATCCTTTCTCGTGTCTTTTCTCCAAACGCAGGTGGTTTCCTAAAACAGGTTGTAGCACAAAGACTACACAGAGCAGGACCACACTGGATAATCAGACAACATGAGAATAGGAATACTAGGATGACACCAATGGCCATTAGAACCTTCCATCCCCACGCTGAGATCAGAGTCCAAAACCACTCCATGAAGGACCAGTTTCCCTCATCTACATGTATGGAGTCCGAAATCTTGTGCAACTTAGAGATCGCCTCGTAAACTGTTGGAGCATTATTAGGAATAAAGACACAGCAGCTCGATTGGATCATTCTGCATACCCCACCTCGATCTGCAAGTATAACATCTAGAACCATACGGTTCTGCAATGTCATGAGCCTATCCGCCTGAAGCTCAGCTGTCAGATTGCTAAGGGCACCAGCAGTTTCGGTAATAGTAGATTCAACTACCCGTGTTAGCTGACGTATGTTTCTACTATTGGCCATAGGCCCCCAGAACGGAAGGAAGCCTTTGAAGAAGTCTCCAGCTTCCTGACCAGCGGTATCTTCCTTGCTGAAGACACCTCTTGCTACTCTTGTTCTGTGGTAATCAGGTGAAGCAGTGTATGTCGGAGGCAATAATCGAGCAATATAACATGATCCTGAGAAGTCGGCAGGCAACCATGTATAAGCTCTGTCTCGACAAATGAAGTAGGTACCCCTAGCAGTAAGGAAGGCAGGGGAAGAGTTAGCCGGAAACACATAAGTCTCTACGCACTCACTCCTCCCTAGCTGAGCTCTCGGATTTCTCCCATTACCTTGCAAACAGACCTGACCTCGGTGAGGTACGACCCAGATTGGAGTTGAGCTTTTACGCTTGCTTTCTCCTAAACTAAGGCGATACTCTGAAGTATTCCAACTTAAATATACTCGCAATTCGTCTCTAGGGTATGATGGAGTATTATTGACGTCTTTGACCATGTCAATAATTCCCTGGACTAAAGCTTTGTTGGCAGAGTTATATTTAGTGGAACGTGGTGGACGTGGAGGATAGGTCTCAAGAGCATAAGCAAAGATGGTTTGAAGGGCCTGAAATGATCCATTGTAGCTGAAAGGCAAAACCAGATAGGGAATACCTTTATCCATAGTGTGAGGTATCAAGCCACACACCCAACAGTCTGTCGTGTTAACTACCAGTTGGTGTTGGTGCAAGAGCTGTACAAAAGTATTATTAATGAATTCTGAGCGTCGAGCTTGCTCATGTTCCGGAAACGAGTGAAAAGAGTGTATAGAAGAAACAGTAGAAATAGCAGGATCAAGGGGAGGTACTGTAGATACTGGCACAAAAATCAAATTTATGCTAAAGACAATTCCACCCACCAATGTTGCTAAAACAATCAAAAATGTAATGGCACATTGCATCAAGAAACATTTGCTATGAAGAATTCTATTTAGTCTGTTTCTGCGAACGTAAATCACATTTTCTCGTTGCAGCGCAGGAAGTTCCATCTTCTACAATCCGCTCGCGACCACTGATGATGTGTACGTAGATGAAAATGCCTCTGTCAGCCCTGGGAGTTCCCAGTACTAACAGAAAGATCGACCTTGTGTCAGACCCCTGCAAATTCAAACTAGGCACACAGCCACGACCCTACGGCTACCCAGACGGCAAGGCAATTTTAAAAACAATAAACAATAACAAACTTCCTGGCTGAAGGCAAAAGTTCAAAATATATATATATATATCAAAATCACAGTATGCAGTTGCCTGCTTTATTAGTCCTTTTTATGGCTTCTAAGGTTGTATTTCTGCTTCGCTGGTACTGTCTGATCGGAGAATAGTGTATCACTAGCAGCTGTTGCAGAGTTTACGTTCGCAGATGGCAAAGTTTCTTCTGATGCTGGAGACAAATGTTCAATGTTCAAAGCAGTCTTTTCAAGAGGAGAGTCACGTTTCAAAGTGTCAGAAATCAAATCGGCATCGCTGAAAGGGACAAATTTCGGAGTTGTTTCAGCTTCGGAGGCACCAATTCCCTTCTTCACCCAGTCGTCGTAGGGCAGCGGCAGTGGAACACGCTTTACGTGAGAAGCGTGGATCCAGTGCTTGCGACCAGCAACACGTACAGCTGTCCTCGTCGCCAGCAGGATTTGGAAGGGGCCGATGTAGCGAGGCTGAAGATTCTTTGTCCTCGCAAAATTTCTGACCACCACGTGGTCGCCGGGTTTCAGCTGATGCCCTGGACTCTCCGGAGGTTTTGGCAAAGCATCAAAGACCTGTTGATGAATAAGACTTAATTTAGCAGTCAAGTCGTAAAGATAGTCTATCAACATAGGATATTCAATGGAGCAGAATTGTTTAGGCCTTGGCACACCCCAGACATTTGCCGGGCGGCCAAATACAATCTCATATGGAGAAAGCCCTATTCTAGAATGCACTGTTGCTCTCGTTGATAACAAGGCCAAAGGAAGTGCGTCTGGCCAAGCCAAACCTGTGGATGCTTGAATTTTGGCTATTTTAAGCTTGAGGGTGCCATTGTAACCCTCGACTAAACCAGCAGACTGGGGATGGTTCGCACTATGAAATTTTTGTTTCAATCCTAGACCAGCACACACACTCTGCATAACTTTCCCTATAAACTCACTTCCGTTATCTGACCATACAATCCGTGGCATTCCAAACCTAGGGAAAAATTCTTTGAGAAGAATTTTGGCAGTTGATAAAGCAGTGTTGTCCTTTAGTGGGTATGCTTCTATCCACCTGGAAAAAGCACAAACCACCACCAGGACGTATTTTAAATTGTTGCAGCGTTCCATGTGAATGAAGTCTAACTGTATTACTTCAAAGGGACAGGAAGGAGGAGCAAAATGACCAGCTGGAGTTGGAGTTCCCTTGCCAGGATTATGCATCAAGCACACCATACAATTTTTCACCACTCTCTCTGCACATTTACTGATTCCCTCATTCTTCCAAACCGGAGCTAACATCTTACATATCCCTTTAGAACTTATGTGCGCCACTCCATGCGCCATCGTCACTACTGCAAGCACATACGCATCAGGCAACATCCAACGCTGCTGTTCTGTCAAATCGATCCAACATCCATTCGAGTCCAATTTGCCCGTACTTTCTCTCCATACGCGTTTCTCTTCCTCAGTCGCTTCTTTCTGAATCTCTTTCACACTTTCCATTGTGTCCTCACACATTCCAGACTCAGCAATCCATCTTGCAGACGTAGCAACATACATTCTACTCATCATGTCTCTAGCTGTCTGTTTAGCGGTTTCATCAGCAAAGGCATTTCCCCGACCAACATCATCCGTGATTGCTTTATGAG
Organism: Lissotriton vulgaris; assembly: GCF_964263255.1. Lineage (NCBI taxonomy): Eukaryota > Metazoa > Chordata > Amphibia > Caudata > Salamandridae > Lissotriton > Lissotriton vulgaris. Next base: position 392,652 of record NW_028246697.1, read on the forward strand.
CACTGCACTTCACAATCGCAACTTCAGTCGGTAAGGTTAGAGATTCTAACAAGTCGTTAACTAGCTGACCATGTTGAATCTTAGTCCCATGGGACGTAATGAAACCCCTTTCTCTCCACAACCGGCCAAAACTATGGGCCACGCCAAATGCGTACTGACTATCTGTAAACACATTCACTCTCTTTCCCTCAGCTAAAACACACGCTCTCGTAAGAGCTATTAACTCTGCAGCTTGGGCAGAATTCTGACTCACTCTTGCAGTCTCCACAATCGTCTTCAAAGTCGTTACCGCGTAGGCAGCAGTCACATCACCATTCTCCAATTTAAAACATGACCCGTCCACATACAGCGTACCATCTGGGTCGGATAGAGGAGTATCTCTCAAGTCGATACGACCTTTTGTCTCTTCCTCCGTTTTGAAATAACAGTCATGTGGCTCAGAATCACTCAACTCTTGATCAGTCGGCAACAATGTTGCTGGATTCAATACATTGCATCTTTTGATCTGAATATGACTCGCTAATAACGTCAGCTCGTAACCAGATAATCTCGCACTAGTAAGGTGTTGTGTCTTCGTTCGGTTCATGAGTGTGTCCACTGCATGAGGAACCATGACCACTAGCATATTGTTCATCACCAAACCAGCAGATTGTCGAATGGAAGCTGCAGCTGCCGCTGTAGCCCTCAAACAACTAGGCAATGCTCTAGCTACCGGATCTAATGTTGATGAGAAATACGCACAAGGGCGTTGTTTATCACCAAACTTCTGTGTCAAGACACTCAACGCGCAACCTTCTCTTTCGTGAACGTAGAGCGTGAATGGCTTACTGTAATCAGGTGTGCCCAATACAGGAGCTGAACACAAAGCTTTTCGTAATTCAGCAAAACTCTCTTGACATTCATCAGACCATGGCACCGGACTCGGAACATTTTTCCCAGTCAAAGCTACCAACGGCTTTGCTAAAAGTGAAAAATTTGGAATCCATTGCCTACAGTAAGAGGTAATACCTAGAAAGGCACGTACCTCCCTCTGTGTGCGTGGAACACTCATCTGCGTAATTGCTTTTATTCTTTCTGGGGTCAACTTCCTTCCCTCCTTTGATAAGAGGTGACCTAGGTAGGTTACTTCTTGGCAGCAATATTGCATTTTGGAAGGTGACACCTTATGATTCAAATTAGACAAATGATGCAATAGTGAAATTGTAGCTGCCTTGCAAGTTTCCTTGTCATCGGCAGCCACCAAAAGATCGTCTACGTACTGTACTAGGGCAGAACCTGGAGGAAGGACAAAAGAATCTAATTGGCTTTTTAAAGCTTGACTGTAAATAGATGGACTTTCACAATAGCCTTGTGGAGCGCGTTTAAATCTGAAACTCCGACCTCCTAAACAGAAGCCAAAAATATCTCTGCTTTCCTTGGCTATCGGAATGCTGAAAAAGGCATTCTTCAAGTCGATGACTGAGAACCATGTAGCTGTAGCAGGAATCAATGTTAACAAAGCAGTAATGTCTGGCACTACAGGAAACTGCGGAATTACAATCTTATTAACTTCTCTAAGGTCTATGACAAACCTATAAACTGGAGGCTTTGTAGGATCTGTTCGTTTCAAAATCGGCAATACAGGACTATTACAAACATTTCCTCGCGTTTCTTCAACCACACCTTTTTTAATCAAATCTTGCACAATCAATAAGAGTGCACGCTCACCTTCATTCGATATTTTATATTGAGGAATTCTTGGAAATTTCACATTCGCTTTCAAAGTTACTACATACGGTGGAATCTCTAGTAGACCTACATCATTGGGACCAGTCGCCCAAAGAGAATCAGGGAGTGAACGTAGCTCCGGCGGGAGTGCGTCCATAGACAAGTACATCGGAGAGGTGAGTCTTTTACCCAAAGTAAGCTGTACTCCTTCCGGAGAACAGTACAATGTCGCATATAGTCGTTTTAACAAATCTAAACCAAGCAGATTTTCATTACAACCTGTCGTCAAAATTAAGGGTGCTTTCAATTGACACGGTCCAACAGAAATAGACAAAGGACCAGATATCGGGTTGTACACAGGGGCGCCTGAAAAACCTACGGAAACATTTGTTGAGCCAGACAAAGGTGCGCCAGGGAGTTTCGCATGCATGATAGAACTTTTTGCGGCACCAGTATCCAACAGAAACGGTTCGACTACACCTGATGTTGCTACTGCGACATAAGGCCCACTCTGATCCACTGGAACTGATACTACTCCCTCTCTCTGTCCATGGCTGTCCTAGTACCCATTTTGTTGAAATCCCTCTTCAACTTCACAATAATCCTCAACAAGATATTGCTGAGATCTATTCTGTTGAGCTGACTGTACATTTCGCTGATCAAAGTGATTAGAAGGACGATCATTAGTTTGTGGAGGCATAGCACCTCGTCCTCGTCCTCTAGAATTCTGTGCAAAACCACCACGACCTCTCTGAGCTGCTGCCGCATTATTTTGCGCTAAAATCTGACAATCATTTTTATAGTGACCCTCTTTCTTACAGTACGCACACTGATTCCACTGGTATTGAGGCCTGGTCGAATTATAATCTGTCTTTTGATACGAATTCTGTTGCATATTAGTCTGATTCGTGCGAGGCGGATACGCCTGCTGTAAAAGAACTTTAGTCTTTAAATCTTTCGTTTTCTTCTCTGATTTCTCCTTTTCCTCTTTATCCCTATTTTCATAGTACTGTGCAGTCGCAAGTATTTGCGCTGTCGTAGATACAGCCCACGCACTTTCTGAGTCTTTCAATTTATTGCATAATTCGGGTAACAAATTATGCACAAATTTATCGACAAACAATCTCTGTCCTCCTTCAGTGCTCATATCCTGACCACTATGATCCACAAAAGTCTCTTCGAACCTCGTGAAGAAGTCGGAGACACTTTCGTCTTTCTTCTGCTTGCATGCGGATAATTTATCCCAATTAACACGCAATGCTGGCATCAGAGTCTTCATTAAATCTATTATTCTGCCTGGCAGATTAGCAATTAGGGGTTCGGGTTTCGCACCACCTATTTGTTGAGCATCTGCTGCAGTGATAGCTGCCCAATCACCACCTAAAGCAGCCTGATGATCCTCTCTACGAATTTTAGCCCACACTGGTTGTGGAACTACATTACCGAACAACATATCAATGTCGGCTAAGTTCATTATACAAGCCTCAACTGTCTGTGTCAATTCCTTGTAATATCCGGCTGGATTCTTACGTGGATCTGGCAAGGCCTGTTTCACTGCTAACACTTCTGCTCGCTTCCACGGAATATGTATCCATACTCTTTGGAACTGTGCTGGAGCAGCTGCAATACCCGCATTATCATCACGTTGTACTGCTTCGCGCCAAATTGGAGGAACCTCCCTCATAGGATATTGGCGACTTAGCTTCATTCTACCTTTCTCTAAATCTCTCGGCGAGCGAAGAGCTGGATCAATCCTAAAACTCAAAATGAGTTCCATCGCTTCCTTTATATTATCGCCCACTATCATTCCAGCAGCAAACTCTTTTTGAATCTTAATTAAATCTTCCAAATCTGATTCGACATCGTCTTCTTCTATTTCCTCACGCAACAACGAGCACATCTCGTCGAAGACGTATCGCTGTGTTGGCTCTCCCCATTGCATAAATGTCTCTAACACATCTTTCGTACTATATCTTCTAACTTTTGTAATCCATCTGAGAGCCGTGGAGTCTAAAACTCCCCGTTCCTCAGTACTTGGAAGCTGACTCCGTCTCTGAACAGAGTCAGGAGTAGGAGTCTTAATCAAGGTTTTATATATAGGAGACAGCATATTAGTAACAGAATCAGTAATTCTTCGACGAACAGAAAGTGGAGTTAGTACACTCGCAGACATAGAGAACGCAGTAGAGGTAGGAATAGATGACGAAACAGTAGGAGTATCGAGGAAAATAGTTTGAGGACCAATAGGTACAGTGGTAGGTATAGGAGCGGGCAGTGCAGGAAGAGGAGGAGCTGTAGGAACATTTACATTCACCACAGGAGGTATAGGAACTTGATTCTGAGGAACAAGAACACCAGGTTGTCCAGCAACCGGCAATTGAACATTCGGTATAAGTGGAGCCGTAGCACTTTGTGCATACGGTGGAGGCGACCGTAACAGATAAGATAGCAGAGGATCGTTTTCGGAATCCTCCAGTATCTTAGCCATTTTCGATGGCAAGGCAGGATAGCACTTGTCAATCGCTAAGTTACGCTCTCTAATGGCTACATCTATGGCTTTCTCACACTCGTTAGCCTGCAACTGCTTAGTCGCTTGCTCTAGAGTTAACTCTTCTAGTTCTTTTTGCTCTTTTTTCAACCTTTTCATTTCTCTCTGTTTGGATTCTTTCCGCCAATAACGAAAAGAGTCAAACATTGCCGGCCGGGCTTTCTTCCTAAACAATTTCGCTTCTAAATTGTCGAGAATCTCTTGTTCAAAACTACCATGCAGTGGCCAACTAAGGACACCATCCTTCTTACAATAACGGACCCATATCTCATTATAAGTTATAGGACCCACACCATACTTACAATATAGGTCATATAGGGGAGTCCCAATCGGAGGAACCAGACAAGAGTCCTCTAATTGTGAGTCACTGTTGCAACTAAAACAAGACAACATTTTCCGACTTATCATTTTCAGTCCGGAACACAAAACAAACAAAACACGAAACAAATTGTGCACTTGAACCAAGAACTTAGGCCTACCAAAACGAACTGATGTATCGATACTCAAAACTGAACCAAATAGATTATCGTAACCAGAACAACTAGTGATAATCTTACAAAACCAAACCAAACCAAGAACCGATCAAGGATTTTTAACAATCCTCACAAAAGTAACCAGCTAGCTATCACTAAATACTTAACTGAGGCACTGAAGACGTCACCAAGGAGAAACCCGTCACGTTTCGCCGTACTAAGGACTGCACCACTTCGGGTCCAAGACAGGGCGACGGTCAAGGCAACGGCCCACTGCAGCCGTCCTGAACGGGAACCCTCGTGGAAGAGAACTTCAGGGCCACTTTTGCGATATGCCGGGATCGATGAAGTGGGGCGCCTCCCTCAGGAATCTTCACACGAAGCTTCTCGAACTCTTCAGGCTTTTGGACCGGTACCGAATGACGTCGCCCCACGTTGGGCGCCAATTGGAGTTCTGGACTTTTTGGTTCCGTCCAGAGGTGTCAGGGTACAACACCCAAAGACCCCGGAGTCCCACCTGCCTTGGTGCACAAATGAACAGAAACACGGGCTTCTCGATGGTGGCGTCAAAGACCAAAGGTTTATTACTGCAGGGACACAGAAATCACAGAATCTACACACGGGCAGAATCTAGGAGACTGTTCGATTTGTACAAAGTGGGTTGCTCCTTATATACCAAAAATTGTGCTCTAGGCAAATATTTCACATGTCGGTACATTCCCAAACCTTTGTGTCTCTAAACAATAAATATTTGGCGTTACACAGGAACTGTCGATAATATCTGATACCAAACATCACGAAGAGGGGTTCCCACCCGTCCATCACAATCCCTTGTCAATATTGCATTCAAGACCCGGACCGCCTCATCGTAAAGTTCGTTACCTCCCCCTAATAAAGGCCCAGAAGGAAAGGAGCAGAGCCAGGTGCAGAAGATAGAAAAGCGGGATAAGAGATGTTTGTGGGTTGTAAATGGGCAAGGCTACCGGCTTCGGCCGCCTAATCATGATCAGGTACAATGGACAGGAAAACCAGTTCAGGTGGGCTGGCCTCGGGCAGAGGAGGCAGCCTTTGTCGAGTCATGCAGCTTCAGCGTGATCTGGTTTAAGGTGCACGTGTCATGTAAGAGGTGAATCTCCGGCTAAGGCTACGTGTCCTTAATCAAAGTGAAGTAAATGAAGTGATCCGAGGCTATTGCATATGTGAGGGCAAGGAAACACAAAATGGCGGCCATGATTTAAGATGGATGCCGTGGGTATATCAGAAATATGTCAATGGAAGGAGTGCTCTTGCTCGTAGCGTAGCGAAAACACCAGGATATGCTAAATGGATCATTTGCGGTTCGCTGATACTAATTTTATGTATTTCCGACAAACTTGAAAACACGGGTTCAAGTCGTCACGGAACCGTCACGGAACCTCAGAACGGTCTTTGGAGACTTCCAGCGGGGCTCCAGCGGACTTTTCCGGTCGAAGTTCCTGACGAGTACCAGGTCCCCTGGACGGACCTCATGCGCCTTTACATCGGTGTTGTCAGGGAAGGCTGCGGCAACCTGTGAACGACATGATTGGAGTGCAGACATCAAGGAGGCAAGGTAATCTGTCAACATGTTACAATCAACATCAGTGATCTTTTTCGGAACGGGCGTCCCCCACATATTCGGCGGTCTGCCAAAGACCACTTCGTACGGGGATAGCCCTGATCTTGAGTGGGCGACCATTCTCATGTAGAATAGTGCCACGGGCAGGGCGACTATCCAGTCGACCCCTTTTTCCTGACAGATCTTGGCAAGACGGATTTTTAGTGTCTGATTATGCCTTTCTACAAGGCCAGCTGCTTCGGGATGTCGGACACAGTGGAACCTCCACTGATATCCTAGCAAGAGGGAAACTTGTTTCATCAACTCGGACGAGAACGGCTGTCCGTTATCTGAGTACACGACACGGGGCAAACCGTACCGTGGGAAGAATTCACGAACCAACTGTCTGGCAGTGGTCGGAGCAGTGTAGTCTGGGACTGGGTATGCTTCGGTCCAGCGGGACAGAGCACAAACAATTACAAGAACATACTTAAATCCTCTACAGCTATTCATCTGGATATAATCCATCTGGAGGACTTCAAAAGGGTGATCGGGAGGATGGAATCCACCTTGCTCAACAGGGACGCTTTTACCTGGATTGAACTGACAACAGATCATGCAAGTACGCACTTTCTGTTTTGCTGCTGCTCGTAAGTGTTTGTTGTACCAGAGATTCTGTAAACTGTCTAACATGGCTTTCTCTCCAAGATGGGCAGGACTATGTGCTGTATTTATCATGACTTGAACCATTGAGTCGGGGAGAAACCATATAGATTTTCCCTTCGTCACCCAACCTTGGTCTGTCTGAATCCCTCCTAGTTCAGTCCATTTCTTTATCTCCTCTGGAGTAGCATGTGTCTGGATGTCAATTACGTCTAGGGCGGGATCTCTAACTGTCATACACTGTGTTTGTACTATTGTCTTTGTCACATCAGTAGTCTGGGTGTGAGTCAATGCTGTATGTTTTGCTGTCTGGTCTGCCAGGTCGTTACCCTGGGAAACAGAATCTGTGACTTTGGTATGTGCCTTACACTTCATGACTGATATGCCCGAGGGCAAATGTATTGCTTCTAACAGTGCTTGAATGAGGGGGCCATGTTGTATCTTGGCCCCATGAGAAGTCAGAAAACCTCGTTCTTGCCAGAGGACTCCGAAGTCGTGTACAACTCCGAAGGCATAGCGGGAATCTGTGTATATGTTAACATTTCTGTTCTTGGCTAGAATACAAGCTCGGGTCAGAGCGATGAGCTCTGCTGCTTGAGCAGACAGGGTGTCAATACGATGTGTTTCTTTAATTTCAGTTTCAGTGGTCACGGCGTACGCGGCCACTAATTCTCCTGTACTTGTTCTCATGCATGAACCATCCACATAAAGTGTCAGGTCTGGATTTGTCAATGGGACATCTGTTAAGTCTCGTCTAGGCTTAGTTACTGCATTAATTATTTCTATACAATCATGCGGAGCTGGATCTGTCGTAACTGTAGGTAACAGTGTTGCTGGGTTCAGGATGCTGCAACGTCTGATTTCTATGTGTGGCTGGAATAGTGTTAATTCATAACCTGTCAGTCGTGCTATAGTTAAGTGTTGAGTCTGGGTTCTGTTTAACAAAACCTCTACAGAATGTGGTACTTGAACTGTTAACTGATGACCTAAAACAATTGAATCACTTTGTCTTATTGCTAGCGCTGTTGCTGCTACTGACTTTAAGCACGCAGGGAGTGCTTGAGCTACTGAATCCAATGTACTAGAAAAATAAGCACAAGGCTTATGTGAACCTGCTTGGTCTTGAGTGAGGACAGACAACGCTGTACCATCACGTTCTGTAACAAAAAGTGCAAACGGTTTGTTGTAACATGGTGTCGCTAAAACTGGTGCTTGGCATAAAACTTTCTTTAATTCTTCAAAAGCTTGTGTGTGTTCCTGAGTCCAAGGGAGGACAGTCGAAGTTGCTGCCTCCTGTGTCGTTAACTGGATGAGTGGTTTAGCTAAAAATGCATACTGGGGAATCCATTGTCTGCAGTACGAGGTGAGGCCTATGAAGGCCCGCACTTCCTTTTGTGTCTTGGGTTGCGGCATGTTCACAATTAACTGAATGCGATCGGGAGTGAGCTGTCTCCCCACTTTGGACAGTAAGTGACCCAAGTACACAACTTGCTGAGCACAGAATTGTAGCTTCGAAGGAGACACCTTGTGTCCCTTGTCAGCCAGGAAATGTAAAACTGTCAGTGATGCTTTTTCACATTCGGGCTCACTTCGTGCGGTGATCAGCAGATCATCGACGTATTGTAGTAAAGCGGTGTTAACTGGCATTTGAATACAATCTAGTTGTCTTTTCAGTGCTTGACTATAGATGCTGGGGCTTTCTGTAAATCCTTAAGGTGCGCGCGAAAATTTGAAACTGCGTCCATTTAAACAGAATCCGAAGAGATATTGGCTCTCGGGATCAATAGGCACGCTGAAGAAGGCGTTCTTGAGATCAATTACAGTAAAGAACGTTGCTTCTGAATCAATAGCAGTCAATAGAGATGATATATCGGGGACCACAGGATACTGTGGGATAATGCATTTATTCAATTCTCGAAGATCAATCACCAGCCGATATACTGGCGGTGCATTGGGATCAGTACGTTTAAGAATCGGAATTATGGGTGAATTACAGATATTGGAGTCGGTTTCGACGACCACTCCTTGGGCAATGAGCTCTTCAATGATTTTCAGTAAAGCCGCTACAGCATCGGGTGGTAACTTGTATTGTCTGATTCTGGGTAATACAACACCTGCCTTGAGGGTAACGCGGTATGGTGTAATGTGCATACATCCTACATCAGTTGGGCCTTTTGCCCACAAGTAATCAGGTACATTTTTCAATCTGACGTCAAACTCACGAAGAACGTAATGACCCTTGAAATCCCGTAGAAAGAGTCTAACCCCCTCCGGGGAGCAACATATTATAGCTCCTAGAGCCTTCAGTGTTTTAATTCCTAACAGATTTTCCGGACATGATTTTGTTAGTAACAGGTCTGTAACGCGTGATAATGGACCCACAGCCAGGGGAACTGGTTCTGATACTTCATTTACAATAGGCTGTCCTGAAAACCCAAGGGAAACATTTTGTGAGCCTGAGAGGGGTGCCCCTGGAACTTCGTCATGACTTATTGTAGTGCGACTTGCCCCTGTGTCAATTAAAAACTTTCTATCTTTCCCCAATACTTGACTGTGTACATAAGGACCTTCTTGATCTACAGGAATCTCGATAAGAGGCAAGCCACCTTCCCTCTCTAGGCTGTTTCATGTATATCGGGAATATTCGGGGTAAGCAGACTGGGCATACTGGTACATCTGTTGTGAGACTTGCTGAGTTGCAGCAATGGGCTGTGGCTGTGGTACTGCTACGGTCTGTGCTGTCTGTGCAGATGCATGCATGGGCTGTGTATTCTGTGTAGACTGATGCTGGTTATGGTCTTGTCTAGGCGGATGCGGTCTTTCTTTAGTTTTACCTGTCGCTATGTTATGTTTCAGAACTGCACATTCGTGTACGTAGTGACCTGGCTGCTTGCAATAATTGCATGTCCCTTTCACAGGAGCTGCAGTGTGACTTGTCTGGGTCGTACCTTTTCTGTGACTGTCGGATGGGACCGTCTGGGCTACTAACATTTTCATTTTCGTGTCTTTCATGCGCTTCTGTTCCTGATCTTGTTCTTCCCTAATTCTATTCTGGTGATATTGTAACATTTGTAACATCTGGGATGGCGTATTTGCTTGCCATGTACTCTCGACTTTATACACTCTATTTTTAACTAACGGTAGGGAATTCTCGACTAACTTTGATACGAAAAGATGTGGGTACGACTCGCTACTTGGCTGGAGGCCACTATTGATAATAAAACATTTCTCGAATCTTGAATAAAAGTCACTAGTATCTTCATCATGTTTCTGTTTACAGGACGAGATTGCGTCCCAATCCTCCTTTCTAGTTGTCAATAATCTGGGCAGGACCTGTACTATTAAACCTGGTAATGCTTTAGTTTTGTCCCCAAGGCCTAACCCTGGAACCCGTTTCTTTTCTTCATCCTCTATTTCTGCCCAGGCAATCTTTGCGTCTCCCACCTCCCAGTCCTTTTCCTTTAATTTCTCGAATATACCCGTAGGCAATAATACTTTCAACATTTTCATGATATCATCATATGTGTAGTCCCCCATCAGTAACATGTCTTTAAGCTCTCTATGAAAACCTGCAGGGTCTTTATCATGGCACGGTACTAATTTCTTCATTTCTAACAGTTCTAACTTAGTCAGAGGCGTGTGTACATACACGCGTTTCAAAATTTTATCCTCACCCATAACAGGGTGCACTTCTCGCAAGGGGTTCTGACTTTCTATACCACTCCCGCACTGCATATGGTACATTTTCCTTTCTGGGGGTGGGGCGGGAACATATTCAGGACTTACAAAGGTATCATATCTGCGTCGTTGTTCTAGAATTATTTGAACTAATTTAGTACTTAGGCCTCTCCATCTATCCATCAGTAGTGCTTCTAGTGTCTCATGTAAGGGACCTGGATCGGAATAATGTTTTCTGTATTTGATGAGAAGGTGCTGAATCATATATACCCCTGCTAATTTCTGTTCGTCGGGGGAGAGGTTCAGAAATGTCTGTGCTACCGTGTCATCATTATATATGTTTGCATTTTCGGCCCATGATACCGCTGATCGGGCTAGTTCTTGTTCATCCATAGAATTGAGTACATGGTACCCAACTCGATCTCGAAGCCGTTTATCAGTTTCCTGGAACTGATGCTCAGCAGAATTCGGATTCGTTAAGGCAGAGAAGAAAACTCTCTTGCTTTCTGGACGGATACCCTTCCTAAGATAAGTTCCCTTACCTACATATGCTATAGTGCTTGTAGTTGGTTCTAGTTCTTCAGATTCTTCTTCCTCCTCGGAGGGAGCCTTTTCTTTCTCTTTGTCGTGTACTGCTATCACTGCCTTCTTAATCTTTTTATACATGGCCTCTATGCAATTTTGTCTGTCATGTTTTCCATCAGCTATATTTTGACCCCACTTGTTCAATGCATCTAATTCACTCTGATCTGTTCCGGGCCTGTCTCGTTCTCTTATTAGACAATTTATGAAAAATCGGAGTATCAGTGCTTGCATGTTAACTTTCTGTTTCTCCAGGGCATCCCTAATACTGTCGGGGTCCTTTCCCGTTTGAACGAACTCATATATTCTATCTAGGCGCTCCTTCATTCCTGCATAACATAACAAACTATCAGTAGCAGATCTTAACCGTAAAGACGCTAATACCATTAAGTCGTCCTGTCCAGGTTCTGGATCATATCTACAAACTGACATATTTTCTTTTAGTGCATCAAGACGGGACGAATTAGAAGAACGGGGGGATCTGTGCGTAAGAGGACTCTGCATACCTCTGAGATTTAATCTGTGAGTCGGTGGCGGGGTCTGGAGACCCGCGGTCGCACCTCCTGAAGCGGAAGCTTGGGCATTATCTCTGTGTGTAGTCAGTATCTGAATTTGTCTTTTAGTAGGATCTGATTGAAGTGGTTTCGGCAAATCAGTTTTAGGTGAGGGAAGTGGCGGGGCTGGCGGAACGGAACTAGTCTTTTTCGGTGTCGGCTGAGCGTGATCTTGGGGAGCAGTACCACCCCCGGCCCTGTCAGTAGGCAGGGCACGAACAGGCAGATTGGTGTAAGCTGGCGCTACATCTTCGAGATATGAATTTAGGAATATGTCTTTAGTAGTCTTATGCATTACTTTAGTTGGAACTAATGGTGACGGCAAATTTTTCGGTATTTCTGAAATGGCGTCAGGGGTACCATCGGCCAAAAGATACATGTTGTTCACTTTGCCATTTCGGATACGATCTATTTGTTCTACTTTTACTCGAATTCCCTCAGTAACTAATTCGTTTTCTTGGGCCTTTTCTGATTCTTTAAGCCTGTCTTCTCTACGGAGTGCTCTATCAGCACGCTTACGTGATTCCTTACGCCAAAATTCTATGGCGTCTTTCTGAGATTGTCTAGCTTTCTTTTTCCGTAATATTTCTTCTACCTTTATGATGCACTCGGCATCCCATGTTCCGTTAACTGGCCATCGGTATCTTTCCTCTAAGTGCTTGGTATAATCGGTCCATAACTCTAGATACAGGATGGCGTCTATGCCATGCTTATTATACATGAAATTACCTGGAGTGTCCCTAGGGGGGATTGGAATCTCTTCCTCTAACATCCCTTTCCTAGTTCCTATCTGCTTTAATTTGTTGAAAAACGGCATTGTGCCTACTTGATACTGGAATGCTTGATCCTTGATACTTAATGTCAACTGTAACTATTTATACAAAAACACAATAATGCACAAAAACAATCACATTCATACCACGACATTAATCACATGAAACATTTAAAGACATAGTTAACTTCCCCCTTCTCTGAATGTACCGCTCAACGATACAGATACACTGCTGTAACAGTGCAGAAATTCGGAATACTTTATATACTGCTAAACAGTACAGATACACTGCCTAAAAACAGTGCAGACCGGACTTGCGTACCCAAACCCGTCTAGATACGACCCAGCAATGGTACTCACCGGGAAGCACGGAAAACAGAAGGCCTCGGAAAACTCGACTGGACTCGACTCGGAACTTCGGAAAACTTCGGAAAACTTCGGAAAACTTCGGAAAACTTCGGAAAACTGGTGGGCCTCTTCACACCTCGGACCTTGCTTCCTTCGGCTGGGCTCTGGTCGGGATCCTCCGCACTCCTCACCGCCTCGTCTGGGCACTGATCGCAGTCTTCGTCACCTCCGTGTGTCAGAGGGGAATGCAGGAAATCCTGCCAGTACACGTGTTGTCCGTCTAACTGATGGCAGGGGACACGGATTGCAACGCACCTTCCGGCGCGTGAGGTGGGGGAGGGGTCCCTATTCGGGCGCCAAAATGATGTAAATAATTAATTTACTCTCTTAATTTCTATGCAGGTAAGTACTTAATCAATAATAACTCAATCGAAATGAAGGAAAACAGAGTCCGTGGTGTAAGAGTTTCTAAGGGTTTTATTCCTCATAAAGGAATCAGGATATCATGTTCTGACCACCACACAGGGTGTCAGAAGGGATAGATGAGCGCGCCCACGTTTATTGACAATACATAGCTTATATACTTGATTTACATCATAATGTTCAATGTAAGAGGCGTAACAGCTGAGAGAAGACAAGATAACAGTATACACGTGGTGCTAGTACATCATCAAGAGGCGTAAACTAGGCGTGAACTAGGGCGTGTGCTAGAAACGTCACTGATAGGTGACGCAAGTGGGTGGCACCAAGGGGTGGTGCTAACAGAATGTTGCAATGTCAGCAGAAATCGGAAGCTTGGATGCGCGCGCAGCTGCATGACGTGTGATAGACGGGGTGCAGGGGACTTGACATTTACACTGACGGGGAGAGACAGAAGTCTGGCATGTCAGATCAACTTGTGCTTCTATCATATCTGATATCTGGTGTTTAGGAACTAAGCTATCTGGGCAGAAAGGTCTCTAGAGCAGAAGCTATTCTATACTTGCTGTGAGTGCGTGTATAAGCGCCTGAGTGTCTGTATGAGAAGCATGGGGGCATGGCAACAGAGGCTATGAATTACTTGCATAAAGACAGGTCGGCCCTTTAGCCCTGTAGCTGAGGAAGGATGTTTACTGAAGCTAGCAGGCTGGAATGTATCTTCGGGGAGGAAAACAGATAACTCGAAGGTTATAGTCAATCTTGGCAGGCAGCAGGCTGAGCTGAGCACGGAGGGCCGCGCTAGAAGTAAGTCAGAGTTCACGGGTACGGGGGCTGCTTGGGCAGAGGCCCTCGCAGTCAGAAGCCAGAAAAGAGGCTCGATGGCAGAGATTCAGGGCCTACTCTCAGCCAGGCTGAAAAACGTAGGAGTATACTTCAAAAAGACGTTGGCATAGCATACTTAGGAACGGACCATCAAACCCATTCATGGTGGGTCTGAAAGAGGACAAGTTAACGTTGGACGCAAATGTATTTGCGTCTTCATAGCTGGTACAGGAGGGAAGTTACATGCACTTTTAACTCGTACATGGAGTCGGTGGGGTACTCGCTAGGGAACACAACATGACCATTCTAATTTATATTACCTCATAACAACGGCATTTTTCTCTATCAGCCTGTTCTGCCTTGACCTTGTCTAGTTCTCTCTGTTTGATGAATTTCTTTCTCTGTTCTCCTATGTGACTCTTTGCGCCATAACTCAATGGCCTCTTTCTGTGAGGGTCTTGATTTCTTTTTCCATAGAGCTTCTTCTACTCTCATGATGCACTCGGCATCCCATGTTCCTGAAACAGGCCATCTATATTTCTCTTCTAACTCCTTGGTGTAGTCCACCACAAGTCTAAGTACAGTATGGCATCTAAGCCATGTTTGTGGTACATAAAGTGCCCTGGAGTGTCCCTAGGTGGAACAGGCACTGCTTCTTCTAGAATCCCTTTTCTAGTTCCTATCTGTCTTAATTTACTGAACAGTGGCATCGTAATATTTTTGACTAGACTTTTACTTGAATTTTGAACACAATTATTACATAAAAGAACACAGTAACATATATCAAACAGTCACTCATACCACGACATTAATCACAAAAATCCTATACATATATTGACTATACTTCATTTCTATAACGAAAATACTCACTAAAAAACTTCTTGATATACTGCTAAACAGTACAGATACACCGCTAAACAGTGCAGATACACTGCTAAAACAGTGCAGACTGGAATTCTTGATGCACTGCTAAACAGTACAGATACACTGCTAAACAGTGCAGACTGGATCTGTGTACCCAAACCCATCTTTACCGGATGCATAGTAACACACCCGTCTAGATACTCCCCCAGCAACGGTACTCACCGGGAAGCACAGAAAACGGAAGGCCTCAGAAACTGGACTGGACTGGACTGAACCCTGGACTGGACTCGACTCGCGACGTAGATACTTCGGAACTTCGGAACTGGTGGGCCTCAAGACACCTCGGACCTTGCACTCTCGGCTGGACTCGGGTTGGGATCCTCCGCACTCCTCACCGCCTCGTCTGGGTGTCGATCGCAGTCTCAGTCACCTCCGTTGGCCTGAGGGAGATACAGGAAATCCTGCGGATGCGCATGAGTGTCCGTCCGGCTGTGGCAGGGAACTAGGCCTGCAACGCACCGCCGGCGAGTAAGGTGGGGGAGGGTCCCATCTGGGGTGCCAATTTATGTGGTAAATAAAATTACCTAGTACTTAATTTCTATGCGGTAAAATTCAATAAAATAGCTCAATCAAAATAAGAGACACAGAGTCCGTGGCATCTGAGTTTTAAGGGGTTTTATTCCATAAAATGGAATTGTATGGTCCGGACCAGGATATCATGTTCCTTTCACCACTGGGGTTCAGGAAGGGACAGAGCAATGCTTTATTAACAAGGTACAATATTTATAGTTCATTCATGCAGAAGGCGTAACAGCTGAGAGAAGCGAGATAGGAAACATGTGCGTAGCAATACGTAATCAGAAGGCGTGCACTAGGGCGTACACGGGGGTGGGTACTAGAAACGTCACATAAAAGTGTCACAAGTGGGTGGATACATAATGAAATCTTGCAGTGTCAGCAGGAATCTGTAGCAAGGATGCGTGCGCAGCAGCATGACGTGTGACTGATGTAAACTGGAGGGTGCAGGGGACTTGACATTTAGCCTTAGAGGGGAGAGACAGAAGTCTGGTGGGTCAGATCAACTTGTTCCTAAATCATATCTGGTATCTTGTGTTTGGAGTACATGTTGCTGGAAACTAAAGGCTATCGGGACAGAGGTTACTTGTCACTAAGGCTAGGAGATGCATATATTTCTTTAAGTAACTGGAGTTTTCTATGGAAATTGGTACAGTAATACACTTGCATGGAGACGGAAAGACTGGACTGTATCTATTGCAGGCAGGATATGTTTATCCTACTCGTTAGCTAGGAATGTGGATTCACGGAGCAGAACTGATAACATAAAGGCAAAATACCATCTTGGCAGGCAGGCCGGACTGAGCCAGGCCCCGCGCCGCACAGGGAGTAGGATAAAGGTTACGGTGCAGGCAGGCAACCGTGGTCAGAGGCAGAAAACAGAAATGAGCTTGATGGCAGAAATCAGGGCCTAGCTCTGCAGGCTAGGAAAACATGAGAGTGTACCACATAAAGACGGTGGCACGGCATACTTAGGAACTGAATAATCAATCTATTCATGGTGGATCTGAAAGAAGACATGTTAACGGTGGACGCAAATGTATTTGCGTCTTCATAGCTGGCACAGGAGGGAAGTTACATGCACTTTAACTCGTACATGGAGACGTTGGGGTCTACGATAGGGAACATAACTTGACCATAAAATTTATATTTCCTCACAGTCTTAGTCAGTCTCAGTCAGTCTCAGTCAGTCACAGTCTCAATCAGTCTCAGTCTATCTCAGTCTGAGTCAGTCTCAGTCTGAGTCAGTCTGAGTCAGTCTGAGTCAGTCTGAGTCAGTCTGAGTCAGTCTGAGTCAGTCTCAGTCAGTCTGAGTCAGTCTGAGTCAGTCTCAGTCAGTCTCAGTCAGTCTCAGTCAGTCTCAGTCTCAGTCTCAGTCAGTCTCAGTCAGTCTCAGTCGGTCTCAGTCGGTCTCAGTCAGTCTCAGTCTCAGTCAGTCTCAGTCAGTCAGTCTCAGTCAGTCTCAGTCAGTCTTAGTCTCAGTCAGTCTCAGTCAGTCTCAGTCAGTCTCAGTCAGTCTCAGTCAGTCTCAGTCAGTCTCAGTCAGTCTGTCAGTCTCAGTCAGTCTCAGTCAGTCTCAGTCTCAGTCTCAGTCAGTCTCAGTCAGTCTCAGTCAGTCTCAGTCTCAGTCAGTCTCAGTCAGTCTCAGTCTCAGTCAGTCTCAGTCTCAGTCAGTCTCAGTCAGTCTCAGTCGGTCTCAGTCGGTCTCAGTCAGTCTCAGTCTCAGTCTCAGTCAGTCTCAGTCAGTCTCAGTCAGTCTCAGTCAGTCACAGTCTCTCACAGTCTCAATCAGTCTCGGTCTATCTCAGTCTGAGTCAGTCTCAGGATGAGTCAGTCTGAGTCAGTCTCAGTCAGTCTCAGTCAGTCTCAGTCAGTCTCAGTCAGTCTGTCAGTCTCAGTCAGTCTCAGTCAGAGTCAGTCTCAGTCAGTCTCAGTCAGTCTCAGTCAGTTTCAGTCAGTCACAGTCAGTCTCAGTCAGTCTCAGTCTCAGTCAGTCTCAGTCAGTCTCAGTCAGTCTCAGTCAGTCTCAGTCAGTCTTAGTCAGTCTCAGTCAGTCTCAGTCAGTCACAGTCTCAATCAGTCTCAGTCTATCTCAGTCTGAGTCAGTCTGAGTCAGTCTGAGTCAGTCTGAGTCAGTCTGAGTCAGTCTGAGTCAGTCTGAGTCAGTCTGAGTCAGTCTCAGTCAGTCTGAGTCAGTCTCAGTCAGTCTCAGTCAGTCTCAGTCAGTCTCAGTCAGTCTCAGTCAGTCTCAGTCAGTCTCAGTCGGTCTCAGTCGGTCTCAGTCAGTCTCAGTCAGTCTAAGTCAGTCTCAGTCAGTCTCAGTCAGTCTTAGTCTCAGTCAGTCTCAGTCAGTCTCAGTCAGTCTCAGTCAGTCTCAGTCAGTCTGTCAGTCTCAGTCAGTCTCAGTCAGTCTCAGTCAGTCTCAGTCTCAGTCAGTCTCAGTCAGTCTCAGTCAGTCTCAGTCTCAGTCAGTCTCAGTCAGTCTCAGTCTCAGTCAGTCTCAGTCAGTCACAGTCAGTCTCAGTCAGTCTCAGTCAGTCTCAGTCTCAGTCTCAGTCAGTCTCAGTCAGTCTCAGTCAGTCTCAGTCGGTCTCAGTCAGTCTCAGTCTCAGTCAGTCTCAGTCAGTCAGTCTCAGTCAGTCTCAGTCAGTCTCAGTCAGTCTTAGTCTCAGTCAGTCTCAGTCAGTCTCAGTCAGTCTCAGTCAGTCTCAGTCAGTCTCAGTCAGTCTCAGTCAGTCTCAGTCAGTCTCAGTCAGTCTGTCAGTCTCAGTCAGTCTCAGTCAGTCTCAGTCAGTCTCAGTCTCAGTCTCAGTCAGTCTCAGTCAGTCTCAGTCAGTCTCAGTCTCAGTCAGTCTCAGTCAGTCTCAGTCTCAGTCAGTCTCAGTCAGTCACAGTCAGTCTCAGTCAGTCTCAGTCAGTCTCAGTCAGTCTCAGTCAGTCTCAGTCTGTCAGTCTCAGTCTGTCAGTCTTAGTCTCAGTCAGTCTCAGTCAGTCTCAGTCAGTCTCAGTCAGTCTCAGTCGGTCTCAGTCAGTCTCAGTCTCAGTCAGTCTCAGTCAGTCAGTCTCAGTCAGTCTCAGTCAGTCTCAGTCAGTCTCAGTCAGTCTCAGTCAGTCTCAGTCAGTCTCAGTCAGTCTCAGTCAGTCTCAGTCTCAGTCAGTCTCAGTCAGTCTCAGTCAGTCTCAGTCAGTCTCAGTCAGTCTCAGTCTGTCAGTCTCAGTCTGTCAGTCTCAGTCTGTCAGTCTTAGTCTCAGTCAGTCTCAGTCAGTCTCAGTCAGTCTCAGTCAGTCTGAGTCAGTCTCAGTCTCAGTCAGTCTCAGTCTGAGTCAGTCTGAGTCAGTCTGAGTCAGTCTGAGTCAGTCTGAGTCAGTCTGAGTCAGTCTCAGTCAGTCTCAGTCAGTCTGAGTCAGTCTGAGTCAATCTCAGTCAGTCTCAGTTTCAGTCAGTCTCAGTCAGTCTCAGTCTCAGTCAGTCTCAGTCAGTCTCAGTCTCAGTCAGTCTCAGTCAGTCTCAGTCAGTCTCAGTCTCAGTCAGTCTCAGTCAGTCTCAGTCTCAGTCAGTCTCAGTCAGTCTCAGTCAGTCTCAGTCTGTCTCAGTCAGTCTCAGTCTCAGTCAGTCTCAGTCTGTCAGTCTCAGTCTGTCAGTCTTAGTCTGTCAGTCTCAGTCAGTCTCAGTCAGTCTCAGTCAGTCTCAGTCGGTCTCAGTCAGTCTCAGTCTCAGTCAGTCTCAGTCAGTCTCAGTCAGTCTCAGTCAGTCTCAGTCTCAGTCAGTCTCAGTCAGTCTCAGTCAGTCTCAGTCAGTCTCAGTCAGTCTCAGTCAGTCTCAGTCTGTCAGTCTCAGTCTGTCAGTCTCAGTCTGTCAGTCTCAGTCTGTCAGTCTTAGTCAGTCTCAGTCAGTCTCAGTCTCAGTCAGTCTCAGTCAGTCTCAGTCAGTCTCAGTCTGTCAGTCTCAGTCTCAGTCAGTCTCAGTCAGTCTCAGTCTCAGTCAGTCTGAGTCAGTCTGAGTCAGTCTTAGTCAGTCTCAGTCAGTCTCAGTCTCAGTCAGTCTCAGTCAGTCTCAGTCAGTCTCAGTCGGTCTCAGTCGGTCTCAGTCAGTCTCAGTCTCAGTCTCAGTCAGTCTCAGTCAGTCTCAGTCAGTCTCAGTCAGTCACAGTCTCTCACAGTCTCAATCAGTCTCGGTCTATCTCAGTCTGAGTCAGTCTCAGGATGAGTCAGTCTGAGTCAGTCTCAGTCAGTCTCAGTCAGTCTCAGTCAGTCTCAGTCAGTCTGTCAGTCTCAGTCAGTCTCAGTCAGAGTCAGTCTCAGTCAGTCTCAGTCAGTCTCAGTCAGTTTCAGTCAGTCACAGTCAGTCTCAGTCAGTCTCAGTCTCAGTCAGTCTCAGTCAGTCTCAGTCAGTCTCAGTCAGTCTCAGTCAGTCTCAGTCTCAGACAGTCTCAGTCTCAGTCAGTCTCAGTCTCAGTCAGTCTGAGTCAGTCTGAGTCAGTCTGAGTCAGTCTTAGTCAGTCTCAGTCAGTCTCAGTCTCAGTCAGTCTCAGTCAATCTCAGTCAGTCTCAGTCGGTCTCAGTCGGTCTCAGTCAGTCTCAGTCTCAGTCAGTCTCAGTCAGTCTCAGTCAGTCTCAGTCAGTCACAGTCTCAATCAGTCTCGGTCTATCTCAGTCTGAGTCAGTCTCAGTCTGAGTCAGTCTGAGTCAGTCTGAGTCAGTCTGAGTCAGTCTGAGTCAGTCTGAGTCAGTCTCAGTCAGTCTCAGTCAGTCTCAGTCAGTCTGTCAGTCTCAGTCAGTCTCAGTCAGAGTCAGTCTCAGTCAGTCTCAGTCAGTCTCAGTCAGTCTCAGTCAGTCACAGTCAGTCTCAGTCAGTCTCAGTCTCAGTCAGTCTCAGTCTCAGTCAGTCTCAGTCTGTCAGTCTCAGTCTCAGTCAGTCTCAGTCAGTCTCAGTCAGTCTCAGTCTCAGTCTCAGTCAGTCTCAGTCTCAGTCAGTCTCAGTCAGTCTCAGTCTCAGTCAGTCTCAGTCAGTCTCAGTCAGTCTCAGTCTCAGTCAGTCTCAGTCTCAGGCAGTCTTAGTCTCAGTCAGTCTCAGTCTCAGTCAGTCACAGTCAGTCTCAGTCAGTCTCAGTCAGTCTCAGTCAGTCTCAGTCAGTCTCAGTCAGTCTCAGTCAGTCTCAGTCAGTCTCAGTCTCAGTCAGTCTCAGTCAGTCTCAGTCAGTCTGTCTCAGTCAGTCTCAGTCAGTCTCAGTCAGTCTCAATCAGTCTCAGTCTCAGTCAGTCTCAGTCAGTCTCAGTCAGTCTCAGTCTCAGTCAGTCTCAGTCAGTCAGTCTCAGTCAGTCTCAGTCAGTCACAGTCAGTCTCAGTCAGTCTCAGTCAGTCTCAGTCAGTCTCAGTCAGTCTCTGTCAGTCTCTGTCAGTCTCAGTCAGTCTGTCAGTCTCAGTCAGTCTCAGTCAGAGTCAGTCAGTCTCAGTCAGTCTCAGTCTCAGTCTCAGTCAGTCTCAGTCAGTCTCAGTCTCAGTCAGTCTCAGTCAGTCTCAGTCAGTCTCAGTCTGAGTCAGTCTGAGTCAGTCTGAGTCAGTCTGAGTCAGTCTGAGTCAGTCTGAGTCAGTCTCAGTCAGTCTCAGTCAGTCTCAGTCAGTCTCAGTCTCAGTCAGTCTCAGTCTCAGTCTGTCAGTCTCAGTCACAGTCAGTCTCAGTCTCAGTCAGTCTCAGTCAGTCTCAGTCAATCTCAGTCAGTCTCAGTCAGTCTCAGTCAGTCACAGTCAGTCACAGTCAGTCTCAGTCTGTCAGTCTCAGTCAGTCTCAGTCAGTCTCAGTCAGTCACAGTCAGTCACAGTCAGTCAAAGTCAGTCTCAGTCAGTCTCAGTCAGTCTCAGTCTGTCAGTCTCAGTCTGAGTCAGTCTCAGTCAGTCTCAGTCAGTCTCAGTCAGTCTGTCAGTCTCAGTCAGTCTCAGTCTCAGTCAGTCTCAGTCAGTCACAGTCAGGCTCAGTCAGTCTCAGTCAGTCACAGTCAGTCTCAGTCAGTCACAGTCAGTCTCAGTCCGTCTCAGCCAGTCTCAGTCAGTCTCAGTCAGTCTCAGTCAGTCTCAGTCTCAGTCAGTCTCAGTCTGTCAGTCTCAGTCTGTCAGTCTCAGTCAGTCTCAGTCTGTCAGTCTCAGTCTGTCAGTCTCAGTCAGTCTCAGTCAGTCGGTCTCAGTCTGAGTCTCAATCAGTCTCAGTCAGTCTCAGTCAGTCTCAGTCTGTCAGTCTCAGTCTCAGTCTCAGTCAGTCTCAGTCAGTCTCAGTCTCAGTCAGTCTCAGTCAGTCTCAGTCAGTCTCAGTCAGTCTCAGTCAGTCTCAGTCTGTCGGTCTCAGTCTGAGTCTCAGTCAGTCTCAGTCAGTCTCAGTCAGTCTCAGTCAGTCTCAGTCTGTCAGTCTCAGTCTCAGTCAGTCTCAGTCAGTCTCAGTCAGTCTCAGTCAGTCTCAGTCTCAGTCAGTCTCAGTCTCAGTCAGTCTCAGTCAGTCTCAGTCTGTCAGTCTCAGTCTCAGTCTCAGTCAGTCTCAGTCAGTCTTAGTCAGTCTCAGTCAGTCTCAGTCACAGTCAGTCTCAGTCTGAGTCAGTCTCAGTCTGAGTCAGTCTCAGTCTGAGTCAGTCTCAGTCTCAGTCAGTCTCAGTCAGTCTGTCAGTCTCAGTCAGTCTCAGTCTCAGTCAGTCTCAGTCAGTCTCAGTCAATCTCAGTCAGTCTCAGTCAGTCTCAGTCAGTCTCAGTCAGTCTGAGTCAGTCTCAGTCTCAGTCAGTTTCAGTCAGTCTCAGTCAGTCTGAGTCAGTCTCAGTCTGAGTCAGTCTCAGTCTCAGTCAGTCTCAGTCAGTCTCAGTCAGTCTCAGTCAGTCTGTCAGTCTCAGTCAGTCTCAGTCTCAGTCAGTCACAGTCAGTCTCAGTCAGTCACAGTCAGTCTCAGTCAGTCTCAGTCTCAGTCAGTCTCAGTCAGTCTCAGTCAGTCTCAGTCAGTCTCAGTCTGTCGGTCTCAGTCTGAGTCTCAGTCAGTCTCAGTCAGTCTCAGTCAGTCTCAATCTGTCAGTCTCAGTCTCAGTCAGTCTCAGTCAGTCTCAGTCAGTCTCAGTCAGTCTCAGTCTCAGTCAGTCTCAGTCAGTCTCAGTCTCAGTCAGTCTCAGTCAGTCTCAGTCAGTCTCAGTCAGTCAGTCTCAGTCAGTCTCAGTCAGTCTGTCAATCTCAGTCAGTCTCAGTCTCAGTCAGTCTCAGTCAGTCTCAGTCAGTCACAGTGAGTCTCAGTCAGTCTTAGTCAGTCTCAGTCAGTCTCAGTCAGTCTCAGTCAGTCTCAGTCTCAGTCAGTCTCAGTCAGTCTCAGTCAGTCTCAGTCTGTCGGTCTCAGTCTGAGTCTCAGTCAGTCTCAGTCAGTCTCAATCAGTCTCAGTCTGTCAGTCTCAGTCTCAGTCTCAGTCAGTCTCAGTCAGTCTCAGTCAGTCTCAGTCAGTCTCAGTCAGTCTCAGTCAGTCTCAGTCAGTCTGAGTCAGTCTCAGTCAGTCTCAGTCAGTCTCAGTCTCAGTCAGTCTCAGTCTCAGTCAGTCTCAGTCTCAGTCAGTCTCAGTCTCAGTCAGTCTCAGTCAGTCTCAGTCTCAGTCAGTCTCAGTCAGTCTTAGTCTCAGTCAGTCTCAGTCTCAGTCAGTCTCAGTCAGTCTCAGTCTTAGTCAGTCTCAGTCAGTCTCAGTCAGCCTCAGTCAGTCTTAGTCTCAGTCTCAGTCAGTCTCAGTCAGTCTTAGTCTCAGTCTCAGTCAATCTCAGTCAGTCTCAGTCAATCTCAGTCAGTCTCAGTCAGTCTCAGTCAGTCTGTCTCAGTCAGTCTCAGTCAGTCTCAGTCTCAGTCAGTCTCAGTCAGTCTCAGTCAGTCTCAGTCAGTCTCAGTCTCAGTCAGTCTCAGTCAGTCTCAGTCAGTCTCAGTCTCAGTCAGTCTCAGTCAGTCTCAGTCAGTCTCAGTCAGTCTAAGTCAGTCTCAGTCTCAGTCAGTCTCAGTCAGTCTCAGTCTCAGTCAGTCTCAGTCAGTCTCAGTCAGTCTCAGTCAGTCTCAGTCAGTCTGTCTCAGTCAGTCTCAGTCAGTCTCAGTCAGTCTCAGTCTGAGTCAGTCTCAGTCTCAGTCAGTCTCAGTCAGTCTCAGTCAGTCTCAGTCAGTCTGTCAGTCTCAGTCAGTCTCAGTCAGTCTCAGTCAGTCTCAGTCAGTCTCAGTCAGTCTCAGTCAGTCTCAGTCAGTCTCAGTCAGTCTCAGTCAGTCTCAGTCTCAGTCAGTCTCAGTCAGTCTCAGTCTCAGTCTGTCAGTCTCAGTCACAGTCAGTCTCAGTCTCAGTCAGTCTCAGTCAATCTCAGTCAATCTCAGTCAGTCACAGTCAGTCTCAGTCTGTCAGTCTCAGTCAGTCTCAGTCAGTCACAGTCAGTCACAGTCAGTCTCAGTCTGTCAGTCTCAGTCAGTCTCAGTCAGTCTCAGTCTGTCAGTCTCAGTCTGAGTCAGTCTGAGTCAGTCTGAGTCAGTCTCAGTCAGTCTGTCAGTCTCAGTCAGTCTCAGTCAGTCTCAGTCTCAGTCAGTCTCAGTCAGTCTCAGTCAGTCTCAGTCAGTCTCAGTCAGTCTCAGTCTCAGTCAGTCTCAGTCAGTCTCAGTCAGTCTCAGTCAGTCTCAGTCAGTCTCAGTCAGTCTCAGTCTCAGTCAGTCTCAGTCTCAGTCAGTCTGAGTCAGTCTGAGTCAGTCTGAGTCAGTCTCAGTCAGTCTCAGTCAGTCTCAGTCTCAGTCAGTCTCAGTCAGTCTCAGTCAGTCTCAGTCAGTCTCAGTCAGTCTCAGTCTCAGTCAGTCTCAGTCAGTCTCAGTCAGTCTCAGTCTCAGTCAGTCTCAGTCAGTCTCAGTCTCAGTCAGTCTCAGTCTCAGTCAGTCTCAGTCAGTCTGAGTCAGTCTCAGTCAGTCTCAGTCTCAGTCAGTCTCAGTCTCAGTCAGTCTCAGTCTCAGTCAGTCTCAGTCAGTCTCAGTCTCAGTCAGTCTCAGTCAGTCTTAGTCTCAGTCAGTCTCAGTCTCAGTCAGTCTCAGTCAGTCTCAGTCTCAGTCAGTCTCAGTCAGTCTCAGTCTCAGTCAGTCTCAGTCAGTCTCAGTCAGTCTCAGTCAGTCTGGGTCAGTCTCAGTCAGTCTCAGTCAGTCTCAGTCAGTCTCAGTCTCAGTCTCAGTCTCAGTCAGTCTCAGTCAGTCTCAGTCAGTCTCAGTCAGTCTCAGTCAGTCTCAGTCAGTCTCAGTCAGTCTCAGTCAGTCTCAGTCAGAGTCAGTCTAAGTCAGTCTCAGTCAGTCTCAGTCAGTCTCAGTCAGTCTCAGTCAGTCGCAGTCAGTCACAGTCAGTCTCAGTCAGTCTCAGTCAGTCTCAGTCAGTCACAGTCAGTCTCAGTCAGTCTCAGTCAGTCTCAGTCAGTCTCAGTCAGTCTCGTCTCAGTCTCAGTCAGTCTCAGTCTCAGTCAGTCTCAGTCTCAGTCAGTCTCAGTCAGTCTCAGTCAGTCTCAGTCTCAGTCAGTCTCAGTCTCAGTCAGTCTCAGTCAGTCACAGTCAATCTAAGTCAGTCTCAGTCAGTCTCAGTCAGTCACAGTCAGTCACAGTCAGTCTCAGTCTGTCAGTCTCAGTCAGTCTCAGTCAGTCTCAGTCAGTCTCAGTCAGTCTGAGTCAGTCTGAGTCAGTCTCAGTCAGTCTCAGTCAGTCTCAGTCTCAGTCAGTCTCAGTCAGTCTCAGTCAGTCTCAGTCTCAGTCAGTCTCAGTCAGTCTCAGTCTCAGTCAGTCTCAGTCAGTCACAGTCAGTCTCAGTCAGTCTCAGTCAGTCTCAGTCAGTCTCAGTCAGTCTCAGTCAGTCTCAGTCAGTCTCAGTCAGTCTGTCTCAGTCAGTCTCAGTCAGTCTCAGTCAGTCTCAATCAGTCTCAGTCTCAGTCAGTCTCAGTCAGTCTCAGTCAGTCTCAGTCTCAGTCAGTCTCAGTCAGTCAGTCTCAGTCAGTCTGTCAGTCACAGTCAGTCTCAGTCAGTCTCAGTCAGTCTCAGTCAGTCTCAGTCAGTCTCAGTCAGTCTCAGTCAGTCGCAGTCAGTCGCAGTCAGTCACAGTCAGTCTCAGTCAGTCTCAGTCAGTCTCAGTCAGTCTCAGTCAGTCGCAGTCAGTCACAGTCAGTCGCAGTCAGTCTCAGTCAGTCTCAGTCAGTCTCAGTCAGTCTCAGTCAGTCTCAGTCAGTCTCAGTCAGTCTCAGTCTCAGTCAGTCTCAGTCAGTCTCAGTCAGTCTCAGTCTCAGTCAGTCTCAGTCTCAGTCAGTCTCAGTCAGTCACAGTCAGTCTGAGTCAGTCTCAGTCTGAATCAGTCTTAGTCTGAGTCAGTCTCAGTCTCAGTCAGTCTCAGTCAGTCTCAGTCTCAGTCTGTCAGTCTCAGTCACAGTCAGTCTCAGTCTCAGTCAGTCTCAGTCAATCTCAGTCAATCTCAGTCAGTCTCAGTCAGTCTCAGTCAGTCTCAGTCAGTCACAGTCAGTCACAGTCAGTCTCAGTCTCAGTCAGTCTCAGTCAGTCACAGTCAGTCTGAGTCAGTCTCAGTCTGAATCAGTCTTAGTCTGAGTCAGTCTCAGTCTCAGTCAGTCAGAGTCAGTCTGAGTCAGTCTGAGTCAGTCTTAGTCAGTCTCAGTCAGTCTCAGTCTCAGTCAGTCTCAGTCAGTCTCAGTCAGTCTCAGTCGGTCTCAGTCGGTCTCAGTCAGTCTCAGTCTCAGTCTCAGTCAGTCTCAGTCAGTCTCAGTCAGTCTCAGTCAGTCACAGTCTCTCACAGTCTCAATCAGTCTCGGTCTATCTCAGTCTGAGTCAGTCTCAGGATGAGTCAGTCTGAGTCAGTCTCAGTCAGTCTCAGTCAGTCTCAGTCAGTCTCAGTCAGTCTGTCAGTCTCAGTCAGTCTCAGTCAGAGTCAGTCTCAGTCAGTCTCAGTCAGTCTCAGTCAGTTTCAGTCAGTCACAGTCAGTCTCAGTCAGTCTCAGTCTCAGTCAGTCTCAGTCAGTCTCAGTCAGTCTCAGTCAGTCTCAGTCTCAGTCAGTCTCAGTCTCAGACAGTCTCAGTCTCAGTCAGTCTCAGTCTCAGTCAGTCTCAGTCAGTCTGAGTCAGTCTGAGTCAGTCTTAGTCAGTCTCAGTCAGTCTCAGTCTCAGTCAGTCTCAGTCAATCTCAGTCAGTCTCAGTCGGTCTCAGTCGGTCTCAGTCAGTCTCAGTCTCAGTCAGTCTCAGTCAGTCTCAGTCTGTCGGTCTCAGTCTGAGTCTCAGTCAGTCTCAGTCAGTCTCAGTCAGTCTCAATCTGTCAGTCTCAGTCTCAGTCAGTCTCAGTCAGTCTCAGTCAGTCTCAGTCAGTCTCAGTCTCAGTCAGTCTCAGTCAGTCTCAGTCTCAGTCAGTCTCAGTCAGTCTCAGTCAGTCTCAGTCAGTCAGTCTCAGTCAGTCTCAGTCAGTCTGTCAATCTCAGTCAGTCTCAGTCAGTCTCAGTCAGTCTCAGTCAGTCACAGTCAGTCTCAGTCAGTCTCAGTCAGTCTCAGTCAGTCTCAGTCAGTCTCAGTCAGTCTCAGTCTCAGTCAGTCTCAGTCAGTCTCAGTCAGTCTCAGTCTGTCGGTCTCAGTCTGAGTCTCAGTCAGTCTCAGTCAGTCTCAATCAGTCTCAGTCTGTCAGTCTCAGTCTCAGTCTCAGTCAGTCTCAGTCAGTCTCAGTCAGTCTCAGTCAGTCTCAGTCAGTCTCAGTCAGTCTGAGTCAGTCTCAGTCAGTCTCAGTCAGTCTCAGTCTCAGTCAGTCTCAGTCTCAGTCAGTCTCAGTCTCAGTCAGTCTCAGTCTCAGTCAGTCTCAGTCAGTCTCAGTCTCAGTCAGTCTCAGTCAGTCTTAGTCTCAGTCAGTCTCAGTCTCAGTCAGTCTCAGTCAGTCTCAGTCTTAGTCAGTCTCAGTCAGTCTCAGTCAGCCTCAGTCAGTCTTAGTCTCAGTCTCAGTCAGTCTCAGTCAGTCTTAGTCTCAGTCTCAGTCAATCTCAGTCAGTCTCAGTCAATCTCAGTCAGTCTCAGTCAGTCTCAGTCAGTCTGTCTCAGTCAGTCTCAGTCAGTCTCAGTCTCAGTCAGTCTCAGTCAGTCTCAGTCAGTCTCAGTCAGTCTCAGTCTCAGTCAGTCTCAGTCAGTCTCAGTCAGTCTCAGTCTCAGTCAGTCTCAGTCAGTCTCAGTCAGTCTCAGTCAGTCTAAGTCAGTCTCAGTCTCAGTCAGTCTCAGTCAGTCTCAGTCTCAGTCAGTCTCAGTCAGTCTCAGTCAGTCTCAGTCAGTCTCAGTCAGTCTGTCTCAGTCAGTCTCAGTCAGTCTCAGTCAGTCTCAGTCAGTCTCAGTCTGAGTCAGTCTCAGTCTCAGTCAGTCTCAGTCAGTCTCAGTCAGTCTCAGTCAGTCTGTCAGTCTCAGTCAGTCTCAGTCAGTCTCAGTCAGTCTCAGTCAGTCTCAGTCAGTCTCAGTCAGTCTCAGTCAGTCTCAGTCAGTCTCAGTCAGTCTCAGTCTCAGTCTGTCAGTCTCAGTCACAGTCAGTCTCAGTCTCAGTCAGTCTCAGTCAATCTCAGTCAATCTCAGTCAGTCACAGTCAGTCTCAGTCTGTCAGTCTCAGTCAGTCTCAGTCAGTCACAGTCAGTCACAGTCAGTCTCAGTCTGTCAGTCTCAGTCAGTCTCAGTCAGTCTCAGTCTGTCAGTCTCAGTCTGAGTCAGTCTGAGTCAGTCTGAGTCAGTCTCAGTCAGTCTGTCAGTCTCAGTCAGTCTCAGTCAGTCTCAGTCTCAGTCAGTCTCAGTCAGTCTCAGTCAGTCTCAGTCAGTCTCAGTCAGTCTCAGTCTCAGTCAGTCTCAGTCAGTCTCAGTCAGTCTCAGTCAGTCTCAGTCAGTCTCAGTCAGTCTTAGTCTCAGTCAGTCTCAGTCTCAGTCAGTCTGAGTCAGTCTGAGTCAGTCTGAGTCAGTCTGAGTCAGTCTGAGTCAGTCTCAGTCTCAGTCAGTCTCAGTCAGTCTCAGTCAGTCTCAGTAAGTCTCAGTCTCAGTCAGTCTCAGTCAGTCTCAGTCAGTCTCAGTCTCAGTCAGTCTCAGTCAGTCTCAGTCTCAGTCAGTCTCAGTCTCAGTCAGTCTCAGTCAGTCTGAGTCAGTCTCAGTCAGTCTCAGTCTCAGTCAGTCTCAGTCTCAGTCAGTCTCAGTCTCAGTCAGTCTCAGTCAGTCTCAGTCTCAGTCAGTCTCAGTCAGTCTTAGTCTCAGTCAGTCTCAGTCTCAGTCAGTCTCAGTCAGTCTCAGTCTCAGTCAGTCTCAGTCAGTCTCAGTCTCAGTCAGTCTCAGTCAGTCTCAGTCAGTCTCAGTCAGTCTGGGTCAGTCTCAGTCAGTCTCAGTCAGTCTCAGTCAGTCTCAGTCTCAGTCTCAGTCTCAGTCAGTCTCAGTCAGTCTCAGTCAGTCTCAGTCAGTCTCAGTCAGTCTCAGTCAGTCGCAGTCAGTCACAGTCAGTCTCAGTCAGTCTCAGTCAGTCTCAGTCAGTCACAGTCAGTCTCAGTCAGTCTCAGTCAGTCTCAGTCAGTCTCAGTCAGTCTCGTCTCAGTCTCAGTCAGTCTCAGTCTCAGTCAGTCTCAGTCTCAGTCAGTCTCAGTCAGTCTCAGTCAGTCTCAGTCTCAGTCAGTCTCAGTCTCAGTCAGTCTCAGTCAGTCACAGTCAATCTAAGTCAGTCTCAGTCAGTCTCAGTCAGTCACAGTCAGTCACAGTCAGTCTCAGTCTGTCAGTCTCAGTCAGTCTGAGTCAGTCTGAGTCAGTCTCAGTCAGTCTGAGTCAGTCTGAGTCAGTCTCAGTCAGTCTCAGTCAGTCTCAGTCTCAGTCTCAGTCAGTCTCAGTCAGTCTCAGTCAGTCTCAGTCTCAGTCAGTCTCAGTCAGTCTCAGTCTCAGTCAGTCTCAGTCAGTCACAGTCAGTCTCAGTCAGTCTCAGTCAGTCTCAGTCAGTCTCAGTCAGTCTCAGTCAGTCTCAGTCAGTCTGTCTCAGTCAGTCTCAGTCAGTCTCAGTCAGTCTCAATCAGTCTCAGTCTCAGTCAGTCTCAGTCAGTCTCAGTCAGTCTCAGTCTCAGTCAGTCTCAGTCAGTCAGTCTCAGTCAGTCTGTCAGTCACAGTCAGTCTCAGTCAGTCTCAGTCAGTCTCAGTCAGTCTCAGTCAGTCTCAGTCAGTCTCAGTCAGTCTCAGTCAGTCGCAGTCAGTCACAGTCAGTCGCAGTCAGTCACAGTCAGTCTCAGTCAGTCTCAGTCAGTCTCAGTCAGTCACAGTCAGTCTCAGTCAGTCTCAGTCAGTCTCAGTCAGTCTCAGTCAGTCTCGTCTCAGTCTCAGTCAGTCTCAGTCTCAGTCAGTCTCAGTCTCAGTCAGTCTCAGTCAGTCTCAGTCAGTCTCAGTCTCAGTCAGTCTCAGTCTCAGTCAGTCTCAGTCAGTCACAGTCAGTCTGAGTCAGTCTCAGTCTGAATCAGTCTTAGTCTGAGTCAGTCTCAGTCTCAGTCAGTCTCAGTCAGTCTCAGTCTCAGTCTGTCAGTCTCAGTCACAGTCAGTCTCAGTCTCAGTCAGTCTCAGTCAATCTCAGTCAATCTCAGTCAGTCTCAGTCAGTCTCAGTCAGTCTCAGTCAGTCACAGTCAGTCACAGTCAGTCTCAGTCTCAGTCAGTCTCAGTCAGTCACAGTCAGTCTGAGTCAGTCTCAGTCTGAATCAGTCTTAGTCTGAGTCAGTCTCAGTCTCAGTCAGTCAGAGTCAGTCTGAGTCAGTCTGAGTCAGTCTTAGTCAGTCTCAGTCAGTCTCAGTCTCAGTCAGTCTCAGTCAGTCTCAGTCAGTCTCAGTCGGTCTCAGTCGGTCTCAGTCAGTCTCAGTCTCAGTCTCAGTCAGTCTCAGTCAGTCTCAGTCAGTCTCAGTCAGTCACAGTCTCTCACAGTCTCAATCAGTCTCGGTCTATCTCAGTCTGAG
The DNA here is from genome assembly GCF_964263255.1 of Lissotriton vulgaris. NCBI lineage: Eukaryota > Metazoa > Chordata > Amphibia > Caudata > Salamandridae > Lissotriton > Lissotriton vulgaris. The sequence continues at coordinate 423,194 of NW_028246697.1, forward strand.
TCAGTCTCAGGATGAGTCAGTCTGAGTCAGTCTCAGTCAGTCTCAGTCAGTCTCAGTCAGTCTCAGTCAGTCTGTCAGTCTCAGTCAGTCTCAGTCAGAGTCAGTCTCAGTCAGTCTCAGTCAGTCTCAGTCAGTTTCAGTCAGTCACAGTCAGTCTCAGTCAGTCTCAGTCTCAGTCAGTCTCAGTCAGTCTCAGTCAGTCTCAGTCAGTCTCAGTCTCAGTCAGTCTCAGTCTCAGACAGTCTCAGTCTCAGTCAGTCTCAGTCTCAGTCAGTCTCAGTCAGTCTGAGTCAGTCTGAGTCAGTCTTAGTCAGTCTCAGTCAGTCTCAGTCTCAGTCAGTCTCAGTCAATCTCAGTCAGTCTCAGTCGGTCTCAGTCGGTCTCAGTCAGTCTCAGTCTCAGTCAGTCTCAGTCAGTCTCAGTCAGTCTCAGTCAGTCACAGTCTCAATCAGTCTCGGTCTATCTCAGTCTGAGTCAGTCTCAGTCTGAGTCAGTCTGAGTCAGTCTGAGTCAGTCTGAGTCAGTCTGAGTCAGTCTCAGTCAGTCTCAGTCAGTCTCAGTCAGTCTCAGTCAGTCTCAGTCAGTCTCAGTCAGTCTCAGTCAGTCTCAGTCAGTCTCAGTCAGAGTCAGTCTCAGTCAGTCTCAGTCAGTCTCAGTCAGTCTCAGTCAGTCTGTCAGTCTCAGTCAGTCTCAGTCAGTCTCAGTCAGTCTCAGTCAGTCTCAGTCAGTCTGTCAGTCTCAGTCAGTCTCAGTCAGTCTCAGTCAGTCTCAGTCAGTCTCAGTCAGTCTCAGTCAGTCTCAGTCAGTCTCAGTCTCAGTCAGTCTCAGTCTCAGTCAGTCTCAGTCAGTCACAGTCAATCTCAGTCAGTCTCAGTCAGTCACAGTCAGTCACAGTCAGTCTCAGTCTGTCAGTCTCAGTCAGTCTCAGTCAGTCTCAGTCAGTCTCAGTCAGTCTCAGTCAGTCTGAGTCAGTCTCAGTCAGTCTCAGTCAGTCTCAGTCTCAGTCTCAGTCAGTCTCAGTCAGTCTCAGTCAGTCTCAGTCTCAGTCAGTCTCAGTCTCAGTCAGTCTCAGTCAGTCTGAGTCAGTCTCAGTCAGTCTCAGTCAGTCTCAGTCTCAGTCAGTCTCAGTCTCAGTCAGTCTCAGTCTCAGTCAGTCTCAGTCTCAGTCAGTCTCAGTCAGTCTCAGTCTCAGTCAGTCTCAGTCAGTCAGTCTCAGTCAGTCTCAGTCAGTCACAGTCAGTCTCAGTCAGTCTCAGTCAGTCTCAGTCAGTCTCAGTCAGTCTCTGTCAGTCTCTGTCAGTCTCAGTCAGTCTGTCAGTCTCAGTCAGTCTCAGTCAGAGTCAGTCAGTCTCAGTCAGTCTCAGTCTCAGTCTCAGTCAGTCTCAGTCAGTCTCAGTCTCAGTCAGTCTCAGTCAGTCTCAGTCAGTCTCAGTCTGAGTCAGTCTGAGTCAGTCTGAGTCAGTCTGAGTCAGTCTGAGTCAGTCTGAGTCAGTCTGAGTCAGTCTCAGTCAGTCTCAGTCAGTCTCAGTCTCAGTCAGTCTCAGTCTCAGTCTGTCAGTCTCAGTCACAGTCAGTCTCAGTCTCAGTCAGTCTCAGTCAGTCTCAGTCAATCTCAGTCAGTCTCAGTCAGTCTCAGTCAGTCACAGTCAGTCACAGTCAGTCTCAGTCTGTCAGTCTCAGTCAGTCTCAGTCAGTCTCAGTCAGTCACAGTCAGTCACAGTCAGTCAAAGTCAGTCTCAGTCAGTCTCAGTCAGTCTCAGTCTGTCAGTCTCAGTCTGAGTCAGTCTCAGTCAGTCTCAGTCAGTCTCAGTCAGTCTGTCAGTCTCAGTCAGTCTCAGTCTCAGTCAGTCTCAGTCAGTCACAGTCAGGCTCAGTCAGTCTCAGTCAGTCACAGTCAGTCTCAGTCAGTCACAGTCAGTCTCAGTCCGTCTCAGCCAGTCTCAGTCAGTCTCAGTCAGTCTCAGTCAGTCTCAGTCTCAGTCAGTCTCAGTCTGTCAGTCTCAGTCTGTCAGTCTCAGTCAGTCTCAGTCTGTCAGTCTCAGTCTGTCAGTCTCAGTCAGTCTCAGTCAGTCGGTCTCAGTCTGAGTCTCAATCAGTCTCAGTCAGTCTCAGTCAGTCTCAGTCTGTCAGTCTCAGTCTCAGTCTCAGTCAGTCTCAGTCAGTCTCAGTCTCAGTCAGTCTCAGTCAGTCTCAGTCAGTCTCAGTCAGTCTCAGTCAGTCTCAGTCTGTCGGTCTCAGTCTGAGTCTCAGTCAGTCTCAGTCAGTCTCAGTCAGTCTCAGTCAGTCTCAGTCTGTCAGTCTCAGTCTCAGTCAGTCTCAGTCAGTCTCAGTCAGTCTCAGTCAGTCTCAGTCTCAGTCAGTCTCAGTCTCAGTCAGTCTCAGTCAGTCTCAGTCTGTCAGTCTCAGTCTCAGTCTCAGTCAGTCTCAGTCAGTCTTAGTCAGTCTCAGTCAGTCTCAGTCACAGTCAGTCTCAGTCTGAGTCAGTCTCAGTCTGAGTCAGTCTCAGTCTGAGTCAGTCTCAGTCTCAGTCAGTCTCAGTCAGTCTGTCAGTCTCAGTCAGTCTCAGTCTCAGTCAGTCTCAGTCAGTCTCAGTCAATCTCAGTCAGTCTCAGTCAGTCTCAGTCAGTCTCAGTCAGTCTGAGTCAGTCTCAGTCTCAGTCAGTTTCAGTCAGTCTCAGTCAGTCTGAGTCAGTCTCAGTCTGAGTCAGTCTCAGTCTCAGTCAGTCTCAGTCAGTCTCAGTCAGTCTCAGTCAGTCTGTCAGTCTCAGTCAGTCTCAGTCTCAGTCAGTCACAGTCAGTCTCAGTCAGTCACAGTCAGTCTCAGTCAGTCTCAGTCTCAGTCAGTCTCAGTCAGTCTCAGTCAGTCTCAGTCAGTCTCAGTCTGTCGGTCTCAGTCTGAGTCTCAGTCAGTCTCAGTCAGTCTCAGTCAGTCTCAATCTGTCAGTCTCAGTCTCAGTCAGTCTCAGTCAGTCTCAGTCAGTCTCAGTCAGTCTCAGTCTCAGTCAGTCTCAGTCAGTCTCAGTCTCAGTCAGTCTCAGTCAGTCTCAGTCAGTCTCAGTCAGTCAGTCTCAGTCAGTCTCAGTCAGTCTGTCAATCTCAGTCAGTCTCAGTCTCAGTCAGTCTCAGTCAGTCTCAGTCAGTCACAGTCAGTCTCAGTCAGTCTTAGTCAGTCTCAGTCAGTCTCAGTCAGTCTCAGTCAGTCTCAGTCTCAGTCAGTCTCAGTCAGTCTCAGTCAGTCTCAGTCTGTCGGTCTCAGTCTGAGTCTCAGTCAGTCTCAGTCAGTCTCAATCAGTCTCAGTCTGTCAGTCTCAGTCTCAGTCTCAGTCAGTCTCAGTCAGTCTCAGTCAGTCTCAGTCAGTCTCAGTCAGTCTCAGTCAGTCTCAGTCAGTCTGAGTCAGTCTCAGTCAGTCTCAGTCAGTCTCAGTCTCAGTCAGTCTCAGTCTCAGTCAGTCTCAGTCTCAGTCAGTCTCAGTCTCAGTCAGTCTCAGTCAGTCTCAGTCTCAGTCAGTCTCAGTCAGTCTTAGTCTCAGTCAGTCTCAGTCTCAGTCAGTCTCAGTCAGTCTCAGTCTTAGTCAGTCTCAGTCAGTCTCAGTCAGCCTCAGTCAGTCTTAGTCTCAGTCTCAGTCAGTCTCAGTCAGTCTTAGTCTCAGTCTCAGTCAATCTCAGTCAGTCTCAGTCAATCTCAGTCAGTCTCAGTCAGTCTCAGTCAGTCTGTCTCAGTCAGTCTCAGTCAGTCTCAGTCTCAGTCAGTCTCAGTCAGTCTCAGTCAGTCTCAGTCAGTCTCAGTCTCAGTCAGTCTCAGTCAGTCTCAGTCAGTCTCAGTCTCAGTCAGTCTCAGTCAGTCTCAGTCAGTCTCAGTCAGTCTAAGTCAGTCTCAGTCTCAGTCAGTCTCAGTCAGTCTCAGTCTCAGTCAGTCTCAGTCAGTCTCAGTCAGTCTCAGTCAGTCTGTCTCAGTCAGTCTCAGTCAGTCTCAGTCAGTCTCAGTCTGAGTCAGTCTCAGTCTCAGTCAGTCTCAGTCAGTCTCAGTCAGTCTCAGTCAGTCTGTCAGTCTCAGTCAGTCTCAGTCAGTCTCAGTCAGTCTCAGTCAGTCTCAGTCAGTCTCAGTCAGTCTCAGTCAGTCTCAGTCAGTCTCAGTCAGTCTCAGTCTCAGTCAGTCTCAGTCAGTCTCAGTCTCAGTCTGTCAGTCTCAGTCACAGTCAGTCTCAGTCTCAGTCAGTCTCAGTCAATCTCAGTCAATCTCAGTCAGTCACAGTCAGTCTCAGTCTGTCAGTCTCAGTCAGTCTCAGTCAGTCACAGTCAGTCACAGTCAGTCTCAGTCTGTCAGTCTCAGTCAGTCTCAGTCAGTCTCAGTCTGTCAGTCTCAGTCTGAGTCAGTCTGAGTCAGTCTGAGTCAGTCTCAGTCAGTCTGTCAGTCTCAGTCAGTCTCAGTCAGTCTCAGTCTCAGTCAGTCTCAGTCAGTCTCAGTCAGTCTCAGTCAGTCTCAGTCAGTCTCAGTCTCAGTCAGTCTCAGTCAGTCTCAGTCAGTCTCAGTCAGTCTCAGTCAGTCTCAGTCAGTCTCAGTCTCAGTCAGTCTCAGTCTCAGTCAGTCTGAGTCAGTCTGAGTCAGTCTGAGTCAGTCTCAGTCAGTCTCAGTCAGTCTCAGTCTCAGTCAGTCTCAGTCAGTCTCAGTCAGTCTCAGTCAGTCTCAGTCAGTCTCAGTCTCAGTCAGTCTCAGTCAGTCTCAGTCAGTCTCAGTCTCAGTCAGTCTCAGTCAGTCTCAGTCTCAGTCAGTCTCAGTCTCAGTCAGTCTCAGTCAGTCTGAGTCAGTCTCAGTCAGTCTCAGTCTCAGTCAGTCTCAGTCTCAGTCAGTCTCAGTCTCAGTCAGTCTCAGTCAGTCTCAGTCTCAGTCAGTCTCAGTCAGTCTTAGTCTCAGTCAGTCTCAGTCTCAGTCAGTCTCAGTCAGTCTCAGTCTCAGTCAGTCTCAGTCAGTCTCAGTCTCAGTCAGTCTCAGTCAGTCTCAGTCAGTCTCAGTCAGTCTGGGTCAGTCTCAGTCAGTCTCAGTCAGTCTCAGTCAGTCTCAGTCTCAGTCTCAGTCTCAGTCAGTCTCAGTCAGTCTCAGTCAGTCTCAGTCAGTCTCAGTCAGTCTCAGTCAGTCTCAGTCAGTCTCAGTCAGTCTCAGTCAGAGTCAGTCTAAGTCAGTCTCAGTCAGTCTCAGTCAGTCTCAGTCAGTCTCAGTCAGTCGCAGTCAGTCACAGTCAGTCTCAGTCAGTCTCAGTCAGTCTCAGTCAGTCACAGTCAGTCTCAGTCAGTCTCAGTCAGTCTCAGTCAGTCTCAGTCAGTCTCGTCTCAGTCTCAGTCAGTCTCAGTCTCAGTCAGTCTCAGTCTCAGTCAGTCTCAGTCAGTCTCAGTCAGTCTCAGTCTCAGTCAGTCTCAGTCTCAGTCAGTCTCAGTCAGTCACAGTCAATCTAAGTCAGTCTCAGTCAGTCTCAGTCAGTCACAGTCAGTCACAGTCAGTCTCAGTCTGTCAGTCTCAGTCAGTCTCAGTCAGTCTCAGTCAGTCTCAGTCAGTCTGAGTCAGTCTGAGTCAGTCTCAGTCAGTCTCAGTCAGTCTCAGTCTCAGTCAGTCTCAGTCAGTCTCAGTCAGTCTCAGTCTCAGTCAGTCTCAGTCAGTCTCAGTCTCAGTCAGTCTCAGTCAGTCACAGTCAGTCTCAGTCAGTCTCAGTCAGTCTCAGTCAGTCTCAGTCAGTCTCAGTCAGTCTCAGTCAGTCTCAGTCAGTCTGTCTCAGTCAGTCTCAGTCAGTCTCAGTCAGTCTCAGTCAGTCTCAATCAGTCTCAGTCTCAGTCAGTCTCAGTCAGTCTCAGTCAGTCTCAGTCTCAGTCAGTCTCAGTCAGTCAGTCTCAGTCAGTCTGTCAGTCACAGTCAGTCTCAGTCAGTCTCAGTCAGTCTCAGTCAGTCTCAGTCAGTCTCAGTCAGTCTCAGTCAGTCGCAGTCAGTCGCAGTCAGTCACAGTCAGTCTCAGTCAGTCTCAGTCAGTCTCAGTCAGTCTCAGTCAGTCGCAGTCAGTCACAGTCAGTCGCAGTCAGTCTCAGTCAGTCTCAGTCAGTCTCAGTCAGTCTCAGTCAGTCTCAGTCAGTCTCAGTCAGTCTCAGTCTCAGTCAGTCTCAGTCAGTCTCAGTCAGTCTCAGTCTCAGTCAGTCTCAGTCTCAGTCAGTCTCAGTCAGTCACAGTCAGTCTGAGTCAGTCTCAGTCTGAATCAGTCTTAGTCTGAGTCAGTCTCAGTCTCAGTCAGTCTCAGTCAGTCTCAGTCTCAGTCTGTCAGTCTCAGTCACAGTCAGTCTCAGTCTCAGTCAGTCTCAGTCAATCTCAGTCAATCTCAGTCAGTCTCAGTCAGTCTCAGTCAGTCTCAGTCAGTCACAGTCAGTCACAGTCAGTCTCAGTCTCAGTCAGTCTCAGTCAGTCACAGTCAGTCTGAGTCAGTCTCAGTCTGAATCAGTCTTAGTCTGAGTCAGTCTCAGTCTCAGTCAGTCAGAGTCAGTCTGAGTCAGTCTGAGTCAGTCTTAGTCAGTCTCAGTCAGTCTCAGTCTCAGTCAGTCTCAGTCAGTCTCAGTCAGTCTCAGTCGGTCTCAGTCGGTCTCAGTCAGTCTCAGTCTCAGTCTCAGTCAGTCTCAGTCAGTCTCAGTCAGTCTCAGTCAGTCACAGTCTCTCACAGTCTCAATCAGTCTCGGTCTATCTCAGTCTGAGTCAGTCTCAGGATGAGTCAGTCTGAGTCAGTCTCAGTCAGTCTCAGTCAGTCTCAGTCAGTCTCAGTCAGTCTGTCAGTCTCAGTCAGTCTCAGTCAGAGTCAGTCTCAGTCAGTCTCAGTCAGTCTCAGTCAGTTTCAGTCAGTCACAGTCAGTCTCAGTCAGTCTCAGTCTCAGTCAGTCTCAGTCAGTCTCAGTCAGTCTCAGTCAGTCTCAGTCTCAGTCAGTCTCAGTCTCAGACAGTCTCAGTCTCAGTCAGTCTCAGTCTCAGTCAGTCTCAGTCAGTCTGAGTCAGTCTGAGTCAGTCTTAGTCAGTCTCAGTCAGTCTCAGTCTCAGTCAGTCTCAGTCAATCTCAGTCAGTCTCAGTCGGTCTCAGTCGGTCTCAGTCAGTCTCAGTCTCAGTCAGTCTCAGTCAGTCTCAGTCTGTCGGTCTCAGTCTGAGTCTCAGTCAGTCTCAGTCAGTCTCAGTCAGTCTCAATCTGTCAGTCTCAGTCTCAGTCAGTCTCAGTCAGTCTCAGTCAGTCTCAGTCAGTCTCAGTCTCAGTCAGTCTCAGTCAGTCTCAGTCTCAGTCAGTCTCAGTCAGTCTCAGTCAGTCTCAGTCAGTCAGTCTCAGTCAGTCTCAGTCAGTCTGTCAATCTCAGTCAGTCTCAGTCAGTCTCAGTCAGTCTCAGTCAGTCACAGTCAGTCTCAGTCAGTCTCAGTCAGTCTCAGTCAGTCTCAGTCAGTCTCAGTCAGTCTCAGTCTCAGTCAGTCTCAGTCAGTCTCAGTCAGTCTCAGTCTGTCGGTCTCAGTCTGAGTCTCAGTCAGTCTCAGTCAGTCTCAATCAGTCTCAGTCTGTCAGTCTCAGTCTCAGTCTCAGTCAGTCTCAGTCAGTCTCAGTCAGTCTCAGTCAGTCTCAGTCAGTCTCAGTCAGTCTCAGTCAGTCTCAGTCAGTCTCAGTCTCAGTCAGTCTCAGTCTCAGTCAGTCTCAGTCTCAGTCAGTCTCAGTCTCAGTCAGTCTCAGTCAGTCTCAGTCTCAGTCAGTCTCAGTCAGTCTTAGTCTCAGTCAGTCTCAGTCTCAGTCAGTCTCAGTCAGTCTCAGTCTTAGTCAGTCTCAGTCAGTCTCAGTCAGCCTCAGTCAGTCTTAGTCTCAGTCTCAGTCAGTCTCAGTCAGTCTTAGTCTCAGTCTCAGTCAATCTCAGTCAGTCTCAGTCAATCTCAGTCAGTCTCAGTCAGTCTCAGTCAGTCTGTCTCAGTCAGTCTCAGTCAGTCTCAGTCTCAGTCAGTCTCAGTCAGTCTCAGTCAGTCTCAGTCAGTCTCAGTCTCAGTCAGTCTCAGTCAGTCTCAGTCAGTCTCAGTCTCAGTCAGTCTCAGTCAGTCTCAGTCAGTCTCAGTCAGTCTAAGTCAGTCTCAGTCTCAGTCAGTCTCAGTCAGTCTCAGTCTCAGTCAGTCTCAGTCAGTCTCAGTCAGTCTCAGTCAGTCTCAGTCAGTCTGTCTCAGTCAGTCTCAGTCAGTCTCAGTCAGTCTCAGTCAGTCTCAGTCTGAGTCAGTCTCAGTCTCAGTCAGTCTCAGTCAGTCTCAGTCAGTCTCAGTCAGTCTGTCAGTCTCAGTCAGTCTCAGTCAGTCTCAGTCAGTCTCAGTCAGTCTCAGTCAGTCTCAGTCAGTCTCAGTCAGTCTCAGTCAGTCTCAGTCAGTCTCAGTCTCAGTCTGTCAGTCTCAGTCACAGTCAGTCTCAGTCTCAGTCAGTCTCAGTCAATCTCAGTCAATCTCAGTCAGTCACAGTCAGTCTCAGTCTGTCAGTCTCAGTCAGTCTCAGTCAGTCACAGTCAGTCACAGTCAGTCTCAGTCTGTCAGTCTCAGTCAGTCTCAGTCAGTCTCAGTCTGTCAGTCTCAGTCTGAGTCAGTCTGAGTCAGTCTGAGTCAGTCTCAGTCAGTCTGTCAGTCTCAGTCAGTCTCAGTCAGTCTCAGTCTCAGTCAGTCTCAGTCAGTCTCAGTCAGTCTCAGTCAGTCTCAGTCAGTCTCAGTCTCAGTCAGTCTCAGTCAGTCTCAGTCAGTCTCAGTCAGTCTCAGTCAGTCTCAGTCAGTCTTAGTCTCAGTCAGTCTCAGTCTCAGTCAGTCTGAGTCAGTCTGAGTCAGTCTCAGTCAGTCTCAGTCAGTCTCAGTCTCAGTCAGTCTCAGTCAGTCTCAGTCAGTCTCAGTCAGTCTCAGTCAGTCTCAGTCTCAGTCAGTCTCAGTCAGTCTCAGTCAGTCTCAGTCTCAGTCAGTCTCAGTCAGTCTCAGTCTCAGTCAGTCTCAGTCTCAGTCAGTCTCAGTCAGTCCGAGTCAGTCTCAGTCAGTCTCAGTCTCAGTCAGTCTCAGTCAGTCAGTCTCAGTCAGTCTGTCAGTCACAGTCAGTCTCAGTCAGTCTCAGTCAGTCTCAGTCAGTCTCAGTCAGTCTCAGTCAGTCTCAGTCAGTCTCAGTCAGTCGCAGTCAGTCACAGTCAGTCGCAGTCAGTCACAGTCAGTCTCAGTCAGTCTCAGTCAGTCTCAGTCAGTCACAGTCAGTCTCAGTCAGTCTCAGTCAGTCTCAGTCAGTCTCAGTCAGTCTCGTCTCAGTCTCAGTCAGTCTCAGTCAGTCTCAGTCAGTCTGTCTCAGTCAGTCTCAGTCAGTCTCAGTCAGTCTCAATCAGTCTCAGTCTCAGTCAGTCTCAGTCAGTCTCAGTCAGTCTCAGTCAGTCTGTCAGTCTCAGTCAGTCTCAGTCAGAGTCAGTCTCAGTCAGTCTCAGTCAGTCTCAGTCAGTTTCAGTCAGTCACAGTCAGTCTCAGTCAGTCTCAGTCTCAGTCAGTCTCAGTCAGTCTCAGTCAGTCTCAGTCAGTCTCAGTCTCAGTCAGTCTCAGTCTCAGACAGTCTCAGTCTCAGTCAGTCTCAGTCTCAGTCAGTCTCAGTCAGTCTGAGTCAGTCTGAGTCAGTCTTAGTCAGTCTCAGTCAGTCTCAGTCTCAGTCAGTCTCAGTCAATCTCAGTCAGTCTCAGTCGGTCTCAGTCGGTCTCAGTCAGTCTCAGTCTCAGTCAGTCTCAGTCAGTCTCAGTCAGTCTCAGTCAGTCACAGTCTCAATCAGTCTCGGTCTATCTCAGTCTGAGTCAGTCTCAGTCTGAGTCAGTCTGAGTCAGTCTGAGTCAGTCTGAGTCAGTCTGAGTCAGTCTCAGTCTCAGTCAGTCTCAGTCAGTCTCAGTCAGTCTCAGTCAGTCTCAGTCTCAGTCAGTCTCAGTCAGTCTCAGTCAGTCTCAGTCTCAGTCAGTCTCAGTCAGTCTCAGTCTCAGTCAGTCTCAGTCTCAGTCAGTCTCAGTCAGTCTGAGTCAGTCTCAGTCAGTCTCAGTCTCAGTCAGTCTCAGTCTCAGTCAGTCTCAGTCTCAGTCAGTCTCAGTCAGTCTCAGTCTCAGTCAGTCTCAGTCAGTCTTAGTCTCAGTCAGTCTCAGTCTCAGTCAGTCTCAGTCAGTCTCAGTCTCAGTCAGTCTCAGTCAGTCTCAGTCTCAGTCAGTCTCAGTCAGTCTCAGTCAGTCTCAGTCAGTCTGGGTCAGTCTCAGTCAGTCTCAGTCAGTCTCAGTCAGTCTCAGTCTCAGTCTCAGTCTCAGTCAGTCTCAGTCAGTCTCAGTCAGTCTCAGTCAGTCTCAGTCAGTCTCAGTCAGTCGCAGTCAGTCACAGTCAGTCTCAGTCAGTCTCAGTCAGTCTCAGTCAGTCACAGTCAGTCTCAGTCAGTCTCAGTCAGTCTCAGTCAGTCTCAGTCAGTCTCGTCTCAGTCTCAGTCAGTCTCAGTCTCAGTCAGTCTCAGTCTCAGTCAGTCTCAGTCAGTCTCAGTCAGTCTCAGTCTCAGTCAGTCTCAGTCTCAGTCAGTCTCAGTCAGTCACAGTCAATCTAAGTCAGTCTCAGTCAGTCTCAGTCAGTCACAGTCAGTCACAGTCAGTCTCAGTCTGTCAGTCTCAGTCAGTCTGAGTCAGTCTGAGTCAGTCTCAGTCAGTCTGAGTCAGTCTGAGTCAGTCTCAGTCAGTCTCAGTCAGTCTCAGTCTCAGTCTCAGTCAGTCTCAGTCAGTCTCAGTCAGTCTCAGTCTCAGTCAGTCTCAGTCAGTCTCAGTCTCAGTCAGTCTCAGTCAGTCACAGTCAGTCTCAGTCAGTCTCAGTCAGTCTCAGTCAGTCTCAGTCAGTCTCAGTCAGTCTCAGTCAGTCTCAGTCAGTCTGTCTCAGTCAGTCTCAGTCAGTCTCAGTCAGTCTCAATCAGTCTCAGTCTCAGTCAGTCTCAGTCAGTCTCAGTCAGTCTCAGTCTCAGTCAGTCTCAGTCAGTCAGTCTCAGTCAGTCTGTCAGTCACAGTCAGTCTCAGTCAGTCTCAGTCAGTCTCAGTCAGTCTCAGTCAGTCTCAGTCAGTCTCAGTCAGTCTCAGTCAGTCGCAGTCAGTCACAGTCAGTCGCAGTCAGTCACAGTCAGTCTCAGTCAGTCTCAGTCAGTCTCAGTCAGTCACAGTCAGTCTCAGTCAGTCTCAGTCAGTCTCAGTCAGTCTCAGTCAGTCTCGTCTCAGTCTCAGTCAGTCTCAGTCTCAGTCAGTCTCAGTCTCAGTCAGTCTCAGTCAGTCTCAGTCAGTCTCAGTCTCAGTCAGTCTCAGTCTCAGTCAGTCTCAGTCAGTCACAGTCAGTCTGAGTCAGTCTCAGTCTGAATCAGTCTTAGTCTGAGTCAGTCTCAGTCTCAGTCAGTCTCAGTCAGTCTCAGTCTCAGTCTGTCAGTCTCAGTCACAGTCAGTCTCAGTCTCAGTCAGTCTCAGTCAATCTCAGTCAATCTCAGTCAGTCTCAGTCAGTCTCAGTCAGTCTCAGTCAGTCACAGTCAGTCACAGTCAGTCTCAGTCTCAGTCAGTCTCAGTCAGTCACAGTCAGTCTGAGTCAGTCTCAGTCTGAATCAGTCTTAGTCTGAGTCAGTCTCAGTCTCAGTCAGTCAGAGTCAGTCTGAGTCAGTCTGAGTCAGTCTTAGTCAGTCTCAGTCAGTCTCAGTCTCAGTCAGTCTCAGTCAGTCTCAGTCAGTCTCAGTCGGTCTCAGTCGGTCTCAGTCAGTCTCAGTCTCAGTCTCAGTCAGTCTCAGTCAGTCTCAGTCAGTCTCAGTCAGTCACAGTCTCTCACAGTCTCAATCAGTCTCGGTCTATCTCAGTCTGAGTCAGTCTCAGGATGAGTCAGTCTGAGTCAGTCTCAGTCAGTCTCAGTCAGTCTCAGTCAGTCTCAGTCAGTCTGTCAGTCTCAGTCAGTCTCAGTCAGAGTCAGTCTCAGTCAGTCTCAGTCAGTCTCAGTCAGTTTCAGTCAGTCACAGTCAGTCTCAGTCAGTCTCAGTCTCAGTCAGTCTCAGTCAGTCTCAGTCAGTCTCAGTCAGTCTCAGTCTCAGTCAGTCTCAGTCTCAGACAGTCTCAGTCTCAGTCAGTCTCAGTCTCAGTCAGTCTCAGTCAGTCTGAGTCAGTCTGAGTCAGTCTTAGTCAGTCTCAGTCAGTCTCAGTCTCAGTCAGTCTCAGTCAATCTCAGTCAGTCTCAGTCGGTCTCAGTCGGTCTCAGTCAGTCTCAGTCTCAGTCAGTCTCAGTCAGTCTCAGTCAGTCTCAGTCAGTCACAGTCTCAATCAGTCTCGGTCTATCTCAGTCTGAGTCAGTCTCAGTCTGAGTCAGTCTGAGTCAGTCTGAGTCAGTCTGAGTCAGTCTGAGTCAGTCTCAGTCAGTCTCAGTCAGTCTCAGTCAGTCTCAGTCAGTCTCAGTCAGTCTCAGTCAGTCTCAGTCAGTCTCAGTCAGTCTCAGTCAGAGTCAGTCTCAGTCAGTCTCAGTCAGTCTCAGTCAGTCTCAGTCAGTCTGTCAGTCTCAGTCAGTCTCAGTCAGTCTCAGTCAGTCTCAGTCAGTCTCAGTCAGTCTGTCAGTCTCAGTCAGTCTCAGTCAGTCTCAGTCAGTCTCAGTCAGTCTCAGTCAGTCTCAGTCAGTCTCAGTCAGTCTCAGTCTCAGTCAGTCTCAGTCTCAGTCAGTCTCAGTCAGTCACAGTCAATCTCAGTCAGTCTCAGTCAGTCACAGTCAGTCACAGTCAGTCTCAGTCTGTCAGTCTCAGTCAGTCTCAGTCAGTCTCAGTCAGTCTCAGTCAGTCTCAGTCAGTCTGAGTCAGTCTCAGTCAGTCTCAGTCAGTCTCAGTCTCAGTCTCAGTCAGTCTCAGTCAGTCTCAGTCAGTCTCAGTCTCAGTCAGTCTCAGTCTCAGTCAGTCTCAGTCAGTCTGAGTCAGTCTCAGTCAGTCTCAGTCAGTCTCAGTCTCAGTCAGTCTCAGTCTCAGTCAGTCTCAGTCTCAGTCAGTCTCAGTCTCAGTCAGTCTCAGTCAGTCCCAGTCTGTCAGTCTCAGTCTCAGTCTCAGTCAGTCTCAGTCAGTCTCAGTCAGTCTCAGTCAGTCACAGTCAGTCTCAGTCAGTCTCAGTCTCAGTCAGTCTCAGTCAGTCTCAGTCAGTCTCAGTCTGTCAGTCTCAGTCTCAGTCAGTCTCAGTCAGTCTCAGTCTCAGTCAGTCTCAGTCAGTCTCAGTCAGTCACAGTCAGTCTGAGTCAGTCTCAGTCTGAATCAGTCTTAGTCTGAGTCAGTCTCAGTCTCAGTCAGTCTCAGTCAGTCTCAGTCTCAGTCTGTCAGTCTCAGTCACAGTCAGTCTCAGTCTCAGTCAGTCTCAGTCAATCTCAGTCAATCTCAGTCAGTCTCAGTCAGTCTCAGTCAGTCTCAGTCAGTCACAGTCAGTCACAGTCAGTCTCAGTCTCAGTCAGTCTCAGTCAGTCACAGTCAGTCTGAGTCAGTCTCAGTCTGAATCAGTCTTAGTCTGAGTCAGTCTCAGTCTCAGTCAGTCAGAGTCAGTCTGAGTCAGTCTGAGTCAGTCTTAGTCAGTCTCAGTCAGTCTCAGTCTCAGTCAGTCTCAGTCAGTCTCAGTCAGTCTCAGTCGGTCTCAGTCGGTCTCAGTCAGTCTCAGTCTCAGTCTCAGTCAGTCTCAGTCAGTCTCAGTCAGTCTCAGTCAGTCACAGTCTCTCACAGTCTCAATCAGTCTCGGTCTATCTCAGTCTGAGTCAGTCTCAGGATGAGTCAGTCTGAGTCAGTCTCAGTCAGTCTCAGTCAGTCTCAGTCAGTCTCAGTCAGTCTGTCAGTCTCAGTCAGTCTCAGTCAGAGTCAGTCTCAGTCAGTCTCAGTCAGTCTCAGTCAGTTTCAGTCAGTCACAGTCAGTCTCAGTCAGTCTCAGTCTCAGTCAGTCTCAGTCAGTCTCAGTCAGTCTCAGTCAGTCTCAGTCTCAGTCAGTCTCAGTCTCAGACAGTCTCAGTCTCAGTCAGTCTCAGTCTCAGTCAGTCTCAGTCAGTCTGAGTCAGTCTGAGTCAGTCTTAGTCAGTCTCAGTCAGTCTCAGTCTCAGTCAGTCTCAGTCAATCTCAGTCAGTCTCAGTCGGTCTCAGTCGGTCTCAGTCAGTCTCAGTCTCAGTCAGTCTCAGTCAGTCTCAGTCAGTCTCAGTCAGTCACAGTCTCAATCAGTCTCGGTCTATCTCAGTCTGAGTCAGTCTCAGTCTGAGTCAGTCTGAGTCAGTCTGAGTCAGTCTGAGTCAGTCTGAGTCAGTCTCAGTCAGTCTCAGTCAGTCTCAGTCAGTCTCAGTCAGTCTCAGTCAGTCTCAGTCAGTCTCAGTCAGTCTCAGTCAGTCTCAGTCAGAGTCAGTCTCAGTCAGTCTCAGTCAGTCTCAGTCAGTCTCAGTCAGTCTGTCAGTCTCAGTCAGTCTCAGTCAGTCTCAGTCAGTCTCAGTCAGTCTCAGTCAGTCTGTCAGTCTCAGTCAGTCTCAGTCAGTCTCAGTCAGTCTCAGTCAGTCTCAGTCAGTCTCAGTCAGTCTCAGTCAGTCTCAGTCTCAGTCAGTCTCAGTCTCAGTCAGTCTCAGTCAGTCACAGTCAATCTCAGTCAGTCTCAGTCAGTCACAGTCAGTCACAGTCAGTCTCAGTCTGTCAGTCTCAGTCAGTCTCAGTCAGTCTCAGTCAGTCTCAGTCAGTCTCAGTCAGTCTGAGTCAGTCTCAGTCAGTCTCAGTCAGTCTCAGTCTCAGTCTCAGTCAGTCTCAGTCAGTCTCAGTCAGTCTCAGTCTCAGTCAGTCTCAGTCTCAGTCAGTCTCAGTCAGTCTGAGTCAGTCTCAGTCAGTCTCAGTCAGTCTCAGTCTCAGTCAGTCTCAGTCTCAGTCAGTCTCAGTCTCAGTCAGTCTCAGTCTCAGTCAGTCTCAGTCAGTCCCAGTCTGTCAGTCTCAGTCTCAGTCTCAGTCAGTCTCAGTCAGTCTCAGTCAGTCTCAGTCAGTCACAGTCAGTCTCAGTCAGTCTCAGTCTCAGTCAGTCTCAGTCAGTCTCAGTCAGTCTCAGTCTGTCAGTCTCAGTCTCAGTCAGTCTCAGTCAGTCTCAGTCTCAGTCAGTCTCAGTCAGTCTCAGTCAGTCTCAGTCAGTCTCAGTCTCAGTCTGTCAGTCTCAGTCTCAGTCAGTCTCAGTCAGTCTCAGTCTCAGTCAGTCTCAGTCAGTCTCAGTCAGTCTCAGTCAGTCTCAGTCTCAGTCAGTCTCAGTCTCAGGCAGTCTTAGTCTCAGTCAGTCTCAGTCTCAGTCAGTCACAGTCAGTCTCAGTCAGTCTCAGTCAGTCTCAGTCAGTCTCAGTCAGTCTCAGTCAGTCTCAGTCAGTCTCAGTCTCAGTCAGTCTCAGTCAGTCTCAGTCAGTCTGTCTCAGTCAGTCTCAGTCAGTCTCAGTCAGTCTCAATCAGTCTCAGTCTCAGTCAGTCTCAGTCAGTCTCAGTCAGTCTCAGTCTCAGTCAGTCTCAGTCAGTCAGTCTCAGTCAGTCTCAGTCAGTCACAGTCAGTCTCAGTCAGTCTCAGTCAGTCTCAGTCAGTCTCAGTCAGTCTCTGTCAGTCTCTGTCAGTCTCTGTCAGTCTCAGTCAGTCTGTCAGTCTCAGTCAGTCTCAGTCAGAGTCAGTCAGTCTCAGTCAGTCTCAGTCTCAGTCTCAGTCAGTCTCAGTCAGTCTCAGTCTCAGTCAGTCTCAGTCAGTCTCAGTCAGTCTCAGTCTGAGTCAGTCTGAGTCAGTCTGAGTCAGTCTCAGTCAGTCTCAGTCAGTCTCAGTCAGTCTCAGTCAGTCTCAGTCTCAGTCAGTCTCAGTCAGTCTCAGTCTCAGTCTGTCAGTCTCAGTCACAGTCAGTCTCAGTCTCAGTCAGTCTCAGTCAGTCTCAGTAAATCTCAGTCAGTCTCAGTCAGTCTCAGTCAGTCTCAGTCAGTCTCAGTCAGTCACAGTCAGTCACAGTCAGTCTCAGTCTGTCAGTCTCAGTCAGTCTCAGTCAGTCTCAGTCAGTCACAGTCAGTCACAGTCAGTCTCAGTCAGTCTCAGTCAGTCTCAGTCAGTCTCAGTCTGTCAGTCTCAGTCTGAGTCAGTCTGAGTCAGTCTCAGTCAGTCTCAGTCAGTCTGTCAGTCTCAGTCAGTCTCAGTCTCAGTCAGTCTCAGTCAGTCACAGTCAGGCTCAGTCAGTCTCAGTCAGTCACAGTCAGTCTCAGTCAGTCACAGTCAGTCTCAGTCCGTCTCAGTCAGTCTCAGTCAGTCTCAGTCAGTCTCAGTCAGTCTCAGTCTCAGTCAGTCTCAGTCTGTCAGTCTCAGTCAGTCTCAGTCTGTCAGTCTCAGTCTGTCAGTCTCAGTCAGTCTCAGTCAGTCGGTCTCAGTCTGAGTCTCAATCAGTCTCAGTCAGTCTCAGTCAGTCTCAGTCTGTCAGTCTCAGTCTCAGTCTCAGTCAGTCTCAGTCTCAGTCAGTCTCAGTCAGTCTCAGTCAGTCTCAGTCAGTCTCAGTCAGTCTCAGTCTGTCGGTCTCAGTCTGAGTCTCAGTCAGTCTCAGTCAGTCTCAGTCAGTCTCAGTCAGTCTCAGTCTGTCAGTCTCAGTCTCAGTCTCAGTCAGTCTCAGTCAGTCTCAGTCAGTCTCAGTCAGTCTCAGTCTCAGTCAGTCTCAGTCTCAGTCAGTCTCAGTCAGTCTCAGTCTGTCAGTCTCAGTCTCAGTCTCAGTCAGTCTCAGTCAGTCTTAGTCAGTCTCAGTCAGTCTCAGTCACAGTCAGTCTCAGTCTGAGTCAGTCTCAGTCTGAGTCAGTCTCAGTCTGAGTCAGTCTCAGTCTGAGTCAGTCTCAGTCAGTCTCAGTCAGTCTGTCAGTCTCAGTCAGTCTCAGTCTCAGTCAGTCTCAGTCAGTCTCAGTCAATCTCAGTCAGTCTCAGTCAGTCTCAGTCAGTCTCAGTCAGTCTGAGTCAGTCTCAGTCTCAGTCAGTTTCAGTCAGTCTCAGTCAGTCTGAGTCAGTCTCAGTCTGAGTCAGTCTCAGTCTCAGTCAGTCTCAGTCAGTCTCAGTCAGTCTCAGTCAGTCTGTCAGTCTCAGTCAGTCTCAGTCTCAGTCAGTCACAGTCAGTCTCAGTCAGTCACAGTCAGTCTCAGTCAGTCTCAGTCTCAGTCAGTCTCAGTCAGTCTCAGTCAGTCTCAGTCAGTCTCAGTCTGTCGGTCTCAGTCTGAGTCTCAGTCAGTCTCAGTCAGTCTCAGTCAGTCTCAATCTGTCAGTCTCAGTCTCAGTCAGTCTCAGTCAGTCTCAGTCAGTCTCAGTCAGTCTCAGTCTCAGTCAGTCTCAGTCAGTCTCAGTCAGTCTCAGTCAGTCTCAGTCAGTCTCAGTCAGTCTCAGTCAGTCAGTCTCAGTCAGTCTCAGTCAGTCTGTCAATCTCAGTCAGTCTCAGTCTCAGTCAGTCTCAGTCAGTCTGTCAATCTCAGTCAGTCTCAGTCTCAGTCAGTCTCAGTCAGTCTCAGTCAGTCTCAGTCAGTCACAGTCAGTCTCAGTCAGTCTCAGTCAGTCTCAGTCAGTCTCAGTCAGTCTCAGTCAGTCTCAGTCTCAGTCAGTCTCAGTCAGTCTCAGTCAGTCTCAGTCTGAGTCTCAGTCTGTCGGTCTCAGTCTGAGTCTCAGTCAGTCTCAGTCAGTCTCAATCAGTCTCAGTCTGTCAGTCTCAGTCTCAGTCTCAGTCAGTCTCAGTCAGTCTCAGTCAGTCTCAGTCAGTCTCAGTCAGTCTCAGTCAGTCTCAGTCAGTCTGAGTCAGTCTCAGTCAGTCTCAGTCAGTCTCAGTCTCAGTCAGTCTCAGTCTCAGTCAGTCTCAGTCTCAGTCAGTCTCAGTCTCAGTCAGTCTCAGTCAGTCTCAGTCTCAGTCAGTCTCAGTCAGTCTTAGTCTCAGTCAGTCTCAGTCTCAGTCAGTCTCAGTCAGTCTCAGTCTTAGTCAGTCTCAGTCAGTCTCAGTCAGCCTCAGTCAGTCTTAGTCTCAGTCTCAGTCAGTCTCAGTCAGTCTTAGTCTCAGTCTCAGTCAATCTCAGTCAGTCTCAGTCAATCTCAGTCAGTCTCAGTCAGTCTCAGTCAGTCTGTCTCAGTCAGTCTCAGTCTCAGTCAGTCTCAGTCAGTCTCAGTCAGTCTCAGTCAGTCTCAGTCTCAGTCAGTCTCAGTCAGTCTCAGTCAGTCTCAGTCTCAGTCAGTCTCAGTCAGTCTCAGTCAGTCTCAGTCAGTCTCAGTCAGTCTAAGTCAGTCTCAGTCTCAGTCAGTCTCAGTCTCAGTCAGTCTCAGTCAGTCTCAGTCAGTCTCAGTCAGTCTCAGTCAGTCTCAGTCAGTCTGTCTCAGTCAGTCTCAGTCAGTCTCAGTCAGTCTCAGTCTGAGTCAGTCTCAGTCTCAGTCAGTCTCAGTCAGTCTCAGTCAGTCTCAGTCAGTCTCAGTCAGTCTCAGTCAGTCTCAGTCAGTCTCAGTCAGTCTCAGTCAGTCTCAGTCAGTCTCAGTCTCAGTCAGTCTCAGTCAGTCTCAGTCTCAGTCTGTCAGTCTCAGTCACAGTCAGTCTCAGTCTCAGTCAGTCTCAGTCAATCTCAGTCAATCTCAGTCAGTCTCAGTCAGTCTCAGTCAGTCTCAGTCAGTCACAGTCAGTCACAGTCAGTCTCAGTCTGTCAGTCTCAGTCAGTCTCAGTCAGTCACAGTCAGTCACAGTCAGTCTCAGTCTGTCAGTCTCAGTCAGTCTCAGTCTGTCAGTCTCAGTCTGAGTCAGTCTGAGTCAGTCTGAGTCAGTCTCAGTCAGTCTGTCAGTCTCAGTCAGTCTCAGTCAGTCTCAGTCTCAGTCAGTCTCAGTCAGTCTCAGTCAGTCTCAGTCAGTCTCAGTCTCAGTCAGTCTCAGTCAGTCTCAGTCAGTCTCAGTCAGTCTCAGTCAGTCTTAGTCTCAGTCAGTCTCAGTCTCAGTCAGTCTGAGTCAGTCTGAGTCAGTCTGAGTCAGTCTGAGTCAGTCTCAGTCAGTCTCAGTCTCAGTCAGTCTCAGTCAGTCTCAGTCAGTCTCAGTCAGTCTCAGTCAGTCTCAGTCTCAGTCAGTCTCAGTCAGTCTCAGTCTCAGTCAGTCTCAGTCAGTCTCAGTCTCAGTCAGTCTCAGTCTCAGTCAGTCTCAGTCAGTCTGAGTCAGTCTCAGTCAGTCTCAGTCAGTCTCAGTCTCAGTCAGTCTCAGTCTCAGTCAGTCTCAGTCTCAGTCAGTCTCAGTCAGTCTCAGTCTCAGTCAGTCTCAGTCAGTCTTAGTCTCAGTCAGTCTCAGTCTCAGTCAGTCTCAGTCAGTCTCAGTCTCAGTCAGTCTCAGTCTCAGTCAGTCTCAGTCAGTCTCAGTCAGTCACAGTCAGTCACAGTCAGTCTCAGTCAGTCTCAGTCAGTTTCAGTCAGTCTCAGTCAGTCTCAGTCAGTCTCAGTCAGTCTCAGTCAGTCTCAGTCTAAGTCAGTCTCAGTCAGTCTCAGTCAGTCTCAGTCAGTCTCAGTCAGTCTCAGTCAGTCTCAGTCAGTCACAGTCAGTCTCAGTCAGTCTCAGTCAGTCACAGTCAGTCTCAGTCAGTCTCAGTCAGTCTCAGTCAGTCTCAGTCAGTCTCAGTCAGTCTCGTCTCAGTCTCAGTCAGTCTCAGTCTCAGTCAGTCTCAGTCTCAGTCAGTCTCAGTCAGTCTCAGTCAGTCTCAGTCTCAGTCAGTCTCAGTCTCAGTCAGTCTCAGTCAGTCACAGTCAATCTCAGTCAGTCTCAGTCAGTCTCAGTCAGTCACAGTCAGTCACAGTCAGTCTCAGTCTGTCAGTCTCAGTCAGTCTCAGTCAGTCTCAGTCAGTCTCAGTCAGTCTGAGTCAGTCTGAGTCAGTCTCAGTCAGTCTCAGTCAGTCTCAGTCTCAGTCAGTCTCAGTCAGTCTCAGTCAGTCTCAGTCTCAGTCAGTCTCAGTCAGTCTCAGTCTCAGTCAGTCTCAGTCAGTCACAGTCAGTCTCAGTCAGTCTCAGTCAGTCTCAGTCAGTCTCAGTCAGTCTCAGTCTCAGTCAGTCTCAGTCAGTCTCAGTCAGTCTGTCTCAGTCAGTCTCAGTCAGTCTCAGTCAGTCTCAATCAGTCTCAGTCTCAGTCAGTCTCAGTCAGTCTCAGTCAGTCTCAGTCTCAGTCAGTCTCAGTCAGTCAGTCTCAGTCAGTCTCAGTCAGTCACAGTCAGTCTCAGTCAGTCTCAGTCAGTCTCAGTCAGTCTCAGTCAGTCTCAGTCAGTCTCAGTCAGTCTCAGTCAGTCGCAGTCAGTCACAGTCAGTCGCAGTCAGTCACAGTCAGTCTCAGTCAGTCTCAGTCAGTCTCAGTCAGTCACAGTCAGTCTCAGTCAGTCTCAGTCAGTCTCAGTCAGTCTCAGTCAGTCTCGTCTCAGTCTCAGTCAGTCTCAGTCTCAGTCAGTCTCAGTCTCAGTCAGTCTCAGTCAGTCTCAGTCAGTCTCAGTCTCAGTCAGTCTCAGTCTCAGTCAGTCTCAGTCTCAGTCAGTCTCAGTCAGTCACAGTCAGTCTGAGTCAGTCTCAGTCTGAATCAGTCTTAGTCTGAGTCAGTCTCAGTCTCAGTCAGTCTCAGTCAGTCTCAGTCTCAGTCTGTCAGTCTCAGTCACAGTCAGTCTCAGTCTCAGTCAGTCTCAGTCAATCTCAGTCAATCTCAGTCAGTCTCAGTCAGTCTCAGTCAGTCTCAGTCAGTCACAGTCAGTCACAGTCAGTCTCAGTCTCAGTCAGTCACAGTCAGTCTGAGTCAGTCTCAGTCTGAATCAGTCTTAGTCTGAGTCAGTCTCAGTCTCAGTCAGTCAGAGTCAGTCTGAGTCAGTCTTAGTCAGTCTCAGTCAGTCTCAGTCTCAGTCAGTCTCAGTCAGTCTCAGTCAGTCTCAGTCGGTCTCAGTCGGTCTCAGTCAGTCTCAGTCTCAGTCTCAGTCAGTCTCAGTCAGTCTCAGTCAGTCTCAGTCAGTCACAGTCTCTCACAGTCTCAATCAGTCTCGGTCTATCTCAGTCTGAGTCAGTCTCAGGATGAGTCAGTCTGAGTCAGTCTCAGTCAGTCTCAGTCAGTCTCAGTCAGTCTCAGTTAGTCTGTCAGTCTCAGTCAGTCTCAGTCAGAGTCAGTCTCAGTCAGTCTCAGTCAGTTTCAGTCAGTCACAGTCAGTCTCAGTCAGTCTCAGTCTCAGTCAGTCTCAGTCAGTCTCAGTCAGTCTCAGTCAGTCTCAGTCTCAGACAGTCTCAGTCTCAGTCAGTCTCAGTCTCAGTCAGTCTCAGTCAGTCTGAGTCAGTCTGAGTCAGTCTTAGTCAGTCTCAGTCAGTCTCAGTCTCAGTCAGTCTCAGTCAATCTCAGTCAGTCTCAGTCGGTCTCAGTCGGTCTCAGTCAGTCTCAGTCTCAGTCATTCTCAGTCAGTCTCAGTCAGTCTCAGTCAGTCACAGTCTCAATCAGTCTCGGTCTATCTCAGTCTGAGTCAGTCTCAGTCTGAGTCAGTCTGAGTCAGTCTGAGTCAGTCTGAGTCAGTCTGAGTCAGTCTGAGTCAGTCTCAGTCAGTCTCAGTCAGTCTCAGTCAGTCTGTCAGTCTCAGTCAGTCTCAGTCAGAGTCAGTCTCAGTCAGTCTCAGTCAGTCTCAGTCAGTCTCAGTCAGTCACAGTCAGTCTCAGTCAGTCTCAGTCTCAGTCAGTCTCAGTCAGTCTCAGTCAGTCTCAGTCTGTCAGTCTCAGTCTGTCAGTCTCAGTCTCAGTCAGTCTCAGTCAGTCTCAGTCAGTCTCAGTCAGTCTCAGTCTCAGTCAGTCTCAGTCTCAGTCAGTCTCAGTCAGTCTCAGTCTCAGTCAGTCTCAGTCAGTCTCAGTCAGTCTCAGTCAGTCTCAGTCAGTCTCAGTCTCAGTCAGTCTCAGTCTCAGGCAGTCTTAGTCTCAGTCAGTCTCAGTCTCAGTCAGTCTCAGTCAGTCTCAGTCAGTCTCAGTCAGTCTCAGTCAGTCTCAGTCAGTCTCAGTCAGTCTCAGTCAGTCTCAGTCTCAGTCAGTCTCAGTCAGTCTCAGTCAGTCTGTCTCAGTCAGTCTCAGTCAGTCTCAGTCAGTCTCAATCAGTCTCAGTCTCAGTCAGTCTCAGTCAGTCTCAGTCAGTCTCAGTCTCAGTCAGTCTCAGTCAGTCAGTCTCAGTCAGTCTCAGTCAGTCACAGTCAGTCTTAGTCAGTCTCAGTCAGTCTCAGTCAGTCTCTGTCAGTCTCTGTCAGTCTCAGTCAGTCTGTCAGTCTCAGTCAGTCTCAGTCAGAGTCAGTCAGTCTCAGTCAGTCTCAGTCTCAGTCTCAGTCAGTCTCAGTCAGTCTCAGTCTCAGTCAGTCTCAGTCAGTCTCAGTCAGTCTCAGTCTGAGTCAGTCTCAGTCAGTCTGAGTCAGTCTGAGTCAGTCTCAGTCAGTCTCAGTCAGTCTCAGTCAGTCTCAGTCAGTCTCAGTCTCAGTCAGTCTCAGTCAGTCTCAGTCTCAGTCTGTCAGTCTCAGTCACAGTCAGTCTCAGTCTCAGTCAGTCTCAGTCAGTCTCAGTCAATCTCAGTCAGTCTCAGTCAGTCTCAGTCAGTCACAGTCAGTCACAGTCAGTCTCAGTCTGTCAGTCTCAGTCAGTCTCAGTCAGTCTCAGTCAGTCACAGTCAGTCACAGTCAGTCAAAGTCAGTCTCAGTCAGTCTCAGTCAGTCTCAGTCTGTCAGTCTCAGTCTGAGTCAGTCTCAGTCAGTCTCAGTCAGTCTGTCAGTCTCAGTCAGTCTCAGTCTCAGTCAGTCTCAGTCAGTCACAGTCAGGCTCAGTCAGTCTCAGTCAGTCACAGTCAGTCTCAGTCAGTCACAGTCAGTCTCAGTCCGTCTCAGTCAGTCTCAGTCAGTCTCAGTCAGTCTCAGTCAGTCTCAGTCTCAGTCAGTCTCAGTCTGTCAGTCTCAGTCTGTCAGTCTCAGTCAGTCTCAGTCTGTCAGTCTCAGTCTGTCAGTCTCAGTCAGTCTCAGTCAGTCGGTCTCAGTCTGAGTCTCAATCAGTCTCAGTCAGTCTCAGTCAGTCTCAGTCTGTCAGTCTCAGTCTCAGTCAGTCTCAGTCAGTCTCAGTCTCAGTCAGTCTCAGTCAGTCTCAGTCAGTCTCAGTCAGTCTCAGTCAGTCTCAGTCTGTCGGTCTCAGTCTGAGTCTCAGTCAGTCTCAGTCAGTCTCAGTCTGTCAGTCTCAGTCTGTCAGTCTCAGTCTCAGTCTCAGTCAGTCTCAGTCAGTCTCAGTCAGTCTCAGTCAGTCTCAGTCTCAGTCAGTCTCAGTCTCAGTCAGTCTCAGTCAGTCTCAGTCTGTCAGTCTCAGTCTCAGTCTCAGTCAGTCTCAGTCAGTCTTAGTCAGTCTCAGTCAGTCTCAGTCACAGTCAGTCTCAGTCTGAGTCAGTCTCAGTCTGAGTCAGTCTCAGTCTGAGTCAGTCTCAGTCTCAGTCAGTCTCAGTCTCAGTCAGTCTCAGTCAGTCTGTCAGTCTCAGTCAGTCTCAGTCTCAGTCAGTCTCAGTCAGTCTCAGTCAATCTCAGTCAGTCTCAGTCAGTCTCAGTCAGTCTCAGTCAGTCTCAGTCAGTCTCAGTCTCAGTCAGTCTCAGTCAGTCTCAGTCAGTCTGAGTCAGTCTCAGTCTGAGTCAGTCTCAGTCTCAGTCAGTCTCAGTCAGTCTCAGTCAGTCTCAGTCAGTCTCAGTCTCAGTCAGTCTCAGTCAGTCTCAGTCTCAGTCAGTCTCAGTCAGTCTCAGTCAGTCTCAGTCAGTCAGTCTCAGTCAGTCTCAGTCAGTCTGTCAATCTCAGTCAGTCTCAGTCTCAGTCAGTCTCAGTCAGTCTCAGTCAGTCTCAGTCAGTCACAGTCAGTCTCAGTCAGTCTCAGTCAGTCTCAGTCAGTCTCAGTCAGTCTCAGTCAGTCTTAGTCTCAGTCAGTCTCAGTCAGTCTCAGTCAGTCTCAGTCTGAGTCTCAGTCTGTCGGTCTCAGTCTGAGTCTCAGTCAGTCTCAGTCAGTCTCAATCAGTCTCAGTCTGTCAGTCTCAGTCTCAGTCTCAGTCAGTCTCAGTCAGTCTCAGTCAGTCTCAGTCAGTCTGAGTCAGTCTCAGTCAGTCTGAGTCAGTCTCAGTCAGTCTCAGTCAGTCTCAGTCTCAGTCAGTCTCAGTCTCAGTCAGTCTCAGTCTCAGTCAGTCTCAGTCTCAGTCTCAGTCAGTCTCAGTCAGTCTCAGTCTCAGTCAGTCTCAGTCAGTCTTAGTCTCAGTCAGTCTCAGTCTCAGTCAGTCTCAGTCAGTCTCAGTCTTAGTCAGTCTCAGTCAGTCTCAGTCAGCCTCAGTCAGTCTTAGTCTCAGTCTCAGTCAGTCTCAGTCAGTCTTAGTCTCAGTCTCAGTCAATCTCAGTCAGTCTCAGTCAATCTCAGTCAGTCTCAGTCAGTCTCAGTCAGTCTGTCTCAGTCAGTCTCAGTCAGTCTCAGTCTCAGTCAGTCTCAGTCAGTCTCAGTCAGTCTCAGTCAGTCTCAGTCTCAGTCAGTCTCAGTCAGTCTCAGTCTCAGTCAGTCTCAGTCAGTCTCAGTCAGTCTAAGTCAGTCTCAGTCTCAGTCAGTCTCAGTCAGTCTCAGTCTCAGTCAGTCTCAGTCAGTCTCAGTCAGTCTCAGTCAGTCTGTCTCAGTCAGTCTCAGTCAGTCTCAGTCAGTCTCAGTCAGTCTCAGTCTGAGTCAGTCTCAGTCTCAGTCAGTCTCAGTCAGTCTCAGTCAGTCTGTCAGTCTCAGTCAGTCTCAGTCAGTCTCAGTCAGTCTCAGTCAGTCTCAGTCAGTCTCAGTCAGTCTCAGTCTCAGTCAGTCTCAGTCAGTCTCAGTCTCAGTCTGTCAGTCTCAGTCACAGTCAGTCTCAGTCTCAGTCAGTCTCAGTCAATCTCAGTCAATCTCAGTCAGTCTCAGTCAGTCTCAGTCAGTCTCAGTCAGTCACAGTCAGTCACAGTCAGTCTCAGTCTGTCAGTCTCAGTCAGTCTCAGTCAGTCACAGTCAGTCACAGTCAGTCTCAGTCTGTCAGTCTCAGTCAGTCTCAGTCAGTCTCAGTCTGTCAGTCTCAGTCAGTCTGAGTCAGTCTGAGTCAGTCTCAGTCAGTCTGTCAGTCTCAGTCAGTCTCAGTCAGTCTCAGTCTCAGTCAGTCTCAGTCAGTCTCAGTCAGTCTCAGTCAGTCTCAGTCAGTCTCAGTCTCAGTCAGTCTCAGTCAGTCTCAGTCAGTCTCAGTCAGTCTCAGTCAGTCTCAGTCAGTCTCAGTCAGTCTTAGTCTCAGTCAGTCTCAGTCAGTCTGAGTCAGTCTGAGTCAGTCTGAGTCAGTCTGAGTCAGTCTCAGTCAGTCTCAGTCTCAGTCAGTCTCAGTCAGTCTCAGTCAGTCTCAGTCAGTCTCAGTCAGTCTCAGTCTCAGTCAGTCTCAGTCAGTCTCAGTCAGTCTCAGTCTCAGTCAGTCTCAGTCAGTCTCAGTCTCAGTCAGTCTCAGTCTCAGTCAGTCTCAGTCAGTCTGAGTCAGTCTCAGTCAGTCTCAGTCAGTCTCAGTCTCAGTCAGTCTCAGTCTCAGTCAGTCTCAGTCTCAGTCAGTCTCAGTCTCAGTCAGTCTCAGTCAGTCTCAGTCTCAGTCAGTCTCAGTCAGTCTTAGTCTCAGTCAGTTTCAGTCTCAGTCAGTCTCAGTCAGTCTCAGTCTCAGTCAGTCTCAGTCAGTCTCAGTCTCAGTCAGTCTCAGTCAGTCTCAGTCAGTCTCAGTCAGTCTCAGTCAGTCTCAGTCAGTCTGGGTCAGTCTCAGTCAGTCTCAGTCAGTCTCAGTCTCAGTCTCAGTCTCAGTCAGTCTCAGTCAGTCTCAGTCAGTCTCAGTCAGTCTCAGTCAGTCTCAGTCAGTCTCAGTCAGTCTCAGTCAGTCTCAGTCAGTCTCAGTCAGAGTCAGTCTAAGTCAGTCTCAGTCAGTCTCAGTCAGTCTCAGTCAGTCTCAGTCAGTCGCAGTCAGTCACAGTCAGTCTCAGTCAGTCTCAGTCAGTCTCAGTCAGTCACAGTCAGTCTCAGTCAGTCTCAGTCAGTCTCAGTCAGTCTCAGTCAGTCTCGTCTCAGTCTCAGTCAGTCTCAGTCAGTCTCAGTCTCAGTCAGTCTCAGTCAGTCTCAGTCAGTCTCAGTCTCAGTCAGTCTCAGTCTCAGTCAGTCTCAGTCAGTCACAGTCTCAGTCTGTCAGTCTCAGTCACAGTCAGTCTCAGTCTCAGTCAGTCTCAGTCAATCTCAGTCAATCTCAGTCAGTCTCAGTCAGTCTCAGTCAGTCTCAGTCAGTCTCAGTCAGTCACAGTCAGTCACAGTCAGTCTCAGTCTGTCAGTCTCAGTCAGTCTCAGTCAGTCACAGTCAGTCACAGTCAGTCTCAGTCTGTCAGTCTCAGTCAGTCTCAGTCAGTCTCAGTCTGTCAGTCTCAGTCTGAGTCAGTCTGAGTCAGTCTGAGTCAGTCTCAGTCAGTCTCAGTCAGTCTCAGTCTCAGTCAGTCTCAGTCTCAGTCAGTCTAAGTCAGTCTCAGTCAGTCTCAGTCAGTCTTAGTCTCAGTCTCAGTCAGTCTCAGTCAGTCTCAGTCAGTCTCAGTCTCAGTCAGTCTGAGTCAGTCTCAGTCAGTCTCAGTCGGTCTCAGTCAGTCTCAGTCTCAGTCAGTCTCAGTCAGTCTGTCAGTCTCAGTCAGTCTCAGTCTCAGTCAGTCTCAGTCAGTCTCAGTCAGTCTCAGTCGGTCTCAGTCAGTCTCAGTCTCAGTCAGTCTCAGTCAGTCTCAGTCAGTCTCAGTCAGTCTCAGTCAGTCACAGTCAGTCTCAGTCAGTCACAGTCCGTCTCAGTCAGTCTCAGTCAGTCTCAGTCAGTCTCAGTCAGTCTCAGTCAGTCTGAGTCAGTCTGAGTCAGTCTGAATCAGTCTGTCAGTCTCAGTTTCAGTCAGTCTCAGTCAGTCTCAGTCTCAGTCAGTCTCAGTCAGTCACAGTCAGTCTGAGTCAGTCTCAGTCTGAATCAGTCTTAGTCTGAGTCAGTCTCAGTCTCAGTCAGTCTCAGTCAGTCTGTCAGTCTCAGTCAGTCTCAGTCTCAGTCAGTCTCAGTCAGTCTCAGTCAGTCTCAGTCAGTCTCAGTCAGTCTCAGTCTCAGTCAGTCTCAGTCAGTCTGTCAGTCTCAGTCAGTCTCAGTCAGAGTCAGTCTCAGTCAGTCTCAGTCAGTCTCAGTCAGTCTCAGTCAGTCTCAGTCAGTCTCAGTCAGTCACAGTCAGTCTCAGTCAGTCTCAGTCAGTCTCAGTCAGTCTCAGTCTCAGTCAGTCTCAGTCTCAGTCAGTCTCAGTCAGTCTCAGTCAGTCTCAGTCAGTCTCAGTCAGTCTCAGTCAGTCTCAGTCAGTCTCAGTCTCAGTCAGTCTCAGTCAGTCTCAGTCAGTCTCAGTCAGTCTCAGTCTGAGTCAGTCTCAGTCTCAGTCAGTCTCAGTCAGTCTCAGTCAGTCTCAGTCAGTCTGTCAGTCTCAGTCAGTCTCAGTCAGTCTGTCAGTCTCAGTCAGTCTCAGTCAGTCTCAGTCAGTCTCAGTCAGTCTCAGTCTCAGTCAGTCTCAGTCAGTCTGAGTCAGTCTGAGTCAGTCTCAGTCAGTCTGAGTCAGTCTCAGTCAGTCTCAGTCAGTCTCAGTCAGTCTCAGTCTCAGTCAGTCTGAGTCAGTCTCAGTCAGTCTCAGTTGGTCTCAGTCAGTCTCAGTCTCAGTCAGTCTAAGTCAGTCTCAGTCAGTCTCAGTCTCAGTCAGTCTAAGTCAGTCTCAGTCAGTCTCAGTCTCAGTCAGTCTAAGTCAGTCTCAGTCAGTCTCAGTCAGTCTTAGTCTCAGTCAGTCTCAGTCAGTCTCAGTCAGTCTCAGTCAGTCTCAGTCAGTCTCAGTCAGTCTCAGTCAGTCTGTCAGTCTCAGTCAGTCTCAGTCAGTCTCAGTCTCAGTCAGTCTCAGTCAGTCTCAGTCTCAGTCAGTCTCAGTCAGTCACAGTCAGTCTCAGTCAGTCTCAGTCAGTCTCAGTCTCAGTCTCAGTCAGTCTCAGTTAGTCTCAGTCGGTCTCAGTCAGTCTCAGTCTCAGTCAGTCTCAGTCAGTCAGTCTCAGTCAGTCTCAGTCAGTCTTAGTCTCAGTCAGTCTCAGTCAGTCTCAGTCAGTCTCAGTCAGTCTCAGTCAGTCTCAGTCAGTCTCAGTCAGTCTCAGTCAGTCTCAGTCAGTCTGTCAGTCTGTCAGTCTCAGTCAGTCTCAGTCAGTCTCAGTCAGTCTCAGTCAGTCTGTCAGTCTCAGTCAGTCTCAGTCAGTCTCAGTCAGTCTCAGTCAGTCTCAGTCAGTCTCAGTCAGTCTGTCAGTCTCTGTCAGTCTCTGTCAGTCTCAGTCAGTCTGTCAGTCTCAGTCAGAGTCAGTCAGTCTCAGTCAGTCTCAGTCTCAGTCTCAGTCAGTCTCAGTCTCAGTCAGTCTCAGTCAGTCTCAGTCAGTCTCAGTCAGTCTCAGTCAGTCTCAGTCTGAGTCAGTCTCAGTCAGTCTCAGTCAGTCTCAGTCAGTCTCAGTCAGTCTCAGTCTCAGTCAGTCTCAGTCTCAGTCAGTCTCAGTCAGTCTCAGTCTCAGTCTGTCAGTCTCAGTCACAGTCAGTCTCAGTCTCAGTCAGTCTCAGTCAGTCTCAGTCAGTCTCAGTCAATCTCAGTCAGTCACAGTCAGTCTCAGTCTGTCACAGTCAGTCTCAGTCAGTCTCAGTCAGTCACAGTCAGTCTCAGTCTGTCACAGTCAGTCTCAGTCAGTCTCAGTCAGTCTCAGTCAGTCTCAGTCAGTCTCAGTCAGTCTCAGTCAGTCTCAGTCTCAGTCTCAGTCAGTCCCAGTCAGTCTCAGTCAGTCTCAGTCTCAGTCAGTCTCAGTCAGTCTCAGTCTCAGTCAGTCTCAGTCAGTCACAGTCAGTCTCAGTCAGTCTCAGTCAGTCTCAGTCAGTCTCAGTCAGTCTCAGTCAGTCTCAGTCTGTCAGTCTCAGTCTGTCAGTCTCAGTCTGTCAGTCTTAGTCTCAGTCAGTCTCAGTCAGTCTCAGTCAGTCTCAGTCAGTCTCAGTCGGTCTCAGTCAGTCTCAGTTTCAGTCAGTCTCAGTCAGTCAGTCTCAGTCAGTCTCAGTCAGTCTCAGTCAGTCTCAGTCTGTCAGTCTCAGTCAGTCTCAGTCAGTCTCAGTCAGTCTCAGTCAGTCTCAGTCTGTCAGTCTCAGTCTGTCAGTCTCAGTCTGTCAGTCTTAGTCTCAGTCAGTCTCAGTCAGTCTCAGTCAGTCTCAGTCAGTCTCAGTCAGTCTGAGTCAGTCTCAGTCTCAGTCAGTCTCAGTCTGAGTCAGTCTGAGTCAGTCTGAGTCAGTCTGAGTCAGTCTGAGTCAGTCTGAGTCAGTCTGAGTCAGTCTGAGTCAGTCTGAGTCAGTCTCAGTCAGTCTCAGTCAGTCTGAGTCAGTCTCAGTCAGTCTCAGTCAGTCTGAGTCAGTCTGAGTCAGTCTGAATCAGTCTCAGTCAGTCTCAGTTTCAGTCAGTTTCAGTCAGTCTCAGTCAGTCTCAGTCAGTCTCAGTCAGTCTCAGTCTCAGTCAGTCTCAGTCAGTCTCAGTCAGTCTCAGTCAGTCTCAGTCTGTCTCAGTCTCAGTCTGTCAGTCTCAGTCTGTCAGTCTCCGTCTGTCAGTCTTAGTCTCAGTCAGTCTCAGTCAGTCTCAGTCAGTCTCAGTCTCAGTCAGTCTCAGTCGGTCTCAGTCAGTCTCAGTCTCAGTCAGTCTCAGTCTGTCAGTCTCAGTCTGTCAGTCTCAGTCTGTCAGTCTTAGTCTCAGTCAGTCTCAGTCAGTCTCAGTCAGTCTTAGTCTCAGTCAGTCTCAGTCAGTCTTAGTCTCAGTCAGTCTCAGTCAGTCTCAGTCAGTCTTAGTCTCAGTCAGTCTCAGTCAGTCTTAGTCTCAGTCAGTCTCAGTCAGTCTCAGTCAGTCTCAGTCAGTCTCAGTCAGTCTCAGTCTGTCAGTCTCAGTCTGTCAGTCTTAGTCTCAGTCAGTCTCAGTCAGTCTCAGTCAGTCTCAGTCAGTCTTAGTCTCAGTCAGTCTCAGTCAGTCTCAGTCAGTCTCAGTCAGTCTCAGTCAGTCTCAGTCAGTCTCAGTCAGTCTGTCAGTCTCAGTCAGTCTCAGTCAGTCTCAGTCAGTCTCAGTCTCAGTCTCAGTCAGTCTCAGTCAGTCTCAGTCAGTCTCAGTCTCAGTCAGTCTCAGTCAGTCTCAGTCTCAGTCAGTCACAGTCAGTCACAGTCAGTCTCAGTCAGTCTCAGTCAGTCTCAGTCAGTCTCAGTCAGTCTCAGTCAGTCTCAGTCTGTCAGTCTCAGTCTGTCAGTCTCAGTCTGTCAGTCGTAGTCTCAGTCAGTCTCAGTCAGTCTCAGTCAGTCTCAGTCGGTCTCAGTCAGTCTCAGTCTCAGTCAGTCTCAGTCAGTCTCAGTCAGTCTCAGTCGGTCTCAGTCGGTCTCAGTCAGTCTCAGTCTCAGTCTCAGTCAGTCTCAGTCAGTCTCAGTCAGTCTCAGTCAGTCACAGTCTCTCACAGTCTCAATCAGTCTCGGTCTATCTCAGTCTGAGTCAGTCTCAGGATGAGTCAGTCTGAGTCAGTCTCAGTCAGTCTCAGTCAGTCTCAGTCAGTCTCAGTCAGTCTGTCAGTCTCAGTCAGTCTCAGTCAGAGTCAGTCTCAGTCAGTCTCAGTCAGTCTCAGTCAGTTTCAGTCAGTCACAGTCAGTCTCAGTCAGTCTCAGTCTCAGTCAGTCTCAGTCAGTCTCAGTCAGTCTCAGTCAGTCTCAGTCAGTCTCAGTCAGTCTCAGTCTGTCTCAGTCTCAGTCTGTCAGTCTCAGTCTGTCAGTCTCCGTCTGTCAGTCTTAGTCTCAGTCAGTCTCAGTCAGTCTCAGTCAGTCTCAGTCTCAGTCAGTCTCAGTCGGTCTCAGTCAGTCTCAGTCTCAGTCAGTCTCAGTCTGTCAGTCTCAGTCTGTCAGTCTCAGTCTGTCAGTCTTAGTCTCAGTCAGTCTCAGTCAGTCTCAGTCAGTCTTAGTCTCAGTCAGTCTCAGTCAGTCTTAGTCTCAGTCAGTCTCAGTCAGTCTCAGTCAGTCTTAGTCTCAGTCAGTCTCAGTCAGTCTTAGTCTCAGTCAGTCTCAGTCAGTCTCAGTCAGTCTCAGTCAGTCTCAGTCAGTCTCAGTCTGTCAGTCTCAGTCTGTCAGTCTTAGTCTCAGTCAGTCTCAGTCAGTCTCAGTCAGTCTCAGTCAGTCTTAGTCTCAGTCAGTCTCAGTCAGTCTCAGTCAGTCTCAGTCAGTCTCAGTCAGTCTCAGTCAGTCTCAGTCAGTCTGTCAGTCTCAGTCAGTCTCAGTCAGTCTCAGTCAGTCTCAGTCTCAGTCTCAGTCAGTCTCAGTCAGTCTCAGTCAGTCTCAGTCTCAGTCAGTCTCAGTCAGTCTCAGTCTCAGTCAGTCACAGTCAGTCACAGTCAGTCTCAGTCAGTCTCAGTCAGTCTCAGTCAGTCTCAGTCAGTCTCAGTCAGTCTCAGTCTGTCAGTCTCAGTCTGTCAGTCTCAGTCTGTCAGTCGTAGTCTCAGTCAGTCTCAGTCAGTCTCAGTCAGTCTCAGTCGGTCTCAGTCAGTCTCAGTCTCAGTCAGTCTCAGTCAGTCTCAGTCAGTCTCAGTCGGTCTCAGTCGGTCTCAGTCAGTCTCAGTCTCAGTCTCAGTCAGTCTCAGTCAGTCTCAGTCAGTCTCAGTCAGTCACAGTCTCTCACAGTCTCAATCAGTCTCGGTCTATCTCAGTCTGAGTCAGTCTCAGGATGAGTCAGTCTGAGTCAGTCTGAGTCAGTCTCAGTCAGTCTCAGTCAGTCTCAGTCAGTCTGTCAGTCTCAGTCAGTCTCAGTCAGAGTCAGTCTCAGTCAGTCTCAGTCAGTCTCAGTCAGTTTCAGTCAGTCACAGTCAGTCTCAGTCAGTCTCAGTCTCAGTCAGTCTCAGTCAGTCTCAGTCAGTCTCAGTCAGTCTCAGTCAGTCTCAGTCTCAGACAGTCTCAGTCTCAGTCAGTCTCAGTCTCAGTCAGTCTCAGTCAGTCTGAGTCAGTCTGAGTCAGTCTTAGTCAGTCTCAGTCAGTCTCAGTCTCAGTCAGTCTCAGTCAATCTCAGTCAGTCTCAGTCGGTCTCAGTCGGTCTCAGTCAGTCTCAGTCTCAGTCAGTCTCAGTCAGTCTCAGTCAGTCTCAGTCAGTCACAGTCTCAATCAGTCTCGGTCTATCTCAGTCTGAGTCAGTCTCAGTCTGAGTCAGTCTGAGTCAGTCTGAGTCAGTCTGAGTCAGTCTGAGTCAGTCTCAGTCAGTCTCAGTCAGTCTCAGTCAGTCTCAGTCAGTCTCAGTCAGTCTGTCAGTCTCAGTCAGTCTCAGTCAGAGTCAGTCTCAGTCAGTCTCAGTCAGTCTCAGTCAGTCTCAGTCAGTCACAGTCAGTCTCAGTCAGTCTCAGTCTCAGTCAGTCTCAGTCAGTCTCAGTCAGTCTCAGTCTGTCAGTCTCAGTCTCAGTCAGTCTCAGTCTCAGTCAGTCTCAGTCAGTCTCAGTCAGTCTCAGTCAGTCTCAGTCAGTCTCAGTCTCAGTCTCAGTCAGTCTCAGTCTCAGTCAGTCTCAGTCAGTCTCAGTCTCAGTCAGTCTCAGTCAGTCTCAGTCAGTCTCAGTCAGTCTCAGTCTCAGTCAGTCTCAGTCTCAGGCAGTCTCAGTCAGTCTCAGTCTCAGTCAGTCACAGTCAGTCTCAGTCAGTCTCAGTCAGTCTCAGTCAGTCTCAGTCAGTCTCAGTCAGTCTCAGTCAGTCTCAGTCAGTCTCAGTCAGTCTCAGTCAGTCTCAGTCTCAGTCAGTCTCAGTCAGTCTCAGTCAGTCTGTCTCAGTCAGTCTCAGTCAGTCTCAGTCAGTCTCAATCAGTCTCAGTCTCAGTCAGTCTCAGTCAGTCTCAGTCAGTCTCAGTCTCAGTCAGTCTCAGCCAGTCAGTCTCAGTCAGTCTCAGTCAGTCACAGTCAGTCTCAGTCAGTCTCAGTCAGTCTCAGTCTCAGTCAGTCTCAGTCAGTCTCAGTCAGTCTCAGTCAGTCTCAGTCAGTCTCAGTCTCAGTCAGTCTCAGTCAGTCTCAGTCAGTCTCAGTCAGTCTCAGTCAGTCTCAGTCAGTCTCAGTCAGTCTTAGTCTCAGTCAGTCTCAGTCAGTCTGAGTCAGTCTGAGTCAGTCTGAGTCAGTCTGAGTCAGTCTCAGTCAGTCTCAGTCTCAGTCAGTCTCAGTCAGTCTCAGTCAGTCTCAGTCAGTCTCAGTCAGTCTCAGTCTCAGTCAGTCTCAGTCAGTCTCAGTCAGTCTCAGTCTCAGTCAGTCTCAGTCAGTCTCAGTCTCAGTCAGTCTCAGTCTCAGTCAGTCTCAGTCAGTCTGAGTCAGTCTCAGTCAGTCTCAGTCAGTCTCAGTCTCAGTCAGTCTCAGTCTCAGTCAGTCTCAGTCTCAGTCAGTCTCAGTCTCAGTCAGTCTCAGTCAGTCTCAGTCTCAGTCAGTCTCAGTCAGTCTTAGTCTCAGTCAGTTTCAGTCTCAGTCAGTCTCAGTCAGTCTCAGTCTCAGTCAGTCTCAGTCAGTCTCAGTCTCAGTCAGTCTCAGTCAGTCTCAGTCAGTCTCAGTCAGTCTCAGTCAGTCTCAGTCAGTCTGGGTCAGTCTCAGTCAGTCTCAGTCAGTCTCAGTCTCAGTCTCAGTCTCAGTCAGTCTCAGTCAGTCTCAGTCAGTCTCAGTCAGTCTCAGTCAGTCTCAGTCAGTCTCAGTCAGTCTCAGTCAGTCTCAGTCAGAGTCAGTCTAAGTCAGTCTCAGTCAGTCTCAGTCAGTCTCAGTCAGTCTCAGTCAGTCGCAGTCAGTCACAGTCAGTCTCAGTCAGTCTCAGTCAGTCTCAGTCAGTCACAGTCAGTCTCAGTCAGTCTCAGTCAGTCTCAGTCAGTCTCAGTCAGTCTCGTCTCAGTCTCAGTCAGTCTCAGTCAGTCTCAGTCTCAGTCAGTCTCAGTCAGTCTCAGTCAGTCTCAGTCTCAGTCAGTCTCAGTCTCAGTCAGTCTCAGTCAGTCACAGTCTCAGTCTGTCAGTCTCAGTCACAGTCAGTCTCAGTCTCAGTCAGTCTCAGTCAATCTCAGTCAATCTCAGTCAGTCTCAGTCAGTCTCAGTCAGTCTCAGTCAGTCTCAGTCAGTCACAGTCAGTCACAGTCAGTCTCAGTCTGTCAGTCTCAGTCAGTCTCAGTCAGTCACAGTCAGTCACAGTCAGTCTCAGTCTGTCAGTCTCAGTCAGTCTCAGTCAGTCTCAGTCTGTCAGTCTCAGTCTGAGTCAGTCTGAGTCAGTCTGAGTCAGTCTCAGTCAGTCTCAGTCAGTCTCAGTCTCAGTCAGTCTCAGTCTCAGTCAGTCTAAGTCAGTCTCAGTCAGTCTCAGTCAGTCTTAGTCTCAGTCTCAGTCAGTCTCAGTCAGTCTCAGTCAGTCTCAGTCTCAGTCAGTCTGAGTCAGTCTCAGTCAGTCTCAGTCGGTCTCAGTCAGTCTCAGTCTCAGTCAGTCTCAGTCAGTCTGTCAGTCTCAGTCAGTCTCAGTCTCAGTCAGTCTCAGTCAGTCTCAGTCAGTCTCAGTCGGTCTCAGTCAGTCTCAGTCTCAGTCAGTCTCAGTCAGTCTCAGTCAGTCTCAGTCAGTCTCAGTCAGTCACAGTCAGTCTCAGTCAGTCACAGTCCGTCTCAGTCAGTCTCAGTCAGTCTCAGTCAGTCTCAGTCAGTCTCAGTCAGTCTCAGTCAGTCTGAGTCAGTCTGAGTCAGTCTGAATCAGTCTGTCAGTCTCAGTTTCAGTCAGTCTCAGTCAGTCTCAGTCTCAGTCAGTCTCAGTCAGTCACAGTCAGTCTGAGTCAGTCTCAGTCTGAATCAGTCTTAGTCTGAGTCAGTCTCAGTCTCAGTCAGTCTCAGTCAGTCTGTCAGTCTCAGTCAGTCTCAGTCTCAGTCAGTCTCAGTCAGTCTCAGTCAGTCTCAGTCAGTCTCAGTCAGTCTCAGTCTCAGTCAGTCTCAGTCAGTCTGTCAGTCTCAGTCAGTCTCAGTCAGAGTCAGTCTCAGTCAGTCTCAGTCAGTCTCAGTCAGTCTCAGTCAGTCTCAGTCAGTCTCAGTCAGTCACAGTCAGTCTCAGTCAGTCTCAGTCAGTCTCAGTCAGTCTCAGTCTCAGTCAGTCTCAGTCTCAGTCAGTCTCAGTCAGTCTCAGTCAGTCTCAGTCAGTCTCAGTCAGTCTCAGTCAGTCTCAGTCAGTCTCAGTCTCAGTCAGTCTCAGTCAGTCTCAGTCAGTCTGAGTCAGTCTCAGTCTGAGTCAGTCTCAGTCTCAGTCAGTCTCAGTCAGTCTCAGTCAGTCTCAGTCAGTCACAGTCAGTCACAGTCAGTCTCAGTCTGTCAGTCTCAGTCAGTCTCAGTCAGTCACAGTCAGTCACAGTCAGTCTCAGTCTGTCAGTCTCAGTCAGTCTCAGTCAGTCTCAGTCTGTCAGTCTCAGTCAGTCTGAGTCAGTCTGAGTCAGTCTCAGTCAGTCTGTCAGTCTCAGTCAGTCTCAGTCAGTCTCAGTCTCAGTCAGTCTCAGTCAGTCTCAGTCAGTCTCAGTCAGTCTCAGTCAGTCTCAGTCTCAGTCAGTCTCAGTCAGTCTCAGTCAGTCTCAGTCAGTCTCAGTCAGTCTCAGTCAGTCTCAGTCAGTCTTAGTCTCAGTCAGTCTCAGTCAGTCTGAGTCAGTCTGAGTCAGTCTGAGTCAGTCTGAGTCAGTCTCAGTCAGTCTCAGTCTCAGTCAGTCTCAGTCAGTCTCAGTCAGTCTCAGTCAGTCTCAGTCAGTCTCAGTCTCAGTCAGTCTCAGTCAGTCTCAGTCAGTCTCAGTCTCAGTCAGTCTCAGTCAGTCTCAGTCTCAGTCAGTCTCAGTCTCAGTCAGTCTCAGTCAGTCTGAGTCAGTCTCAGTCAGTCTCAGTCAGTCTCAGTCTCAGTCAGTCTCAGTCTCAGTCAGTCTCAGTCTCAGTCAGTCTCAGTCTCAGTCAGTCTCAGTCAGTCTCAGTCTCAGTCAGTCTCAGTCAGTCTTAGTCTCAGTCAGTTTCAGTCTCAGTCAGTCTCAGTCAGTCTCAGTCTCAGTCAGTCTCAGTCAGTCTCAGTCTCAGTCAGTCTCAGTCAGTCTCAGTCAGTCTCAGTCAGTCTCAGTCAGTCTCAGTCAGTCTGGGTCAGTCTCAGTCAGTCTCAGTCAGTCTCAGTCTCAGTCTCAGTCTCAGTCAGTCTCAGTCAGTCTCAGTCAGTCTCAGTCAGTCTCAGTCAGTCTCAGTCAGTCTCAGTCAGTCTCAGTCAGTCTCAGTCAGTCTCAGTCAGAGTCAGTCTAAGTCAGTCTCAGTCAGTCTCAGTCAGTCTCAGTCAGTCTCAGTCAGTCGCAGTCAGTCACAGTCAGTCTCAGTCAGTCTCAGTCAGTCTCAGTCAGTCACAGTCAGTCTCAGTCAGTCTCAGTCAGTCTCAGTCAGTCTCAGTCAGTCTCGTCTCAGTCTCAGTCAGTCTCAGTCAGTCTCAGTCTCAGTCAGTCTCAGTCAGTCTCAGTCAGTCTCAGTCTCAGTCAGTCTCAGTCTCAGTCAGTCTCAGTCAGTCACAGTCTCAGTCTGTCAGTCTCAGTCACAGTCAGTCTCAGTCTCAGTCAGTCTCAGTCAATCTCAGTCAATCTCAGTCAGTCTCAGTCAGTCTCAGTCAGTCTCAGTCAGTCTCAGTCAGTCACAGTCAGTCACAGTCAGTCTCAGTCTGTCAGTCTCAGTCAGTCTCAGTCAGTCACAGTCAGTCACAGTCAGTCTCAGTCTGTCAGTCTCAGTCAGTCTCAGTCAGTCTCAGTCTGTCAGTCTCAGTCTGAGTCAGTCTGAGTCAGTCTGAGTCAGTCTCAGTCAGTCTCAGTCAGTCTCAGTCTCAGTCAGTCTCAGTCTCAGTCAGTCTAAGTCAGTCTCAGTCAGTCTCAGTCAGTCTTAGTCTCAGTCTCAGTCAGTCTCAGTCAGTCTCAGTCAGTCTCAGTCTCAGTCAGTCTGAGTCAGTCTCAGTCAGTCTCAGTCGGTCTCAGTCAGTCTCAGTCTCAGTCAGTCTCAGTCAGTCTGTCAGTCTCAGTCAGTCTCAGTCTCAGTCAGTCTCAGTCAGTCTCAGTCAGTCTCAGTCGGTCTCAGTCAGTCTCAGTCTCAGTCAGTCTCAGTCAGTCTCAGTCAGTCTCAGTCAGTCTCAGTCAGTCACAGTCAGTCTCAGTCAGTCACAGTCCGTCTCAGTCAGTCTCAGTCAGTCTCAGTCAGTCTCAGTCAGTCTCAGTCAGTCTGAGTCAGTCTGAGTCAGTCTGAATCAGTCTGTCAGTCTCAGTTTCAGTCAGTCTCAGTCAGTCTCAGTCTCAGTCAGTCTCAGTCAGTCACAGTCAGTCTGAGTCAGTCTCAGTCTGAATCAGTCTTAGTCTGAGTCAGTCTCAGTCTCAGTCAGTCTCAGTCAGTCTGTCAGTCTCAGTCAGTCTCAGTCTCAGTCAGTCTCAGTCAGTCTCAGTCAGTCTCAGTCAGTCTCAGTCAGTCTCAGTCTCAGTCAGTCTCAGTCAGTCTGTCAGTCTCAGTCAGTCTCAGTCAGAGTCAGTCTCAGTCAGTCTCAGTCAGTCTCAGTCAGTCTCAGTCAGTCTCAGTCAGTCTCAGTCAGTCACAGTCAGTCTCAGTCAGTCTCAGTCAGTCTCAGTCAGTCTCAGTCTCAGTCAGTCTCAGTCTCAGTCAGTCTCAGTCAGTCTCAGTCAGTCTCAGTCAGTCTCAGTCAGTCTCAGTCAGTCTCAGTCTCAGTCAGTCTCAGTCAGTCTCAGTCAGTCTGAGTCAGTCTCAGTCTGAGTCAGTCTCAGTCTCAGTCAGTCTCAGTCAGTCTCAGTCAGTCTCAGTCAGTCTGTCAGTCTCAGTCAGTCTCAGTCAGTCTGTCAGTCTCAGTCAGTCTCAGTCAGTCTCAGTCAGTCTCAGTCAGTCTCAGTCTCAGTCAGTCTCAGTCAGTCTGAGTCAGTCTGAGTCAGTCTCAGTCAGTCTGAGTCAGTCTCAGTCAGTCTCAGTCAGTCTCAGTCAGTCTCAGTCTCAGTCAGTCTGAGTCAGTCTCAGTCAGTCTCAGTTGGTCTCAGTCAGTCTCAGTCTCAGTCAGTCTAAGTCAGTCTCAGTCAGTCTCAGTCTCAGTCAGTCTAAGTCAGTCTCAGTCAGTCTCAGTCTCAGTCAGTCTAAGTCAGTCTCAGTCAGTCTCAGTCAGTCTTAGTCTCAGTCAGTCTCAGTCAGTCTCAGTCAGTCTCAGTCAGTCTCAGTCAGTCTCAGTCAGTCTCAGTCAGTCTGTCAGTCTCAGTCAGTCTCAGTCAGTCTCAGTCTCAGTCAGTCTCAGTCAGTCTCAGTCTCAGTCAGTCTCAGTCAGTCACAGTCAGTCTCAGTCAGTCTCAGTCAGTCTCAGTCTCAGTCTCAGTCAGTCTCAGTTAGTCTCAGTCGGTCTCAGTCAGTCTCAGTCTCAGTCAGTCTCAGTCAGTCAGTCTCAGTCAGTCTCAGTCAGTCTTAGTCTCAGTCAGTCTCAGTCAGTCTCAGTCAGTCTCAGTCAGTCTCAGTCAGTCTCAGTCAGTCTCAGTCAGTCTCAGTCAGTCTCAGTCAGTCTGTCAGTCTGTCAGTCTCAGTCAGTCTCAGTCAGTCTCAGTCAGTCTCAGTCAGTCTGTCAGTCTCAGTCAGTCTCAGTCAGTCTCAGTCAGTCTCAGTCAGTCTCAGTCAGTCTCAGTCAGTCTGTCAGTCTCTGTCAGTCTCTGTCAGTCTCAGTCAGTCTGTCAGTCTCAGTCAGAGTCAGTCAGTCTCAGTCAGTCTCAGTCTCAGTCTCAGTCAGTCTCAGTCTCAGTCAGTCTCAGTCAGTCTCAGTCAGTCTCAGTCAGTCTCAGTCAGTCTCAGTCTGAGTCAGTCTCAGTCAGTCTCAGTCAGTCTCAGTCAGTCTCAGTCAGTCTCAGTCTCAGTCAGTCTCAGTCTCAGTCAGTCTCAGTCAGTCTCAGTCTCAGTCTGTCAGTCTCAGTCACAGTCAGTCTCAGTCTCAGTCAGTCTCAGTCAGTCTCAGTCAGTCTCAGTCAATCTCAGTCAGTCACAGTCAGTCTCAGTCTGTCACAGTCAGTCTCAGTCAGTCTCAGTCAGTCACAGTCAGTCTCAGTCTGTCACAGTCAGTCTCAGTCAGTCTCAGTCAGTCTCAGTCAGTCTCAGTCAGTCTCAGTCAGTCTCAGTCAGTCTCAGTCTCAGTCTCAGTCAGTCCCAGTCAGTCTCAGTCAGTCTCAGTCTCAGTCAGTCTCAGTCAGTCTCAGTCTCAGTCAGTCTCAGTCAGTCACAGTCAGTCTCAGTCAGTCTCAGTCAGTCTCAGTCAGTCTCAGTCAGTCTCAGTCAGTCTCAGTCTGTCAGTCTCAGTCTGTCAGTCTCAGTCTGTCAGTCTTAGTCTCAGTCAGTCTCAGTCAGTCTCAGTCAGTCTCAGTCAGTCTCAGTCGGTCTCAGTCAGTCTCAGTTTCAGTCAGTCTCAGTCAGTCAGTCTCAGTCAGTCTCAGTCAGTCTCAGTCAGTCTCAGTCTGTCAGTCTCAGTCAGTCTCAGTCAGTCTCAGTCAGTCTCAGTCAGTCTCAGTCTGTCAGTCTCAGTCTGTCAGTCTCAGTCTGTCAGTCTTAGTCTCAGTCAGTCTCAGTCAGTCTCAGTCAGTCTCAGTCAGTCTCAGTCAGTCTGAGTCAGTCTCAGTCTCAGTCAGTCTCAGTCTGAGTCAGTCTGAGTCAGTCTGAGTCAGTCTGAGTCAGTCTGAGTCAGTCTGAGTCAGTCTGAGTCAGTCTGAGTCAGTCTGAGTCAGTCTCAGTCAGTCTCAGTCAGTCTGAGTCAGTCTCAGTCAGTCTCAGTCAGTCTGAGTCAGTCTGAGTCAGTCTGAATCAGTCTCAGTCAGTCTCAGTTTCAGTCAGTTTCAGTCAGTCTCAGTCAGTCTCAGTCAGTCTCAGTCAGTCTCAGTCTCAGTCAGTCTCAGTCAGTCTCAGTCAGTCTCAGTCAGTCTCAGTCTGTCTCAGTCTCAGTCTGTCAGTCTCAGTCTGTCAGTCTCCGTCTGTCAGTCTTAGTCTCAGTCAGTCTCAGTCAGTCTCAGTCAGTCTCAGTCTCAGTCAGTCTCAGTCGGTCTCAGTCAGTCTCAGTCTCAGTCAGTCTCAGTCTGTCAGTCTCAGTCTGTCAGTCTCAGTCTGTCAGTCTTAGTCTCAGTCAGTCTCAGTCAGTCTCAGTCAGTCTTAGTCTCAGTCAGTCTCAGTCAGTCTTAGTCTCAGTCAGTCTCAGTCAGTCTCAGTCAGTCTTAGTCTCAGTCAGTCTCAGTCAGTCTTAGTCTCAGTCAGTCTCAGTCAGTCTCAGTCAGTCTCAGTCAGTCTCAGTCAGTCTCAGTCTGTCAGTCTCAGTCTGTCAGTCTTAGTCTCAGTCAGTCTCAGTCAGTCTCAGTCAGTCTCAGTCAGTCTTAGTCTCAGTCAGTCTCAGTCAGTCTCAGTCAGTCTCAGTCAGTCTCAGTCAGTCTCAGTCAGTCTCAGTCAGTCTGTCAGTCTCAGTCAGTCTCAGTCAGTCTCAGCCAGTCTCAGTCTCAGTCTCAGTCAGTCTCAGTCAGTCTCAGTCAGTCTCAGTCTCAGTCAGTCTCAGTCAGTCTCAGTCTCAGTCAGTCACAGTCAGTCACAGTCAGTCTCAGTCAGTCTCAGTCAGTCTCAGTCAGTCTCAGTCAGTCTCAGTCAGTCTCAGTCTGTCAGTCTCAGTCTGTCAGTCTCAGTCTGTCAGTCGTAGTCTCAGTCAGTCTCAGTCAGTCTCAGTCAGTCTCAGTCGGTCTCAGTCAGTCTCAGTCTCAGTCAGTCTCAGTCAGTCTCAGTCAGTCTCAGTCGGTCTCAGTCGGTCTCAGTCAGTCTCAGTCTCAGTCTCAGTCAGTCTCAGTCAGTCTCAGTCAGTCTCAGTCAGTCACAGTCTCTCACAGTCTCAATCAGTCTCGGTCTATCTCAGTCTGAGTCAGTCTCAGGATGAGTCAGTCTGAGTCAGTCTCAGTCAGTCTCAGTCAGTCTCAGTCAGTCTCAGTCAGTCTGTCAGTCTCAGTCAGTCTCAGTCAGAGTCAGTCTCAGTCAGTCTCAGTCAGTCTCAGTCAGTTTCAGTCAGTCACAGTCAGTCTCAGTCAGTCTCAGTCTCAGTCAGTCTCAGTCAGTCTCAGTCAGTCTCAGTCAGTCTCAGTCAGTCTCAGTCAGTCTCAGTCTGTCTCAGTCTCAGTCTGTCAGTCTCAGTCTGTCAGTCTCCGTCTGTCAGTCTTAGTCTCAGTCAGTCTCAGTCAGTCTCAGTCAGTCTCAGTCTCAGTCAGTCTCAGTCGGTCTCAGTCAGTCTCAGTCTCAGTCAGTCTCAGTCTGTCAGTCTCAGTCTGTCAGTCTCAGTCTGTCAGTCTTAGTCTCAGTCAGTCTCAGTCAGTCTCAGTCAGTCTTAGTCTCAGTCAGTCTCAGTCAGTCTTAGTCTCAGTCAGTCTCAGTCAGTCTCAGTCAGTCTTAGTCTCAGTCAGTCTCAGTCAGTCTTAGTCTCAGTCAGTCTCAGTCAGTCTCAGTCAGTCTCAGTCAGTCTCAGTCAGTCTCAGTCTGTCAGTCTCAGTCTGTCAGTCTTAGTCTCAGTCAGTCTCAGTCAGTCTCAGTCAGTCTCAGTCAGTCTTAGTCTCAGTCAGTCTCAGTCAGTCTCAGTCAGTCTCAGTCAGTCTCAGTCAGTCTCAGTCAGTCTGTCAGTCTCAGTCAGTCTCAGTCAGTCTCAGTCAGTCTCAGTCAGTCTCAGTCAGTCTCAGTCAGTCTCAGTCTCAGTCAGTCTCAGTCAGTCTCAGTCTCAGTCAGTCACAGTCAGTCACAGTCAGTCTCAGTCAGTCTCAGTCAGTCTCAGTCAGTCTCAGTCAGTCTCAGTCAGTCTCAGTCTGTCAGTCTCAGTCTGTCAGTCTCAGTCTGTCAGTCGTAGTCTCAGTCAGTCTCAGTCAGTCTCAGTCAGTCTCAGTCGGTCTCAGTCAGTCTCAGTCTCAGTCAGTCTCAGTCAGTCTCAGTCAGTCTCAGTCGGTCTCAGTCGGTCTCAGTCAGTCTCAGTCTCAGTCTCAGTCAGTCTCAGTCAGTCTCAGTCAGTCTCAGTCAGTCACAGTCTCTCACAGTCTCAATCAGTCTCGGTCTATCTCAGTCTGAGTCAGTCTCAGGATGAGTCAGTCTGAGTCAGTCTGAGTCAGTCTCAGTCAGTCTCAGTCAGTCTCAGTCAGTCTGTCAGTCTCAGTCAGTCTCAGTCAGAGTCAGTCTCAGTCAGTCTCAGTCAGTCTCAGTCAGTTTCAGTCAGTCACAGTCAGTCTCAGTCAGTCTCAGTCTCAGTCAGTCTCAGTCAGTCTCAGTCAGTCTCAGTCAGTCTCAGTCAGTCTCAGTCTCAGACAGTCTCAGTCTCAGTCAGTCTCAGTCTCAGTCAGTCTCAGTCAGTCTGAGTCAGTCTGAGTCAGTCTTAGTCAGTCTCAGTCAGTCTCAGTCTCAGTCAGTCTCAGTCAATCTCAGTCAGTCTCAGTCGGTCTCAGTCGGTCTCAGTCAGTCTCAGTCTCAGTCAGTCTCAGTCAGTCTCAGTCAGTCTCAGTCAGTCACAGTCTCAATCAGTCTCGGTCTATCTCAGTCTGAGTCAGTCTCAGTCTGAGTCAGTCTGAGTCAGTCTGAGTCAGTCTGAGTCAGTCTGAGTCAGTCTCAGTCAGTCTCAGTCAGTCTCAGTCAGTCTCAGTCAGTCTCAGTCAGTCTGTCAGTCTCAGTCAGTCTCAGTCAGAGTCAGTCTCAGTCAGTCTCAGTCAGTCTCAGTCAGTCTCAGTCAGTCACAGTCAGTCTCAGTCAGTCTCAGTCTCAGTCAGTCTCAGTCAGTCTCAGTCAGTCTCAGTCTGTCAGTCTCAGTCTCAGTCAGTCTCAGTCTCAGTCAGTCTCAGTCAGTCTCAGTCAGTCTCAGTCAGTCTCAGTCAGTCTCAGTCTCAGTCTCAGTCAGTCTCAGTCTCAGTCAGTCTCAGTCAGTCTCAGTCTCAGTCAGTCTCAGTCAGTCTCAGTCAGTCTCAGTCAGTCTCAGTCTCAGTCAGTCTCAGTCTCAGGCAGTCTCAGTCAGTCTCAGTCTCAGTCAGTCACAGTCAGTCTCAGTCAGTCTCAGTCAGTCTCAGTCAG
This sequence comes from Lissotriton vulgaris, assembly GCF_964263255.1. NCBI lineage: Eukaryota > Metazoa > Chordata > Amphibia > Caudata > Salamandridae > Lissotriton > Lissotriton vulgaris. The sequence goes on from NW_028246697.1 coordinate 466,363, forward strand.
TCTCAGTCAGTCTCAGTCAGTCTCAGTCAGTCTCAGTCAGTCTCAGTCAGTCTCAGTCAGTCTCAGTCTCAGTCAGTCTCAGTCAGTCTCAGTCAGTCTGTCTCAGTCAGTCTCAGTCAGTCTCAGTCAGTCTCAATCAGTCTCAGTCTCAGTCAGTCTCAGTCAGTCTCAGTCAGTCTCAGTCTCAGTCAGTCTCAGCCAGTCAGTCTCAGTCAGTCTCAGTCAGTCACAGTCAGTCTCAGTCAGTCTCAGTCAGTCTCAGTCTCAGTCAGTCTCAGTCAGTCTCAGTCAGTCTCAGTCAGTCTCAGTCTCAGTCAGTCTCAGTCAGTCTCAGTCAGTCTCAGTCAGTCTCAGTCAGTCTCAGTCAGTCTCAGTCAGTCTTAGTCTCAGTCAGTCTCAGTCAGTCTGAGTCAGTCTGAGTCAGTCTGAGTCAGTCTGAGTCAGTCTCAGTCAGTCTCAGTCTCAGTCAGTCTCAGTCAGTCTCAGTCAGTCTCAGTCAGTCTCAGTCAGTCTCAGTCTCAGTCAGTCTCAGTCAGTCTCAGTCAGTCTCAGTCTCAGTCAGTCTCAGTCAGTCTCAGTCTCAGTCAGTCTCAGTCTCAGTCAGTCTCAGTCAGTCTGAGTCAGTCTCAGTCAGTCTCAGTCAGTCTCAGTCTCAGTCAGTCTCAGTCTCAGTCAGTCTCAGTCTCAGTCAGTCTCAGTCTCAGTCAGTCTCAGTCAGTCTCAGTCTCAGTCAGTCTCAGTCAGTCTTAGTCTCAGTCAGTTTCAGTCTCAGTCAGTCTCAGTCAGTCTCAGTCTCAGTCAGTCTCAGTCAGTCTCAGTCTCAGTCAGTCTCAGTCAGTCTCAGTCAGTCTCAGTCAGTCTCAGTCAGTCTCAGTCAGTCTGGGTCAGTCTCAGTCAGTCTCAGTCAGTCTCAGTCTCAGTCTCAGTCTCAGTCAGTCTCAGTCAGTCTCAGTCAGTCTCAGTCAGTCTCAGTCAGTCTCAGTCAGTCTCAGTCAGTCTCAGTCAGTCTCAGTCAGTCTCAGTCAGAGTCAGTCTAAGTCAGTCTCAGTCAGTCTCAGTCAGTCTCAGTCAGTCTCAGTCAGTCGCAGTCAGTCACAGTCAGTCTCAGTCAGTCTCAGTCAGTCTCAGTCAGTCACAGTCAGTCTCAGTCAGTCTCAGTCAGTCTCAGTCAGTCTCAGTCAGTCTCGTCTCAGTCTCAGTCAGTCTCAGTCAGTCTCAGTCTCAGTCAGTCTCAGTCAGTCTCAGTCAGTCTCAGTCTCAGTCAGTCTCAGTCTCAGTCAGTCTCAGTCAGTCACAGTCTCAGTCTGTCAGTCTCAGTCACAGTCAGTCTCAGTCTCAGTCAGTCTCAGTCAATCTCAGTCAATCTCAGTCAGTCTCAGTCAGTCTCAGTCAGTCTCAGTCAGTCTCAGTCAGTCACAGTCAGTCACAGTCAGTCTCAGTCTGTCAGTCTCAGTCAGTCTCAGTCAGTCACAGTCAGTCACAGTCAGTCTCAGTCTGTCAGTCTCAGTCAGTCTCAGTCAGTCTCAGTCTGTCAGTCTCAGTCTGAGTCAGTCTGAGTCAGTCTGAGTCAGTCTCAGTCAGTCTCAGTCAGTCTCAGTCTCAGTCAGTCTCAGTCTCAGTCAGTCTAAGTCAGTCTCAGTCAGTCTCAGTCAGTCTTAGTCTCAGTCTCAGTCAGTCTCAGTCAGTCTCAGTCAGTCTCAGTCTCAGTCAGTCTGAGTCAGTCTCAGTCAGTCTCAGTCGGTCTCAGTCAGTCTCAGTCTCAGTCAGTCTCAGTCAGTCTGTCAGTCTCAGTCAGTCTCAGTCTCAGTCAGTCTCAGTCAGTCTCAGTCAGTCTCAGTCGGTCTCAGTCAGTCTCAGTCTCAGTCAGTCTCAGTCAGTCTCAGTCAGTCTCAGTCAGTCTCAGTCAGTCACAGTCAGTCTCAGTCAGTCACAGTCCGTCTCAGTCAGTCTCAGTCAGTCTCAGTCAGTCTCAGTCAGTCTCAGTCAGTCTCAGTCAGTCTGAGTCAGTCTGAGTCAGTCTGAATCAGTCTGTCAGTCTCAGTTTCAGTCAGTCTCAGTCAGTCTCAGTCTCAGTCAGTCTCAGTCAGTCACAGTCAGTCTGAGTCAGTCTCAGTCTGAATCAGTCTTAGTCTGAGTCAGTCTCAGTCTCAGTCAGTCTCAGTCAGTCTGTCAGTCTCAGTCAGTCTCAGTCTCAGTCAGTCTCAGTCAGTCTCAGTCAGTCTCAGTCAGTCTCAGTCAGTCTCAGTCTCAGTCAGTCTCAGTCAGTCTGTCAGTCTCAGTCAGTCTCAGTCAGAGTCAGTCTCAGTCAGTCTCAGTCAGTCTCAGTCAGTCTCAGTCAGTCTCAGTCAGTCTCAGTCAGTCACAGTCAGTCTCAGTCAGTCTCAGTCAGTCTCAGTCAGTCTCAGTCTCAGTCAGTCTCAGTCTCAGTCAGTCTCAGTCAGTCTCAGTCAGTCTCAGTCAGTCTCAGTCAGTCTCAGTCAGTCTCAGTCAGTCTCAGTCTCAGTCAGTCTCAGTCAGTCTCAGTCAGTCTGAGTCAGTCTCAGTCTGAGTCAGTCTCAGTCTCAGTCAGTCTCAGTCAGTCTCAGTCAGTCTCAGTCAGTCTGTCAGTCTCAGTCAGTCTCAGTCAGTCTGTCAGTCTCAGTCAGTCTCAGTCAGTCTCAGTCAGTCTCAGTCAGTCTCAGTCTCAGTCAGTCTCAGTCAGTCTGAGTCAGTCTGAGTCAGTCTCAGTCAGTCTGAGTCAGTCTCAGTCAGTCTCAGTCAGTCTCAGTCAGTCTCAGTCTCAGTCAGTCTGAGTCAGTCTCAGTCAGTCTCAGTTGGTCTCAGTCAGTCTCAGTCTCAGTCAGTCTAAGTCAGTCTCAGTCAGTCTCAGTCTCAGTCAGTCTAAGTCAGTCTCAGTCAGTCTCAGTCTCAGTCAGTCTAAGTCAGTCTCAGTCAGTCTCAGTCAGTCTTAGTCTCAGTCAGTCTCAGTCAGTCTCAGTCAGTCTCAGTCAGTCTCAGTCAGTCTCAGTCAGTCTCAGTCAGTCTGTCAGTCTCAGTCAGTCTCAGTCAGTCTCAGTCTCAGTCAGTCTCAGTCAGTCTCAGTCTCAGTCAGTCTCAGTCAGTCACAGTCAGTCTCAGTCAGTCTCAGTCAGTCTCAGTCTCAGTCTCAGTCAGTCTCAGTTAGTCTCAGTCGGTCTCAGTCAGTCTCAGTCTCAGTCAGTCTCAGTCAGTCAGTCTCAGTCAGTCTCAGTCAGTCTTAGTCTCAGTCAGTCTCAGTCAGTCTCAGTCAGTCTCAGTCAGTCTCAGTCAGTCTCAGTCAGTCTCAGTCAGTCTCAGTCAGTCTGTCAGTCTGTCAGTCTCAGTCAGTCTCAGTCAGTCTCAGTCAGTCTCAGTCAGTCTGTCAGTCTCAGTCAGTCTCAGTCAGTCTCAGTCAGTCTCAGTCAGTCTCAGTCAGTCTCAGTCAGTCTGTCAGTCTCTGTCAGTCTCTGTCAGTCTCAGTCAGTCTGTCAGTCTCAGTCAGAGTCAGTCAGTCTCAGTCAGTCTCAGTCTCAGTCTCAGTCAGTCTCAGTCTCAGTCAGTCTCAGTCAGTCTCAGTCAGTCTCAGTCAGTCTCAGTCAGTCTCAGTCTGAGTCAGTCTCAGTCAGTCTCAGTCAGTCTCAGTCAGTCTCAGTCAGTCTCAGTCTCAGTCAGTCTCAGTCTCAGTCAGTCTCAGTCAGTCTCAGTCTCAGTCTGTCAGTCTCAGTCACAGTCAGTCTCAGTCTCAGTCAGTCTCAGTCAGTCTCAGTCAGTCTCAGTCAATCTCAGTCAGTCACAGTCAGTCTCAGTCTGTCACAGTCAGTCTCAGTCAGTCTCAGTCAGTCACAGTCAGTCTCAGTCTGTCACAGTCAGTCTCAGTCAGTCTCAGTCAGTCTCAGTCAGTCTCAGTCAGTCTCAGTCTCAGTCTCAGTCAGTCCCAGTCAGTCTCAGTCAGTCTCAGTCTCAGTCAGTCTCAGTCAGTCTCAGTCTCAGTCAGTCTCAGTCAGTCACAGTCAGTCTCAGTCAGTCTCAGTCAGTCTCAGTCAGTCTCAGTCAGTCTCAGTCAGTCTCAGTCTGTCAGTCTCAGTCTGTCAGTCTCAGTCTGTCAGTCTTAGTCTCAGTCAGTCTCAGTCAGTCTCAGTCAGTCTCAGTCAGTCTCAGTCGGTCTCAGTCAGTCTCAGTTTCAGTCAGTCTCAGTCAGTCAGTCTCAGTCAGTCTCAGTCAGTCTCAGTCAGTCTCAGTCTCAGTCAGTCTCAGTCAGTCTCAGTCAGTCTCAGTCAGTCTCAGTCAGTCTCAGTCTGTCAGTCTCAGTCTGTCAGTCTCAGTCTGTCAGTCTTAGTCTCAGTCAGTCTCAGTCAGTCTCAGTCAGTCTCAGTCAGTCTCAGTCAGTCTGAGTCAGTCTCAGTCTCAGTCAGTCTCAGTCTGAGTCAGTCTGAGTCAGTCTGAGTCAGTCTGAGTCAGTCTGAGTCAGTCTGAGTCAGTCTGAGTCAGTCTCAGTCAGTCTGAGTCAGTCTCAGTCAGTCTGAGTCAGTCTCAGTCAGTCTCAGTCAGTCTGAGTCAGTCTGAGTCAGTCTGAATCAGTCTCAGTCAGTCTCAGTTTCAGTCAGTTTCAGTCAGTCTCAGTCAGTCTCAGTCAGTCTCAGTCAGTCTCAGTCTCAGTCAGTCTCAGTCAGTCTCAGTCAGTCTCAGTCAGTCTCAGTCTGTCTCAGTCTCAGTCTGTCAGTCTCAGTCTGTCAGTCTCCGTCTGTCAGTCTTAGTCTCAGTCAGTCTCAGTCAGTCTCAGTCAGTCTCAGTCTCAGTCAGTCTCAGTCGGTCTCAGTCAGTCTCAGTCTCAGTCAGTCTCAGTCTGTCAGTCTCAGTCTGTCAGTCTCAGTCTGTCAGTCTTAGTCTCAGTCAGTCTCAGTCAGTCTCAGTCAGTCTTAGTCTCAGTCAGTCTCAGTCAGTCTTAGTCTCAGTCAGTCTCAGTCAGTCTCAGTCAGTCTTAGTCTCAGTCAGTCTCAGTCAGTCTTAGTCTCAGTCAGTCTCAGTCAGTCTCAGTCAGTCTCAGTCAGTCTCAGTCAGTCTCAGTCTGTCAGTCTCAGTCTGTCAGTCTTAGTCTCAGTCAGTCTCAGTCAGTCTCAGTCAGTCTCAGTCAGTCTTAGTCTCAGTCAGTCTCAGTCAGTCTCAGTCAGTCTCAGTCAGTCTCAGTCAGTCTCAGTCAGTCTCAGTCAGTCTGTCAGTCTCAGTCAGTCTCAGTCAGTCTCAGTCAGTCTCAGTCTCAGTCTCAGTCAGTCTCAGTCAGTCTCAGTCAGTCTCAGTCTCAGTCAGTCTCAGTCAGTCTCAGTCTCAGTCAGTCACAGTCAGTCACAGTCAGTCTCAGTCAGTCTCAGTCAGTCTCAGTCAGTCTCAGTCAGTCTCAGTCAGTCTCAGTCTGTCAGTCTCAGTCTGTCAGTCTCAGTCTGTCAGTCGTAGTCTCAGTCAGTCTCAGTCAGTCTCAGTCAGTCTCAGTCGGTCTCAGTCAGTCTCAGTCTCAGTCAGTCTCAGTCAGTCTCAGTCAGTCTCAGTCGGTCTCAGTCGGTCTCAGTCAGTCTCAGTCTCAGTCTCAGTCAGTCTCAGTCAGTCTCAGTCAGTCTCAGTCAGTCACAGTCTCTCACAGTCTCAATCAGTCTCGGTCTATCTCAGTCTGAGTCAGTCTCAGGATGAGTCAGTCTGAGTCAGTCTGAGTCAGTCTCAGTCAGTCTCAGTCAGTCTCAGTCAGTCTGTCAGTCTCAGTCAGTCTCAGTCAGAGTCAGTCTCAGTCAGTCTCAGTCAGTCTCAGTCAGTTTCAGTCAGTCACAGTCAGTCTCAGTCAGTCTCAGTCTCAGTCAGTCTCAGTCAGTCTCAGTCAGTCTCAGTCAGTCTCAGTCAGTCTCAGTCTCAGACAGTCTCAGTCTCAGTCAGTCTCAGTCTCAGTCAGTCTCAGTCAGTCTGAGTCAGTCTGAGTCAGTCTTAGTCAGTCTCAGTCAGTCTCAGTCTCAGTCAGTCTCAGTCAATCTCAGTCAGTCTCAGTCGGTCTCAGTCGGTCTCAGTCAGTCTCAGTCTCAGTCAGTCTCAGTCAGTCTCAGTCAGTCTCAGTCAGTCACAGTCTCAATCAGTCTCGGTCTATCTCAGTCTGAGTCAGTCTCAGTCTGAGTCAGTCTGATTCAGTCTGAGTCAGTCTGAGTCAGTCTGAGTCAGTCTGAGTCAGTCTCAGTCAGTCTCAGTCAGTCTCAGTCAGTCTCAGTCAGTCTCAGTCAGTCTGTCAGTCTCAGTCAGTCTCAGTCAGAGTCAGTCTCAGTCAGTCTCAGTCAGTCTCAGTCAGTCTCAGTCAGTCACAGTCAGTCTCAGTCAGTCTCAGTCTCAGTCAGTCTCAGTCAGTCTCAGTCAGTCTCAGTCTGTCAGTCTCAGTCTCAGTCAGTCTCAGTCTCAGTCAGTCTCAGTCAGTCTCAGTCAGTCTCAGTCAGTCTCAGTCAGTCTCAGTCTCAGTCTCAGTCAGTCTCAGTCTCAGTCAGTCTCAGTCAGTCTCAGTCTCAGTCAGTCTCAGTCAGTCTCAGTCAGTCTCAGTCAGTCTCAGTCTCAGTCAGTCTCAGTCTCAGGCAGTCTCAGTCAGTCTCAGTCTCAGTCAGTCACAGTCAGTCTCAGTCAGTCTCAGTCAGTCTCAGTCAGTCTCAGTCAGTCTCAGTCAGTCTCAGTCAGTCTCAGTCAGTCTCAGTCAGTCTCAGTCAGTCTCAGTCAGTCTCAGTCTCAGTCAGTCTCAGTCAGTCTGTCTCAGTCAGTCTCAGTCAGTCTCAGTCAGTCTCAATCAGTCTCAGTCTCAGTCAGTCTCAGTCAGTCTCAGTCAGTCTCAGTCTCAGTCAGTCTCAGTCAGTCAGTCTCAGTCAGTCTCAGTCAGTCACAGTCAGTCTCAGTCAGTCTCAGTCAGTCTCAGTCAGTCTCAGTCAGTCTCTGTCAGTCTCTGTCAGTCTCAGTCAGTCTGTCAGTCTCAGTCAGTCTCAGTCAGAGTCAGTCAGTCTCAGTCAGTCTCAGTCTCAGTCTCAGTCAGTCTCAGTCAGTCTCAGTCTCAGTCAGTCTCAGTCAGTCTCAGTCAGTCTCAGTCTGAGTCAGTCTGAGTCAGTCTGAGTCAGTCTGAGTCAGTCTCAGTCAGTCTCAGTCAGTCTCAGTCAGTCTCAGTCTCAGTCAGTCTCAGTCAGTCTCAGTCTCAGTCTGTCAGTCTCAGTCACAGTCAGTCTCAGTCTCAGTCAGTCTCAGTCAGTCTCAGTCAATCTCAGTCAGTCTCAGTCAGTCTCAGTCAGTCACAGTCAGTCACAGTCAGTCTCAGTCTGTCAGTCTCAGTCAGTCTCAGTCAGTCTCAGTCAGTCACAGTCAGTCACAGTCAGTCAAAGTCAGTCTCAGTCAGTCTCAGTCAGTCTCAGTCTGTCAGTCTCAGTCTGAGTCAGTCTCAGTCAGTCTCAGTCAGTCTCAGTCAGTCTGTCAGTCTCAGTCAGTCTCAGTCTCAGTCAGTCTCAGTCAGTCACAGTCAGGCTCAGTCAGTCTCAGTCAGTCACAGTCAGTCTCAGTCAGTCACAGTCAGTCTCAGTCCGTCTCAGCCAGTCTCAGTCAGTCTCAGTCAGTCTCAGTCAGTCTCAGTCTCAGTCAGTCTCAGTCTGTCAGTCTCAGTCTGTCAGTCTCAGTCAGTCTCAGTCTGTCAGTCTCAGTCTGTCAGTCTCAGTCAGTCTCAGTCAGTCGGTCTCAGTCTGAGTCTCAATCAGTCTCAGTCAGTCTCAGTCAGTCTCAGTCTGTCAGTCTCAGTCTCAGTCTCAGTCAGTCTCAGTCAGTCTCAGTCTCAGTCAGTCTCAGTCAGTCTCAGTCAGTCTCAGTCAGTCTCAGTCAGTCTCAGTCTGTCGGTCTCAGTCTGAGTCTCAGTCAGTCTCAGTCAGTCTCAGTCAGTCTCAGTCTGTCAGTCTCAGTCTCAGTCTCAGTCAGTCTCAGTCAGTCTCAGTCAGTCTCAGTCTCAGTCAGTCTCAGTCTCAGTCAGTCTCAGTCAGTCTCAGTCTGTCAGTCTCAGTCTCAGTCTCAGTCAGTCTCAGTCAGTCTTAGTCAGTCTCAGTCAGTCTCAGTCACAGTCAGTCTCAGTCTGAGTCAGTCTCAGTCTGAGTCAGTCTCAGTCTCAGTCAGTCTCAGTCTCAGTCAGTCTCAGTCTCAGTCAGTCTCAGTCAGTCTGTCAGTCTCAGTCAGTCTCAGTCTCAGTCAGTCTCAGTCAGTCTCAGTCAATCTCAGTCAGTCTCAGTCAGTCTCAGTCAGTCTGAGTCAGTCTCAGTCTCAGTCAGTTTCAGTCAGTCTCAGTCAGTCTGAGTCAGTCTCAGTCTGAGTCAGTCTCAGTCTCAGTCAGTCTCAGTCAGTCTCAGTCAGTCTCAGTCAGTCTGTCAGTCTCAGTCAGTCTCAGTCTCAGTCAGTCACAGTCAGTCTCAGTCAGTCACAGTCAGTCTCAGTCAGTCTCAGTCAGTCTCAGTCAGTCTCAGTCAGTCTCAGTCAGTCTCAGTCTGTCGGTCTCAGTCTGAGTCTCAGTCAGTCTCAGTCAGTCTCAGTCAGTCTCAATCTGTCAGTCTCAGTCTCAGTCAGTCTCAGTCAGTCTCAGTCAGTCTCAGTCAGTCTCAGTCTCAGTCAGTCTCAGTCAGTCTCAGTCTCAGTCAGTCTCAGTCAGTCTCAGTCAGTCTCAGTCAGTCAGTCTCAGTCAGTCTCAGTCAGTCTGTCAATCTCAGTCAGTCTCAGTCTCAGTCAGTCTCAGTCAGTCTCAGTCAGTCTCAGTCAGTCACAGTCAGTCTCAGTCAGTCTCAGTCAGTCTCAGTCAGTCTCAGTCAGTCTCAGTCAGTCTCAGTCTCAGTCAGTCTCAGTCAGTCTCAGTCAGTCTCAGTCTGAGTCTCAGTCTGTCGGTCTCAGTCTGAGTCTCAGTCAGTCTCAGTCAGTCTCAATCAGTCTCAGTCTGTCAGTCTCAGTCAGTCTCAGTCAGTCTCAGTCAGTCTCAGTCAGTCTCAGTCAGTCTCAGTCAGTCTCAGTCAGTCTCAGTCAGTCTCAGTCAGTCTCAGTCTCAGTCAGTCTCAGTCAGTCTCAGTCTCAGTCAGTCTCAGTCAGTCTTAGTCTCAGTCAGTCTCAGTCTCAGTCAGTCTCAGTCAGTCTCAGTCTTAGTCAGTCTCAGTCAGTCTCAGTCAGCCTCAGTCAGTCTTAGTCTCAGTCTCAGTCAGTCTCAGTCAGTCTTAGTCTCAGTCTCAGTCAATCTCAGTCAGTCTCAGTCAATCTCAGTCAGTCTCAGTCAGTCTCAGTCAGTCTGTCTCAGTCAGTCTCAGTCAGTCTCAGTCTCAGTCAGTCTCAGTCAGTCTCAGTCAGTCTCAGTCAGTCTCAGTCTCAGTCAGTCTCAGTCAGTCTCAGTCAGTCTCAGTCTCAGTCAGTCTCAGTCAGTCTCAGTCAGTCTCAGTCAGTCTCAGTCAGTCTAAGTCAGTCTCAGTCTCAGTCAGTCTCAGTCAGTCTCAGTCTCAGTCAGTCTCAGTCAGTCTCAGTCAGTCTCAGTCAGTCTCAGTCAGTCTGTCTCAGTCAGTCTCAGTCAGTCTCAGTCAGTCTCAGTCAGTCTCAGTCTGAGTCAGTCTCAGTCTCAGTCAGTCTCAGTCAGTCTCAGTCAGTCTCAGTCAGTCTGTCAGTCTCAGTCAGTCTCAGTCAGTCTCAGTCAGTCTCAGTCAGTCTCAGTCAGTCTCAGTCAGTCTCAGTCAGTCTCAGTCAGTCTCAGTCAGTCTCAGTCAGTCTCAGTCAGTCTCAGTCAGTCTTAGTCAGTCTCAATCAGTCTCAGTCAGTCTCAGTCTAAGTCAGTCTCAGTCAGTCTCAGTCTCAGTCTGTCAGTCTCAGTCACAGTCAGTCTCAGTCTCAGTCAGTCTCAGTCAATCTCAGTCAATCTCAGTCAGTCTCAGTCAGTCTCAGTCAGTCTCAGTCAGTCACAGTCAGTCACAGTCAGTCTCAGTCTGTCAGTCTCAGTCAGTCACAGTCAGTCACAGTCAGTCTCAGTCTGTCAGTCTCAGTCAGTCTCAGTCAGTCTCAGTCTGTCAGTCTCAGTCTGAGTCAGTCTGAGTCAGTCTGAGTCAGTCTCAGTCAGTCTGTCAGTCTCAGTCAGTCTCAGTCAGTCTCAGTCTCAGTCAGTCTCAGTCAGTCTCAGTCAGTCTCAGTCAGTCTCAGTCAGTCTCAGTCTCAGTCAGTCTCAGTCAGTCTCAGTCAGTCTCAGTCAGTCTCAGTCAGTCTCAGTCAGTCTTAGTCTCAGTCAGTCTCAGTCTGAGTCAGTCTGAGTCAGTCTGAGTCAGTCTGAGTCAGTCTGAGTCAGTCTCAGTCAGTCTCAGTCTCAGTCAGTCTCAGTCAGTCTCAGTCAGTCTCAGTCAGTCTCAGTCAGTCTCAGTCTCAGTCAGTCTCAGTCAGTCTCAGTCAGTCTCAGTCTCAGTCAGTCTCAGTCAGTCTCAGTCTCAGTCAGTCTCAGTCTCAGTCAGTCTCAGTCAGTCTGAGTCAGTCTCAGTCAGTCTCAGTCTCAGTCAGTCTCAGTCTCAGTCAGTCTCAGTCTCAGTCAGTCTCAGTCAGTCTCAGTCTCAGTCAGTCTCAGTCAGTCTTAGTCTCAGTCAGTCTCAGTCTCAGTCAGTCTCAGTCAGTCTCAGTCTCAGTCAGTCTCAGTCAGTCTCAGTCTCAGTCAGTCTCAGTCAGTCTCAGTCAGTCTCAGTCAGTCTCAGTCAGTCTGGGTCAGTCTCAGTCAGTCTCAGTCAGTCTCAGTCAGTCTCAGTCTCAGTCTCAGTCTCAGTCAGTCTCAGTCAGTCTCAGTCAGTCTCAGTCAGTCTCAGTCAGTCTCAGTCAGTCTCAGTCAGTCTCAGTCAGAGTCAGTCTAAGTCAGTCTCAGTCAGTCTCAGTCAGTCTCAGTCAGTCTCAGTCAGTCTCAGTCTCAGTCAGTCTCAGTCAGTCTCAGTCTCAGTCTCAGTCAGTCTCAGTCTCAGTCAGTCTCAGTCAGTCTCAGTCTCAGTCAGTCTCAGTCAGTCTCAGTCAGTCTCAGTCAGTCTCAGTCAGTCTCAGTCTCAGTCAGTCTCAGTCTCAGTCAGTCTCAGTCAGTCTCAGTCTCAGTCTGTCAGTCTCAGTCACAGTCAGTCTCAGTCTCAGTCAGTCTCAGTCAATCTCAGTCAATCTCAGTCAGTCTCAGTCAGTCTCAGTCAGTCTCAGTCTCAGTCTCAGTCAGTCTCAGTCAGTCTCAGTCAGTCTCAGTCTCAGTCAGTCTCAGTCAGTCTCAGTCTCAGTCAGTCTCAGTCAGTCACAGTCAGTCTCAGTCAGTCTCAGTCAGTCTCAGTCAGTCTCAGTCAGTCTCAGTCAGTCTCAGTCAGTCTCAGTCAGTCTCAGTCAGTCTCAGTCAGTCTCAGTCAGTCTCAGTCAGAGTCAGTCTAAGTCAGTCTCAGTCAGTCTCAGTCAGTCTCAGTCAGTCTCAGTCAGTCGCAGTCAGTCACAGTCAGTCTCAGTCAGTCTCAGTCAGTCTCAGTCAGTCACAGTCAGTCTCAGTCAGTCTCAGTCAGTCTCAGTCAGTCTCAGTCAGTCTCGTCTCAGTCTCAGTCAGTCTCAGTCTCAGTCAGTCTCAGTCTCAGTCAGTCTCAGTCAGTCTCAGTCAGTCTCAGTCTCAGTCAGTCTCAGTCTCAGTCAGTCTCAGTCAGTCACAGTCAATCTAAGTCAGTCTCAGTCAGTCTCAGTCAGTCACAGTCAGTCACAGTCAGTCTCAGTCTGTCAGTCTCAGTCAGTCTCAGTCAGTCTGAGTCAGTCTGAGTCAGTCTGAGTCAGTCTCAGTCAGTCTCAGTCAGTCTGTCAATCTCAGTCAGTCTCAGTCTCAGTCAGTCTCAGTCAGTCTCAGTCAGTCACAGTCAGTCTCAGTCAGTCTCAGTCAGTCTCAGTCAGTCTCAGTCAGTCTCAGTCAGTCTCAGTCAGTCTCAGTCAGTCTCAGTCTGAGTCTCAGTCTGTCGGTCTCAGTCTGAGTCTCAGTCAGTCTCAGTCAGTCTCAATCAGTCTCAGTCTGTCAGTCTCAGTCTCAGTCTCAGTCAGTCTCAGTCAGTCTCAGTCAGTCTCAGTCAGTCTCAGTCAGTCTCAGTCAGTCTCAGTCAGTCTCAGTCAGTCTCAGTCAGTCTCAGTCTCAGTCAGTCTCAGTCTCAGTCAGTCTCAGTCAGTCTCAGTCTCAGTCAGTCTCAGTCAGTCTTAGTCTCAGTCAGTCTCAGTCTCAGTCAGTCTCAGTCAGTCTCAGTCTTAGTCAGTCTCAGTCAGTCTCAGTCAGCCTCAGTCAGTCTTAGTCTCAGTCTCAGTCAGTCTCAGTCAGTCTTAGTCTCAGTCTCAGTCAATCTCAGTCAGTCTCAGTCAATCTCAGTCAGTCTCAGTCAGTCTCAGTCAGTCTGTCTCAGTCAGTCTCAGTCAGTCTCAGTCTCAGTCAGTCTCAGTCAGTCTCAGTCAGTCTCAGTCAGTCTCAGTCTCAGTCAGTCTCAGTCAGTCTCAGTCAGTCTCAGTCTCAGTCAGTCTCAGTCAGTCTCAGTCAGTCTCAGTCAGTCTCAGTCAGTCTAAGTCAGTCTCAGTCTCAGTCAGTCTCAGTCAGTCTCAGTCTCAGTCAGTCTCAGTCAGTCTCAGTCAGTCTCAGTCAGTCTCAGTCAGTCTGTCTCAGTCAGTCTCAGTCAGTCTCAGTCAGTCTCAGTCTGAGTCAGTCTCAGTCTCAGTCAGTCTCAGTCAGTCTCAGTCAGTCTCAGTCAGTCTGTCAGTCTCAGTCAGTCTCAGTCAGTCTCAGTCAGTCTCAGTCAGTCTCAGTCAGTCTCAGTCAGTCTCAGTCAGTCTCAGTCAGTCTCAGTCAGTCTCAGTCAGTCTCAGTCTCAGTCAGTCTCAGTCAGTCTCAGTCTCAGTCTGTCAGTCTCAGTCACAGTCAGTCTCAGTCTCAGTCAGTCTCAGTCAATCTCAGTCAATCTCAGTCAGTCTCAGTCAGTCTCAGTCAGTCTCAGTCAGTCACAGTCAGTCACAGTCAGTCTCAGTCTGTCAGTCTCAGTCAGTCTCAGTCAGTCACAGTCAGTCACAGTCAGTCTCAGTCTGTCAGTCTCAGTCAGTCTCAGTCAGTCTCAGTCTGTCAGTCTCAGTCTGAGTCAGTCTGAGTCAGTCTGAGTCAGTCTCAGTCAGTCTGTCAGTCTCAGTCAGTCTCAGTCAGTCTCAGTCTCAGTCAGTCTCAGTCAGTCTCAGTCAGTCTCAGTCAGTCTCAGTCAGTCTCAGTCTCAGTCAGTCTCAGTCAGTCTCAGTCAGTCTCAGTCAGTCTCAGTCAGTCTCAGTCAGTCTTAGTCTCAGTCAGTCTCAGTCTCAGTCAGTCTGAGTCAGTCTGAGTCAGTCTGAGTCAGTCTGAGTCAGTCTCAGTCAGTCTCAGTCTCAGTCAGTCTCAGTCAGTCTCAGTCAGTCTCAGTCAGTCTCAGTCAGTCTCAGTCTCAGTCAGTCTCAGTCAGTCTCAGTCAGTCTCAGTCTCAGTCAGTCTCAGTCAGTCTCAGTCTCAGTCAGTCTCAGTCTCAGTCAGTCTCAGTCAGTCTGAGTCAGTCTCAGTCAGTCTCAGTCTCAGTCAGTCTCAGTCTCAGTCAGTCTCAGTCTCAGTCAGTCTCAGTCAGTCTCAGTCTCAGTCAGTCTCAGTCAGTCTTAGTCTCAGTCAGTCTCAGTCTCAGTCAGTCTCAGTCAGTCTCAGTCTCAGTCAGTCTCAGTCAGTCTCAGTCTCAGTCAGTCTCAGTCAGTCTCAGTCAGTCTCAGTCAGTCTCAGTCAGTCTGGGTCAGTCTCAGTCAGTCTCAGTCAGTCTCAGTCAGTCTCAGTCTCAGTCTCAGTCTCAGTCAGTCTCAGTCAGTCTCAGTCAGTCTCAGTCAGTCTCAGTCAGTCTCAGTCAGTCTCAGTCAGAGTCAGTCTAAGTCAGTCTCAGTCAGTCTCAGTCAGTCTCAGTCAGTCTCAGTCAGTCGCAGTCAGTCTCAGTCAGTCTCAGTCAGTCTCAGTCAGTCTCAGTCAGTCTCAGTCAGTCTCAGTCAGTCTCAGTCAGTCTCAGTCAGTCTCGTCTCTGTCTCAGTCAGTCTCAGTCTCAGTCAGTCTCAGTCTCAGTCAGTCTCAGTCAGTCTCAGTCAGTCTCAGTCTCAGTCAGTCTCAGTCTCAGTCAGTCTCAGTCAGTCACAGTCAATCTAAGTCAGTCTCAGTCAGTCTCAGTCAGTCACAGTCAGTCACAGTCAGTCTCAGTCTGTCAGTCTCAGTCAGTCTCAGTCAGTCTCAGTCAGTCTCAGTCAGTCTGAGTCAGTCTGAGTCAGTCTCAGTCAGTCTCAGTCAGTCTCAGTCTCAGTCTCAGTCAGTCTCAGTCAGTCTCAGTCAGTCTCAGTCTCAGTCAGTCTCAGTCAGTCTCAGTCTCAGTCAGTCTCAGTCAGTCACAGTCAGTCTCAGTCAGTCTCAGTCAGTCTCAGTCAGTCTCAGTCAGTCTCAGTCAGTCTCAGTCAGTCTCAGTCAGTCTGTCTCAGTCAGTCTCAGTCAGTCTCAGTCAGTCTCAGTCAGTCTCAATCAGTCTCAGTCTCAGTCAGTCTCAGTCAGTCTCAGTCTCAGTCAGTCTCAGTCAGTCAGTCTCAGTCAGTCTCAGTCAGTCACAGTCAGTCTCAGTCAGTCTCAGTCAGTCTCAGTCAGTCTCAGTCAGTCTCAGTCAGTCTCAGTCAGTCTCAGTCAGTCTCAGTCAGTCGCAGTCAGTCACAGTCAGTCGCAGTCAGTCACAGTCAGTCTCAGTCAGTCTCAGTCAGTCTCAGTCAGTCAAGTCAGTCTCAGTCAGTCTCAGTCAGTCTCAGTCAGTCTCAGTCAGTCTCGTCTCAGTCTCAGTCAGTCTCAGTCTCAGTCAGTCTCAGTCTCAGTCAGTCTCAGTCAGTCTCAGTCAGTCTCAGTCTCAGTCAGTCTCAGTCTCAGTCAGTCTCAGTCAGTCACAGTCAGTCTGAGTCAGTCTCAGTCTGAATCAGTCTTAGTCTGAGTCAGTCTCAGTCTCAGTCAGTCTCAGTCAGTCTCAGTCTCAGTCTGTCAGTCTCAGTCACAGTCAGTCTCAGTCTCAGTCAGTCTCAGTCAATCTCAGTCAATCTCAGTCAGTCTCAGTCAGTCTCAGTCAGTCTCAGTCAATCTCAGTCAGTCTCAGTCAGTCTCAGTCAGTCTCAGTCAGTCACAGTCAGTCACAGTCAGTCTCAGTCTCAGTCAGTCTCAGTCAGTCACAGTCAGTCTGAGTCAGTCTCAGTCTCAGTCAGTCTCAGTCAGTCACAGTCAGTCTGAGTCAGTCTCAGTCTGAATCAGTCTTAGTCTGAGTCAGTCTCAGTCTCAGTCAGTCAGAGTCAGTCTGAGTCAGTCTGAGTCAGTCTTAGTAAGTCTCAGTCAGTCTCAGTCAGTCTCAGTCAGTCTCAGTCAGTCTCAGTCGGTCTCAGTCGGTCTCAGTCAGTCTCAGTCTCAGTCTCAGTCAGTCTCAGTCAGTCTCAGTCAGTCTCAGTCAGTCACAGTCTCTCACAGTCTCAATCAGTCTCGGTCTATCTCAGTCTGAGTCAGTCTCAGGATGAGTCAGTCTGAGTCAGTCTGAGTCAGTCTGAGTCAGTCTCAGTCAGTCTCAGTCAGTCTGTCAGTCTCAGTCAGTCTCAGTCAGAGTCAGTCTCAGTCAGTCTCAGTCAGTCTCAGTCAGTTTCAGTCAGTCACAGTCAGTCTCAGTCAGTCTCAGTCTCAGTCAGTCTCAGTCAGTCTCAGTCAGTCTCAGTCAGTCTCAGTCAGTCTCAGTCTCAGACAGTCTCAGTCTCAGTCAGTCTCAGTCTCAGTCAGTCTCAGTCAGTCTGAGTCAGTCTGAGTCAGTCTTAGTCAGTCTCAGTCAGTCTCAGTCTCAGTCAGTCTCAGTCAATCTCAGTCAGTCTCAGTCGGTCTCAGTCGGTCTCAGTCAGTCTCAGTCTCAGTCAGTCTCAGTCAGTCTCAGTCAGTCTTAGTCAGTCACAGTCTCAATCAGTCTCGGTCTATCTCAGTCTGAGTCAGTCTCAGTCTGAGTCAGTCTGAGTCAGTCTGAGTCAGTCTGAGTCAGTCTCAGTCAGTCTCAGTCAGTCTCAGTCAGTCTCAGTCAGTCTCAGTCAGTCTCAGTCAGTCTCAGTCAGTCTGTCAGTCTCAGTCAGTCTCAGTCAGAGTCAGTCTCAGTCAGTCTCAGTCAGTCTCAGTCAGTCTCAGTCAGTCTGTCAGTCTCAGTCAGTCTCAGTCAGTCTCAGTCAGTCTCAGTCAGTCTGTCAGTCTCAGTCAGTCTCAGTCAGTCTCAGTCAGTCTCAGTCAGTCTCAGTCAGTCTCAGTCAGTCTCAGTCAGTCTCAGTCTCAGTCAGTCTCAGTCTCAGTCAGTCTCAGTCAGTCACAGTCAATCTCAGTCAGTCTCAGTCAGTCTCAGTCAGTCACAGTCAGTCACAGTCAGTCTCAGTCTGTCAGTCTCAGTCAGTCTCAGTCAGTCTCAGTCAGTCTGAGTCAGTCTGAGTCAGTCTGAGTCAGTCTCAGTCAGTCTCAGTCAGTCTCAGTCTCAGTCTCAGTCAGTCTCAGTCAGTCTCAGTCAGTCTCAGTCTCAGTCAGTCTCAGTCTCAGTCAGTCTCAGTCAGTCTGAGTCAGTCTCAGTCAGTCTCAGTCAGTCTCAGTCTCAGTCAGTCTCAGTCCCAGTCAGTCTCAGTCTCAGTCAGTCTCAGTCTCAGTCAGTCTCAGTCAGTCTCAGTCTGTCAGTCTCAGTCTCAGTCTCAGTCAGTCTCAGTCAGTCTCAGTCAGTCTCAGTCAGTCTCAGTCAGTCACAGTCAGTCTCAGTCAGTCTCAGTCTCAGTCAGTCTCAGTCAGTCTCAGTCAGTCTCAGTCTGTCAGTCTCAGTCTCAGTCAGTCTCAGTCAGTCTCAGTCTCAGTCAGTCTCAGTCAGTCTCAGTCAGTCTCAATCAGTCTCAGTCTCAGTCTCAGTCAGTCTCAGTCTCAGTCAGTCTCAGTCAGTCTCAGTCTCAGTCAGTCTCAGTCAGTCTCAGTCAGTCTCAGTCTCAGTCAGTCTCAGTCTCAGGCAGTCTTAGTCTCAGTCAGTCTCAGTCTCAGTCAGTCACAGTCAGTCTCAGTCAGTCTCAGTCAGTCTCAGTCAGTCTCAGTCAGTCTCAGTCAGTCTCAGTCAGTCTCAGTCAGTCTCAGTCTCAGTCAGTCTCAGTCAGTCTCAGTCAGTCTGTCTCAGTCAGTCTCAGTCAGTCTCAGTCAGTCTCAATCAGTCTCAGTCTCAGTCAGTCTCAGTCAGTCTCAGTCAGTCTCAGTCTCAGTCAGTCTCAGTCAGTCAGTCTCAGTCAGTCTCAGTCAGTCACAGTCAGTCTCAGTCAGTCTCAGTCAGTCTCAGTCAGTCTCAGTCAGTCTCAGTCAGTCTCTGTCAGTCTCTGTCAGTCTCTGTCAGTCTCAGTCAGTCTGTCAGTCTCAGTCAGTCTCAGTCAGAGTCAGTCAGTCTCAGTCAGTCTCAGTCTCAGTCTCAGTCAGTCTCAGTCAGTCTCAGTCTCAGTCAGTCTCAGTCAGTCTCAGTCTGAGTCAGTCTGAGTCAGTCTGAGTCAGTCTCAGTCAGTCTCAGTCAGTCTCAGTCAGTCTCAGTCAGTCTCAGTCTCAGTCAGTCTCAGTCAGTCTCAGTCTCAGTCTGTCAGTCTCAGTCACAGTCAGTCTCAGTCTCAGTCAGTCTCAGTCAGTCTCAGTCAATCTCAGTCAGTCTCAGTCAGTCTCAGTCAGTCACAGTCAGTCACAGTCAGTCTCAGTCTGTCAGTCTCAGTCAGTCTCAGTCAGTCTCAGTCAGTCACAGTCAGTCACAGTCAGTCAAAGTCAGTCTCAGTCAGTCTCAGTCAGTCTCAGTCTGTCAGTCTCAGTCTGAGTCAGTCTCAGTCAGTCTCAGTCAGTCTCAGTCAGTCTGTCAGTCTCAGTCAGTCTCAGTCTCAGTCAGTCTCAGTCAGTCACAGTCAGGCTCAGTCAGTCTCAGTCAGTCACAGTCAGTCTCAGTCAGTCACAGTCAGTCTCAGTCAGTCACAGTCAGTCTCAGTCCGTCTCAGTCAGTCTCAGTCAGTCTCAGTCAGTCTCAGTCAGTCTCAGTCTCAGTCAGTCTCAGTCTGTCAGTCTCAGTCAGTCTCAGTCTGTCAGTCTCAGTCTGTCAGTCTCAGTCAGTCTCAGTCAGTCGGTCTCAGTCTGAGTCTCAATCAGTCTCAGTCAGTCTCAGTCAGTCTCAGTCTGTCAGTCTCAGTCTCAGTCTCAGTCAGTCTCAGTCAGTCTCAGTCTCAGTCAGTCTCAGTCAGTCTCAGTCAGTCTCAGTCAGTCTCAGTCAGTCTCAGTCTGTCGGTCTCAGTCTGAGTCTCAGTCAGTCTCAGTCAGTCTCAGTCAGTCTCAGTCAGTCTCAGTCAGTCTCAGTCTGTCAGTCTCAGTCTCAGTCTCAGTCAGTCTCAGTCAGTCTCAGTCAGTCTCAGTCTCAGTCAGTCTCAGTCTCAGTCAGTCTCAGTCAGTCTCAGTCTGTCAGTCTCAGTCTCAGTCTCAGTCAGTCTCAGTCAGTCTTAGTCAGTCTCAGTCAGTCTCAGTCACAGTCAGTCTCAGTCTGAGTCAGTCTCAGTCTGAGTCAGTCTCAGTCTGAGTCAGTCTCAGTCTGAGTCAGTCTCAGTCTCAGTCAGTCTCAGTCAGTCTGTCAGTCTCAGTCAGTCTCAGTCTCAGTCAGTCTCAGTCAGTCTCAGTCAATCTCAGTCAGTCTCAGTCAGTCTCAGTCAGTCTCAGTCAGTCTGAGTCAGTCTCAGTCTCAGTCAGTTTCAGTCAGTCTCAGTCAGTCTGAGTCAGTCTCAGTCTGAGTCAGTCTCAGTCTCAGTCAGTCTCAGTCAGTCTCAGTCAGTCTCAGTCAGTCTGTCAGTCTCAGTCAGTCTCAGTCTCAGTCAGTCACAGTCAGTCTCAGTCAGTCACAGTCAGTCTCAGTCAGTCTCAGTCTCAGTCAGTCTCAGTCAGTCTCAGTCAGTCTCAGTCTGTCGGTCTCAGTCTGAGTCTCAGTCAGTCTCAGTCAGTCTCAGTCAGTCTCAATCTGTCAGTCTCAGTCTCAGTCAGTCTCAGTCAGTCTCAGTCAGTCTCAGTCAGTCTCAGTCTCAGTCAGTCTCAGTCAGTCTCAGTCTCAGTCAGTCTCAGTCAGTCTCAGTCAGTCTCAGTCAGTCAGTCTCAGTCAGTCTCAGTCAGTCTGTCAATCTCAGTCAGTCTCAGTCTCAGTCAGTCTCAGTCAGTCTCAGTCAGTCTCAGTCAGTCACAGTCAGTCTCAGTCAGTCTCAGTCAGTCTCAGTCAGTCTCAGTCAGTCTCAGTCAGTCTCAGTCTCAGTCAGTCTCAGTCAGTCTCAGTCAGTCTCAGTCTGAGTCTCAGTCTGTCGGTCTCAGTCTGAGTCTCAGTCAGTCTCAGTCAGTCTCAATCAGTCTCAGTCTGTCAGTCTCAGTCTCAGTCTCAGTCAGTCTCAGTCAGTCTCAGTCAGTCTCAGTCAGTCTCAGTCAGTCTCAGTCAGTCTCAGTCAGTCTGAGTCAGTCTCAGTCAGTCTCAGTCAGTCTCAGTCTCAGTCAGTCTCAGTCTCAGTCAGTCTCAGTCTCAGTCAGTCTCAGTCTCAGTCAGTCTCAGTCAGTCTCAGTCTCAGTCAGTCTCAGTCAGTCTTAGTCTCAGTCAGTCTCAGTCTCAGTCAGTCTCAGTCAGTCTCAGTCTTAGTCAGTCTCAGTCAGTCTCAGTCAGCCTCAGTCAGTCTTAGTCTCAGTCTCAGTCAGTCTCAGTCAGTCTTAGTCTCAGTCTCAGTCAATCTCAGTCAGTCTCAGTCAATCTCAGTCAGTCTCAGTCAGTCTCAGTCAGTCTGTCTCAGTCAGTCTCAGTCTCAGTCAGTCTCAGTCAGTCTCAGTCAGTCTCAGTCAGTCTCAGTCTCAGTCAGTCTCAGTCAGTCTCAGTCAGTCTCAGTCTCAGTCAGTCTCAGTCAGTCTCAGTCAGTCTCAGTCAGTCTCAGTCAGTCTAAGTCAGTCTCAGTCTCAGTCAGTCTCAGTCAGTCTCAGTCTCAGTCAGTCTCAGTCAGTCTCAGTCAGTCTCAGTCAGTCTCAGTCAGTCTCAGTCAGTCTGTCTCAGTCTGTCTCAGTCAGTCTCAGTCAGTCTCAGTCAGTCTCAGTCAGTCTCAGTCTCAGTCTCAGTCAGTCTCAGTCAGTCTCAGTCAGTCTCAGTCAGTCTCAGTCAGTCTCAGTCAGTCTCAGTCAGTCTCAGTCAGTCTCAGTCAGTCTCAGTCAGTCTCAGTCTCAGTCAGTCTCAGTCAGTCTCAGTCTCAGTCTGTCAGTCTCAGTCACAGTCAGTCTCAGTCTCAGTCAGTCTCAGTCAATCTCAGTCAATCTCAGTCAGTCTCAGTCAGTCTCAGTCAGTCTCAGTCAGTCACAGTCAGTCACAGTCAGTCTCAGTCTGTCAGTCTCAGTCAGTCTCAGTCAGTCACAGTCAGTCACAGTCAGTCTCAGTCTGTCAGTCTCAGTCAGTCTCAGTCAGTCTCAGTCAGTCTCAGTCTGTCAGTCTCAGTCTGAGTCAGTCTGAGTCAGTCTGAGTCAGTCTCAGTCAGTCTGTCAGTCTCAGTCAGTCTCAGTCAGTCTCAGTCTCAGTCAGTCTCAGTCAGTCTCAGTCAGTCTCAGTCAGTCTCAGTCAGTCTCAGTCTCAGTCAGTCTCAGTCAGTCTCAGTCAGTCTCAGTCAGTCTCAGTCAGTCTCAGTCAGTCTTAGTCTCAGTCAGTCTCAGTCTGAGTCAGTCTGAGTCAGTCTGAGTCAGTCTGAGTCAGTCTGAGTCAGTCTCAGTCAGTCTCAGTCTCAGTCAGTCTCAGTCAGTCTCAGTCAGTCTCAGTCAGTCTCAGTCTCAGTCAGTCTCAGTCAGTCTCAGTCTCAGTCAGTCTCAGTCAGTCTCAGTCTCAGTCAGTCTCAGTCTCAGTCAGTCTCAGTCAGTCTGAGTCAGTCTCAGTCAGTCTCAGTCAGTCTCAGTCTCAGTCAGTCTCAGTCTCAGTCAGTCTCAGTCTCAGTCAGTCTCAGTCTCAGTCAGTCTCAGTCAGTCTCAGTCTCAGTCAGTCTCAGTCAGTCTTAGTCTCAGTCAGTCTCAGTCTCAGTCAGTCTCAGTCAGTCTCAGTCTCAGTCAGTCTCAGTCAGTCTCAGTCTCAGTCAGTCTCAGTCAGTCTCAGTCAGTCTCAGTCAGTCTCAGTCAGTCTCAGTCAGTCTCAGTCTCAGTCTCAGTCTCAGTCAGTCTCAGTCAGTCTCAGTCAGTCTCAGTCAGTCTCAGTCAGTCTCAGTCAGTCTCAGTCAGTCTCAGTCAGTCTCAGTCAGTCTCAGTCAGTCTCAGTCAGTCTCAGTCAGTCTCAGTCTAAGTCAGTCTCAGTCAGTCTCAGTCAGTCTCAGTCAGTCTCAGTCAGTCGCAGTCAGTCACAGTCAGTCTCAGTCAGTCTCAGTCAGTCTCAGTCAGTCACAGTCAGTCTCAGTCAGTCTCAGTCAGTCTCAGTCAGTCTCAGTCAGTCTCGTCTCAGTCTCAGTCAGTCTCAGTCTCAGTCAGTCTCAGTCTCAGTCAGTCTCAGTCAGTCTCAGTCAGTCTCAGTCTCAGTCAGTCTCAGTCTCAGTCAGTCTCAGTCAGTCACAGTCAATCTCAGTCAGTCTCAGTCAGTCACAGTCAGTCACAGTCAGTCTCAGTCTGTCAGTCTCAGTCAGTCTCAGTCAGTCTCAGTCAGTCTGAGTCAGTCTGAGTCAGTCTGAGTCAGTCTCAGTCAGTCTCAGTCAGTCTCAGTCTCAGTCTCAGTCAGTCTCAGTCAGTCTCAGTCAGTCTCAGTCTCAGTCAGTCTCAGTCAGTCTCAGTCTCAGTCAGTCTCAGTCAGTCACAGTCAGTCTCAGTCAGTCTCAGTCAGTCTCAGTCAGTCTCAGTCAGTCTCAGTCAGTCTCAGTCTCAGTCAGTCTCAGTCAGTCTCAGTCAGTCTGTCTCAGTCAGTCTCAGTCAGTCTCAGTCAGTCTCAGTCAGTCTCAATCAGTCTCAGTCTCAGTCAGTCTCAGTCAGTCTCAGTCAGTCTCAGTCTCAGTCAGTCTCAGTCAGTCAGTCTCAGTCAGTCTCAGTCAGTCACAGTCAGTCTCAGTCAGTCTCAGTCAGTCTCAGTCAGTCTCAGTCAGTCTCAGTCAGTCTCAGTCAGTCTCAGTCAGTCGCAGTCAGTCACAGTCAGTCGCAGTCAGTCACAGTCAGTCTCAGTCAGTCTCAGTCAGTCTCAGTCAGTCACAGTCAGTCTCAGTCAGTCTCAGTCAGTCTCAGTCAGTCTCAGTCAGTCTCGTCTCAGTCTCAGTCAGTCTCAGTCTCAGTCAGTCTCAGTCTCAGTCAGTCTCAGTCAGTCTCAGTCAGTCTCAGTCTCAGTCAGTCTCAGTCTCAGTCAGTCTCAGTCTCAGTCAGTCTCAGTCAGTCACAGTCAGTCTCAGTCAGTCTCAGTCTGAATCAGTCTTAGTCTGAGTCAGTCTCAGTCTCAGTCAGTCTCAGTCAGTCTCAGTCTCAGTCTGTCAGTCTCAGTCACAGTCAGTCTCAGTCTCAGTCAGTCTCAGTCAATCTCAGTCAATCTCAGTCAGTCTCAGTCAGTCTCAGTCAGTCTCAGTCAGTCTCAGTCAATCTCAGTCAATCTCAGTCAGTCTCAGTCAGTCTCAGTCAGTCTCAGTCAGTCTCAGTCTCAGTCAGTCTCAGTCAGTCACAGTCAGTCTGAGTCAGTCTCAGTCTGAATCAGTCTTAGTCTGAGTCAGTCTCAGTCTCAGTCAGTCAGAGTCAGTCTGAGTCAGTCTGAGTCAGTCTTAGTCAGTCTCAGTCAGTCTCAGTCTCAGTCAGTCTCAGTCAGTCTCAGTCAGTCTCAGTCGGTCTCAGTCGGTCTCAGTCAGTCTCAGTCTCAGTCTCAGTCAGTCTCAGTCAGTCTCAGTCAGTCTCAGTCAGTCACAGTCTCTCACAGTCTCAATCAGTCTCAATCTATCTCAGTCTGAGTCAGTCTCAGGATGAGTCAGTCTGAGTCAGTCTCAGTCAGTCTCAGTCAGTCTCAGTCAGTCTCAGTTAGTCTGTCAGTCTCAGTCAGTCTCAGTCAGAGTCAGTCTCAGTCAGTCTCAGTCAGTTTCAGTCAGTCACAGTCAGTCTCAGTCAGTCTCAGTCTCAGTCAGTCTCAGTCAGTCTCAGTCAGTCTCAGTCAGTCTCAGTCAGTCTCAGTCTCAGACAGTCTCAGTCTCAGTCAGTCTCAGTCTCAGTCAGTCTCAGTCAGTCTGAGTCAGTCTGAGTCAGTCTTAGTCAGTCTCAGTCAGTCTCAGTCTCAGTCAGTCTCAGTCAATCTCAGTCAGTCTCAGTCGGTCTCAGTCGGTCTCAGTCAGTCTCAGTCTCAGTCAGTCTCAGTCAGTCTCAGTCAGTCTCAGTCAGTCACAGTCTCAATCAGTCTCGGTCTATCTCAGTCTGAGTCAGTCTCAGTCTGAGTCAGTCTGAGTCAGTCTGAGTCAGTCTGAGTCAGTCTGAGTCAGTCTCAGTCAGTCTCAGTCAGTCTCAGTCAGTCTGTCAGTCTCAGTCAGTCTCAGTCAGAGTCAGTCTCAGTCAGTCTCAGTCTCAGTCAGTCTCAGTCAGTCTCAGTCTGTCAGTCTCAGTCAGTCTCAGTCAGTCGGTCTCAGTCTGAGTCTCAATCAGTCTCAGTCAGTCTCAGTCAGTCTCAGTCTGTCAGTCTCAGTCTCAGTCTCAGTCAGTCTCAGTCAGTCTCAGTCTCAGTCAGTCTCAGTCAGTCACAGTCAGTCTCAGTCAGTCTCAGTCTCAGTCAGTCTCAGTCAGTCTCAGTCAGTCTCAGTCTGTCAGTCTCAGTCTCAGTCAGTCTCAGTCAGTCTCAGTCAGTCTCAGTCAGTCTCAGTCAGTCTCAGTCTCAGTCTCAGTCAGTCTCAGTCTCAGTCAGTCTCAGTCAGTCTCAGTCTCAGTCAGTCTCAGTCAGTCTCAGTCAGTCTCAGTCAGTCTCAGTCTCAGTCAGTCTCAGTCTCAGGCAGTCTTAGTCTCAGTCAGTCTCAGTCTCAGTCAGTCTCAGTCAGTCTCAGTCAGTCTCAGTCAGTCTCAGTCAGTCTCAGTCAGTCTCAGTCAGTCTCAGTCAGTCTCAGTCTCAGTCAGTCTCAGTCAGTCTCAGTCAGTCTGTCTCAGTCAGTCTCAGTCAGTCTCAGTCAGTCTCAATCAGTCTCAGTCTCAGTCAGTCTCAGTCAGTCTCAGTCAGTCTCAGTCTCAGTCAGTCTCAGTCAGTCAGTCTCAGTCAGTCTCAGTCAGTCACAGTCAGTCTCAGTCAGTCTCAGTCAGTCTCAGTCAGTCTCAGTCAGTCTCTGTCAGTCTCTGTCAGTCTCAGTCAGTCTGTCAGTCTCAGTCAGTCTCAGTCAGAGTCAGTCAGTCTCAGTCAGTCTCAGTCTCAGTCTCAGTCAGTCTCAGTCAGTCTCAGTCTCAGTCAGTCTCAGTCAGTCTCAGTCAGTCTCAGTCTGAGTCAGTCTCAGTCAGTCTGAGTCAGTCTGAGTCAGTCTGAGTCAGTCTCAGTCAGTCTCAGTCAGTCTCAGTCAGTCTCAGTCAGTCTCAGTCTCAGTCAGTCTCAGTCAGTCTCAGTCTCAGTCTGTCAGTCTCAGTCACAGTCAGTCTCAGTCTCAGTCAGTCTCAGTCAGTCTCAGTCAATCTCAGTCAGTCTCAGTCAGTCTCAGTCAGTCACAGTCAGTCACAGTCAGTCTCAGTCTGTCAGTCTCAGTCAGTCTCAGTCAGTCTCAGTCAGTCACAGTCAGTCACAGTCAGTCAAAGTCAGTCTCAGTCAGTCTCAGTCAGTCTCAGTCTGTCAGTCTCAGTCTGAGTCAGTCTCAGTCAGTCTCAGTCAGTCTCAGTCAGTCTGTCAGTCTCAGTCAGTCTCAGTCTCAGTCAGTCTCAGTCAGTCACAGTCAGGCTCAGTCAGTCTCAGTCAGTCACAGTCAGTCTCAGTCAGTCACAGTCAGTCTCAGTCCGTCTCAGTCAGTCTCAGTCAGTCTCAGTCAGTCTCAGTCAGTCTCAGTCTCAGTCAGTCTCAGTCTGTCAGTCTCAGTCTGTCAGTCTCAGTCAGTCTCAGTCTGTCAGTCTCAGTCTGTCAGTCTCAGTCAGTCTCAGTCAGTCGGTCTCAGTCTGAGTCTCAATCAGTCTCAGTCAGTCTCAGTCAGTCTCAGTCTGTCAGTCTCAGTCTCAGTCTCAGTCAGTCTCAGTCAGTCTCAGTCTCAGTCAGTCTCAGTCAGTCTCAGTCAGTCTCAGTCAGTCTCAGTCAGTCTCAGTCTGTCGGTCTCAGTCTGAGTCTCAGTCAGTCTCAGTCAGTCTCAGTCAGTCTCAGTCTGTCAGTCTCAGTCTGTCAGTCTCAGTCTCAGTCTCAGTCAGTCTCAGTCAGTCTCAGTCAGTCTCAGTCAGTCTCAGTCTCAGTCAGTCTCAGTCTCAGTCAGTCTCAGTCAGTCTCAGTCTGTCAGTCTCAGTCTCAGTCTCAGTCAGTCTCAGTCAGTCTTAGTCAGTCTCAGTCAGTCTCAGTCACAGTCAGTCTCAGTCTGAGTCAGTCTCAGTCTGAGTCAGTCTCAGTCTGAGTCAGTCTCAGTCTGAGTCAGTCTCAGTCTCAGTCAGTCTCAGTCAGTCTGTCAGTCTCAGTCAGTCTCAGTCTCAGTCAGTCTCAGTCAGTCTGAGTCAGTCTCAGTCTCAGTCAGTCTCAGTCAGTCTCAGTCAGTCTGAGTCAGTCTCAGTCTGAGTCAGTCTCAGTCTCAGTCAGTCTCAGTCAGTCTCAGTCAGTCTCAGTCAGTCTGTCAGTCTCAGTCAGTCTCAGTCTCAGTCAGTCACAGTCAGTCTCAGTCAGTCACAGTCAGTCTCAGTCAGTCTCAGTCTCAGTCAGTCTCAGTCAGTCTCAGTCAGTCTCAGTCAGTCTCAGTCTGTCGGTCTCAGTCTGAGTCTCAGTCAGTCTCAGTCAGTCTCAGTCAGTCTCAATCTGTCAGTCTCAGTCTCAGTCAGTCTCAGTCAGTCTCAGTCAGTCTCAGTCAGTCTCAGTCAGTCTCAGTCTCAGTCAGTCTCAGTCAGTCTCAGTCTCAGTCAGTCTCAGTCAGTCTCAGTCAGTCAGTCTCAGTCAGTCTCAGTCAGTCTGTCAATCTCAGTCAGTCTCAGTCTCAGTCAGTCTCAGTCAGTCTCAGTCAGTCTCAGTCAGTCACAGTCAGTCTCAGTCAGTCTCAGTCAGTCTCAGTCAGTCTCAGTCAGTCTCAGTCAGTCTCAGTCTCAGTCAGTCTCAGTCAGTCTCAGTCAGTCTCAGTCTGAGTCTCAGTCTGTCGGTCTCAGTCTGAGTCTCAGTCAGTCTCAGTCAGTCTCAATCAGTCTCAGTCTCAGTCTCAGTCAGTCTCAGTCAGTCTCAGTCAGTCTCAGTCAGTCTCAGTCAGTCTGAGTCAGTCTGAGTCAGTCTCAGTCAGTCTCAGTCAGTCTCAGTCTCAGTCAGTCTCAGTCTCAGTCAGTCTCAGTCTCAGTCAGTCTCAGTCTCAGTCAGTCTCAGTCAGTCTCAGTCTCAGTCAGTCTCAGTCAGTCTTAGTCTCAGTCAGTCTCAGTCTCAGTCAGTCTCAGTCAGTCTCAGTCTTAGTCAGTCTCAGTCAGTCTCAGTCAGCCTCAGTCAGTCTTAGTCTCAGTCTCAGTCAGTCTCAGTCAGTCTTAGTCTCAGTCTCAGTCAATCTCAGTCAGTCTCAGTCAATCTCAGTCAGTCTCAGTCAGTCTCAGTCAGTCTGTCTCAGTCAGTCTCAGTCAGTCTCAGTCAGTCTCAGTCAGTCTCAGTCAGTCTCAGTCAGTCTCAGTCTCAGTCAGTCTCAGTCAGTCTCAGTCTCAGTCAGTCTCAGTCAGTCTCAGTCAGTCTCAGTCAGTCTCAGTCAGTCTAAGTCAGTCTCAGTCTCAGTCAGTCTCAGTCAGTCTCAGTCTCAGTCAGTCTCAGTCAGTCTCAGTCAGTCTCAGTCAGTCTCAGTCAGTCTGTCTCAGTCAGTCTCAGTCAGTCTCAGTCAGTCTCAGTCAGTCTCAGTCTGAGTCAGTCTCAGTCTCAGTCAGTCTCAGTCAGTCTCAGTCAGTCTCAGTCAGTCTGTCAGTCTCAGTCAGTCTCAGTCAGTCTCAGTCAGTCTCAGTCAGTCTCAGTCAGTCTCAGTCAGTCTCAGTCAGTCTCAGTCTCAGTCAGTCTCAGTCAGTCTCAGTCTCAGTCTGTCAGTCTCAGTCACAGTCAGTCTCAGTCTCAGTCAGTCTCAGTCAATCTCAGTCAATCTCAGTCAGTCTCAGTCAGTCTCAGTCAGTCTCAGTCAGTCACAGTCAGTCACAGTCAGTCTCAGTCTGTCAGTCTCAGTCAGTCTCAGTCAGTCACAGTCAGTCACAGTCAGTCTCAGTCTGTCAGTCTCAGTCAGTCTCAGTCAGTCTCAGTCTGTCAGTCTCAGTCTGAGTCAGTCTGAGTCAGTCTGAGTCAGTCTCAGTCAGTCTGTCAGTCTCAGTCAGTCTCAGTCAGTCTCAGTCTCAGTCAGTCTCAGTCAGTCTCAGTCAGTCTCAGTCAGTCTCAGTCAGTCTCAGTCTCAGTCAGTCTCAGTCAGTCTCAGTCAGTCTCAGTCAGTCTCAGTCAGTCTCAGTCAGTCTCAGTCAGTCTTAGTCTCAGTCAGTCTCAGTCTCAGTCAGTCTGAGTCAGTCTGAGTCAGTCTGAGTCAGTCTGAGTCAGTCTCAGTCAGTCTCAGTCAGTCTCAGTCTCAGTCAGTCTCAGTCAGTCTCAGTCAGTCTCAGTCAGTCTCAGTCAGTCTCAGTCTCAGTCAGTCTCAGTCAGTCTCAGTCAGTCTCAGTCTCAGTCAGTCTCAGTCAGTCTCAGTCTCAGTCAGTCTCAGTCTCAGTCAGTCTGAGTCAGTCTCAGTCAGTTTCAGTCAGTCTCAGTCTCAGTCAGTCTCAGTCTCAGTCAGTCTCAGTCTCAGTCAGTCTCAGTCTCAGTCAGTCTCAGTCAGTCTCAGTCTCAGTCAGTCTCAGTCAGTCTTAGTCTCAGTCAGTCTCAGTCTCAGTCAGTCTCAGTCAGTCTCAGTCTCAGTCAGTCTCAGTCAGTCTCAGTCTCAGTCAGTCTCAGTCAGTCTCAGTCAGTCTCAGTCAGTCTCAGTCAGTCTCAGTCAGTCTGGGTCAGTCTCAGTCAGTCTCAGTCAGTCTCAGTCAGTCTCAGTCTCAGTCTCAGTCTCAGTCAGTCTCAGTCAGTCTCAGTCAGTCTCAGTCAGTCTCAGTCAGTCTCAGTCAGTCTCAGTCAGTCTCAGTCAGAGTCAGTCTAAGTCAGTCTCAGTCAGTCTCAGTCAGTCTCAGTCAGTCTCAGTCAGTCTCAGTCAGTCGCAGTCAGTCTCAGTCAGTCTCAGTCAGTCTCAGTCAGTCACAGTCAGTCTCAGTCAGTCTCAGTCAGTCTCAGTCAGTCTCGTCTCAGTCTCAGTCAGTCTCAGTCAGTCTCAGTCTCAGTCAGTCTCAGTCAGTCTCAGTCTCAGTCAGTCTCAGTCTCAGTCAGTCTCAGTCAGTCACAGTCAGTCTGAGTCAGTCTCAGTCTGAATCAGTCTTAGTCTGAGTCAGTCTCAGTCTCAGTCAGTCTCAGTCAGTCTCAGTCTCAGTCTGTCAGTCTCAGTCACAGTCAGTCTCAGTCTCAGTCAGTCTCAGTCAATCTCAGTCAATCTCAGTCAGTCTCAGTCAGTCTCAGTCAGTCTCAGTCAGTCACAGTCAGTCACAGTCAGTCTCAGTCTGTCAGTCTCAGTCAGTCTCAGTCAGTCACAGTCAGTCACAGTCAGTCTCAGTCTGTCAGTCTCAGTCAGTCTCAGTCAGTCTCAGTCTGTCAGTCTCAGTCTGAGTCAGTCTGAGTCAGTCTCAGTCAGTCTCAGTCAGTCTCAGTCAGTCTCAGTCTCAGTCAGTCTCAGTCTCAGTCAGTCTCAGTCAGTCTCAGTCAGTCTCAGTCAGTCTTAGTCTCAGTCTCAGTCAGTCTCAGTCAGTCTCAGTCAGTCTCAGTCTCAGTCAGTCTGAGTCAGTCTCAGTCAGTCTCAGTCGGTCTCAGTCAGTCTCAGTCTCAGTCAGTCTCAGTCAGTCTGTCAGTCTCAGTCAGTCTCAGTCTCAGTCAGTCTCAGTCAGTCTCAGTCAGTCTCAGTCGGTCTCAGTCAGTCTCAGTCTCAGTCAGTCTCAGTCAGTCTCAGTCAGTCTCAGTCAGTCTCAGTCAGTCACAGGCAGTCTCAGTCAGTCACAGTCCGTCTCAGTCAGTCTCAGTCAGTCTCAGTCAGTCTCAGTCAGTCTCAGTCAGTCTCAGTCAGTCTGAGTCAGTCTGAGTCAGTCTGAATCAGTCTGTCAGTCTCAGTTTCAGTCAGTCTCAGTCAGTCTCAGTCTCAGTCAGTCTCAGTCAGTCACAGTCAGTCTGAGTCAGTCTCAGTCTGAATCAGTCTTAGTCTGAGTCAGTCTCAGTCTCAGTCAGTCTCAGTCAGTCTGTCAGTCTCAGTCAGTCTCAGTCTCAGTCAGTCTCAGTCAGTCTCAGTCAGTCTCAGTCAGTCTCAGTCAGTCTCAGTCTCAGTCAGTCTCAGTCAGTCTGTCAGTCTCAGTCAGTCTCAGTCAGAGTCAGTCTCAGTCAGTCTCAGTCAGTCTCAGTCAGTCTCAGTCAGTCTCAGTCAGTCACAGTCAGTCTCAGTCAGTCTCAGTCAGTCTCAGTCAGTCTCAGTCTCAGTCAGTCTCAGTCTCAGTCAGTCTCAGTCTCAGTCAGTCTCAGTCAGTCTCAGTCAGTCTCAGTCAGTCTCAGTCAGTCTCAGTCAGTCTCAGTCTCAGTCAGTCTCAGTCAGTCTCAGTCAGTCTGAGTCAGTCTCAGTCTGAGTCAGTCTCAGTCTCAGTCAGTCTCAGTCAGTCTCAGTCAGTCTCAGTCAGTCTGTCAGTCTCAGTCAGTCTCAGTCAGTCTGTCAGTCTCAGTCAGTCTCAGTCAGTCTCAGTCAGTCTCAGTCAGTCTCAGTCTCAGTCAGTCTCAGTCAGTCTGAGTCAGTCTGAGTCAGTCTCAGTCAGTCTGAGTCAGTCTCAGTCAGTCTCAGTCAGTCTCAGTCAGTCTCAGTCTCAGTCAGTCTGAGTCAGTCTCAGTCAGTCTCAGTCGGTCTCAGTCAGTCTCAGTCTCAGTCAGTCTAAGTCAGTCTCAGTCAGTCTCAGTCTCAGTCAGTCTAAGTCAGTCTCAGTCAGTCTCAGTCTCAGTCAGTCTAAGTCAGTCTCAGTCAGTCTCAGTCAGTCTTAGTCTCAGTCAGTCTCAGTCAGTCTCAGTCAGTCTCAGTCAGTCTCAGTCAGTCTCAGTCAGTCTCAGTCAGTCTGTCAGTCTCAGTCAGTCTCAGTCAGTCTCAGTCTCAGTCAGTCTCAGTCAGTCTCAGTCTCAGTCAGTCTCAGTCAGTCTCAGTCTCAGTCAGTCTCAGTCAGTCACAGTCAGTCTCAGTCAGTCTCAGTCAGTCTCAGTCTCAGTCTCAGTCAGTCTCAGTCAGTCTCAGTTAGTCTCAGTCGGTCTCAGTCAGTCTCAGTCTCAGTCAGTCTCAGTCAGTCAGTCTCAGTCAGTCTCAGTCAGTCTTAGTCTCAGTCAGTCTCAGTCAGTCTCAGTCAGTCTCAGTCAGTCTCAGTCAGTCTCAGTCAGTCTCAGTCAGTCTCAGTCAGTCTCAGTCAGTCTCAGTCAGTCTGTCAGTCTGTCAGTCTCAGTCAGTCTCAGTCAGTCTCAGTCAGTCTCAGTCAGTCTGTCAGTCTCAGTCAGTCTTAGTCAGTCTCAGTCAGTCTCAGTCAGTCTCAGTCAGTCTCAGTCAGTCTCAGTCTCAGTCTCAGTCAGTCTCAGTCTCAGTCAGTCTCAGTCAGTCTTAGTCAGTCTCAGTCAGTCTCAGTCTGAGTCAGTCTCAGTCAGTCTCAGTCAGTCTCAGTCAGTCTCAGTCAGTCTCAGTCTCAGTCAGTCTCAGTCTCAGTCAGTCTCAGTCAGTCTCAGTCTCAGTCTGTCAGTCTCAGTCACAGTCAGTCTCAGTCTCAGTCAGTCTCAGTCAGTCTCAGTCAGTCTCAGTCAATCTCAGTCAGTCACAGTCAGTCTCAGTCTGTCACAGTCAGTCTCAGTCAGTCTCAGTCAGTCACAGTCAGTCTCAGTCTGTCACAGTCAGTCTCAGTCAGTCTCAGTCAGTCTCATTCAGTCTCAGTCAGTCTCAGTCAGTCTCAGTCAGTCTCAGTCTCAGTCTCAGTCAGTCCCAGTCAGTCTCAGTCAGTCTCAGTCTCAGTCAGTCTCAGTCAGTCTCAGTCTCAGTCAGTCTCAGTCAGTCACAGTCAGTCTCAGTCAGTCTCAGTCAGTCTCAGTCAGTCTCAGTCAGTCTCAGTCAGTCTCAGTCTGTCAGTCTCAGTCTGTCAGTCTCAGTCTGTCAGTCTTAGTCTCAGTCAGTCTCAGTCAGTCTCAGTCAGTCTCAGTCAGTCTCAGTCGGTCTCAGTCAGTCTCAGTTTCAGTCAGTCTCAGTCAGTCAGTCTCAGTCAGTCTCAGTCAGTCTCAGTCAGTCTCAGTCTCAGTCAGTCTCAGTCAGTCTCAGTCAGTCTCAGTCAGTCTCAGTCAGTCTCAGTCTGTCAGTCTCAGTCTGTCAGTCTCAGTCTGTCAGTCTTAGTCTCAGTCAGTCTCAGTCAGTCTCAGTCAGTCTCAGTCAGTCTCAGTCAGTCTCAGTCTCAGTCAGTCTCAGTCTGAGTCAGTCTGAGTCAGTCTGAGTCAGTCTGAGTCAGTCTGAGTCAGTCTGAGTCAGTCTGAGTCAGTCTGAGTCAGTCTGAGTCAGTCTGAGTCAGTCTCAGTCAGTCTGAGTCAGTCTCAGTCAGTCTCAGTCAGTCTGAGTCAGTCTGAGTCAGTCTGAATCAGTCTCAGTCAGTCTCAGTTTCAGTCAGTTTCAGTCAGTCTCAGTCAGTCTCAGTCTCAGTCAGTCTCAGTCAGTCTCAGTCAGTCTCAGTCTCAGTCAGTCTCAGTCAGTCTCAGTCAGTCTCAGTCAGTCTCAGTCTGTCTCAGTCTCAGTCTGTCAGTCTCAGTCTGTCAGTCTCCGTCTGTCAGTCTTAGTCTCAGTCAGTCTCAGTCAGTCTCAGTCAGTCTCAGTCAGTCTTAGTCTCAGTCAGTCTCAGTCAGTCTTAGTCTCAGTCAGTCTCAGTCAGTCTCAGTCAGTCTTAGTCTCAGTCAGTCTCAGTTAGTCTGTCAGTCTCAGTCAGTCTCAGTCAGAGTCAGTCAGTCTCAGTCAGTCTCAGTCTCAGTCAGTCTGAGTCAGTCTCAGTCAGTCTCAGTCAGTCTTAGTCTCAGTCAGTCTCAGTCAGTCTCAGTCAGTCTCAGTCAGTCTCAGTCAGTCTCAGTCTGTCAGTCTCAGTCTGTCAGTCTTAGTCTCAGTCAGTCTCAGTCAGTCTCAGTCAGTCTCAGTCAGTCTTAGTCTCAGTCAGTCTCAGTCAGTCTCAGTCAGTCTCAGTCAGTCTCAGTCAGTCTCAGTCAGTCTCAGTCAGTCTGTCAGTCTCAGTCAGTCTCAGTCAGTCTCAGTCAGTCTCAGTCTCAGTCTCAGTCAGTCTCAGTCAGTCTCAGTCAGTCTCAGTCTCAGTCAGTCTCAGTCAGTCTCAGTCTCAGTCAGTCTCAGTCAGTCACAGTCAGTCTCAGTCAGTCTCAGTCAGTCTCAGTCAGTCTCAGTCAGTCTCAGTCAGTCTCAGTCTGTCAGTCTCAGTCTGTCAGTCTCAGTCTGTCAGTCGTAGTCTCAGTCAGTCTCAGTCAGTCTCAGTCAGTCTCAGTCAGTCTCAGTCGGTCTCAGTCAGTCTCAGTCTCAGTCAGTCTCAGTCAGTCAGTCCCAGTCAGTCTCAGTCAGTCTCAGTCAGTCTCAGTCAGTCTCAGTCTCAGTCAGTCTCAGTCAGTCTCAGTCAGTCTCAGTCAGTCTCAGTCAGTCTCAGTCTGTCAGTCTCAGTCTGTCAGTCTCAGTCTGTCAGTCTTAGTCTCAGTCAGTCTCAGTCAGTCTCAGTCAGTCTCAGTCAGTCTCAGTCTCAGTCAGTCTCAGTCTGAGTCAGTCTGAGTCAGTCTGAGTGAGTCTGAGTCAGTCTGAGTCAGTCTGAGTCAGTCTGAGTGAGTCTGAGTCAGTCTGAGTCAGTCTGAGTCAGTCTCAGTCAGTCTGAGTCAGTCTGAGTCAGTCTCAGTCAGTCTGAGTCAGTCACAGTCAGTCTCAGTCTGTCAGTCTCAGTCAGTCTCAGTCAGTCTCAGTCAGTCTCAGTCAGTCTCAGTCTGTCAGTCTCAGTCTGAGTCAGTCTGAGTCAGTCTCAGTCAGTCTCAGTCAGTCTGTCAGTCTCAGTCAGTCTCAGTCTCAGTCAGTCTCAGTCAGTCACAGTCAGTCTCAGTCAGTCTCAGTCAGTCACAGTCAGTCTCAGTCAGTCACAGTCCGTCTCAGTCAGTCTCAGTCAGTCTCAGTCAGTCTCAGTCAGTCTCAGTCAGTCTGAGTCAGTCTGAGTCAGTCTGAATCAGTCTGTCAGTCTCAGTTTCAGTCAGTCTCAGTCAGTCTCAGTCTCAGTCAGTCTCAGTCAGTCTCAGTCAGTCTCAGTCTCAGTCAGTCTCAGTCAGTCTCAGTCAGTCTCAGTCTCAGTCAGTCTCAGTCAGTCTCAGTCAGTCTCAGTCAGTCTCAGTCTGTCTCAGTCAGTCTCAGTCTCAGTCTGTCAGTCTCAGTCTGTCAGTCTTAGTCTCAGTCAGTCTCAGTCAGTCTCAGTCAGTCTCAGTCAGTCTCAGTCAGTCTCAGTTAGTCTCAGTCTCAGTCAGTCTCAGTCAGTCTCAGTCAGTCTCAGTCTCAGTCAGTCTCAGTCTGTCAGTCTCAGTCTGTCAGTCTCAGTCTGTCAGTCTTAGTCTCAGTCAGTCTCAGTCAGTCTCAGTCAGTCTCAGTCGGTCTCAGTCAGTCTCAGTCGGTCTCAGTCAGTCTCAGTCTCAGTCAGTCTCAGTCAGTCAGTCTCAGTCAGTCTCAGTCAGTCTTAGTCAGTCTCAGTCTCAGTCAGTCTCAGTCAGTCTCAGTCAGTCTCAGTCAGTCTCAGTCAGTCTCAGTCTGTCAGTCTCAGTCTGTCAGTCTCAGTCTGTCAGTCTCAGTCTGTCAGTCTTAGTCAGTCTCAGTCAGTCTGAGTCAGTCTCAGTCAGTCTCAGTCAGTCTCAGTCTCAGTCAGTCTCAGTCAGTCTCAGTCAGTCTCAGTCTCAGTCAGTCTCAGTCTCAGTCAGTCTCAGTCTCTGTCAGTCTCAGTCAGTCTCAGTCAGTCTGAGTCAGTCTGAGTCAGTCTGAGTCAGTCTGAGTCAGTCTTAGTCAGTCTCAGTCAGTCTCAGTCTCAGTCAGTCTCAGTCAGTCTCAGTCAGTCTCAGTCGGTCTCAGTCGGTCTCAGTCAGTCTCAGTCTCAGTCAGTCTCAGTCAGTCTCAGTCAGTCTCAGTCAGTCACAGTCTCAATCAGTCTCGGTCTATCTCAGTCTGAGTCAGTCTCAGTCTGAGTCAGTCTGAGTCAGTCTGAGTCAGTCTGAGTCAGTCTCAGTCAGTCTCAGTCAGTCTCAGTCAGTCTCAGTCAGTCTCAGTCAGTCTCAGTCAGTCTCAGTCAGAGTCAGTCTCAGTCAGTCTCAGTCAGTCACAGTCAGTCTCAGTCAGTCTCAGTCTCAGTCAGTCTCAGTCAGTCTCAGTCTGTCAGTCTCAGTCTCAGTCAGTCTCAGTCAGTCTCAGTCAGTCTCAGTCAGTCTCAGTCAGTCTCAGTCAGTCTCAGTCAGTCTCAGTCAGTCTCAGTCAGTCTCAGTCTCAGTCTCAGTCAGTCTCAGTCTCAGTCAGTCTCAGTCAGTCTCAGTCAGTCTCAGTCAGTCTCAGTCAGTCTCAGTCTCAGTCAGTCTCAGTCTCAGTCAGTCTCAGTCTCAGGCAGTCTTAGTCTCAGTCAGTCTCAGTCAGTCTCAGTCAGTCTCAGTCAGTCTCAGTCAGTCTCAGTCAGTCTCAGTCAGTCTCAGTCAGTCTCAGTCTCAGTCAGTCTCAGTCAGTCTCAGTCAGTCTCAGTCAGTCTGTCTCAGTCTGTCTCAGTCAGTCTCAGTCAGTCTCAGTCAGTCTCAGTCAGTCTCAGTCTCAGTCAGTCTCAGTCAGTCTCAGCCAGTCTCAGTCAGTCTCAGCCAGTCTCAGTCAGTCTCAGTCAGTCTCAGTCTCAGTCAGTCTCAGTCAGTCAGTCTCAGTCAGTCTCAGTCAGTCTCAGTCAGTCTCTGTCAGTCTCTGTCAGTCTCTGTCAGTCTCTGTCAGTCTCAGTCAGTCTGTCAGTCTCAGTCAGAGTCAGTCAGTCTCAGTCAGTCTCAGTCTCAGTCTCAGTCAGTCTCAGTCTCAGTCAGTCTCAGTCAGTCTCAGTCAGTCTCAGTCAGTCTCAGTCTGAGTCAGTCTCAGTCAGTCTCAGTCAGTCTCAGTCAGTCTCAGTCAGTCTCAGTCAGTCTCAGTCTCAGTCAGTCTCAGTCTCAGTCAGTCTCAGTCAGTCTCAGTCTCAGTCTGTCAGTCTCAGTCACAGTCAGTCTCAGTCTCAGTCAGTCTCAGTCAGTCTCAGTCAGTCTCAGTCAATCTCAGTCAGTCTCAGTCAGTCTCAGTCAGTCTCAGTCAGTCACAGTCAGTCACAGTCAGTCTCAGTCTGTCAGTCTCAGTCAGTCTCAGTCAGTCTCAGTCAGTCACAGTCAGTCACAGTCAGTCACAGTCAGTCACAGTCAGTCTCAGTCTGTCAGTCTCAGTCAGTCTCAGTCAGTCTCAGTCAGTCTCAGTCAGTCTGAGTCAGTCTGAGTCAGTCTGAATCAGTCTGTCAGTCTCAGTTTCAGTCAGTCTCAGTCAGTCTCAGTCTCAGTCAGTCTCAGTCAGTCTCAGTCTCAGTCAGTCTCAGTCAGTCTCAGTCAGTCTCAGTCTCAGTCAGTCTCAGTCAGTCTCAGTCTGTCTCAGTCAGTCTCAGTCTCAGTCTGTCAGTCTCAGTCTGTCAGTCTTAGTCTCAGTCAGTCTCAGTCAGTCTCAGTCAGTCTCAGTCAGTCTCAGTCAGTCTCAGTCAGTCTCAGTCTCAGTCAGTCTCAGTCAGTCTCAGTCAGTCTCAGTCTCAGTCAGTCTCAGTCTGTCAGTCTCAGTCTGTCAGTCTCAGTCTGTCAGTCTTAGTCTCAGTCAGTCTCAGTCAGTCTCAGTCAGTCTCAGTCGGTCTCAGTCAGTCTCAGTCGGTCTCAGTCAGTCTCAGTCTCAGTCAGTCTCAGTCAGTCAGTCTCAGTCAGTCTCAGTCAGTCTCAGTCAGTCTTAGTCTCAGTCAGTCTCAGTCAGTCTCAGTCAGTCTCAGTCAGTCTCAGTCAGTCTCAGTCAGTCTCAGTCTGTCAGTCTCAGTCTGTCAGTCTCAGTCTGTCAGTCGTAGTCTCAGTCAGTCTCAGTCAGTCTCAGTCAGTCTCAGTCAGTCTCAGTCGGTCTCAGTCAGTCTCAGTCTCAGTCAGTCTCAGTCAGTCAGTCCCAGTCAGTCTCAGTCAGTCTCAGTCAGTCTCAGTCAGTCTCAGTCTCAGTCAGTCTCAGTCAGTCTCAGTCAGTCTCAGTCAGTCTCAGTCTGTCAGTCTCAGTCTGTCAGTCTCAGTCTGTCAGTCTTAGTCTCAGTCAGTCTCAGTCAGTCTCAGTCAGTCTCAG
The DNA here is from genome assembly GCF_964263255.1 of Lissotriton vulgaris. Classification (NCBI taxonomy): domain Eukaryota; kingdom Metazoa; phylum Chordata; class Amphibia; order Caudata; family Salamandridae; genus Lissotriton; species Lissotriton vulgaris. Next base: position 502,999 of record NW_028246697.1, read on the forward strand.
TCAGTCTCAGTCTCAGTCAGTCTCAGTCTGAGTCAGTCTGAGTCAGTCTGAGTGAGTCTGAGTCAGTCTGAGTCAGTCTGAGTCAGTCTGAGTGAGTCTGAGTCAGTCTGAGTCAGTCTGAGTCAGTCTCAGTCAGTCTGAGTCAGTCTGAGTCAGTCTCAGTCAGTCTGAGTCAGTCACAGTCAGTCTCAGTCTGTCAGTCTCAGTCAGTCTCAGTCAGTCTCAGTCAGTCTCAGTCAGTCTCAGTCTGTCAGTCTCAGTCTGAGTCAGTCTGAGTCAGTCTCAGTCAGTCTCAGTCAGTCTGTCAGTCTCAGTCAGTCTCAGTCTCAGTCAGTCTCAGTCAGTCACAGTCAGTCTCAGTCAGTCTCAGTCAGTCACAGTCAGTCTCAGTCAGTCACAGTCCGTCTCAGTCAGTCTCAGTCAGTCTCAGTCAGTCTCAGTCAGTCTCAGTCAGTCTGAGTCAGTCTGAGTCAGTCTGAATCAGTCTGTCAGTCTCAGTTTCAGTCAGTCTCAGTCAGTCTCAGTCTCAGTCAGTCTCAGTCAGTCTCAGTCAGTCTCAGTCTCAGTCAGTCTCAGTCAGTCTCAGTCAGTCTCAGTCTCAGTCAGTCTCAGTCAGTCTCAGTCAGTCTCAGTCAGTCTCAGTCTGTCTCAGTCAGTCTCAGTCTCAGTCTGTCAGTCTCAGTCTGTCAGTCTTAGTCTCAGTCAGTCTCAGTCAGTCTCAGTCAGTCTCAGTCAGTCTCAGTCAGTCTCAGTTAGTCTCAGTCTCAGTCAGTCTCAGTCAGTCTCAGTCTCAGTCAGTCTCAGTCTGTCAGTCTCAGTCTGTCAGTCTCAGTCTGTCAGTCTTAGTCTCAGTCAGTCTCAGTCAGTCTCAGTCAGTCTCAGTCGGTCTCAGTCAGTCTCAGTCGGTCTCAGTCAGTCTCAGTCTCAGTCAGTCTCAGTCAGTCAGTCTCAGTCAGTCTCAGTCAGTCTCAGTCAGTCTCAGTCTCAGTCAGTCTCAGTCAGTCTCAGTCAGTCTCAGTCAGTCTCAGTCTGTCAGTCTCAGTCTGTCAGTCTCAGTCTGTCAGTCTCAGTCTGTCAGTCTTAGTCAGTCTCAGTCAGTCTGAGTCAGTCTCAGTCAGTCTCAGTCAGTCTCAGTCTCAGTCAGTCTCAGTCAGTCTCAGTCAGTCTCAGTCTCAGTCAGTCTCAGTCTCAGTCAGTCTCAGTCTCTGTCAGTCTCAGTCAGTCTCAGTCAGTCTGAGTCAGTCTGAGTCAGTCTGAGTCAGTCTGAGTCAGTCTTAGTCAGTCTCAGTCAGTCTCAGTCTCAGTCAGTCTCAGTCGGTCTCAGTCGGTCTCAGTCAGTCTCAGTCTCAGTCAGTCTCAGTCAGTCTCAGTCAGTCTCAGTCAGTCACAGTCTCAATCAGTCTCGGTCTATCTCAGTCTGAGTCAGTCTCAGTCTGAGTCAGTCTGAGTCAGTCTGAGTCAGTCTGAGTCAGTCTCAGTCAGTCTCAGTCAGTCTCAGTCAGTCTCAGTCAGTCTCAGTCAGTCTCAGTCAGAGTCAGTCTCAGTCAGTCTCAGTCAGTCTCAGTCAGTCTTAGTCTCAGTCTCAGTCAGTCTCAGTCAGTCTCAGTCTGTCAGTCTCAGTCTCAGTCAGTCTCAGTCAGTCTCAGTCAGTCTCAGTCAGTCTCAGTCAGTCTCAGTCAGTCTCAGTCAGTCTCAGTCAGTCTCAGTCTCAGTCTCAGTCAGTCTCAGTCTCAGTCAGTCTCAGTCAGTCTCAGTCAGTCTCAGTCAGTCTCAGTCAGTCTCAGTCTCAGTCAGTCTCAGTCTCAGGCAGTCTTAGTCTCAGTCAGTCTCAGTCAGTCTCAGTCAGTCTCAGTCAGTCTCAGTCAGTCTCAGTCAGTCTCAGTCAGTCTCAGTCAGTCTCAGTCTCAGTCAGTCTCAGTCAGTCTCAGTCAGTCTCAGTCAGTCTGTCTCAGTCTGTCTCAGTCAGTCTCAGTCAGTCTCAGTCAGTCTCAGTCAGTCTCAGTCTCAGTCAGTCTCAGTCAGTCTCAGCCAGTCTCAGTCAGTCTCAGCCAGTCTCAGTCAGTCTCAGTCAGTCTCAGTCTCAGTCAGTCTCAGTCAGTCAGTCTCAGTCAGTCTCAGTCAGTCTCAGTCAGTCTCTGTCAGTCTCTGTCAGTCTCTGTCAGTCTCTGTCAGTCTCAGTCAGTCTGTCAGTCTCAGTCAGAGTCAGTCAGTCTCAGTCAGTCTCAGTCTCAGTCTCAGTCAGTCTCAGTCTCAGTCAGTCTCAGTCAGTCTCAGTCAGTCTCAGTCAGTCTCAGTCTGAGTCAGTCTCAGTCAGTCTCAGTCAGTCTCAGTCAGTCTCAGTCAGTCTCAGTCTCAGTCAGTCTCAGTCTCAGTCAGTCTCAGTCAGTCTCAGTCTCAGTCTGTCAGTCTCAGTCACAGTCAGTCTCAGTCTCAGTCAGTCTCAGTCAGTCTCAGTCAGTCTCAGTCAATCTCAGTCAGTCTCAGTCAGTCTCAGTCAGTCTCAGTCAGTCACAGTCAGTCACAGTCAGTCTCAGTCTGTCAGTCTCAGTCAGTCTCAGTCAGTCTCAGTCAGTCACAGTCAGTCACAGTCAGTCACAGTCAGTCACAGTCAGTCTCAGTCTGTCAGTCTCAGTCAGTCTCAGTCAGTCTCAGTCAGTCTCAGTCAGTCTGAGTCAGTCTGAGTCAGTCTGAATCAGTCTGTCAGTCTCAGTTTCAGTCAGTCTCAGTCAGTCTCAGTCTCAGTCAGTCTCAGTCAGTCTCAGTCAGTCTCAGTCTCAGTCAGTCTCAGTCAGTCTCAGTCTCAGTCAGTCTCAGTCAGTCTCAGTCTGTCTCAGTCAGTCTCAGTCTCAGTCTGTCAGTCTCAGTCTGTCAGTCTTAGTCTCAGTCAGTCTCAGTCAGTCTCAGTCAGTCTCAGTCAGTCTCAGTCAGTCTCAGTCAGTCTCAGTCTCAGTCAGTCTCAGTCAGTCTCAGTCAGTCTCAGTCTCAGTCAGTCTCAGTCTGTCAGTCTCAGTCTGTCAGTCTCAGTCTGTCAGTCTTAGTCTCAGTCAGTCTCAGTCAGTCTCAGTCAGTCTCAGTCGGTCTCAGTCAGTCTCAGTCGGTCTCAGTCAGTCTCAGTCTCAGTCAGTCTCAGTCAGTCAGTCTCAGTCAGTCTCAGTCAGTCTCAGTCAGTCTTAGTCTCAGTCAGTCTCAGTCAGTCTCAGTCAGTCTCAGTCTGTCAGTCTCAGTCTGTCAGTCTCAGTCTGTCAGTCTCAGTCTGTCAGTCTTAGTCAGTCTCAGTCAGTCTGAGTCAGTCTCAGTCAGTCTCAGTCAGTCTCAGTCTCAGTCAGTCTCAGTCAGTCTCAGTCAGTCTCAGTCTCAGTCAGTCTCAGTCTCAGTCAGTCTCAGTCTCTGTCAGTCTCAGTCAGTCTCAGTCTCAGTCAGTCTGAGTCAGTCTGAGTCAGTCTGAGTCAGTCTGAGTCAGTCTTAGTCAGTCTCAGTCAGTCTCAGTCTCAGTCAGTCTCAGTCAGTCTCAGTCAGTCTCAGTCGGTCTCAGTCGGTCTCAGTCAGTCTCAGTCTCAGTCAGTCTCAGTCAGTCTCAGTCAGTCTCAGTCAGTCACAGTCTCAATCAGTCTCGGTCTATCTCAGTCAGTCACAGTCTCAATCAGTCTCGGTCTATCTCAGTCTGAGTCAGTCTCAGTCTGAGTCAGTCTGAGTCAGTCTGAGTCAGTCTGAGTCAGTCTGAGTCAGTCTGAGTCAGTCTGAGTCAGTCTGAGTCAGTCTGAGTCAGTCTGAGTCAGTCTCAGTCAGTCTCAGTCAGTCTCAGTCAGTCTCAGTCGGAGTCAGTCTCAGTCAGTCTCAGTCGGTCACAGTCAGTCTCAGTCTCAGTCAGTCTCAGTCAGTCTCAGTCTGTCAGTCTCAGTCTCAGTCAGTCTCAGTCAGTCTCAGTCAGTCTCAGTCAGTCTCAGTCAGTCTCAGTCAGTCTCAGTCAGTCTCAGTCTCAGTCTCAGTCAGTCTCAGTCTCAGTCAGTCTCAGTCAGTCTCAGTCAGTCTCAGTCAGTCTCAGTCAGTCTCAGTCTCAGTCAGTCTCAGTCTCAGGCAGTCTTAGTCTCAGTCAGTCTCAGTCTCAGTCAGTCTCAGTCAGTCTCAGTCAGTCTCAGTCAGTCTCAGTCAGTCTCAGTCTCAGTCAGTCTCAGTCAGTCTGTCTCAGTCAGTCTCAGTCAGTCTCAGTCAGTCTCAGTCAGTCTCAGTCTCAGTCAGTCTCAGTCAGTCTCAGCCAGTCTCAGTCAGTCTCAGTCAGTCTCAGTCAGTCTCAGTCTCAGTCAGTCTCAGTCAGTCAGTCTCAGTCAGTCAGTCTCAGTCAGTCTCAGTCAGTCTCAGTCAGTCTCAGTCAGTCTCTGTCAGTCTCTGTCAGTCTCTGTCAGTCTCTGTCAGTCTCAGTCAGTCTGTCAGTCTCAGTCAGAGTCAGTCAGTCTCAGTCAGTCTCAGTCTCAGTCTCAGTCAGTCTCAGTCTCAGTCAGTCTCAGTCAGTCTCAGTCAGTCTCAGTCAGTCTCAGTCTGAGTCAGTCTCAGTCAGTCTGAGTCAGTCTCAGTCAGTCTCAGTCAGTCTCAGTCTCAGTCAGTCTCAGTCTCAGTCAGTCTCAGTCAGTCTCAGTCTCAGTCTGTCAGTCTCAGTCACAGTCAGTCTCAGTCTCAGTCAGTCTCAGTCAGTCTCAGTCAGTCTCAGTCAATCTCAGTCAGTCTCAGTCAGTCTCAGTCAGTCTCAGTCAGTCTCAGTCAGTCTCAGTCAGTCACAGTCAGTCAGTCTCAGTCAGTCTCAGTCAGTCTCAGTCAGTCACAGTCAGTCACAGTCAGTTACAGTCAGTCACAGTCAGTCACAGTCAGTCTCAGTCTGTCAGTCTCAGTCAGTCTCAGTCAGTCTCAGTCAGTCTCAGTCAGTCTCAGTCTGTCAGTCTCAGTCTGAGTCAGTCTGAGTCAGTCTCAGTCAGTCTCAGTCAGTCTGTCAGTCTCAGTCAGTCTCAGTCTCAGTCAGTCTCAGTCAGTCACAGTCAGTCTCAGTCAGTCTCAGTCAGTCACAGTCAGTCTCAGTCAGTCACAGTCCGTCTCAGTCAGTCTCAGTCAGTCTCAGTCAGTCTCAGTCTCAGTCAGTCTCAGTCTGTCAGTCTCAGTCTGTCAGTCTCAGTCAGTCTCAGTCTGTCAGTCTCAGTCTGTCAGTCTCAGTCTGTCAGTCTCAGTCAGTCTCAGTCTGTCAGTCTCAGTCTGTCAGTCTCAGTCAGTCTCAGTCAGTCTCAGTCTGTCGGTCTCAGTCTGAGTCTCAATCAGTCTCAGTCAGTCTCAGTCAGTCTCAGTCTGTCAGTCTCAGTCTCAGTCAGTCTCAGTCAGTCTCAGTCAGTCTCAGTCTCAGTCAGTCTCAGTCAGTCTCAGTCAGTCTCAGTCAGTCTCAGTCTGTCGGTCTCAGTCTGAGTCTCAGTCAGTCTCAGTCAGTCTCAGTCTGTCAGTCTCAGTCTCAGTCTCAATCAGTCTCAGTCAGTCTCAGTCAGTCTCAGTCAGTCTCAGTCTCAGTCAGTCTCAGTCTCAGTCAGTCTCAGTCAGTCTCAGTCAGTCTCAGTCTGTCAGTCTCAGTCTCAGTCAGTCTCAGTCAGTCTTAGTCAGTCTCAGTCGGTCTCAGTCAGTCTCAGTCTGAGTCAGTCTCAGTCTCAGTCAGTCTCAGTCTCTGTCAGTCTCAGTCAGTCTCAGTCAGTCTCAGTCTCAGTCAGTCTCAGTCTCAGTCAGTCTCAGTCTCTGTCAGTCTCAGTCAGTCTCTGTCAGTCTCTGTCAGTCTCTGTCAGTCTCTGTCAGTCTCAGTCAGTCTGTCAGTCTCAGTCAGAGTCAGTCAGTCTCAGTCAGTCTCAGTCTCAGTCTCAGTCAGTCTCAGTCTCAGTCAGTCTCAGTCAGTCTCAGTCAGTCTCAGTCTGAGTCAGTCTCAGTCAGTCTCAGTCAGTCTCAGTCAGTCTCAGTCAGTCTCAGTCAGTCTCAGTCAGTCTCAGTCAATCTCAGTCAGTCTCAGTCAGTCTCAGTCAGTCTCAGTCAGTCACAGTCAGTCACAGTCAGTCTCAGTCTGTCAGTCTCAGTCAGTCTCAGTCAGTCTCAGTCAGTCACAGTCAGTCACAGTCAGTCACAGTCAGTCACAGTCAGTCTCAGTCTGTCAGTCTCAGTCAGTCTCAGTCAGTCTCAGTCAGTCTCAGTCAGTCTCAGTCTGTCAGTCTCAGTCTGAGTCAGTCTGAGTCAGTCTCAGTCAGTCTGTCAGTCTCAGTCAGTCTCACTCTCAGTCAGTCTCAGTCAGTCACAGTCAGTCTCAGTCAGTCTCAGTCAGTCACAGTCAGTCTCAGTCAGTCACAGTCCGTCTCAGTCAGTCTCAGTCAGTCTCAGTCAGTCTCAGTCAGTCTCAGTCTCAGTCAGTCTCAGTCTGTCAGTCTCAGTCTGTCAGTCTCAGTCAGTCTCAGTCTGTCAGTCTCAGTCTGTCAGTCTCAGTCAGTCTCAGTCAGTCTCAGTCTGTCGGTCTCAGTCTGAGTCTCAATCAGTCTCAGTCAGTCTCAGTCAGTCTCAGTCTGTCAGTCTCAGTCTCAGTCTCAGTCAGTCTCAGTCAGTCTCAGTCTCAGTCAGTCTCAGTCAGTCTCAGTCAGTCTCAGTCAGTCTCAGTCTGTCGGTCTCAGTCTGAGTCTCAGTCAGTCTCAGTCAGTCTCAGTCTGTCAGTCTCAGTCTCAGTCTCAGTCAGTCTCAGTCAGTCTCAGTCAGTCTCAGTCAGTCTCAGTCTCAGTCAGTCTCAGTCTCAGTCAGTCTCAGTCAGTCTCAGTCAGTCTCAGTCTGTCAGTCTCAGTCTCAGTCAGTCTCAGTCAGTCTTAGTCAGTCTCAGTCGGTCTCAGTCAGTCTCAGTCTGAGTCAGTCTCAGTCTGAGTCAGTCTCAGTCTGAGTCAGTCTCAGTCTCAGTCACTCTCAGTCAGTCTGAGTCAGTCTCAGTCTGAGTCAGTCTCAGTCTCAGTCAGTCTCAGTCAGTCTCAGTCAATCTCAGTCAGTCTCAGTCAGTCTCAGTCAGTCTCAGTCAGTCTCAGTCTCAGTCAGTCTCAGTCAGTCTCAGTCAGTCTCAGTCAGTCTGAGTCAGTCTCAGTCTGAGTCAGTCTCAGTCTCAGTCAGTCTCAGTCAGTCTCAGTCAGTCTCAGTCAGTCTCAGTCAGTCTCAGTCAGTCTCAGTCAGTCTTAGTCTCAGTCAGTCTCAGTCTCAGTCAGTCTCAGTCAGTCTCAGTCAGTCTGAGTCTGTCAGTCTCAGTCAGAGTCAGTCTCAGTCAGTCTGAGTCAGTCTCAGTCTCAGTCAGTCTCAGTCAGTCTCAGTCTCAGTCAGTCTCAGTCAGTCTCAGTCTGTCAGTCTCAGTCTCAGTCTCAGTCAGTCTCAGTCAGTCTCAGTCAGTCTCAGTCAGTCTCAGTCTCAGTCAGTCTCAGTCTCAGTCAGTCTCAGTCAGTCTCAGTCAGTCTCAGTCAGTCTCAGTCTGTCAGTCTCAGTCTCAGTCTCAGTCAGTCTCAGTCAGTCTTAGTCAGTCTCAGTCAGTCTCAGTCACAGTCAGTCTCAGTCTGAGTCAGTCTCAGTCTGAGTCAGTCTCAGTCTCAGTCAGTCTCAGTCAGTCTGTCAGTCTCAGTCAGTCTCAGTCTCAGTCAGTCTCAGTCAGTCTCAGTCAATCTCAGTCAGTCTCAGTCAGTCTCAGTCAGTCTCAGTCAGTCTGAGTCAGTCTCAGTCTCAGTCAGTCTCAGTCAGTCTGAGTCAGTCTGAGTCAGTCTCAGTCTGAGTCAGTCTCAGTCTCAGTCAGTCTCAGTCAGTCTCAGTCAGTCTGTCAGTCTCAGTCAGTCTCAGTCTCAGTCAGTCTCAGTCAGTCACAGTCAGTCTCAGTCAGTCACAGTCAGTCTCAGTCAGTCTCAGTCAGTCTCAGTCTCAGTCAGTCTCAGTCAGTCTCAGTCAGTCTCAGTCAGTCTCAGTCAGTCTCAGTCTGTCGGTCTCAGTCTGAGTCTCAGTCAGTCTCAGTCAGTCTCAGTCAGTCTCAATCTGTCAGTCTCAGTCTCAGTCTCAGTCAGTCTCAGTCAGTCTCAGTCAGTCTCAGTCAGTCTCAGTCAGTCTCAGTCTCAGTCAGTCTCAGTCAGTCTCAGTCTCAGTCAGTCTCAGTCAGTCTCAGTCAGTCTCAGTCAGTCAGTCTCAGTCAGTCTGTCAATCTCAGTCAGTCTCAGTCTCAGTCAGTCTCAGTCAGTCTCAGTCAGTCACAGTCAGTCTCAGTCTGTCACAGTCAGTCTCAGTCAGTCTCAGTCAGTCTCAGTCAGTCTCAGTCAGTCTCAGTCAGTCTCAGTCTCAGTCAGTCTCAGTCTGAGTCTCAGTCTGAGTCTCAGTCAGTCTCAGTCAGTCTCAGTCTGTCAGTCTCAGTCTCAGTCTCAGTCAGTCTCAGTCAGTCTCAGTCAGTCTCAGTCAGTCTCAGTCAGTCTCAGTCTCAGTCAGTCTCAGTCAGTCTGAGTCAGTCTCAGTCAGTCTCAGTCAGTCTCAGTCTCAGTCAGTCTCAGTCTCAGTCAGTCTCAGTCTCAGTCAGTCTCAGTCTCAGTCAGTCTCAGTCAGTCTCAGTCTCAGTCAGTCTCAGTCAGTCTTAGTCTCAGTCAGTCTCAGTCTCAGTCAGTCTCAGTCAGTCTCAGTCTCAGTCAGTCTCAGTCAGTCTCAGTCAGCCTCAGTCAGTCTTAGTCTCAGTCTCAGTCAGTCTCAGTCAGTCTTAGTCTCAGTCTCAGTCAATCTCAGTCAGTCTCAGTCAATCTCAGTCAGTCTCAGTCAGTCTCAGTCAGTCTCAGTCAGTCTCAGTCAGTCTCAGTCAGTCTCAGTCAGTCTCAGTCTCAGTCAGTCTCAGTCAGTCTCAGTCAGTCTCAGTCAGTCTCAGTCTCAGTCAGTCTCAGTCAGTCTCAGTCTCAGTCAGTCTCAGTCAGTCTCAGTCAGTCTCAGTCAGTCTCAGTCAGTCTCAGTCTCAGTCAGTCTCAGTCAGTCTCAGTCTCAGTCAGTCTCAGTCAGTCTCAGTCAGTCTCAGTCAGTCTGTCTCAGTCAGTCTCAGTCAGTCTCAGTCAGTCTCAGTCAGTCTCAGTCAGTCTCAGTCTCAGTCTCAGTCAGTCTCAGTCAGTCTCAGTCAGTCTCAGTCAGTCTCAGTCAGTCTCAGTCAGTCTCAGTCAGTCTCAGTCAGTCTCAGTCTCAGTCAGTCTCAGTCTCAGTCAGTCTCAGTCAGTCTCAGTCAGTCTCAGTCTGTCAGTCTCAGTCTCAGTCTCAGTCAGTCTCAGTCAGTCTTAGTCAGTCTCAGTCAGTCTCAGTCACAGTCAGTCTCAGTCTGAGTCAGTCTCAGTCTGAGTCAGTCTCAGTCTCAGTCAGTCTCAGTCAGTCTGTCAGTCTCAGTCAGTCTCAGTCTCAGTCAGTCTCAGTCAGTCTCAGTCAGTCTCAGTCAGTCTGAGTCAGTCTCAGTCTCAGTCAGTCTCAGTCAGTCTCAGTCAGTCTCAGTCAGTCTCAGTCTGAGTCAGTCTCAGTCTCAGTCAGTCTCAGTCAGTCTCAGTCAGTCTGTCAGTCTCAGTCAGTCTCAGTCTCAGTCAGTCTCAGTCAGTCTCAGTCAGTCACAGTCAGTCTCAGTCAGTCACAGTCAGTCTCAGTCAGTCTCAGTCAGTCTCAGTCTCAGTCTCAGTCAGTCTCAGTCAGTCTCAGTCAGTCTCAGTCAGTCTCAGTCAGTCTCAGTCTGTCGGTCTCAGTCTGAGTCTCAGTCAGTCTCAGTCAGTCTCAGTCAGTCTCAATCTGTCAGTCTCAGTCTCAGTCTCAGTCAGTCTCAGTCAGTCTCAGTCAGTCTCAGTCTCAGTCAGTCTCAGTCAGTCTCAGTCTCAGTCAGTCTCAGTCAGTCTCAGTCAGTCTCAGTCAGTCAGTCTCAGTCAGTCTGTCAATCTCAGTCAGTCTCAGTCTCAGTCAGTCTCAGTCAGTCTCAGTCAGTCACAGTCAGTCTCAGTCAGTCACAGTCAGTCTCAGTCAGTCTCAGTCAGTCTCAGTCAGTCTCAGTCAGTCTCAGTCAGTCTCAGTCTCAGTCAGTCTCAGTCTGAGTCTCAGTCTGAGTCTCAGTCAGTCTCAGTCAGTCTCAGTCTGTCAGTCTCAGTCTCAGTCTCAGTCAGTCTCAGTCAGTCTCAGTCAGTCTCAGTCAGTCTCAGTCAGTCTCAGTCTCAGTCAGTCTCAGTCAGTCTGAGTCAGTCTCAGTCAGTCTCAGTCAGTCTCAGTCTCAGTCAGTCTCAGTCTCAGTCAGTCTCAGTCTCAGTCAGTCTCAGTCTCAGTCAGTCTCAGTCAGTCTCAGTCTCAGTCAGTCTCAGTCAGTCTTAGTCTCAGTCAGTCTCAGTCAGTCTCAGTCAGTCTCAGTCAGTCTCAGTCAGTCAGTCTCAGTCAGTCAGTCTCAGTCAGTCTCAGTCAGTCTCAGTCAGTCTCTGTCAGTCTCTGTCAGTCTCTGTCAGTCTCTGTCAGTCTCAGTCAGTCTGTCAGTCTCAGTCAGAGTCAGTCAGTCTCAGTCAGTCTCAGTCTCAGTCAGTCTCAGTCTCAGTCAGTCTCAGTCAGTCTCAGTCAGTCTCAGTCAGTCTCAGTCTGAGTCAGTCTCAGTCAGTCTCAGTCAGTCTCAGTCAGTCTCAGTCAGTCTCAGTCTCAGTCAGTCTCAGTCTCAGTCAGTCTCAGTCAGTCTCAGTCTCAGTCTGTCAGTCTCAGTCACAGTCAGTCTCAGTCTCAGTCAGTCTCAGTCAGTCTCAGTCAGTCTCAGTCAATCTCAGTCAGTCTCAGTCAGTCTCAGTCAGTCTCAGTCAGTCACAGTCAGTCACAGTCAGTCTCAGTCTGTCAGTCTCAGTCAGTCTCAGTCAGTCTCAGTCAGTCACAGTCAGTCACAGTCAGTCACAGTCAGTCACAGTCAGTCTCAGTCTGTCAGTCTCAGTCAGTCTCAGTCAGTCTCAGTCAGTCTCAGTCAGTCTCAGTCTGTCAGTCTCAGTCTGAGTCAGTCTGAGTCAGTCTCAGTCAGTCTGTCAGTCTCAGTCAGTCTCACTCTCAGTCAGTCTCAGTCAGTCACAGTCAGTCTCAGTCAGTCTCAGTCAGTCACAGTCAGTCTCAGTCAGTCACAGTCCGTCTCAGTCAGTCTCAGTCAGTCTCAGTCAGTCTCAGTCAGTCTCAGTCTCAGTCAGTCTCAGTCTGTCAGTCTCAGTCTGTCAGTCTCAGTCAGTCTCAGTCTGTCAGTCTCAGTCTGTCAGTCTCAGTCAGTCTCAGTCAGTCTCAGTCTGTCGGTCTCAGTCTGAGTCTCAATCAGTCTCAGTCAGTCTCAGTCAGTCTCAGTCTGTCAGTCTCAGTCTCAGTCTCAGTCAGTCTCAGTCAGTCTCAGTCTCAGTCAGTCTCAGTCAGTCTCAGTCAGTCTCAGTCAGTCTCAGTCTGTCGGTCTCAGTCTGAGTCTCAGTCAGTCTCAGTCAGTCTCAGTCTGTCAGTCTCAGTCTCAGTCTCAGTCAGTCTCAGTCAGTCTCAGTCAGTCTCAGTCAGTCTCAGTCTCAGTCAGTCTCAGTCTCAGTCAGTCTCAGTCAGTCTCAGTCAGTCTCAGTCTGTCAGTCTCAGTCTCAGTCAGTCTCAGTCAGTCTTAGTCAGTCTCAGTCGGTCTCAGTCAGTCTCAGTCTGAGTCAGTCTCAGTCTGAGTCAGTCTCAGTCTGAGTCAGTCTCAGTCTCAGTCACTCTCAGTCAGTCTGAGTCAGTCTCAGTCTGAGTCAGTCTCAGTCTCAGTCAGTCTCAGTCAGTCTCAGTCAATCTCAGTCAGTCTCAGTCAGTCTCAGTCAGTCTCAGTCAGTCTCAGTCTCAGTCAGTCTCAGTCAGTCTCAGTCAGTCTCAGTCAGTCTGAGTCAGTCTCAGTCTGAGTCAGTCTCAGTCTCAGTCAGTCTCAGTCAGTCTCAGTCAGTCTCAGTCAGTCTCAGTCAGTCTCAGTCAGTCTCAGTCAGTCTCAGTCAGTCTTAGTCTCAGTCAGTCTCAGTCTCAGTCAGTCTCAGTCAGTCTCAGTCAGTCTGAGTCTGTCAGTCTCAGTCAGAGTCAGTCTCAGTCAGTCTGAGTCAGTCTCAGTCTCAGTCAGTCTCAGTCAGTCTCAGTCTCAGTCAGTCTCAGTCAGTCTCAGTCTGTCAGTCTCAGTCTCAGTCTCAGTCAGTCTCAGTCAGTCTCAGTCAGTCTCAGTCAGTCTCAGTCTCAGTCAGTCTCAGTCTCAGTCAGTCTCAGTCAGTCTCAGTCAGTCTCAGTCAGTCTCAGTCTGTCAGTCTCAGTCTCAGTCTCAGTCAGTCTCAGTCAGTCTTAGTCAGTCTCAGTCAGTCTCAGTCACAGTCAGTCTCAGTCTGAGTCAGTCTCAGTCTGAGTCAGTCTCAGTCTCAGTCAGTCTCAGTCAGTCTGTCAGTCTCAGTCAGTCTCAGTCTCAGTCAGTCTCAGTCAGTCTCAGTCAATCTCAGTCAGTCTCAGTCAGTCTCAGTCAGTCTCAGTCAGTCTGAGTCAGTCTCAGTCTCAGTCAGTCTCAGTCAGTCTCAGTCAGTCTGAGTCAGTCTCAGTCTGAGTCAGTCTCAGTCTCAGTCAGTCTCAGTCAGTCTCAGTCAGTCTGTCAGTCTCAGTCAGTCTCAGTCTCAGTCAGTCTCAGTCAGTCACAGTCAGTCTCAGTCAGTCACAGTCAGTCTCAGTCAGTCTCAGTCAGTCTCAGTCTCAGTCAGTCTCAGTCAGTCTCAGTCAGTCTCAGTCAGTCTCAGTCAGTCTCAGTCAGTCTCAGTCTGTCGGTCTCAGTCTGAGTCTCAGTCAGTCTCAGTCAGTCTCAGTCAGTCTCAATCTGTCAGTCTCAGTCTCAGTCTCAGTCAGTCTCAGTCAGTCTCAGTCAGTCTCAGTCAGTCTCAGTCAGTCTCAGTCTCAGTCAGTCTCAGTCAGTCTCAGTCTCAGTCAGTCTCAGTCAGTCTCAGTCAGTCTCAGTCAGTCAGTCTCAGTCAGTCTGTCAATCTCAGTCAGTCTCAGTCTCAGTCAGTCTCAGTCAGTCTCAGTCAGTCACAGTCAGTCTCAGTCTGTCACAGTCAGTCTCAGTCAGTCTCAGTCAGTCTCAGTCAGTCTCAGTCAGTCTCAGTCAGTCTCAGTCTCAGTCAGTCTCAGTCTGAGTCTCAGTCTGAGTCTCAGTCAGTCTCAGTCAGTCTCAGTCTGTCAGTCTCAGTCTCAGTCTCAGTCAGTCTCAGTCAGTCTCAGTCAGTCTCAGTCAGTCTCAGTCAGTCTCAGTCTCAGTCAGTCTCAGTCAGTCTGAGTCAGTCTCAGTCAGTCTCAGTCAGTCTCAGTCTCAGTCAGTCTCAGTCTCAGTCAGTCTCAGTCTCAGTCAGTCTCAGTCTCAGTCAGTCTCAGTCAGTCTCAGTCTCAGTCAGTCTCAGTCAGTCTTAGTCTCAGTCAGTCTCAGTCTCAGTCAGTCTCAGTCAGTCTCAGTCTCAGTCAGTCTCAGTCAGTCTCAGTCAGCCTCAGTCAGTCTTAGTCTCAGTCTCAGTCAGTCTCAGTCAGTCTTAGTCTCAGTCTCAGTCAATCTCAGTCAGTCTCAGTCAATCTCAGTCAGTCTCAGTCAGTCTCAGTCAGTCTCAGTCAGTCTCAGTCAGTCTCAGTCAGTCTCAGTCAGTCTCAGTCTCAGTCAGTCTCAGTCAGTCTCAGTCAGTCTCAGTCAGTCTCAGTCTCAGTCAGTCTCAGTCAGTCTCAGTCTCAGTCAGTCTCAGTCAGTCTCAGTCAGTCTCAGTCAGTCTCAGTCAGTCTCAGTCTCAGTCAGTCTCAGTCAGTCTCAGTCTCAGTCAGTCTCAGTCAGTCTCAGTCAGTCTCAGTCAGTCTGTCTCAGTCAGTCTCAGTCAGTCTCAGTCAGTCTCAGTCAGTCTCAGTCAGTCTCAGTCTCAGTCTCAGTCAGTCTCAGTCAGTCTCAGTCAGTCTCAGTCAGTCTCAGTCAGTCTCAGTCAGTCTCAGTCAGTCTCAGTCAGTCTCAGTCAGTCTCAGTCAGTCTCAGCCTCAGTCAGTCTCAGTCAGTCTCAGTCAGTCTCAGTCAGTCTCAGTCAGTCTCAGTCAATCTCAGTCAGTCTCAGTCAGTCTCAGTCAGTCTCAGTCAGTCTCAGTCAGTCTGTCAGTCTCAGTCAGTCTCAGTCAGTCTGTCAGTCTCAGTCAGTCTCAGTCAGTCTCAGTCTCAGTCTCAGTCAGTCTCAGTCAGTCTCAGTCTGTCTCAGTCAGTCTCAGTCTCAGTCAGTCTCAGTCAGTCTCAGTCAGTCTCAGTCAATCTCAGTCAGTCTCAGTCAATCTCAGTCAGTCTCAGTCAGTCTCAGTCAGTCTCAGTCAGTCTCAGTCAGTCTCAGTCTCAGTCAGTCTCAGTCAGTCTCAGTCAGTCTCAGTCTCAGTCAGTCTCAGTCAGTCTCAGTCAGTCTCAGTCTCAGTCAGTCTCAGTCAGTCTCAGTCAGTCTCAGTCAGTCTCAGTCAGTCTCAGTCTCAGTCAGTCTCAGTCAGTCTCAGTCAGTCTCAGTCAGTCTCAGTCAGTCTCAGTCAGTCTCAGTCAGAGTCAGTCTGGGTCAGTCTCAGTCTGTCTCAGTCAGTCTCAGTCTCAGTCAGTCTCAGTCAGTCTCAGTCAGTCTCAGTCAGTCTTAGTCTCAGTCTTAGTCTCAGTCTCAGTCAGTCTCAGTCAGTCTCAGTCAGTCTCAGTCAGTCTCAGTCAGTCTCAGTCAGTCTTAGTCTCAGTCTCAGTCAGTGTCAGTCAGTCTTAGTCAGTCTCAGTCAGTCTCAGTCAGTCTCAGTCAGTCTCAGTCAGTCTGTCAGTCTCAGTCAGTCTCAGTCAGTCTTAGTCTCAGTCTCAGTCAGTCTCAGTCAGTCTCAGTCAGTCTCAGTCAGTCTCAGTCAGTCTCAGTCTCAGTCAGTCTCAGTCAGTCTCAGTCAGTCTCAGTCAGTCTCAGTCAGTCTCAGTCTCAGTCAGTCTCAGTCTCAGTCAGTCTTAGTCAGTCTTAGTCTCAGTCTCAGTCAGTCTCAGTCAGTCTCAGTCAGTCTCAGTTAGTCTTAGTCTCAGTCTCAGTCAGTCTAAGTCAGTCTCAGTCAGTCTCAGTCTCAGTCAGTCTCAGTCTCAGTCAGTCTCAGTCAGTCTCAGTCTTAGTCAGTCTCAGTCAGTCTCAGTCAGTCTCTGTCTCAGTCAGTCTCAGTCAGTCTTAGTCAGTCTCAGTCAGTCTCAGTCAGTCTCAGTCAGTCTCAGTCTCAGTCAGTCTCAGTCTCAGTCAGTCTCAGTCAGTCTCAGTTAGTCTTAGTCTCAGTCTCAGTCAGTCTCAGTCAGTCTTAGTCAGTCTCAGTCAGTCTCAGTCTCAGTCAGTCTCAGTCAGTCTCAGTCAGTCTCAGTCTCAGTCAGTCTCAGTCAGTCTCAGTCAGTCTCAGTCTCAGTCAGTCTCAGTCTCAGTCAGTCTCAGTCTCAGTCAGTCTCAGTCAGTCTCAGTCAGTCTCAGTCTCAGTCAGTCTCAGTCTCAGTCTCAGTCAGTCTCAGTCTCAGTCAGTCTCAGCCAGTCTCAGTCAGTCTCAGTCAGTCAGTCTCAGTCTCAGTCAGTCTCAGTCAGTCTCAGTCAGTCTTAGTCTCAGTCTCAGTCAGTCTCAGTCAGTCTCAGTCAGTCTCAGTCAGTCTCAGTCAGTCTCAGTCAGTCTCAGTCAGTCTTAGTCTCAGTCTCAGTCAGTCTCAGTCAATCTCAGTCAGTCTCAGTCAGTCTCAGTCTCAGTCAGTCTCAGTCAGTCTCAGTCAGTCTTAGTCTCAGTCTCAGTCAGTCTCAGTCAGTCTTAGTCTCTGTCTCAGTCAGTCTCAGTCAGTCTCAGTCAGTCTTAGTCAGTGTCAGTCAGTCTCAGTCAGTCTCTGTCTCAGTCAGTCTCAGTCAGTCTCAGTCAGTCTCAGTCAGTCTCAGTCAGTCTCAGTCTCAGTCAGTCTCAGTCTCAGTCAGTCTCAGTCAGTCTCAGTTAGTCTTAGTCTCAGTCTCAGTCAGTCTAAGTCAGTCTCAGTCAGTCTCAGTCAGTCTCAGTCTCAGTCAGTCTCAGTCAGTCTCAGTCAGTCTCAGTCAGTCTCAGTCAGTCTCAGTCAGTCTCAGTCAGTCTCAGTCAGTCTCAGTCAGTCTTAGTCTCAGTCTCAGTCAGTCTCAGTCAGTCTCAGTCAGTCTCAGTCAGTCTCAGTCAATCTCAGTCAGTCTCAGTCAGTCTGAGTCAGTCTCAGTCAGTCTCAGTCAGTCTCAGTCTCAGTCAGTCTCAGTCAGTCTCAGTCAGTCTCAGTCTCAGTCAGTCTCAGTCTCAGTCAGTCTCAGTCTCAGTCAGTCTCAGTCAGTCTCAGTCAGTCTCAGTCTCAGTCTCAGTCAGTCTCAGTCAGTCTCAGTCTCAGTCAGTCTCAGTCAGTCTCAGTCAGTCTCAGTCAGTCAGTCTCAGTCTCAGTCAGTCTCAGTCAGTCTCAGTCAGTCTCAGTCAGTGTCAGTCAGTCTCAGTCAGTCTCAGTCAGTCTCAGTCAGTCTTAGTCTCAGTCTCAGTCAGTCTCAGTCAGTCTCAGTCAGTCTCAGTCAATCTCAGTCAGTCTCAGTCAGTCTGAGTCAGTCTCAGTCAGTCTCAGTCAGTCTCAGTCTCAGTCAGTCTCAGTCTCAGTCAGTCTCAGTCTCAGTCAGTCTCAGTCAGTCTCAGTCTTAGTCAGTCTCAGTCAGTCTCAGTCAGTCTCTGTCTCAGTCAGTCTCAGTCAGTCTTAGTCAGTCTCAGTCAGTCTCAGTCAGTCTCAGTCAGTCTCAGTCTCAGTCAGTCTCAGTCTCAGTCAGTCTCAGTCAGTCTCAGTTAGTCTTAGTCTCAGTCTCAGTCAGTCTCAGTCAGTCTTAGTCAGTCTCAGTCAGTCTCAGTCAGTCTCAGTCTCAGTCAGTCTCAGTCAGTCTCAGTCAGTCAGTCTCAGTCTCAGTCAGTCTCAGTCAGTCTCAGTCAGTCTCAGTCAGTCTCAGTCTGAGTCAGTCTCAGTCTCAGTCAGTCTCAGTCTATCTCAGTCTGAGTCAGTCTCAGTCAGTCTCAGTCAGTCTCAGTCAGTCAGTCTCAGTCTCAGTCAGTCTCAGTCAGTCTCAGTCAGTCTCAGTCAGTCTCAGTCAGTCTCAGTCTCAGTCAGTCTCAGTCTCAGTCAGTCTCAGTCTCAGTCAGTCTCAGTCAGTCTCAGTCAGTCTCAGTCTCAGTCTCAGTCAGTCTCAGTCTCAGTCAGTCTCAGTCTCAGTCAGTCTCAGTCAGTCTCAGTCAGTCTCAGTCAGTCAGTCTCAGTCTCAGTCAGTCTCAGTCAGTCTCAGTCAGTCTTAGTCTCAGTCTCAGTCAGTCTCAGTCAGTCTCAGTCAGTCTCAGTCAGTCTCAGTCAGTCTCAGTCAGTCTCAGTCAGTCTTAGTCTCAGTCTCAGTCAGTCTCAGTCAGTCTCAGTCAGTCTCAGTCAGTCTCAGTCTCAGTCAGTCTCAGTCAGTCTCAGTCAGTCTTAGTCTCAGTCTCAGTCAGTCTCAGTCTCAGTCAGTCTCAGTCTCAGTCAGTCTCAGTCAGTCTCAGTCAGTCTCAGTCAGTCAGTCTCAGTCTCAGTCAGTCTCAGTCAGTCTCAGTCAGTCTCAGTCAGTCTCAGTCAGTCTCAGTCAGTCTCAGTCAGTCTTAGTCTCAGTCTCAGTCAGTCTCAGTCAGTCTCAGTCTCAGTCAGTCTCAGTCAGTCTCAGTCAGTCTTAGTCTCAGTCTCAGTCAGTCTCAGTCAGTCTTAGTCTCTGTCTCAGTCAGTCTCAGTCAGTCTCAGTCAGTCTTAGTCAGTGTCAGTCTCAGTCAGTCTCTGTCTCAGTCAGTCTCAGTCAGTCTCAGTCAGTCTCAGTCAGTCTCAGTCAGTCTCAGTCTCAGTCAGTCTCAGTCAGTCTCAGTCAGTCTCAGTCAGTCTCACTCAGTCTCAGTCAGTCTCAGTCTCAGTCAGTCTTAGTCAGTCTTAGTCTCAGTCTCAGTCAGTCTCAGTCAGTCTCAGTTAGTCTTAGTCTCAGTCTCAGTCAGTCTAAGTCAGTCTCAGTCAGTCTCAGTCAGTCTCAGTCTCAGTCAGTCTCAGTCTCAGTCAGTCTCAGTCAGTCTCAGTCAGTCTCAGTCAGTCTTAGTCTCAGTCTCAGTCAGTCTCAGTCAGTCTCAGTCTCAGTCAGTCTCAGTCAGTCTCAGTCAGTCTCAGTCAGTCTCAGTCAGTCTCAGTCAGTCTCAGTCTCAGTCAGTCTCAGTCTCAGTCAGTCTCAGTCAGTCTTAGTCTCAGTCTCAGTCAGTCTCAGTCAGTCTCAGTCAGTCTTAGTCTCAGTCTCAGTCAGTCTCAGTCAGTCTCAGTCTCAGTCAGTCTCAGTCTCAGTCAGTCTCAGTCAGTCTCAGTCAGTCTCAGTCAGTCTCAGTCAGTCTCAGTCTCAATCAGTCTCAGTCTATCTCAGTCTGAGTCAGTCTCAGTCTCAGTCAGTCTCAGTCAGTCTCAGTCAGTCTCAGTCTCAGTCAGTCTCAGTCAGAGTCAGTCTCAGTCTCAGTCAGTCTCAGTCAGTCTCAGTCAGTCTCAGTCAGTCTCAGTCTCAGTCAGTCTCAGTCTCAGTCAGTCTCAGTCAGTCTCAGTCAGTCTCAGTTAGTCTTAGTCTCAGTCTCAGTCAGTCTCAGTCAGTCTTAGTCAGTCTCAGTCAGTCTCAGTCAGTCTCAGTCAGTCTCTGTCTCAGTCAGTCTCAGTCAGTCTCTGTCTCAGTCAGTCTGAGTCAGTCTGAGTCAGTCTCAGTCAGTCTCAGTCAGTCTCAGTCAGTCTCAGTCTCAGTCAGTCTCAGTCAGTCTCAGTCAGTCTCAGTCAGTCTCTGTCTCAGTCAGTCTCAGTCAGTCTCAGTCAGTCTTAGTCTCAGTCTCAGTCAGTCTTAGTCAGTCTCAGTCAGTCTCAGTCAGTCTCAGTCAGTCTCAGTCAGTCTGTCAGTCTCAGTCAGTCTCAGTCAGTCTTAGTCTCAGTCTCAGTCAGTCTCAGTCAGTCTCAGTCAGTCTCAGTCAGTCTCAGTCAATCTCAGTCAGTCTCAGTCAGTCTGAGTCAGTCTCAGTCAGTCTCAGTCAATCTCAGTCAGTCTCAGTCAGTCTCAGTCAGTCTCAGTCAGTCTCAGTCTTAGTCAGTCTCAGTCAGTCTCAGTCAGTCTCTGTCTCAGTCAGTCTCAGTCAGTCTTAGTCAGTCTCAGTCAGTCGTAGTCAGTCTTAGTCTCAGTCTCAGTCAGTCTCAGTCAGTCTCAGTCAGTCTCAGTCAGTCTCAGTCTCAGTCAGTCTCAGTCAGTCTCAGTCAGTCTTAGTCTCAGTCTCAGTCAGTCTCAGTCTCAGTCAGTCTCAGTCTCAGTCAGTCTCAGTCAGTCTCAGTCAGTCAGTCTCAGTCTCAGTCAGTCTCAGTCAGTCTCAGTCTCAGTCTCAGTCAGTCTCAGTCAGTCTCAGTCAGTCTCAGTCAGTCTCAGTCAGTCTCAGTCAGTCTTAGTCTCAGTCTCAGTCAGTCTCAGTCAGTCTCAGTCAGTCTCAGTTAGTCTCAGTCAGTCTCAGTCAGTCTCAGTCAGTCTTAGTCTCAGTCTCAGTCAGTCTCAGTCAGTCTTAGTCTCTGTCTCAGTCAGTCTCAGTCAGTCTCAGTCAGTCTTAGTCAGTGTCAGTCAGTCTCAGTCAGTCTCAGTCAGTCTCTGTCTCAGTCAGTCTCAGTCAGTCTCAGTCAGTCTCAGTCAGTCTCAGTCTCAGTCAGTCTCAGTCAGCCTCAGTCAGTCTCAGTCAGTCTCAGTCAGTCTCAGTCTCAGTCAGTCTTAGTCAGTCTTAGTCTCAGTCTCAGTCAGTCTCAGTCAGTCTCAGTCAGTCTCAGTTAGTCTTAGTCTCAGTCAGTCTAAGTCAGTCTCAGTCAGTCTCAGTCAGTCTCAGTCTCAGTCAGTCTCAGTCTCAGTCAGTCTCAGTCAGTCTCAGTCAGTCTTAGTCTCAGTCTCAGTCAGTCTCAGTCAGTCTCAGTCTCAGTCAGTCTCAGTCAGTCTCAGTCAGTCTCAGTCAGTCTCAGTCAGTCTCAGTCAGTCTCAGTCAGTCTCAGTCTCAGTCAGTCTCAGTCTCAGTCAGTCTCAGTCAGTCTTAGTCTCAGTCTCAGTCAGTCTCAGTCAGTCTCAGTCAGTCTCAGTTAGTCTTAGTCTCAGTCTCAGTCAGTCTAAGTCAGTCTCAGTCAGTCTCAGTCAGTCTCAGTCTCAGTCAGTCTCAGTCTCAGTCAGTCTCAGTCAGTCTCAGTCAGTCTCAGTCAGTCTTAGTCTCAGTCTCAGTCAGTCTCAGTCAGTCTCAGTCAGTCTCAGTCAGTCTCAGTCAATCTCAGTCAGTCTCAGTCAGTCTGAGTCAGTCTCAGTCAGTCTCAGTCAGTCTCAGTCAGTCTCAGTCAGTCTCAGTCAGTCTCAGTCTCAGTCAGTCTCAGTCAGTCTCAGTCAGTCTCAGTCAGTCTTAGTCTCAGTCTCAGTCAGTCTCAGTCAGTCTCAGTCAGTCTCAGTCAGTCTCAGTCAATCTCAGTCAGTCTCAGTCAGTCTGAGTCAGTCTCAGTCAGTCTCAGTCAGTCTCAGTCTCAGTCAGTCTCAGTCTGTCAGTCTCAGTCAGTCTCAGTCAGTCTCAGTCAGTCTCAGTCTGAGTCAGTCTCAGTCTCAGTCAGTCTCAGTCTCAGTCAGTCTCAGTCAGTCTCAGTCAGTCTCAGTCAGTCTCAGTCAGTCTCAGTCAGTCTCAGTCAGTCTCAGTCAGTCTCAGTCAGTCTCAGTCAGTCTCAGTCTCAGTCAGTCTCAGTCAGTCTCAGTCAGTCTCAGTCAGTCTTAGTCTCAGTCTCAGTCAGTCTCAGTCTCAGTCAGTCTCAGTCAGTCTCAGTTAGTCTTAGTCTCAGTCTCAGTCAGTCTCAGTCAGTCTTAGTCAGTCTCAGTCAGTCTCAGTCAGTCTCAGTCAGTCTCTGTCTCAGTCAGTCTCAGTCAGTCTCTGTCTCAGTCAGTCTCAGTCAGTCTCAGTCAGTCTCAGTCAGTCTCAGTCAGTCTCATTTAGTCTTAGTCTCAGTCAGTCTTAGTCAGTCTTAGTCAGTCTCAGTCAGTCTCAGTCAGTCTCAGTTAGTCTTAGTCTGTCTCAGTCAGTCTAAGTCAGTCTCAGTCAGTCTCAGTCAGTCTCAGTCTCAGTCAGTCTCAGTCTCAGTCAGTCTCAGTCAGTCTCAGTCAGTCTCAGTCAGTCTCAGTCAGTCTCAGTCAGTCTTAGTCTCTGTCTCAGTCAGACTCAGTCAGTCTCAGTCAGTCTCAGTCTTAGTCAGTCTCAGTCAGTCTTAGTGTCAGTCAGTCTCAGTCAGTCTCAGTCAGTCTCTGTCTCAGTCAGTCTCAGTCAGTGTCAGTCAGTCTCAGTCAGTCTCAGTCAGTCTCAGTCAGTCTCAGTCTCAGTCAGTCTTAGTCTCAGTCATTCTCAGTCTCAGTCAGTCTCAGTCAGTCTCAGTCTCAGTCAGTGTCAGTCAGTCTCAGTCAGTCTCTCTCAGTCTCAGTCAGTCTCAGTCAGTCTCAGTCAGTCTCAGTCAGTCTCAGTCAGTCTCAGTCTCAGTCAGTCTTAGTCTCAGTCAGTCTCAGTCAGTCTAAGTCAGTCTCAGTCAGTCTGAGTCAGTCTGAGTCAGTCTCAGTCTCAGTCAGTCTCAGTCAGTCTCAGTCTCAGTCAGTCTCAGTCTCAGTCAGTCTCAGTCAGTCTCAGTCAGTCTCAGTCAGTCTCAGTCAGTCTCAGTCAGAGTCAGTCTCAGTCTGTCTCAGTCTGTCTCAGTCAGTCTCAGTCAGAGTCAGTCTCGGTCAGTCTCGGTCAGTCTCGGTCAGTCTCAGTCAGTCTCAGTCTGTCTCAGTCAGTCTCAATCAGTCTCAGTCAGTCTCAGTCAGTCTCAGTCTCAGTCAGTCTCAGTCTCAGTCAGTCTCAGTCAGTCTCAGTCTGTCTCAGTCAGTCTCAATCAGTCTCAGTCAGTCTGAGTCAGTCTCAGTCTGAGTCAGTCTCAGTCTCAGTCAGTCTCAGTCTATCTGAGTCAGTCTCAGTCAGTCTCAGTCTGTCAGTCTCAGTCTGTCAGTCTCAGTCTCAGTCAGTCTCAGTCAGTCTCAGTCAGTCTCAGTCTCAGTCAGTCTCAGTCTCAGTCAGTCTCAGTCAGTCTTAGTCTCAGTCTCAGTCAGTCTGTCTCAGTCAGTCTCAGTCAGTCTCAGTCTCAGTCAGTCTCAGTCTCAGTCAGTCTCAGTCAGTCTCAGTCTCAGTCAGTGTCAGTCAGTCTCAGTCAGTCTCTCTCAGTCTCAGTCAGTCTCAGTCAGTCTCAGTCAGTCTCAGTTAGTCTTAGTCTCAGTCTCAGTCAGTCTCAGTCAGTCTTAGTCAGTCTTAGTCAGTCTCAGTCAGTCTCAGTCAGTCTCAGTCAGTCTCTGTCTCAGTCAGTCTCAGTCAGTCTCAGTCAGTCTCAGTCAGTCTCAGTCAGTCTTAGTCTCAGTCTCAGTCAGTCTCAGTCAGTCTCAGTCAGTCTCAGTCAGTCTCAGTCAGTCTCAGTCAGTCTCAGTCAATCTCAGTCAATCTCAGTGTCAGTCAGTCTCAGTCAGTCTCAGTCAGTCAGTCAGTCTCAGTCTCAGTCAGTCTCAGTCAGTCTCAGTCTGTCAGTCTCAGTCAGTCTTAGTCTCAGTCTCAGTCAGTCTCAGTCAGTCTGTCAGTCTCAGTCAATCTTAGTCTCAGTCTCAGTCAGTCTCAGTCTCAGTCAGTCTCAGTCAGAGTCAGTCTCAGTCAGTCTCAGTCAGTCTCAGTCAGTCTTAGTCTCAGTCTCAGTCAGTCTCAGTCAGTCTTAGTCTCAGTCAGTCTCAGTCTCAGTCAGTCTCAGTCAGTCTCAGTCAGTCTCAGTCAGTCTCAGTCAGTCTCAGTCAGTCTCAGTCTCAGTCTCAGTCAGTCTCAGTCTCAGTCAGTCTCAGTCTCAGTCAGTCTCAGTCTCAGTCAGTCTCAGTCTCAGTCAGTCTCAGTCAGTCTCAGTCAGTCTCAGTCAGTCTCAGTCAGTCTCAGTCTGAGTCAGTCTCAGTCTGAGTCAGTCTCAGTCTATGTCAGTCTCAGTCAGTCTCAGTCAGTCTCAGTCAGTCTCAGTCAGTCTCAGTCAGTCTCAGTCAGTCTCAGTCTCAGTCAGTCTCAGTCAGTCTCAGTCAGTCTCAGTCAGTCTCAGTCTCAGTCAGTCTCAGTCTCAGTCAGTCTCAGTCAGTCTCAGTCTCAGTCAGTCTCAGTCTCAGTCAGTCTCAGTCAGTCTCAGTCAGTCTCAGTCAGTCAGTCTCAGTCTCAGTCAGTCAGTCTCAGTCTCAGTCAGTCTCAGTCAGTCTCAGTCAGTCTCAGTCTCAGTCAGTCTCAGTCTCAGTCAGTCTCAGTCTCAGTCAGTCTCAGTCAGTCTCAGTCTCAGTCAGTCTCAGTCAGTCTCAGTCAGTCTCAGTCAGTCTCAGTCAGTCTCAGTCTCAGTCTATCTCAGTCTGAGTCAGTCTCAGTCTCAGTCAGTCTCAGTCAGTCTCAGTCAGTCTCAGTCAGTCTCAGTCAGTCTCAGTCAGTCTTAGTCTCAGTCAGTCTCAGTCTCAGTCAGTCTCTGTCAGTCTCAGTAAGTCTCAGTCAGTCTCAGTCAGTCTCAGTCAGTCTCAGTCAGTCTCAGTCAGTCTCAGTCAGTCTCAGTCTCAGTCAGTCTCAGTCAGTCTCAGTCAGTCTCAGTCAGTCTCAGTCTCAGTCTCAGTCTCAGTCTCAGTCTCAGTCAGTCTCAGTCTCAGTCAGTCTCAGTCAGTCTCAGTCAGTCTCAGTCTCAGTCAGTCTCAGTCAGTCTCAGTCAGTCACAGTCAGTCTCAGTCAGTCTCAGTCAGTCTCAGTCTCAGTCAGTCTCAGTCAGTCTCAGTCAGTCTCAGTCAGTCTCAGTCAGTCTGAGTCAGTCTCAGTCTCAGTCAGTCTCAGTCAGTCTCAGTCAGTCTCAGTCAGTCTCAGTCTCAGTCAGTCTCAGTCAGTCTTTCAGTCTCAGTCAGTCTCAGTCAGTCACAGTCAGTCTCAGTCAGTCTCAGTCAGTCTCAGTCAGTCTCAGTCTCAGTCAGTCTGTCAGTCTCAGTCTGACTGAGACTGAGACTGACTGAGACTGAGACAGACTGAGACTGACAGACTGACTCAGACTGACTGAGACTGACTGAGACTGAGACTAACTGAGACTGACTGAGACTGACTGAGACTGACTGAGACTGACTGAGACTGAGACTGACTGAGACTGAGACAGTCTCAGTCAGTCTCAGTCAGTCTTAGTCAGTCTCAGTCAGTCTCAGTCTCAGTCAGTCTTAGTCTCAGTCAGTCTTAGTCAGTCTCAGTCAGTCTCAGTCAGTCACAGTCTCAATCAGTCTCAGTCTATCTCAGTCTGAGTCAGTCTCAATCTGAGTCAGTCTCAGTCGGTCTCAGTCAGTCTCAGTCAGTCTCAGTCTGAGTCAGTCTCAGTCTCAGTCAGTCTCAGTCTATCTCAGTCTGAGTCAGCCTCAGTCAGTCTCAGTCAGTCTCAGTCAGTCTCAGTCAGTCAGTCTCAGTCTCAGTCAGTCTCAGTCAGTCTCAGTCAGTCTCAGTCAGTCTCAGTCTCAGTCAGTCTCAGTCAGTCTCAGTCAGTCTCAGTCAGTCTCAGTCTCAGTCAGTCTCAGTCAGTCTCAGTCAGTCTCAGTCAGTCTCAGTCAGTCTCAGTCTCAGTCAGTCTCAGTCTCAGTCAGTCTCAGTCTCAGTCAGTCTCAGTCAGTCTCAGTCAGTCTCAGTCAGTCTCAGTCAGTCTTAGTCTCAGTCTCAGTCAGTCTCAGTCAGTCTCAGTCAGTCTCAGTCAGTCTCAGTCAGTCTCAGTCAGTCTCAGTCTCAGTCAGTCTCAGTCAGTCTCAGTCAGTCTCAGTCAGTCTCAGTCTCAGTCAGTCTCAGTCTCAGTCAGTCTCAGTCAGTCTTAGTCTCAGTCTCAGTCAGTCTCAGTCAGTCTTAGTCTCTGTCTCAGTCAGTCTCAGTCAGTCTCAGTCAGTCTCAGTCTTAGTCAGTCTCAGTCAGTCTTAGTCAGTGTCAGTCAGTCTCAGTCAGTCTCAGTCAGTCTCTGTCTCAGTCAGTCTCAGTCAGTGTTAGTCAGTCTCAGTCAGTCTCAGTCAGTCTCAGTCTCAGTCAGTCTCAGTCTCAGTCAGTCTCAGTCAGTCTTAGTCTCAGTCTCAGTCAGTCTCAGTCAGTCTCAGTCAGTCTCAGTTAGTCTCAGTCTCAGTCAGTCTCAGTCAGTCTGAGTCAGTCTGAGTCAGTCTCAGTCAGTCTCAGTCTCAGTCAGTCTCAGTCTCAGTCAGTCTCAGTCAGTCTCAGTCAGTCTTAGTCTCAGTCTCAGTCAGTCTCAGTCAGTCTCAGTCAGTCTCAGTCAGTCTCAGTCAATCTCAGTCAGTCTCAGTCAGTCTGAGTCAGTCTCAGTCAGTCTCAGTCAGTCTCAGTCTCAGTCAGTCTCAGTCTGTCAGTCTCAGTCAGTCTCAGTCAGTCTCAGTCAGTCTCAGTCTGAGTCAGTCTCAGTCTCAGTCAGTCTCAGTCTATCTCAGTCTCAGTCAGTCTCAGTCAGTCTCAGTCTCAGTCAGTCTCAGTCAGTCTCAGTCAGTCTCAGTCAGTCTCAGTCAGTCTCAGTCTCAGTCAGTCTCAGTCAGTCTCAGTCAGTCTCAGTCTCAGTCAGTCTCAGTCTCAGTCTCAGTCAGTCTCAGTCTCAGTCAGTCTCAGTCAGTCTTAGTCTCAGTCTCAGTCAGTCTCAGTCAGTCTCAGTCAGTCTCAGTCAGTCTCAGTCAGTCTCAGTCAGTCTCAGTCTCAGTCAGTCTCAGTCAGTCTGTCAGTCTCAGTCAGTCTCAGTCAGTCACAGTCAGTCACAGTCTCAGTCAGTCTCAGTCAGTCTCAGTCAGTCTGTCAGTCTCAGTCTGTCTCAGTCTCAGTCAGTCTCAGTCTCAGTCAGTCTCAGTCAGTCTCAGTCAGTCTTAGTCAGTCTCAGTCAGTCTCAGTCTCAGTCAGTCTTAGTCTCAGTCAGTCTTAGTCAGTCTCAGTCAGTCTCAGTCAGTCACAGTCTCAATCAGTCTCAGTCTATCTCAGTCTGAGTCAGTCTCAGTCTGAGTCAGTCTCAGTCAGTCTCAGTCAGTCTCAGTCTGAGTCAGTCTCAGTCTCAGTCAGTCTCAGTCTATCTCAGTCTGAGTCAGCCTCAGTCAGTCTCAGTCAGTCTCAGTCAGTCTCAGTCAGTCAGTCTCAGTCTCAGTCAGTCTCAGTCAGTCTCAGTCAGTCTCAGTCTCAGTCAGTCTCAGTCAGTCTCAGTCAGTCTCAGTCAGTCTCAGTCTCAGTCAGTCTCAGTCAGTCTCAGTCAGTCTCAGTCAGTCTCAGTCAGTCTCAGTCTCAGTCAGTCTCAGTCTCAGTCAGTCTCAGTCTCAGTCAGTCTCAGTCAGTCTCAGTCAGTCTCAGTCAGTCTCAGTCAGTCTCAGTCAGTCTTAGTCTCAGTCAGTCTCAGTCTCAGTCAGTCTCAGTCAGTCTCAGTCAGTCTCAGTCAGTCTCAGTCAGTCTCAGTCAGTCTCAGTCTCAGTCTCAGTCAGTCTCAGTCTCAGTCAGTCTCAGTCTCAGTCAGTCTCAGTCTCAGTCAGTCTCAGTCAGTCTCAGTCAGTCTCAGTCAGTCTCAGTCAGTCTCAGTCTGAGTCAGTCTCAGTCTGAGTCAGTCTCAGTCTATGTCAGTCTCAGTCAGTCTCAGTCAGTCTCAGTCAGTCTCAGTCAGTCTCAGTCAGTCTCAGTCAGTCTCAGTCTCAGTCAGTCTCAGTCAGTCTCAGTCAGTCTCAGTCAGTCTCAGTCTCAGTCAGTCTCAGTCTCAGTCAGTCTCAGTCAGTCTCAGTCTCAGTCAGTCTCAGTCTCAGTCAGTCTCAGTCAGTCTCAGTCAGTCTCAGTCAGTCAGTCTCAGTCTCAGTCAGTCAGTCTCAGTCTCAGTCAGTCTCAGTCAGTCTCAGTCAGTCTCAGTCTCAGTCAGTCTCAGTCTCAGTCAGTCTCAGTCTCAGTCAGTCTCAGTCAGTCTCAGTCTCAGTCAGTCTCAGTCAGTCTCAGTCAGTCTCAGTCAGTCTCAGTCAGTCTCAGTCAGTCTCAGTCAGTCTCAGTCTCAGTCTATCTCAGTCTGAGTCAGTCTCAGTCTCAGTCAGTCTCAGTCAGTCTCAGTCAGTCTCAGTCAGTCTCAGTCTCAGTCAGTCTCAGTCTCAGTCAGTCTCAGTCAGTCTCAGTCTCAGTCAGTCTCAGTCTCAGTCAGTCTCAGTCAGTCTCAGTCAGTCTCAGTCAGTCAGTCTCAGTCTCAGTCAGTCAGTCTCAGTCTCAGTCAGTCTCAGTCAGTCTCAGTCAGTCTCAGTCTCAGTCAGTCTCAGTCTCAGTCAGTCTCAGTCTCAGTCAGTCTCAGTCAGTCTCAGTCTCAGTCAGTCTCAGTCAGTCTCAGTCAGTCTCAGTCAGTCTCAGTCAGTCTCAGTCAGTCTCAGTCTCAGTCTATCTCAGTCTGAGTCAGTCTCAGTCTCAGTCAGTCTCAGTCAGTCTCAGTCAGTCTCAGTCAGTCTCAGTCAGTCTCAGTCAGTCTTAGTCTCAGTCAGTCTCAGTCTCAGTCAGTCTCTGTCAGTCTCAGTAAGTCTCAGTCAGTCTCAGTCAGTCTCAGTCAGTCTCAGTCAGTCTCAGTCAGTCTCAGTCAGTCTCAGTCTCAGTCAGTCTCAGTCAGTCTCAGTCAGTCTCAGTCAGTCTCAGTCTCAGTCTCAGTCTCAGTCTCAGTCTCAGTCAGTCTCAGTCTCAGTCAGTCTCAGTCAGTCTCAGTCAGTCTCAGTCTCAGTCAGTCTCAGTCAGTCTCAGTCAGTCACAGTCAGTCTCAGTCAGTCTCAGTCAGTCTCAGTCTCAGTCAGTCTCAGTCAGTCTCAGTCAGTCTCAGTCAGTCTCAGTCAGTCTGAGTCAGTCTCAGTCTCAGTCAGTCTCAGTCAGTCTCAGTCAGTCTCAGTCAGTCTCAGTCTCAGTCAGTCTCAGTCAGTCTTTCAGTCTCAGTCAGTCTCAGTCAGTCACAGTCAGTCTCAGTCAGTCTCAGTCAGTCTCAGTCAGTCTCAGTCTCAGTCAGTCTGTCAGTCTCAGTCTGACTGAGACTGAGACTGACTGAGACTGAGACAGACTGAGACTGACAGACTGACTCAGACTGACTGAGACTGACTGAGACTGAGACTAACTGAGACTGACTGAGACTGACTGAGACTGACTGAGACTGACTGAGACTGAGACTGACTGAGACTGAGACAGTCTCAGTCAGTCTCAGTCAGTCTTAGTCAGTCTCAGTCAGTCTCAGTCTCAGTCAGTCTTAGTCTCAGTCAGTCTTAGTCAGTCTCAGTCAGTCTCAGTCAGTCACAGTCTCAATCAGTCTCAGTCTATCTCAGTCTGAGTCAGTCTCAGTCTGAGTCAGTCTCAGTCGGTCTCAGTCAGTCTCAGTCAGTCTCAGTCTGAGTCAGTCTCAGTCTCAGTCAGTCTCAGTCTATCTCAGTCTGAGTCAGCCTCAGTCAGTCTCAGTCAGTCTCAGTCAGTCTCAGTCAGTCAGTCTCAGTCTCAGTCAGTCTCAGTCAGTCTCAGTCAGTCTCAGTCAGTCTCAGTCTCAGTCAGTCTCAGTCAGTCTCAGTCAGTCTCAGTCAGTCTCAGTCTCAGTCAGTCTCAGTCAGTCTCAGTCAGTCTCAGTCAGTCTCAGTCAGTCTCAGTCTCAGTCAGTCTCAGTCTCAGTCAGTCTCAGTCTCAGTCAGTCTCAGTCAGTCTCAGTCAGTCTCAGTCAGTCTCAGTCAGTCTTAGTCTCAGTCTCAGTCAGTCTCAGTCAGTCTCAGTCAGTCTCAGTCAGTCTCAGTCAGTCTCAGTCAGTCTCAGTCAGTCTCAGTCAGTCTCAGTCAGTCTCTGTCTCAGTCAGTCTCAGTCAGTCTCAGTCAGTCTCAGTCTTAGTCAGTCTCAGTCAGTCTTAGTCAGTGTCAGTCAGTCTCAGTCAGTCTCAGTCAGTCTCTGTCTCAGTCAGTCTCAGTCAGTGTTAGTCAGTCTCAGTCAGTCTCAGTCAGTCTCAGTCTCAGTCAGTCTCAGTCTCAGTCAGTCTCAGTCAGTCTTAGTCTCAGTCTCAGTCAGTCTCAGTCAGTCTCAGTCAGTCTCAGTTAGTCTCAGTCTCAGTCAGTCTCAGTCAGTCTGAGTCAGTCTGAGTCAGTCTCAGTCAGTCTCAGTCTCAGTCAGTCTCAGTCTCAGTCAGTCTCAGTCAGTCTCAGTCAGTCTTAGTCTCAGTCTCAGTCAGTCTCAGTCAGTCTCAGTCAGTCTCAGTCAGTCTCAGTCAATCTCAGTCAGTCTCAGTCAGTCTGAGTCAGTCTCAGTCAGTCTCAGTCAGTCTCAGTCTCAGTCAGTCTCAGTCTGTCAGTCTCAGTCAGTCTCAGTCAGTCTCAGTCAGTCTCAGTCTGAGTCAGTCTCAGTCTCAGTCAGTCTCAGTCTATCTCAGTCTCAGTCAGTCTCAGTCAGTCTCAGTCTCAGTCAGTCTCAGTCAGTCTCAGTCAGTCTCAGTCAGTCTCAGTCAGTCTCAGTCTCAGTCAGTCTCAGTCAGTCTCAGTCAGTCTCAGTCTCAGTCAGTCTCAGTCTCAGTCTCAGTCAGTCTCAGTCTCAGTCAGTCTCAGTCAGTCTTAGTCTCAGTCTCAGTCAGTCTCAGTCAGTCTCAGTCAGTCTCAGTCAGTCTCAGTCAGTCTCAGTCAGTCTCAGTCTCAGTCAGTCTCAGTCAGTCTGTCAGTCTCAGTCAGTCTCAGTCAGTCACAGTCAGTCACAGTCTCAGTCAGTCTCAGTCAGTCTCAGTCAGTCTCAGTCTCAGTCAGTCTGTCAGTCTCAGTCTGTCTCAGTCTCAGTCAGTCTCAGTCTCAGTCAGTCTCAGTCAGTCTCAGTCAGTCTTAGTCAGTCTCAGTCAGTCTCAGTCTCAGTCAGTCTTAGTCTCAGTCAGTCTTAGTCAGTCTCAGTCAGTCTCAGTCAGTCACAGTCTCAATCAGTCTCAGTCTATCTCAGTCTGAGTCAGTCTCAGTCTGAGTCAGTCTCAGTCAGTCTCAGTCAGTCTCAGTCTGAGTCAGTCTCAGTCTCAGTCAGTCTCAGTCTATCTCAGTCTGAGTCAGCCTCAGTCAGTCTCAGTCAGTCTCAGTCAGTCTCAGTCAGTCAGTCTCAGTCTCAGTCAGTCTCAGTCAGTCTCAGTCAGTCTCAGTCAGTCTCAGTCTCAGTCAGTCTCAGTCAGTCTCAGTCAGTCTCAGTCTCAGTCAGTCTCAGTCAGTCTCAGTCAGTCTCAGTCAGTCTCAGTCAGTCTCAGTCTCAGTCAGTCTCAGTCTCAGTCAGTCTCAGTCTCAGTCAGTCTCAGTCAGTCTCAGTCAGTCTCAGTCAGTCTCAGTCAGTCTCAGTCAGTCTCAGTCAGTCTTAGTCTCAGTCTCAGTCAGTCTCAGTCAGTCTCAGTCAGTCTCAGTCAGTCTCAGTCAGTGTCAGTCTCAGTCAGTCTCAGTCAGTCTCAGTCAGTCTTAGTCTCAGTCTCAGTCAGTCTCAGTCAGTCTCAGTCAGTCTCAGTCTCAGTCAGTCTCAGTCTCAGTCAGTCTCAGTCAGTCTTAGTCTCAGTCTCAGTCAGTCTCAGTCAGTCTTAGTCTCTGTCTCAGTCAGTCTCAGTCAGTCTCAGTCAGTCTCAGTCTTAGTCAGTCTCAGTCAGTCTTAGTCAGTGTCAGTCAGTCTCAGTCAGTCTCTGTCTCAGTCAGTCTGAGTCAGTCTCAGTCTCAGTCAGTCTCAGTCAGTCTCAGTCAGTCTCTGTCTCAGTCAGTCTCAGTCAGTGTTAGTCAGTCTCAGTCAGTCTCAGTCAGTCTCAGTCAGTCTCAGTCTCAGTCAGTCTCAGTCTCAGTCAGTCTCAGTCAGTCTTAGTCTCAGTCTCAGTCAGTCTCAGTCAGTCTCAGTCAGTCTCAGTTAGTCTCAGTCTCAGTCAGTCTCAGTCAGTCTCAGTCAGTCTCAGTCAGTCTCAGTCTCAGTCAGTCTCAGTCTCAGTCAGTCTCAGTCAGTCTCAGTCAGTCTTAGTCTCAGTCTCAGTCAGTCTCAGTCAGTCTCAGTCAGTCTCAGTCAATCTCAGTCAGTCTCAGTCTCAGTCAGTCTCAGTCTGTCAGTCTCAGTCAGTCTCAGTCAGTCTCAGTCTGAGTCAGTCTCAGTCTCAGTCAGTCTCAGTCTATCTCAGTCTCAGTCAGTCTCAGTCAGTCTCAGTCTCAGTCAGTCTCAGTCAGTCTCAGTCAGTCTCAGTCAGTCCCAGTCTCAGTCAGTCTCAGTCAGTCTCAGTCAGTCTCAGTCTCAGTCAGTCTCAGTCTCAGTCAGTCTCAGTCTCAGTCAGTCTCAGTCAGTCTTAGTCTCAGTCTCAGTCAGTCTCAGTCAGTCTCAGTCAGTCTCAGTCAGTCTCAGTCAGTCTCAGTCAGTCTCAGTCTCAGTCAGTCTCAGTCAGTCTCAGTCAGTCTCAGTCAGTCTCAGTCTCAGTCTCAGTCTCAGTCTCAGTCAGTCTCAGTCTCAGTCAGTCTCAGTCAGTCTCAGTCAGTCTCAGTCTCAGTCAGTCTCAGTCAGTCTCAGTCAGTCTCAGTCAGTCTCAGTCAGTCTCAGTCTCAGTCAGTCTCAGTCTCAGTCAGTCTCAGTCTCAGTCAGTCTCAGTCAGTCTTAGTCTCAGTCTCAGTCAGTCTCAGTCAGTCTCAGTCAGTCACAGTCAGTCTCAGTCAGTCTCAGTCAGTCTCAGTCAGTCTCAGTCAGTCTCAGTCAGTCTCAGTCTCAGTCAGTCTCAGTCTCAGTCAGTCTCAGTCTCAGTCAGTCTCAGTCAGTCTCAGTCAGTCTCAGTCAGTCTCAGTCAGTCTCAGTCAGTCTCAGTCAGTCTCAGTCTCAGTCAGTCTCAGTCAGTCTCAGTCAGTCTCAGTCAGTCTCAGTCAGTCTCAGTCTCAGTCAGTCTCAGTCAGTCTGTCAGTCTCAGTCAGTCTCAGTCAGTCTCAGTCAGTCACAGTCAGTCACAGTCTCAGTCAGTCTCAGTCAGTCTCAGTCAGTCTCAGTCTCAGTCAGTCTGTCAGTCTCAGTCTGTCTCAGTCTCAGTCAGTCTCAGTCTCAGTCAGTCTCAGTCAGTCTTAGTCAGTCTCAGTCAGTCTCAGTCTCAGTCAGTCTTAGTCTCAGTCAGTCTTAGTCAGTCTCAGTCAGTCTCAGTCAGTCACAGTCTCAATCAGTCTCAGTCTATCTCAGTCTGAGTCAGTCTCAGTCTGAGTCAGTCTCAGTCAGTCTCAGTCAGTCTCAGTCAGTCTCAGTCTGAGTCAGTCTCAGTCTCAGTCAGTCTCAGTCTATCTCAGTCTCAGTCAGCCTCAGTCAGTCTCAGTCAGTCTCAGTCAGTCTCAGTCAGTCAGTCTCAGTCTCAGTCAGTCTCAGTCAGTCTCAGTCAGTCTCAGTCAGTCTCATTCTCAGTCAGTCTCAGTCAGTCTCAGTCAGTCTCAGTCAGTCTCAGTCTCAGTCAGTCTCAGTCAGTCTCAGTCAGTCTCAGTCAGTCTCAGTCTCAGTCAGTCTCAGTCTCAGTCAGTCTCAGTCTCAGTCAGTCTCAGTCAGTCTCAGTCAGTCTCAGTCAGTCTCATTCTCAGTCAGTCTCAGTCAGTCTCAGTCAGTCTCAGTCAGTCTCAGTCTCAGTCAGTCTCAGTCAGTCTCAGTCAGTCTCAGTCAGTCTCAGTCTCAGTCAGTCTCAGTCTCAGTCAGTCTCAGTCTCAGTCAGTCTCAGTCAGTCTCAGTCAGTCTCAGTCAGTCTCAGTCAGTCTCAGTCAGTCTTAGTCTCAGTCTCAGTCAGTCTCAGTCAGTCTCAGTCAGTCTCAGTCAGTCTCAGTCTCAGTCAGTCTCAGTCAGTCTCAGTCAGTCTTAGTCTCAGTCTCAGTCAGTCTCAGTCAGTCTCAGTCAGTCTCAGTCAGTCTCAGTCAGTCTCAGTCTCAGTCAGTCTCAGTCTCAGTCAGTCTCAGTCAGTCTTAGTCTCAGTCTCAGTCAGTCTCAGTCAGTCTCAGTCAGTCTCAGTCTTAGTCAGTCTCAGTCAGTCTTAGTCAGTGTCAGTCAGTCTCAGTCAGTCTCAGTCAGTCTCTGTCTATGTCAGTCTCAGTCAGTCTTAGTCAGTCTCAGTCAGTCTCAGTCAGTCTCAGTCAGTCTCTGTCTATGTCAGTCTCAGTCAGTGTTAGTCAGTCTCAGTCAGTCTCAGTCTCAGTCAGTCTCAGTCAGTCTCAGTCAGTCTCAGTCAGTCTCAGTCAGTCTCAGTCAGTCTCAGTCAGTCTCAGTCTCAGTCAGTCTCAGTCTCAGTCAGTCTCAGTCAGTCTTAGTCTCAGTCTCAGTCAGTCTCAGTCAGTCTCAGTCAGTCTCAGTTAGTCTTAGTCTCAGTCTCAGTCAGTCTAAGTCAGTCTCAGTCAGTCTCAGTCAGTCTCAGTCAGTCTCAGTCAGTCTCAGTCTCAGTCAGTCTCAGTCTCAGTCAGTCTCAGTCAGTCTTAGTCTCAGTCTCAGTCAGTCTCAGTCAGTCTTAGTCTCTGTCTCAGTCAGTCTCAGTCAGTCTCAGTCAGTCTCAGTCTTAGTCAGTCTCAGTCAGTCTTAGTCAGTGTCAGTCAGTCTCAGTCAGTCTCTGTCTATGTCAGTCTCAGTCAGTGTTAGTCAGTCTCAGTCAGTCTCAGTCAGTCTCAGTCTCAGTCAGTCTCAGTCTCAGTCAGTCTCAGTCAGTCTTAGTCTCAGTCTCAGTCAGTCTCAGTTAGTCTTAGTCTCAGTCTCAGTCAGTCTCAGTCAGTCTCAGTCAGTCTCAGTCTCAGTCAGTCTCAGTCTCAGTCAGTCTCAGTCAGTCTCAGTCAGTCTTAGTCTCAGTCTCAGTCAGTCTCAGTCAGTCTCAGTCAGTCTCAGTCAGTCTCAGTCAATCTCAGTCAGTCTCAGTCAGTCTCAGTCAGTCTCAGTCTCAGTCAGTCTCAGTCTCAGTCAGTCTCAGTCTCAGTCAGTCTCAGTCAGTCTCAGTCAGTCTCAGTCAGTCTCAGTCAGTCTCAGTCAGTCTTAGTCTCAGTCTCAGTCAGTCTCAGTCAGTCTCAGTCAGTCTCAGTCAGTCTCAGTCAGTGTCAGTCTCAGTCAGTCTCAGTCAGTCTCAGTCAGTCTTAGTCTCAGTCTCAGTCAGTCTCAGTCAGTCTCAGTCAGTCTCAGTCTCAGTCAGTCTCAGTCTCAGTCAGTCTCAGTCAGTCTTAGTCTCAGTCTCAGTCAGTCTCAGTCAGTCTTAGTCTCTGTCTCAGTCAGTCTCAGTCAGTCTCAGTCTCAGTCAGTCTCAGTCAGTCTCAGTCAGTCTCAGTCAGTCTCAGTCTCAGTCAGTCTCAGTCTCAGTCAGTCTCAGTCTCAGTCAGTCTCAGTCAGTCTCAGTCAGTCTCAGTCAGTCTCAGTCAGTCTCAGTCAGTCTTAGTCTCAGTCTCAGTCAGTCTCAGTCAGTCTCAGTCAGTCTCAGTCAGTCTCAGTCTCAGTCAGTCTCAGTCAGTCTCAGTCAGTCTTAGTCTCAGTCTCAGTCAGTCTCAGTCAGTCTCAGTCAGTCTTAGTCTCAGTCTCAGTCAGTCTCAGTCAGTCTCAGTCAGTCTCAGTCTTAGTCAGTCTCAGTCAGTCTTAGTCAGTGTCAGTCAGTCTCAGTCAGTCTCAGTCAGTCTCTGTCTATGTCAGTCTCAGTCAGTCTTAGTCAGTCTCAGTCAGTCTCAGTCAGTCTCAGTCAGTCTCTGTCTATGTCAGTCTCAGTCAGTGTTAGTCAGTCTCAGTCAGTCTCAGTCTCAGTCAGTCTCAGTCAGTCTCAGTCAGTCTCAGTCAGTCTCAGTCAGTCTCAGTCAGTCTCAGTCTCAGTCAGTCTCAGTCTCAGTCAGTCTCAGTCAGTCTTAGTCTCAGTCTCAGTCAGTCTCAGTCAGTCTCAGTCAGTCTCAGTTAGTCTTAGTCTCAGTCTCAGTCAGTCTAAGTCAGTCTCAGTCAGTCTCAGTCAGTCTCAGTCAGTCTCAGTCAGTCTCAGTCTCAGTCAGTCTCAGTCTCAGTCAGTCTCAGTCAGTCTTAGTCTCAGTCTCAGTCAGTCTCAGTCAGTCTCAGTCAGTCTCAGTCTAAGTCAGTCTCAGTCAGTCTTAGTCAGTGTCAGTCAGTCTCAGTCAGTCTCTGTCTATGTCAGTCTCAGTCAGTGTTAGTCAGTCTCAGTCAGTCTCAGTCAGTCTCAGTCTCAGTCAGTCTCAGTCTCAGTCAGTCTCAGTCAGTCTTAGTCTCAGTCTCAGTCAGTCTCAGTTAGTCTTAGTCTCAGTCTCAGTCAGTCTCAGTCAGTCTCAGTCAGTCTCAGTCTCAGTCAGTCTCAGTCTCAGTCAGTCTCAGTCAGTCTCAGTCAGTCTTAGTCTCAGTCTCAGTCAGTCTCAGTCAGTCTCAGTCAGTCTCAGTCAGTCTCAGTCAATCTCAGTCAGTCTCAGTCAGTCTCAGTCAGTCTCAGTCTCAGTCAGTCTCAGTCTCAGTCAGTCTCAGTCTCAGTCAGTCTCAGTCAGTCTCAGTCAGTCTCAGTCAGTCTCAGTCAGTCTTAGTCTCAGTCTCAGTCAGTCTCAGTCAGTCTCAGTCAGTCTCAGTCAGTCTCAGTCAGTGTCAGTCTCAGTCAGTCTCAGTCAGTCTCAGTCAGTCTTAGTCTCAGTCTCAGTCAGTCTCAGTCAGTCTCAGTCTCAGTCAGTCTCAGTCTCAGTCAGTCTCAGTCAGTCTTAGTCTCAGTCTCAGTCAGTCTCAGTCAGTCTTAGTCTCTGTCTCAGTCAGTCTCAGTCAGTCTCAGTCAGTCTCAGTCTTAGTCAGTCTCAGTCAGTCTCAGTCTCAGTCAGTCTCAGTCAGTCTCAGTCAGTCTCAGTCTCAGTCAGTCTCAGTCTCAGTCAGTCTCAGTCTCAGTCAGTCTCAGTCAGTCTCAGTCAGTCTCAGTCAGTCTCAGTCAGTCTCAGTCAGTCTCAGTCAGTCTCAGTCTCAGTCAGTCTCAGTCAGTCTCAGTCAGTCTCAGTCAGTCTCAGTCAGTCTCAGTCTCAGTCAGTCTCAGTCAGTCTGTCAGTCTCAGTCAGTCTCAGTCAGTCTCAGTCAGTCTCAGTCTTAGTCAGTCTCAGTCAGTCTCAGTCTCAGTCAGTCTCAGTCAGTCTGTCAGTCTCAGTCAGTCTCAGTCAGTCTCAGTCAGTCACAGTCAGTCACAGTCTCAGTCAGTCTCAGTCAGTCTTAGTCTCTGTCTCAGTCAGTCTCAGTCAGTCTCAGTCTCAGTCAGTCTCAGTCAGTCTCAGTCAGTCTCAGTCAGTCTCAGTCTCAGTCAGTCTCAGTCTCAGTCAGTCTCAGTCAGTCTCAGTCAGTCTCAGTCAGTCTTAGTCTCAGTCTCAGTCAGTCTCAGTCAGTCTCAGTCAGTCTCAGTCAGTCTCAGTCTCAGTCAGTCTCAGTCAGTCTCAGTCAGTCTCAGTCAGTCTCAGTCAGTCTCAGTCTCAGTCAGTCTCAGTCAGTCTCAGTCAGTCTCAGTCAGTCTCAGTCTCAGTCTCAGTCTCAGTCTCAGTCTCAGTCTCAGTCAGTCTCAGTCTCAGTCAGTCTCAGTCAGTCTCAGTCAGTCTCAGTCTCAGTCAGTCTCAGTCAGTCTCAGTCAGTCTCAGTCAGTCTCAGTCAGTCTCAGTCAGTCTCAGTCTCAGTCAGTCTCAGTCTCAGTCAGTCTCAGTCAGTCTTAGTCTCAGTCTCAGTCAGTCTCAGTCAGTCTCAGTCAGTCACAGTCAGTCTCAGTCAGTCTCAGTCAGTCTCAGTCAGTCTCAGTCTCAGTCAGTCTCAGTCTCAGTCAGTCTCAGTCTCAGTCAGTCTCAGTCAGTCTCAGTCAGTCTCAGTCAGTCTCAGTCAGTCTCAGTCAGTCTCAGTCAGTCTCAGTCTCAGTCAGTCTCAGTCAGTCTCAGTCAGTCTCAGTCAGTCTCAGTCAGTCTCAGTCTCAGTCAGTCTCAGTCAGTCTGTCAGTCTCAGTCAGTCTCAGTCAGTCTCAGTCAGTCACAGTCAGTCTCAGTCTCAGTCAGTCTCAGTCTCAGTCAGTCTCAGTCTCAGTCAGTCTCAGTCTCAGTCAGTCTCAGTCAGTCTCAGTCAGTCTCAGTCAGTCTCAGTCAGTCTCAGTCAGTCTTAGTCTCAGTCTCAGTCAGTCTCAGTCTCAGTCAGTCTCAGTCAGTCTCAGTCAGTCTCAGTCAGTCTCAGTCAGTCTCAGTCAGTCTCAGTCAGTCTCAGTCAGTCTCAGTCAGTGTCAGTCTCAGTCAGTCTCAGTCAGTCTCAGTCAGTCTTAGTCTCAGTCTCAGTCAGTCTCAGTCAGTCTCAGTCAGTCTCAGTCTCAGTCAGTCTCAGTCTCAGTCAGTCTCAGTCAGTCTTAGTCTCAGTCTCAGTCAGTCTCAGTCAGT
Source organism: Lissotriton vulgaris (assembly GCF_964263255.1). Classification (NCBI taxonomy): domain Eukaryota; kingdom Metazoa; phylum Chordata; class Amphibia; order Caudata; family Salamandridae; genus Lissotriton; species Lissotriton vulgaris. Next base: position 540,432 of record NW_028246697.1, read on the forward strand.
CTTAGTCTCTGTCTCAGTCAGTCTCAGTCAGTCTCAGTCAGTCTCAGTCTTAGTCAGTCTCAGTCAGTCTTAGTCAGTGTCAGTCAGTCTCAGTCAGTCTCAGTCTCAGTCAGTCTCAGTCAGTGTCAGTCTCAGTCAGTCTCAGTCAGTCTCAGTCAGTCTTAGTCTCAGTCTCAGTCAGTCTCAGTCAGTCTCAGTCAGTCTCAGTCTCAGTCTCAGTCTCAGTCAGTCTCAGTCTCAGTCAGTCTCAGTCAGTCTTAGTCTCAGTCTCAGTCAGTCTCAGTCTGTCAGTCTCAGTCAGTCTCAGTCAGTCTCAGTCAGTCTCAGTCTGAGTCAGTCTCAGTCTCAGTCTCAGTCTCAGTCAGTCTCAGTCAGTCTCAGTCAGTCTCAGTCAGTCTCAGTCAGTCTCAGTCAGTCTCAGTCTCAGTCTCAGTCTCAGTCAGTCTCAGTCTCAGTCAGTCTCAGTCAGTCTCAGTCTGTCAGTCTCAGTCTGAGTCAGTCTGAGTCAGTCTGAGTCAGTCTCAGTCAGTCTGTCAGTCTCAGTCAGTCTCAGTCAGTCTCAGTCTCAGTCAGTCTCAGTCAGTCTCAGTCAGTCTCAGTCAGTCTCAGTCAGTCTCAGTCAGTCTTAGTCTCAGTCTCAGTCAGTCTCAGTCAGTCTCAGTCAGTCTTAGTCTCAGTCTCAGTCAGTCTCAGTCAGTCTCAGTCAGTCTCAGTCTCAGTCAGTCTCAGTCTCAGTCAGTCTCAGTCAGTCTCAGTCAGTCTCAGTCTCAGTCAGTCTCAGTCTCAGTCAGTCTCAGTCTCAGTCAGTCTCAGTCAGTCTCAGTCAGTCTCAGTCAGTCTCAGTCAGTCTCAGTCAGTCTCAGTCAGTCTCAGTCTCAGTCAGTCTCAGTCAGTCTCAGTCAGTCTCAGTCAGTCTCAGTCAGTCTCAGTCTCAGTCAGTCTCAGTCAGTCTGTCAGTCTCAGTCAGTCTCAGTCAGTCTCAGTCAGTCACAGTCAGTCTCAGTCTCAGTCAGTCTCAGTCTCAGTCAGTCTCAGTCTCAGTCAGTCTCAGTCTCAGTCAGTCTCAGTCAGTCTCAGTCAGTCTCAGTCAGTCTCAGTCAGTCTCAGTCAGTCTCAGTCAGTCTCAGTCTCAGTCAGTCTCAGTCAGTCTCAGTCAGTCTCAGTCAGTCTCAGTCTCAGTCAGTCTCAGTCAGTCTCAGTCAGTCTCAGTCTCAGTCAGTCTCAGTCTCAGTCAGTCTCAGTCTCAGTCAGTCTCAGTCAGTCTCAGTCAGTCTCAGTCTCAGTCAGTCTCAGTCAGTCTCAGTCAGTCTCAGTCAGTCTCAGTCAGTCTCAGTCAGTCTCAGTCTGAGTCAGTCTCAGTCTCAGTCAGTCTCAGTCTATCTCAGTCTGAGTCAGCCTCAGTCAGTCTCAGTCAGTCTCAGTCAGTCTCAGTCAGTCAGTCTCAGTCTCAGTCAGTCTCAGTCAGTCTCAGGCAGTCTCAGTCAGTCTCAGTCTCAGTCAGTCTCAGTCTCAGTCAGTCTCAGTCTCAGTCAGTCTCAGTCAGTCTCAGTCAGTCTCAGTCAGTCTCAGTCAGTCTCAGTCTCAGTCAGTCTCAGTCTCAGTCAGTCTCAGTCTCAGTCAGTCTCAGTCAGTCTCAGTCAGTCTCAGTCAGTCTCAGTCAGTCTCAGTCAGTCTCAGTCAGTCTCAGTCAGTCTCAGTCTCAGTCAGTCTCAGTCAGTCTCAGTCAGTCTTAGTCTCAGTCTCAGTCAGTCTCAGTCAGTCTCAGTCAGTCTCAGTCAATCTCAGTCAGTCTCAGTCAATCTCAGTCAGTCTCAGTCAGTCTCAGTCAGTCTCAGTCTCAGTCAGTCTCAGTCAGTCTCAGTCAGTCTCAGTCAGTCTCAGTCAGTCTCAGTCTCAGTCAGTCTCAGTCAGTCTCAGTCAGTCTCAGTCAGTCTCAGTCTCAGTCTCAGTCTCAGTCTCAGTCTCAGTCTCAGTCAGTCTCAGTCAGTCTCAGTCTCAGTCAGTCTCAGTCAGTCTCAGTCTCAGTCAGTCTCAGTCAGTCTCAGTCAGTCTCAGTCTCAGTCAGTCTCAGTCAGTCTCAGTCAGTCTCAGTCAGTCTCAGTCAGTCTCAGTCTCAGTCAGTCTCAGTCTCAGTCAGTCTCAGTCAGTCTCAGTCAGTCTTAGTCTCAGTCTCAGTCAGTCTCAGTCAGTCTCAGTCAGTCTCAGTCAATCTCAGTCAGTCTCAGTCTCAGTCAGTCTCAGTCTGTCAGTCTCAGTCAGTCTCAGTCAGTCTCAGTCTGAGTCAGTCTCAGTCTCAGTCAGTCTCAGTCTATCTCAGTCTCAGTCAGTCTCAGTCAGTCTCAGTCTCAGTCAGTCTCAGTCAGTCTCAGTCAGTCTCAGTCAGTCTCAGTCTCAGTCAGTCTCAGTCAGTCTCAGTCAGTCTCAGTCTCAGTCAGTCTCAGTCTCAGTCAGTCTCAGTCTCAGTCAGTCTCAGTCAGTCTTAGTCTCAGTCTCAGTCAGTCTCAGTCAGTCTCAGTCAGTCTCAGTCAGTCTCAGTCTCAGTCAGTCTCAGTCAGTCTGTCAGTCTCAGTCAGTCTCAGTCAGTCTCAGTCAGTCACAGTCAGTCTCAGTCTCAGTCAGTCTCAGTCTCAGTCAGTCTCAGTCTCAGTCAGTCTCAGTCTCAGTCAGTCTCAGTCAGTCTCAGTCAGTCTCAGTCAGTCTCAGTCAGTCTCAGTCAGTCTCAGTCAGTCTCAGTCTCAGTCAGTCTCAGTCAGTCTCAGTCTCAGTCAGTCTCAGTCAGTCTCAGTCAGTCTCAGTCAGTCTCAGTCAGTCTTAGTCTCAGTCTCAGTCAGTCTCAGTCAGTCTCAGTCAGTCTCAGTCAGTCTCAGTCTCAGTCAGTCTCAGTCAGTCTCAGTCAGTCTCAGTCAATCTCAGTCAGTCTCAGTCTCAGTCAGTCTCAGTCTGTCAGTCTCAGTCAGTCTCAGTCAGTCTCAGTCAGTCTCAGTCAGTCTCAGTCTCAGTCTCAGTCTCAGTCTCAGTCAGTCTCAGTCTCAGTCAGTCTCAGTCAGTCTCAGTCAGTCTCAGTCAGTCTCAGTCTCAGTCAGTCTCAGTCAGTCTCAGTCAGTCTCAGTCTCAGTCAGTCTCAGTCAGTCTCAGTCAGTCTCAGTCAGTCTCAGTCTCAGTCAGTCTCAGTCAGTCTCAGTCAGTCTCAGTCAGTCTCAGTCAGTCTCAGTCTCAGTCAGTCTCAGTCTCAGTCAGTCTCAGTCAGTCTCAGTCAGTCTCAGTCAGTCTCAGTCTCAGTCAGTCTCAGTCAGTCTCAGTCAGTCTCAGTCAGTCTCAGTCAGTCTCAGTCTCAGTCAGTCTCAGTCTCAGTCAGTCTCAGTCTCAGTCAGTCTCAGTCAGTCTCAGTCAGTCTCAGTCAGTCTCAGTCAGTCTTAGTCTCAGTCTCAGTCAGTCTCAGTCAGTCTCAGTCAGTCTCAGTCAGTCTCAGTCAGTCTCAGTCAGTCTCAGTCTCAGTCAGTCTCAGTCAGTCTCAGTCAGTCTCAGTCAGTCTCAGTCAGTCTCAGTCAGTCTCAGTCAGTCTCAGTCAGTCTCAGTCAGTCTCATTCTCAGTCAGTCTCAGTCAGTCTCAGTCAGTCTCAGTCTCAGTCAGTCTCAGTCTCAGTCAGTCTCAGTCAGTCTTAGTCTCAGTCTCAGTCAGTCTCAGTCAGTCTCAGTCAGTCTCAGTCTCAGTCAGTCTCAGTCTCAGTCAGTCTCAGTCAGTCTCAGTCAGTCTCAGTCAGTCTCAGTCTCAGTCTCAGTCTCAGTCAGTCTCAGTCTCAGTCAGTCTCAGTCAGTCTTAGTCTCAGTCTCAGTCAGTCTCAGTCTGAGTCAGTCTCAGTCTCAGTCAGTCTCAGTCTATCTCAGTCTGAGTCAGCCTCAGTCAGTCTCAGTCAGTCTCAGTCAGTCTCAGTCAGTGTCAGTCTCAGTCAGTCTCAGTCAGTCTCAGTCAGTCTCAGTCAGTCTTAGTCTCAGTCTCAGTCAGTCTCAGTCTCAGTCAGTCTGAGTCAGTCTCAGTCAGTCTCAGTCAGTCTGAGTCAGTCTCAGTCAGTCTCAGTCAGTCTCAGTCAGTCTCAGTCTCAGTCAGTCTCAGTCTCAGTCAGTCTCAGTCAGTCTTAGTCTCAGTCTCAGTCAGTCTCAGTCTCAGTCAGTCTCAGTCAGTCTCAGTCAGTCTCAGTCAGTCTCAGTCAGTCTCAGTCAGTCTCAGTCAGTCTCAGTCAGTCTCAGTCAGTCTTAGTCTCAGTCTCAGTCAGTCTCAGTCAGTCTCAGTCAGTCTCAGTCAGTCTCAGTCAGTCTCAGTCAGTCTCAGTCTCAGTCAGTCTCAGTCAGTCTCAGTCAGTCTCAGTCAGTCTCAGTCAGTCTCAGTCAGTCTCAGTCAGTCTCAGTCAGTCTCATTCTCAGTCAGTCTCAGTCAGTCTCAGTCAGTCTCAGTCTCAGTCAGTCTCAGTCTCAGTCAGTCTCAGTCAGTCTCAGTCTCAGTCAGTCTCAGTCAGTCTCAGTCAGTCTCAGTCAGTCTCAGTCAGTCTCAGTCAGTCTCAGTCAGTCTCAGTCTCAGTCAGTCTCAGTCAGTCTCAGTCAGTCTCAGTCAGTCTCAGTCAGTCTCAGTCTCAGTCAGTCTCAGTCAGTCTGTCAGTCTCAGTCAGTCTCAGTCAGTCTCAGTCAGTCACAGTCAGTCTCAGTCTCAGTCAGGCACAGTCTCAGTCAGTCTCAGTCTCAGTCAGTCTCAGTCAGTCTCAGTCAGTCTCAGTCTCAGTCAGTCTCAGTCAGTCTCAGTCAGTCTCAGTCAGTCTCAGTCAGTCTCAGTCAGTCTCAGTCAGTCTCAGTCTGAGTCAGTCTCAGTCTCAGTCAGTCTCAGTCTATCTCAGTCTCAGTCTATCTCAGTCTGAGTCAGTCTCAGTCTCAGTCAGTCTCAGTCAGTCTCAGTCAGTCTTAGTCTCAGTCAGTCTCAGTCTCAGTCAGTCTCTGTCAGTCTCAGTAAGTCTCAGTCAGTCTCAGTCAGTCTCAGTCAGTCTCAGTCAGTCTCAGTCAGTCTCAGTCAGTCTCATTCTCAGTCAGTCTCAGTCAGTCTCAGTCAGTCTCAGTCTCAGTCAGTCTCAGTCAGTCTCAGTCAGTCTCAGTCAGTCTCAGTCTCAGTCTCAGTCTCAGTCTCAGTCTCAGTCTCAGTCAGTCTCAGTCAGTCTCAGTCTCAGTCAGTCTCAGTCTCAGTCAGTCTCAGTCAGTCTCAGTCAGTCTTAGTCTCAGTCTCAGTCAGTCTCAGTCAGTCTCAGTCAGTCTCAGTCAATCTCAGTCAGTCTCAGTCAATCTCAGTCAGTCTCAGTCAGTCTCAGTCAGTCTCAGTCTCAGTCAGTCTCAGTCAGTCTCAGTCAGTCTCAGTCAGTCTCAGTCTCAGTCAGTCTCAGTCAGTCTCAGTCAGTCTCAGTCAGTCTCAGTCTCAGTCTCAGTCTCAGTCTCAGTCTCAGTCTCAGTCAGTCTCAGTCAGTCTCAGTCTCAGTCAGTCTCAGTCAGTCTCAGTCTCAGTCAGTCTCAGTCAGTCTCAGTCAGTCTCAGTCTCAGTCAGTCTCAGTCAGTCTCAGTCAGTCTCAGTCTCAGTCAGTCTCAGTCAGTCTCAGTCAGTCTCAGTCAGTCTCAGTCAGTCTCAGTCAGTCTCAGTCAGTCTCAGTCTGAGTCAGTCTCAGTCTCAGTCAGTCTCAGTCTATCTCAGTCTCAGTCTATCTCAGTCTGAGTCAGTCTCAGTCTCAGTCAGTCTCAGTCAGTCTCAGTCAGTCTTAGTCTCAGTCAGTCTCAGTCTCAGTCAGTCTCTGTCAGTCTCAGTCAGTCTCAGTCTCAGTCAGTCTCAGTCAGTCTCAGTCAGTCTCAGTCAGTCTCAGTCTCAGTCAGTCTCAGTCAGTCTCAGTCAGTCTCAGTCAGTCTCAGTCTCAGTCTCAGTCTCAGTCTCAGTCTCAGTCTCAGTCAGTCTCAGTCAGTCTCAGTCTCAGTCAGTCTCAGTCAGTCTCAGTCAGTCTCAGTCAGTCTCAGTCAGTCTCAGTCAGTCTCAGTCAGTCTCAGTCAGTCTCAGTCTGAGTCAGTCTCAGTCTCAGTCAGTCTCAGTCTATCTCAGTCTCAGTCTATCTCAGTCTGAGTCAGTCTCAGTCTCAGTCAGTCTCAGTCAGTCTCAGTCAGTCTTAGTCTCAGTCAGTCTCAGTCTCAGTCAGTCTCTGTCAGTCTCAGTCAGTCTCAGTCTCAGTCAGTCTCTGTCAGTCTCAGTCTCAGTCAGTCTCAGTCAGTCTTAGTCTCAGTCTCAGTCAGTCTCAGTCTCAGTCAGTCTCAGTCAGTCTCAGTCTCAGTCTCAGTCTCAGTCAGTCTCAGTCTCAGTCAGTCTCAGTCAGTCTCAGTCTGTCAGTCTCAGTCTGAGTCAGTCTGAGTCAGTCTGAGTCAGTCTCAGTCAGTCTGTCAGTCTCAGTCAGTCTCAGTCAGTCTCAGTCTCAGTCAGTCTCAGTCAGTCTCAGTCAGTCTCAGTCAGTCTCAGTCAGTCTCAGTCAGTCTTAGTCTCAGTCTCAGTCAGTCTCAGTCAGTCTCAGTCAGTCTCAGTCAGTCTCAGTCAGTCTCAGTCAGTCTCAGTCTCAGTCAGTCTCAGTCTCAGTCAGTCTCAGTCTCAGTCAGTCTCAGTCAGTCTCAGTCAGTCTCAGTCAGTCTCAGTCAGTCTCAGTCAGTCTTAGTCTCAGTCTCAGTCAGTCTCAGTCAGTCTCAGTCTCAGTCAGTCTCAGTCAGTCTCAGTCAGTCTTAGTCTCAGTCTCAGTCAGTCTCAGTCTCAGTCAGTCTGTCAGTCTCAGTCTGTCTCAGTCTCAGTCAGTCTCAGTCTCAGTCAGTCTCAGTCAGTCTCAGTCAGTCTTAGTCAGTCTCAGTCAGTCTCAGTCTCAGTCAGTCTTAGTCTCAGTCAGTCTTAGTCAGTCTCAGTCAGTCTCAGTCAGTCACAGTCTCAATCAGTCTCAGTCTATCTCAGTCTGAGTCAGTCTCAGTCTGAGTCAGTCTCAGTCAGTCTCAGTCAGTCTCAGTCAGTCTCAGTCAGTCTCAGTCAGTCTCAGTCAGTCTGAGTCAGTCTCAGTCAGTCTCAGTCAGTCTCAGTCTCAGTCAGTCTCAGTCAGTCTCAGTCAGTCTCAGTCAGTCTCAGTCTCAGTCTCAGTCTCAGTCTCAGTCTCAGTCTCAGTCAGTCTCAGTCAGTCTCAGTCTCAGTCAGTCTCAGTCAGTCTCAGTCTCAGTCAGTCTCAGTCAGTCTCAGTCAGTCTCAGTCTCAGTCAGTCTCAGTCAGTCTCAGTCAGTCTCAGTCAGTCTCAGTCAGTCTCAGTCTCAGTCAGTCTCAGTCTCAGTCAGTCTCAGTCAGTCTCAGTCAGTCTTAGTCTCAGTCTCAGTCAGTCTCAGTCAGTCTCAGTCAGTCTCAGTCAATCTCAGTCAGTCTCAGTCTCAGTCAGTCTCAGTCTGTCAGTCTCAGTCAGTCTCAGTCAGTCTCAGTCTGAGTCAGTCTCAGTCTCAGTCAGTCTCAGTCTATCTCAGTCTCAGTCAGTCTCAGTCAGTCTCAGTCTCAGTCAGTCTCAGTCAGTCTCAGTCAGTCTCAGTCAGTCTCAGTCTCAGTCAGTCTCAGTCAGTCTCAGTCAGTCTCAGTCTCAGTCAGTCTCAGTCTCAGTCAGTCTCAGTCTCAGTCAGTCTCAGTCAGTCTTAGTCTCAGTCTCAGTCAGTCTCAGTCAGTCTCAGTCAGTCTCAGTCAGTCTCAGTCTCAGTCAGTCTCAGTCAGTCTGTCAGTCTCAGTCAGTCTCAGTCAGTCTCAGTCAGTCACAGTCAGTCTCAGTCTCAGTCAGTCTCAGTCTCAGTCAGTCTCAGTCTCAGTCAGTCTCAGTCTCAGTCAGTCTCAGTCAGTCTCAGTCAGTCTCAGTCAGTCTCAGTCAGTCTCAGTCAGTCTCAGTCAGTCTCAGTCTCAGTCAGTCTCAGTCAGTCTCAGTCTCAGTCAGTCTCAGTCAGTCTCAGTCAGTCTCAGTCAGTCTCAGTCAGTCTCAGTCAGTCTTAGTCTCAGTCTCAGTCAGTCTCAGTCAGTCTCAGTCAGTCTCAGTCAGTCTCAGTCTCAGTCAGTCTCAGTCAGTCTCAGTCAGTCTCAGTCAATCTCAGTCAGTCTCAGTCTCAGTCAGTCTCAGTCTGTCAGTCTCAGTCAGTCTCAGTCAGTCTCAGTCAGTCTCAGTCAGTCTCAGTCTCAGTCTCAGTCTCAGTCTCAGTCAGTCTCAGTCTCAGTCAGTCTCAGTCAGTCTCAGTCAGTCTCAGTCAGTCTCAGTCTCAGTCAGTCTCAGTCAGTCTCAGTCAGTCTCAGTCTCAGTCAGTCTCAGTCAGTCTCAGTCAGTCTCAGTCAGTCTCAGTCTCAGTCAGTCTCAGTCAGTCTCAGTCAGTCTCAGTCAGTCTCAGTCAGTCTCAGTCTCAGTCAGTCTCAGTCTCAGTCAGTCTCAGTCAGTCTCAGTCAGTCTCAGTCAGTCTCAGTCAGTCTCAGTCAGTCTTAGTCTCAGTCTCAGTCAGTCTCAGTCAGTCTCAGTCTCAGTCAGTCTCAGTCAGTCTCAGTCAGTCTTAGTCTCAGTCTCAGTCAGTCTCAGTCTCAGTCAGTCTGTCAGTCTCAGTCTGTCTCAGTCTCAGTCAGTCTCAGTCTCAGTCAGTCTCAGTCAGTCTCAGTCTCAGTCAGTCTCAGTCAGTCTCAGTCAGTCTCAGTCTCAGTCAGTCTCAGTCAGTCTCAGTCAGTCTCAGTCTCAGTCAGTCTGAGTCAGTCTCAGTCAGTCTCAGTCAGTCTGAGTCAGTCTCAGTCAGTCTCAGTCAGTCTCAGTCAGTCTCAGTCTCAGTCAGTCTCAGTCTCAGTCAGTCTCAGTCAGTCTCAGTCAGTCTCAGTCTCAGTCAGTCTCAGTCAGTCTCAGTCTCAGTCAGTCTCAGTCAGTCTCAGTCAGTCTCAGTCTCAGTCAGTCTCAGTCAGTCTCAGTCAGTCTCAGTCAGTCTCAGTCAGTCTCAGTCTCAGTCAGTCTCAGTCAGTCTCAGTCTCAGTCAGTCTTAGTCTCAGTCAGTCTTAGTCAGTCTCAGTCAGTCTCAGTCAGTCACAGTCTCAATCAGTCTCAGTCTATCTCAGTCTGAGTCAGTCTCAGTCTGAGTCAGTCTCAGTCAGTCTCAGTCAGTCTCAGTCAGTCTCAGTCTCAGTCAGTCTCAGTCTCAGTCAGTCTCAGTCTCAGTCAGTCTCAGTCTGAGTCAGTCTCAGTCTCAGTCAGTCTCAGTCTATCTCAGTCTCAGTCAGTCTCAGTCAGTCTCAGTCTCAGTCAGTCTCAGTCAGTCTCAGTCAGTCTCAGTCAGTCTCAGTCTCAGTCAGTCTCAGTCAGTCTCAGTCAGTCTCAGTCTCAGTCAGTCTCAGTCTCAGTCAGTCTCAGTCTCAGTCAGTCTCAGTCAGTCTTAGTCTCAGTCTCAGTCAGTCTCAGTCAGTCTCAGTCAGTCTCAGTCAGTCTCAGTCTCAGTCAGTCTCAGTCAGTCTGTCAGTCTCAGTCAGTCTCAGTCAGTCTCAGTCAGTCACAGTCAGTCTCAGTCTCAGTCAGTCTCAGTCTCAGTCAGTCTCAGTCTCAGTCAGTCTCAGTCTCAGTCAGTCTCAGTCAGTCTCAGTCAGTCTCAGTCAGTCTCAGTCTCAGTCAGTCTCAGTCAGTCTGTCAGTCTCAGTCAGTCTCAGTCAGTCTCAGTCAGTCACAGTCAGTCTCAGTCTCAGTCAGTCTCAGTCTCAGTCAGTCTCAGTCTCAGTCAGTCTCAGTCTCAGTCAGTCTCAGTCAGTCTCAGTCAGTCTCAGTCAGTCTCAGTCAGTCTCAGTCAGTCTCAGTCAGTCTCAGTCTCAGTCAGTCTCAGTCAGTCTCAGTCTCAGTCAGTCTCAGTCAGTCTCAGTCAGTCTCAGTCAGTCTCAGTCAGTCTCAGTCAGTCTTAGTCTCAGTCTCAGTCAGTCTCAGTCAGTCTCAGTCAGTCTCAGTCAGTCTCAGTCTCAGTCAGTCTCAGTCAGTCTCAGTCAGTCTCAGTCAATCTCAGTCAGTCTCAGTCTCAGTCAGTCTCAGTCTGTCAGTCTCAGTCAGTCTCAGTCAGTCTCAGTCAGTCTCAGTCAGTCTCAGTCTCAGTCAGTCTCAGTCAGTCTCAGTCAGTCTCAGTCTCAGTCAGTCTCAGTCAGTCTCAGTCAGTCTCAGTCAGTCTCAGTCTCAGTCAGTCTCAGTCAGTCTCAGTCAGTCTCAGTCAGTCTCAGTCAGTCTCAGTCTCAGTCAGTCTCAGTCTCAGTCAGTCTCAGTCAGTCTCAGTCAGTCTCAGTCAGTCTCAGTCAGTCTCAGTCAGTCTTAGTCTCAGTCTCAGTCAGTCTCAGTCAGTCTCAGTCTCAGTCAGTCTCAGTCAGTCTCAGTCAGTCTCAGTCAGTCAGTCTCAGTCTCAGTCAGTCTCAGTCAGTCTCAGTCAGTCTCAGTCAGTCTCAGTCTCAGTCAGTCTCAGTCTCAGTCAGTCTCAGTCTCAGTCAGTCTCAGTCAGTCTCAGTCAGTCTCAGTCAGTCTCAGTCAGTCTCAGTCTCAGTCAGTCTCAGTCTCAGTCAGTCTCAGTCTCAGTCAGTCTCAGTCTCAGTCAGTCTCAGTCTGAGTCAGTCTCAGTCTCAGTCAGTCTCAGTCTATCTCAGTCTCAGTCAGTCTCAGTCAGTCTCAGTCTCAGTCAGTCTCAGTCAGTCTCAGTCAGTCTCAGTCAGTCTCAGTCTCAGTCAGTCTCAGTCAGTCTCAGTCAGTCTCAGTCTCAGTCAGTCTCAGTCTCAGTCAGTCTCAGTCTCAGTCAGTCTCAGTCAGTCTTAGTCTCAGTCTCAGTCAGTCTCAGTCAGTCTCAGTCAGTCTCAGTCAGTCTCAGTCTCAGTCAGTCTCAGTCAGTCTGTCAGTCTCAGTCAGTCTCAGTCAGTCTCAGTCAGTCACAGTCAGTCTCAGTCTCAGTCAGTCTCAGTCTCAGTCAGTCTCAGTCTCAGTCAGTCTCAGTCTCAGTCAGTCTCAGTCAGTCTCAGTCAGTCTCAGTCAGTCTCAGTCTCAGTCAGTCTCAGTCAGTCTGTCAGTCTCAGTCAGTCTCAGTCAGTCTCAGTCAGTCACAGTCAGTCTCAGTCTCAGTCAGTCTCAGTCTCAGTCAGTCTCAGTCTCAGTCAGTCTCAGTCTCAGTCAGTCTCAGTCAGTCTCAGTCAGTCTCAGTCAGTCTCAGTCAGTCTCAGTCAGTCTCAGTCAGTCTCAGTCTCAGTCAGTCTCAGTCAGTCTCAGTCTCAGTCAGTCTCAGTCAGTCTCAGTCAGTCTCAGTCAGTCTCAGTCAGTCTCAGTCAGTCTTAGTCTCAGTCTCAGTCAGTCTCAGTCAGTCTCAGTCAGTCTCAGTCAGTCTCAGTCTCAGTCAGTCTCAGTCAGTCTCAGTCAGTCTCAGTCAATCTCAGTCAGTCTCAGTCTCAGTCAGTCTCAGTCTGTCAGTCTCAGTCAGTCTCAGTCAGTCTCAGTCAGTCTCAGTCAGTCTCAGTCTCAGTCAGTCTCAGTCAGTCTCAGTCAGTCTCAGTCTCAGTCAGTCTCAGTCAGTCTCAGTCAGTCTCAGTCAGTCTCAGTCTCAGTCAGTCTCAGTCAGTCTCAGTCAGTCTCAGTCAGTCTCAGTCAGTCTCAGTCTCAGTCAGTCTCAGTCTCAGTCAGTCTCAGTCTCAGTCAGTCTCAGTCAGTCTCAGTCAGTCTCAGTCAGTCTCAGTCAGTCTTAGTCTCAGTCTCAGTCAGTCTCAGTCAGTCTCAGTCAGTCTCAGTCAGTCTCAGTCAGTCTCAGTCTCAGTCAGTCTCAGTCAGTCTCAGTCAGTCTCAGTCAGTCTCAGTCAGTCTCAGTCAGTCTCAGTCAGTCTCAGTCAGTCTCAGTCAGTCTCAGTCAGTCTCAGTCAGTCTCAGTCAGTCTCAGTCAGTCTCATTCTCAGTCAGTCTCAGTCAGTCTCAGTCAGTCTCAGTCTCAGTCAGTCTCAGTCTCAGTCAGTCTCAGTCAGTCTTAGTCTCAGTCTCAGTCAGTCTCAGTCAGTCTCAGTCAGTCTCAGTCTCAGTCAGTCTCAGTCTCAGTCAGTCTCAGTCAGTCTCAGTCAGTCTCAGTCAGTCTCAGTCTCAGTCTCAGTCTCAGTCAGTCTCAGTCTCAGTCAGTCTCAGTCAGTCTTAGTCTCAGTCTCAGTCAGTCTCAGTCTGAGTCAGTCTCAGTCTCAGTCAGTCTCAGTCTATCTCAGTCTGAGTCAGCCTCAGTCAGTCTCAGTCAGTCTCAGTCAGTCTCAGTCAGTGTCAGTCTCAGTCAGTCTCAGTCAGTCTCAGTCAGTCTCAGTCAGTCTTAGTCTCAGTCTCAGTCAGTCTCAGTCTCAGTCAGTCTGAGTCAGTCTCAGTCAGTCTCAGTCAGTCTGAGTCAGTCTCAGTCAGTCTCAGTCAGTCTCAGTCAGTCTCAGTCTCAGTCAGTCTCAGTCTCAGTCAGTCTCAGTCAGTCTTAGTCTCAGTCTCAGTCAGTCTCAGTCTCAGTCAGTCTCAGTCAGTCTCAGTCAGTCTCAGTCAGTCTCAGTCAGTCTCAGTCAGTCTCAGTCAGTCTCAGTCAGTCTCAGTCAGTCTCAGTCAGTCTCAGTCTCAGTCAGTCTCAGTCAGTCTCAGTCAGTCTTAGTCTCAGTCTCAGTCAGTCTCAGTCAATCTCAGTCAGTCTCAGTCAATCTCAGTCAGTCTCAGTCAGTCTCAGTCAGTCTCAGTCTCAGTCAGTCTCAGTCAGTCTCAGTCAGTCTCAGTCAGTCTCAGTCAGTCACAGTCTCAGTCAGTCTCAGTCAGTCTCAGTCTCAGTCAGTCTCAGTCTCAGTCAGTCTCAGTCTCAGTCAGTCTCAGTCAGTCTTAGTCTCAGTCTCAGTCAGTCTCAGTCAGTCTCAGTCAGTCACAGTCAGTCACAGTCAGTCACAGTCAGTCACAGTCAGTCTCAGTCTGTCAGTCTCAGTCAGTCTCAGTCAGTCTCAGTCAGTCTCAGTCAGTCTCAGTCTGTCAGTCTCAGTCTGAGTCAGTCTGAGTCAGTCTCAGTCAGTCTGTCAGTCTCAGTCAGTCTCACTCTCAGTCAGTCTCAGTCAGTCACAGTCAGTCTCAGTCAGTCTCAGTCAGTCTCATTCTCAGTCAGTCTCAGTCAGTCTCAGTCAGTCTCAGTCTCAGTCAGTCTCAGTCTCAGTCAGTCTCAGTCAGTCTTAGTCTCAGTCAGTCTCAGTCAGTCTCAGTCAGTCTCAGTCAGTCTCAGTCAGTCTCAGTCAGTCTCAGTCAGTCTCAGTCTCAGTCAGTCTCAGTCAGTCTCAGTCAGTCTCAGTCAGTCTCAGTCAGTCTCAGTCAGTCTCAGTCAGTCTCAGTCAGTCTCAGTCAGTCTCATTCTCAGTCAGTCTCAGTCAGTCTCAGTCAGTCTCAGTCTCAGTCAGTCTCAGTCTGTCAGTCTCAGTCAGTCTCAGTCTCAGTCAGTCTCAGTCAGTCTCAGTCAGTCTCAGTCAGTCTCAGTCAGTCTCAGTCAGTCTCAGTCTCAGTCAGTCTCAGTCAGTCTCAGTCAGTCTCAGTCAGTCTCAGTCAGTCTCAGTCTCAGTCAGTCTCAGTCAGTCTGTCAGTCTCAGTCAGTCTCAGTCAGTCTCAGTCAGTCACAGTCAGTCTCAGTCTCAGTCAGGCACAGTCTCAGTCAGTCTCAGTCTCAGTCAGTCTCAGTCAGTCTCAGTCAGTCTCAGTCTCAGTCAGTCTCAGTCAGTCTCAGTCAGTCTCAGTCAGTCTCAGTCAGTCTCAGTCAGTCTCTGTCAGTCTCAGTAAGTCTCAGTCAGTCTCAGTCAGTCTCAGTCAGTCTCAGTCAGTCTCAGTCAGTCTCAGTCAGTCTCAGTCAGTCTCATTCTCAGTCAGTCTCAGTCAGTCTCAGTCAGTCTCAGTCTCAGTCAGTCTCAGTCAGTCTCAGTCAGTCTCAGTCAGTCTCAGTCTCAGTCAGTCTCAGTCAGTCTCAGTCTCAGTCAGTCTCAGTCAGTCTCAGTCAGTCTCAGTCAGTCTCAGTCAGTCTCAGTCAGTCTCAGTCTCAGTCTCAGTCTCAGTCTCAGTCTCAGTCAGTCTCAGTCAGTCTCAGTCAGTCTCAGTCTCAGTCAGTCTCAGTCTCAGTCTCAGTCTCAGTCTCAGTCTCAGTCAGTCTCAGTCTCAGTCAGTCTCAGTCAGTCTCAGTCAGTCTCAGTCTCAGTCAGTCTCAGTCAGTCTCAGTCAGTCTCAGTCAGTCTCAGTCAGTCTCAGTCAGTCTCAGTCAGTCTCAGTCTCAGTCAGTCTCAGTCAGTCTCAGTCAGTCTCAGTCAGTCTCAGTCAGTCTCAGTCAGTCTCAGTCTCAGTCTCAGTCTCAGTCTCAGTCTCAGTCAGTCTCAGTCAGTCTCAGTCAGTCTCAGTCTCAGTCAGTCTCAGTCTCAGTCTCAGTCTCAGTCTCAGTCTCAGTCAGTCTCAGTCAGTCTCAGTCAGTCTCAGTCTCAGTCAGTCTCAGTCAGTCTCAGTCAGTCTCAGTCAGTCTCAGTCAGTCTCAGTCAGTCTCAGTCAGTCTCAGTCAGTCTCATTCTCAGTCAGTCTCAGTCAGTCTCAGTCAGTCTCAGTCTCAGTCAGTCTCAGTCAGTCTCAGTCAGTCTCAGTCAGTCTCAGTCTCAGTCTCAGTCTCAGTCAGTCTCAGTCAGTCTCAGTCTCAGTCAGTCTCAGTCAGTCTCAGTCAGTCTCAGTCAGTCTCAGTCTCAGTCTCAGTCTCAGTCTCAGTCTCAGTCAGTCTCAGTCAGTCTCAGTCAGTCTCAGTCTCAGTCAGTCTCAGTCTCAGTCTCAGTCTCAGTCTCAGTCTCAGTCAGTCTCAGTCTCAGTCAGTCTCAGTCTCAGTCTCAGTCTCAGTCAGTCTGTCAGTCTCAGTCAGTCTCAGTCAGTCTCAGTCAGTCTCAGTCTCAGTCAGTCTCAGTCAGTCTCAGTCAGTCTCAGTCAGTCTCAGTCTCAGTCTCAGTCTCAGTCTCAGTCTCAGTCTCAGTCAGTCTCAGTCAGTCTCAGTCTCAGTCAGTCTCAGTCAGTCTCAGTCTCAGTCAGTCTCAGTCAGTCTCAGTCAGTCTCAGTCTCAGTCAGTCTCAGTCAGTCTCAGTCAGTCTCAGTCAGTCTCAGTCAGTCTCAGTCTCAGTCAGTCTCAGTCTCAGTCAGTCTCAGTCAGTCTCAGTCAGTCTTAGTCTCAGTCTCAGTCAGTCTCAGTCAGTCTCAGTCAGTCTCAGTCAATCTCAGTCAGTCTCAGTCTCAGTCAGTCTCAGTCTGTCAGTCTCAGTCAGTCTCAGTCAGTCTCAGTCTGAGTCAGTCTCAGTCTCAGTCAGTCTCAGTCTATCTCAGTCTCAGTCAGTCTCAGTCAGTCTCAGTCTCAGTCAGTCTCAGTCAGTCTCAGTCAGTCTCAGTCAGTCTCAGTCTCAGTCAGTCTCAGTCAGTCTCAGTCAGTCTCAGTCTCAGTCAGTCTCAGTCTCAGTCAGTCTCAGTCTCAGTCAGTCTCAGTCAGTCTTAGTCTCAGTCTCAGTCAGTCTCAGTCAGTCTCAGTCAGTCACAGTCAGTGTCAGTCTCAGTCAGTCTCAGTCAGTCTCAGTCAGTCTCAGTCAGTCTTAGTCTCAGTCTCAGTCAGTCTCAGTCTCAGTCAGGCACAGTCTCAGTCAGTCTCAGTCTCAGTCAGTCTCAGTCAGTCTCAGTCAGTCTCAGTCTCAGTCAGTCTCAGTCAGTCTCAGTCAGTCTCAGTCAGTCTCAGTCAGTCTCAGTCAGTCTCTGTCAGTCTCAGTAAGTCTCAGTCAGTCTCAGTCAGTCTCAGTCAGTCTCAGTCAGTCTCAGTCAGTCTCAGTCAGTCTCAGTCAGTCTCAGTCAGTCTCAGTCAGTCTCAGTCAGTCTCAGTCTCAGTCTCAGTCTCAGTCTCAGTCTCAGTCAGTCTCAGTCAGTCTCAGTCAGTCTCAGTCTCAGTCAGTCTCAGTCTCAGTCTCAGTCTCAGTCTCAGTCTCAGTCTCAGTCTCAGTCTCAGTCTCAGTCTCAGTCTCAGTCTCAGTCAGTCTCAGTCAGTCTCAGTCAGTCTCAGTCTCAGTCAGTCTCAGTCTCAGTCTCAGTCTCAGTCTCAGTCTCAGTCAGTCTCAGTCAGTCTCAGTCAGTCTCAGTCTCAGTCAGTCTCAGTCAGTCTCAGTCAGTCTCAGTCAGTCTCAGTCAGTCTCAGTCAGTCAGTCTCAGTCTCAGTCAGTCTCAGTCAGTCTCAGTCAGTCTCAGTCAGTCTCAGTCTCAGTCAGTCTCAGTCAGTCTCAGTCTCAGTCTCAGTCTCAGTCAGTCTTAGTCTCAGTCTCAGTCAGTCTCAGTCAGTCTCAGTCAGTCTCAGTCAGTCTCAGTCTCAGTCAGTCTCAGTCAGTCTCATTCTCAGTCAGTCTCAGTCAGTCTCAGTCAGTCTCAGTCTCAGTCTCAGTCTCAGTCTCAGTCTCAGTCTCAGTCAGTCTCAGTCTCAGTCAGTCTCAGTCAGTCTCAGTCAGTCTCAGTCTCAGTCAGTCTCAGTCAGTCTCAGTCAGTCTCAGTCTCAGTCAGTCTCAGTCAGGGTGAGGGTATGGGTATGGGTATGGGTATGGGTGAGGGTATGGTATGGATGAGGGTATGGGTATTAGTATGGGTATGGGTGAGGGTATGGGTATGGGTATGGGTGAGGGTATGGGTATGGGTGAGGGTATGGTATGGGTGAGGGTATGGTATGGGTATGGGTGAGGGTATGGGTATAGGTGAGGGTATGGTATGGGTGAGGGTATGGGTATGGGTATGGGTGAGGGTATGGGTATGGGTATGGGTGAGGGTATGGTATGGGTGAGGGTATGGGTATGGGTGAGTGTATGGGTATGGGCGAGGGTATGGGTATGGGTATGGGTGAGGGTATGGGTGAGGGTATGGGTGAGGGTATGGGTATGGGTGAGGGTGAGGGTATGGGTGAAGGTATGGGTATGGGTGAGGGTATGGGTATGGGTATGGGTGAGGGTATGGGTATGGGTGAGGGTATGGTATGGGTGAGGGTATGGGTATGGGTATGGGTGAGGGTATGGGTATGGGTATGGGTGAGGGTATGGGTATGGGTATGGGTGAGTGTATGGGTATGGGTGAGGGTATGGGTATGGGTGAGGGTATGGTATGGGTGTGGGTATGGGTATGGGTGAGGGTATGGGTGAGGGTATGGGTATGGGTGAGGGTATAGGTATGGGTATGGGTGAGGGTATGGGTATGGGTATGGGTGAGGGTATGGGTATGGGTATGGGTATGGGTGAGGGTGAGGGTATGGGTATGGGTATGGGTGAGGGTATGGTATGGGTGAGGGTATGGGTATTAGTATGGGTGTGGGTATGGGTGAGGGTATGGTATGGGTGAGGGTATGGGTATGGGTATGGGTGAGGGTATGGGTATGGGTATGGGTATGGGTGAGGGTATGGGTATGGGTATGGGTGAGGGTATGGGTATGGGTGAGGGTATGGGTATGGGTGAGGGTATGGGTGAGGGTATGGTATGGGTGAGGGTATGGGTATGGGTATGAGTATGGGTATGGGTGAGGGTATGAGTGAGGGTGAGGGTGAGGGTGAGGGTATGGGTATGGGTATGGGTGAGGGTATTGGTATGGGTATGGGTGAGGGTATGGGTATGGATAAGGGTATGGGTATGGGTGAGGGTATGGTATGGGTGAGGGTATGGGTATGGGTGAGTGTATGGTATGGGTATGGGTGAGGGTATGGGTATGGGTATGCGTGAGGGTGAGGGTGAGGGTAATGGTGAGGGTATGGGTATGGGTATGGGTGAGGGTATGGGTATGGGTATGGGTGAGGGTATGGGTATGGGTGATGGTGAGGGTATGGGTATGGGTATGGGTATGGGTGAGGGTATGGGTATGGGTGAGGGTATGGGTATGGGTATGGGTGAGGGTATGAGTATGGGTGAGGGTATGGGTATGGGTATGGGTATGGGTATGGTATGGGTGAGGGTATGGGTATGGGTATGGGTGAGGGTATGGGTAAGGGTATAGGTGAGGGTATGGGTATGGGTGAGGGTATGGGTATGGGTGAGGGTATGGGTATGGGTATGGGTATGGGTGCGGGTGAGGGTGAGGGTATGGGTGAGGGTGAGGGTATGGGTATGGGTGAGGGTATGGTATGGGTGAGGGTATGGGTATGGGTATGGGTGAGGGTATGGGTGTGGGTGAGGGTATGGGTATGGGTATGGGTGAGGGTATGGGTATGGGTGAGGGTGAGGGTATGGTATGGGTGAGGGTATGGGTATGGGTGAGGGTATGGGTATGGGTGAGGGTATGGGTATGGGTGAGGGTATGGGTATGGGTATAGGTGAGGGTATGGTATGGGTGAGGGTATGGGTATGGGTATGGGTGAGGGTGAGGGTGAGTGTATGTGTATGGGTATGGGTATGGGTGAGGGTATGGGTGAGGGTGAGGGTGAGGGTATGGGTATGGGTGAGGGTATGGGTATGGGTATGGGTGAGGGTGAGGGTATGGGTATGGGTGAGGGTATGGTATTGGTGAGGGTATGGGTATGGGTATGGGTATGGGTGAGGGTATGGTATGGGTGAGGGTATGGGTATTAGTATGGGTGAGGGTATGGGTATGGGTATGGGTGAGGGTATGGGTATGGGTGAGGGTATGGTATTGGTGAGGGTATGGGTATGGGTATGGGTGAGGGTATGGTATGGATGAGGGTATGGGTATTAGTATGGGTGAGGGTATGGGTATGGGTGAGGGTATGGGTATGGGTGAGGGTATGGGTATGGGTGAGGGTATGGTATGGGTGAGGGTATGGTATGGGTATTGGTGAGGGTATGGGTATGGGTGAGGGTATGGTATGGGTGAGGGTATGGGTATGGGTATGGGTGAGGGTATGGTATGGGTATGGGTGAGGGTATGGGTATGGGTGAGGGTATGGTATGGGTGAGGGTATGGGTATGGGCGAGGGTATGGGTATGGGTATGGGTGAGGGTATGGGTGAGGGTATGGGTGAGGGTATGGGTATGGGTGAGGGTGAGGGTATGGGTGAAGGTATGGTATGGGTATGGGTATGGGTGAGGGTGAGGGTATGGGTATGGGTATGGGTGAGGGTATGGGTATGGGTGAGGGTATGGGTGAGGGTATGAGTATGGGTGAGTGTATGGGTATGGGTGAGGGTATGGTATGGGTATGGGTATGGGTGAGGGTGAGGGTATGGGTATGGGTATGGGTGAGGGTGAGGGTATGGGTATGGGTGAGGGTATGGGTATGGGTATGGGTGAGGGTATGGTATGGGTGAGGGTATGGTATGGGTATGAGTATGGGTATGGGTGAGGGTATGAATGAGGGTGAGGGTGAGGGTATGGGTATGGGTATGGGTATGGGTGAGGGTATTGGTATGGGTATGGGTATGGGTATGGGTGAGGGTATGGTATGGGTGAGGGTATGGGTATGGGTATGGGTGAGGGTATGGGTATGGGTATGGGTATGGGTGAGGGTATGGGTATGGTATGGGTATGGGTATGAGTATGGGTATGGATGAGGGTATGAGTGAGGGTGAGGGTGAGGGTATCGGTATGGGTATGGGTGAGGGTATTGGTATGGGTATGGGTATGGGTATGGGTGAGGGTATGGTATGGGTGAGGGTATGGGTATGGGTATGGGTGAGGGTATGGGTATGGGTATGGGTGAGGGTATGGGTATGGGTATGGGTGAGGGTGAGGGTGAGGGTAATGGTGAGGGTATGGGTATGGGTGAGACTATGGGTATGGGTATGGGTATGGGTGAGGGTGAGGGTGAGGGTATGGGTATGGGTGAGGGTATGGTATGGGTGAGGGTATGGGTATTAGGATGGGTGAGGGTATGGTATGGGTATGGGTGAGGGTATGGGTATGGGTGAGGGTGAGGGTATGGTATGGGTGAGGGTATGGGTATGGGTGAGGGTATGGGTATGGGTATGGGTATGGGTATGGGTATGGGTGAGGGTATGGTATGGGTGAGGGTATGGGTATGGGTATGTGTGAGGGTGAGGGTGAGTGTATGGGTATGGGTGAGGGTGAGGGTGAGGGTATGGGTATGGGTGAGGGTATGGGTATGGGTATGGGTGAGGGTGAGGTTATGGGTATGGGTGAGGGTATGGTATTGGTGAGGGTATGGGTATGGGTATGGGTGAGGGTATGGTATGGGTGAGGGTATGGGTATTAGTATGGGTGAGGGTATGGGTATGGGTGAGGATATGGGTATGGGTATGGGTGAGGGTATGGGTATGGGTGAGGGTATGGTATTGGTGAGGGTATGGGTATGGGTATGGGTGAGGGTATGGTATGGGTGAGGGTATGGGTATGGGTGAGGGTATGGGTATGGGTATGGGTATGGGTGAGGGTATGGGTATGGGTGAGGGTATGGTATGGGTGAGGGTATGGTATGGGTATGGGTGAGGGTATGGGTATGGGTGAGGGTATGGTATGGGTGAGGGTATGGGTATGGGTGAGGGTATGGTATGGGTGTGGGTATGGGTATGGGTGAGGGTATGGGTGAGGGTATGAGTATGGGTGAGTGTATGGGTATGGGTGAGGGTATGGTATGGGTATGGGTATGGGTGAGGGTGAGGGTATGGGTATGGGTATGGGTGAGGGTGAGGGTATGGGTATGGGTGAGGGTATGGGTATGGGTATGGGTGAGGGTATGGTATGGGTGAGGGTATGGGTATGGGTATGAGTATGGGTATGGGTGAGGGTATGAATGAGGGTGAGGGTGAGGGTATGGGTATGGGTATGGGTATGGGTGAGGGTATTGGTATGGGTATGGGTATGGGTATGGGTGAGGGTATGGTATGGGTGAGGGTATGGGTATGGGTATGGGTGAGGGTATGGGTATGGGTATGGGTATGGGTGAGGGTATGGGTATGGTATGGGTATGGGTATGAGTATGGGTATGGATGAGGGTATGAGTGAGGGTGAGGGTGAGGGTATCGGTATGGGTATGGGTGAGGGTATTGGTATGGGTATGGGTATGGGTATGGGTGAGGGTATGGTATGGGTGAGGGTATGGGTATGGGTATGGGTGAGGGTATGGGTATGGGTATGGGTGAGGGTATGGGTATGGGTATGGGTGAGGGTGAGGGTGAGGGTGAGGGTAATGGTGAGGGTATGGGTATGGGTGAGACTATGGTTATGGGTATGGGTATGGGTGAGGGTGAGGGTGAGGGTATGGGTATGGGTGAGGGTATGGTATGGGTGAGGGTATGGGTATTAAAATGGGTGAGGGTATGGTATGGGTATGGGTGAGGGTATGGGTATGGGTGAGGGTGAGGGTATGGTATGGGTGAGGGTATGGGTATGGGTGAGGGTATGGGTATGGGTATGGGTATGGGTATGGGTATGGGTGAGGGTATGGTATGGGTGAGGGTATGGGTATGGGTATGTGTGAGGGTGAGGGTGAGTGTATGGGTATGGGTATGGGTGAGGGTGAGGGTGAGGGTATGGGTATGGGTGAGGGTATGGGTATGGGTATGGGTGAGGGTGAGGGTATGGGTATGGGTGAGGGTATGGTATTGGTGAGGGTATGGGTATGGGTATGGGTATGGGTGAGGGTATGGTATGGGTGAGGGTATGGGTATTAGTATGGGTGAGGGTATGGGTATGGGTGAGGATATGGGTATGGGTATGGGTGAGGGTATGGGTATGGGTGAGGGTATGGTATTGGTGAGGGTATGGGTATGGGTATGGGTGAGGGTATGGTATGGGTGAGGGTATGGGTATGGGTGAGGGTATGGGTATGGGTATGGGTATGGGTGAGGGTATGGGTATGGGTGAGGGTATGGTATGGGTGAGGGTATGGTATGGGTATGGGTGAGGGTATGGGTATGGGTGAGGGTATGGTATGGGTGAGGGTATGGGTATGGGTATGGGTGAGGGTATGGGTATGGGTGAGGGTATGGTATGGGTGAGGGTATGGGTATGGGTGAGGGTATGGGTATGGGCGAGGGTATGGGTATGGTATGGGGGAGGGTATGGGTATGGGTGAGGGTATGGGTATGGGTGAAGGTATGGGTATGGGTGAGGGTATTGGTATGGGTATGGGTATGGGTATGGGTGAGGGTATGGTATGGGTGAGGGTATGGGTATGGGTATGGGTGAGGGTATGGGTATGGGTATGGGTATGGGTGAGGGTATGGGTATGGGTATGGGTGAGGGTGAGGGTGAGGGTGAGGGTAATGGTGAGGGTATGGGTATGGGTGAGACTATGGGTATGGGTATGGGTATGGGTGAGGGTGAGGGTGAGGGTATGGGTATGGGTGAGGGTATGGTATGGGTGAGGGTATGGGTATTAGGATGGGTGAGGGTATGGTATGGGTATGGGTGAGGGTATGGGTATGGGTGAGGGTGAGGGTATGGTATGGGTGAGGGTATGGGTATGGGTGAGGGTATGGGTATGGGTATGGGTATGGGTATGGGTGAGGGTATGGTATGGGTGAGGGTATGGGTATGGGTATGTGTGAGGGTGAGGGTGAGTGTATGGGTATGGGTATGGGTGAGGGTGAGGGTGAGGGTATGGGTATGGGTGAGGGTATGGGTATGGGTATGGGTGAGGGTGAGGGTATGGGTATGGGTGAGGGTATGGTATTGGTGAGGGTATGGGTATGGGTATGGGTATGGGTGAGGGTATGGTATGGGTGAGGGTATGGGTATTAGTATGGGTGAGGGTATGGGTATGGGTGAGGATATGGGTATGGGTATGGGTGAGGGTATGGGTATGGGTGAGGGTATGGTATTGGTGAGGGTATGGGTATGGGTATGGGTATGGGTGAGGGTATGGTATGGGTGAGGGTATGGGTATGGGTGAGGGTATGGGTATGGGTATGGGTATGGGTGAGGGTATGGGTATGGGTGAGGGTATGGTATGGGTGAGGGTATGGTATGGGTATGGGTGAGGGTATGGGTATGGGTGAGGGTATGGTATGGGTGAGGGTATGGGTATGGGTATGGGTGAGGGTATGGGTATGGGTGAGGGTATGGTATGGGTGAGGGTATGGGTATGGGTGAGGGTATGGGTATGGGCGAGGGTATGGGTATGGTATGGGGGAGGGTATGGGTATGGGTGAGGGTATGGGTATGGGTGAAGGTATGGGTATGGGTGAGGGTATGGGTATGGGTATGGGTGAGGGTATGGTATGGGTGAGGGTATGGGTATGGGTATGGGTGAGGGTATGGGTATGGGTATGGGTGAGTGTATGGGTATGGGTTAGGGTATGGGTATGGGTGAGGGTATTGTATGGGTGTGGGTATGGGTATGGGTATGGGTGAGGGTATGGGTGAGGGTATGGGTATGGGTGAGGGTATGGGTATGGGTGAGGGTATGGTATGGGTATGGGTGAGGGTGAGGGTATGGGTATGGGTGAGGGTATGGGTATGGGTATGGGTGAGGGTATGGTATGGGTGAGGGTATGGGTATGGGTATGAGTATGGGTATGGGTGAGGGTATGATGTGAGGGTGAGGGTGAGGGTGAGGGTATGGGTATGGGTATGGGTGAGGGTATTGGTATGGGTATGGGTATGGGTGAGGGTATGGTATGGGTGAGGGTATGGGTATGGGTATGGGTGAGGGTATGGGTATGGGTATGGGTATGGGTGAGGGTATGGGTATGGTATGGGTGAGGGTATGGGTATGGGTATGAGTATGGGTATGGATGAGAGTATGAGTGAGGGTGAGGGTGAGGGTATGGGTATGGGTATGGGTGAGGGTATTGGTATGGGTATGGGTATGGGTATGGGTGAGGGTATGGTATGGGTGAGGGTATGGGTATGGGTATGGGTGAGGGTATGGGTATGGGTATGGGTATGGGTATGGGTGAGGGTATGGTATGGGTGAGGGTATGGGTATTAGCATGGGTGAGGGTATGGGTATGGGTGAGGATATGGGTATGGGTATGGGTATGGGTGAGGGTATGGGTATGGGTGAGGGTATGGTATTGGTGAGGGTATGGGTATGGGTATGGGTATGGGTGAGGGTTATGGTATGGGTGAGGGTATGGGTATGGGTGAGGGTATGGGTATGGGTATGGGTATGGGTGAGGGTATGGGTATGGGTGAGGGTATGGTATGGGTGAGGGTATGGTATGGGTATGGGTGAGGGTATGGGTATGGGTGAGGGTATGGTATGGGTGAGGGTATGGGTATGGGTATGGGTGAGGGTATGGTATGGGTGAGGGTATGGGTATGGGTGAGGGTATGGGTATGGGCGAGGGTATGGGTATGGTATGGGTGAGGGTATGGGTATGGGTGAGGGTATGGGTGAGGATATGGGTATGGGTGAGGGTGAGGGTATGGGTGAAGGTATGGGTATGGGTGAGGGTATGGGTATGGGTATGGGTGAGGGTATGGGTATGGGTGAGGGTATGGTATGGGTGAGGGTATGGGTGAGGGTATGGGTATGGGTATGGGTGAGTGTATGGGTATGGGTGAGGGTATGGGTATGGGTGAGGGTATTGTATGGGTGTGGGTATGGGTATGGGTGAGGGTATGGGTGAGGGTATGGGTATGGGTGAGGGTATGGGTATGGGTGAGGGTATGGTATGGGTATGGGTATGGGTGAGGGTGAGGGTATGGGTATGGGTATGGGTGAGGGTGAGGGTATGGGTATGGGTGAGGGTATGGGTATGGGTATGGGTGAGGGTATGGTATGGGTGAGGGTATGGGTATGGGTATGAGTATGGGTATGGGTGAGGGTATGAGTGAGGGTGAGGGTGAGGGTATGGGTATGGGTATGGGTGAGGGTATTGGTATGGGTATGGGTATGGGTGAGGGTATGGTATGGGTGAGGGTATGGGTATGGGTATGGGTATGGGTGAGGGTATGGGTATGGTATGGGTGAGGGTATGGGTATGGGTATGAGTATGGGTATGGATGAGAGTATGAGTGAGGGTGAGGGTGAGGGTATGGGTATGGGTATGGGTGAGGGTATTGGTATGGGTATGGGTATGGGTATGGGTGAGGGTATGGTATGGGTGAGGGTATGGGTATGGGTGAGGGTATGGGTATGGGTATGGGTGAGGGTATGGTATGGGTGAGGGTATGGGTATGGGTATGAGTATGGGTATGGGTGAGGGTATGAGTGAGGGTGAGGGTGAGGGTGAGGGTATGGGTATGGGTATGGGTGAGGGTATTGGTATGGGTATGGGTATGGGTGAGGGTATGGTATGGGTGAGGGTATGGGTATGGGTATGGGTGAGGGTATGGTATGGGTATGGGTATGGGTATGGGTAAGGGTGAGGGTATGGGTATGGGTATGGGTGAGGGTATGGGTATGGGTGAGGGTATGGGTATGGTATGGGTGAGGGTATGGGTATGGGTATTGGTGAGGGTATGGGTAAGGGTATGGGTATGGGTATGGGTATGGGTGAGGGTATGGGTATGGGTATGGGTATGGGTGAGGGTATGGGTATGGGTATGGGTGAGGGTGAGGGTGAGGGTATGGGTATGGGTATGGGTGAGGGTATGGTATGGGTGAGGGTATGGGTATTAGGATGGGTGAGGGTATGGTATGGGTATGGGTGAGGGTATGGGCATGGGTGAGGGTATGGGTATGGGTGAGGGTATGGGTATGGGTATGGGTGAGGGTGAGGGTATGGGTATGGGTGAGGGTATGGGTATGGGTGAGGGTATGGGTATGGGTGAGGGTATGGGTATGGGTATGGGTGAGGGTATGGGTATGGGTGAGGGTATGGGTATGGGTATGGGTGAGGGTATGGGTATGGGTGAGGGTATGGGTGAGGGTATGGGTATGGGTGAGGGTATTACCACTCAAATCCACAATAAAATGGAGTAGTTCCTGGACACTGAACCTAATTAATTTACTAGTCCTACTCCAATCTACATTAAATTGGGGTAGGTGCTGGACACTGAACTTAATTAATTTACTTTTCCCACTCCATTCTATATTAAATTGGGGTATGTGCTGGACACTGAAGCTAATTAATTTACTATTCCCACTCCAATCTATATTAAATTGGGGTAGGTGCTGGACACTGAACCTAATTAATTGACTATTCCCACTCAAACCTACATTAAGATGGGGTAGGTGATGGACACTGAACCTAATTAATTTACTATCACCACTCAAATATACATTAAATTGAGGGATCACTGAAATAATATAGACTGCCAAAATATCGACCTGCAAAAATATCGTTGCCAAAATATCGACAGACAAAATATCGACTTTCTATCTACAAACAGGTAAGTACAAAAATATCGAGTACAAAATATCGTTAACAATAATATAGATGTAAAAAATATCGACTTTATTAAAAACAGTGTTAAATTAAATTAATATTAAATTTTAATTACTAAAATATACTTAAAAATACTTAAATTAAATTATAATAATTAAATAATAAATGAAAATAATAAAAAAAAATTACAATCTTATTTGTTGACCCTGAACCCTAAAATATACCCCTTTACCCAAAAACCCAAAACTGACCCTGAACCCTAAAAATACCCCTTTACCCAAAAACTAAAAACTGACCCTGAACCCTAAAAATGCCCCTTTACCCAGAAACTGAAAACTGACCATGAACCCTAAAAATGCCCCTTTACCCAAAAACTGAAAACTGACCCTGAACGCCTAAAAAAGCCCCTTTACCCAACAACTGAAAACTGACCTTGAACCCTAAAAATGCCCCTTTACCCAAAAAACTGAAAACTGACCCTGAACCCTAAAAATGCCCCTTTACCCAAAAACTGAAAACTGACCCTGAACCCTAAAAATGCCCCTTTACCCAAAAACTGAAAACTGACCCTGAACCCTAAAAATGTCCCTTTACCCAAAAACTAAAAACTGACCCTGAACCCTAAAAATACTCCTTTACCCAAAATTTATCAATATTATTTAATTACCAATTAATTATTAATTAACAATAACAATAAAGTAAATATATTAGCACATTAGCTGTAATTATTTTAATAATTAATATTATTTTTCCCAATTAATTACTTAACAATAACACAAAATTATATATATTAAAATGTACTCTAATTAATGTAATTAACTAATTACAATTAATCAATTACCAATTAATTACTAATTCAAAATATGTACAAAATTATATTAATTAATTAACTAATTATTATTAATTATCAATTAATTATTAATTATAAATATTTACAAACATATATTAATTAATTAATTATTATTAAATTACTTCCCACCCTATTCCCCTATAAATCCACAACCCGCTACAGAATTACATAACGCAATTATTAAAAAAACAAATTCCATTTAATAAAATATTTTATAACATTAATACACACTTTTCACACATATTATTACATAAAAATACACTATAAAATATTATATATTATTAAAAATTCGATATTTTTGCTATCTATATTTTAAACAGTCTATATTACTTCACTTACCTGAAAAACGATATTTTTGTAGTCGATATTATGTCCAGTCGATATTTTGTCCAGTCTATATTTAAAACTCGATATTATGTCCAGTCGATATTTTGGAGTCGATATTTTGTCTGTTCACCTAAATTGAGGTACGTGCTCGACACTGAACCTAATTAATTTACTATTACCACTCAAATCTACATTAACAAGGAGTAGGTGCTGGACTCTGAACCTAATTAATTTACTATTCCCACTCCAATCTAAATTAAATTGAGGTAGGTGCTGGACACTGAACCTAAATAATTTACTATTACCACTAAAATCTACATTAAAATGGGGCAGGTGCTGGACACTGAACCTAATTATTTACTATTCCCACTCCAATCTACATTAAATTGAGGTAGGTGCTAGACACTGAACCTAATTAATTTACTATTACCACTCAAATCTACATTAACATGGAGCAGGAGCTGGACTCTGAACCTAATTAATTTACTATTCCCACTCCAATCTAAATTAAATTGAGGTAGGTGCTGGACACTGAACCTAAATATTTACTATTATCACTCAAATCTACATTAAAATGGGGTAGGTCCCAGACACTGAACCTAATTAATTTACTATTACCACTAAAATCTACATTAAAATGGGGCAGGTGCTGGACACTGAACCTAATTAATGTACTATTACCACTCAAATCTACATTAAAATGGAGTAGTTGCTGGACACTGAACCTAATTAATTTACTGATACCACTCCAATCTGCATTAAATTGGGGTAGGTGCTCGACACTGAACCTAATTAATTGACTAGTCCCACTCCAATCTACATTAAATTGGGGTAGGTGCTGGACACTGAACCTAATTAATTTACTATTCCAACTCCAATCTACATTAAATTGGGGGAGGTGCTGGACACTGAACATAATGAATTGACGATTACCACTGCAATCTTTATTAAATTGGGGTAGGTGCTAGACACTGAACCTAATTAATTGACAATTACCAATAAAATCTACATTAAAATTGGGCAGGTGCTGGACACTGAACATAATTAATTTACTATTACCACACAAATCTACATTAAAATGGAGTAGTTGCTGGACACTGAACCTAATTAATTTACTATTACCACTCCAATCTGCATTAAATCGGGGTAGGTGATGGACACTGAACCTAAATATTGACTAGTCCCACTCCAATCTACATTAAATTGAGGTAGGTGCTGGACACTGAACCTAATTAATTTACTTTTACCACTCAAGTCTACATTAAAATAGGGTAGGTGCTGGACACTGAACCTAATTAATTTACTATTCCCACTCAAATCTACATTAAAATGGGGTAGGAGCTGGACACTGAACCTAATTAATTTACTATTCCCACTCCAATCTATATTAAATTGGGGTAGGTGCTGGACACTGAACCTAATTATTTTACTATTCCCACTCCAATCTATATTAAATTGGGGTAGGTGTTGGACACTGAACCTAATTAATTCACTATTCCCACTCAAACCTACATAAAGATGGGGTAGGTGATGGACACTGAACCTAATAATTTACTATTACCACTCAAATCTATATTAAATTGAGGTACGTGCTGGACACTGAACCAAATTAATTTACTATTACCACTCAAATCTACATTAAAATGGAGTAGGTGCTGGACACTGAACCTAATTAATTTACTAATCCCACTCCAACCTAAATTAAATTGAGGTAGGTGCTGGAAACTGAACCTAAATAATTTACTATTACCACTGAAATCTACATTAAAATGGAGTAGTTGTTGGACACTGAACCTAATTAATTTACTATTACCACTCCAACCTGCATTAAACTAGGGTAGGTGCTGGACACTGAACCTAATTAATTGACTAGTCCCACTCCAATCTACAATAAATTGGGGTAGGTGCTGGACACTGAACCTAATTAATTTACTTTTCCCTCTCCATTCTATATTAAATTGGGGTAGGTGCTGGACACTGAACCTAATTAATTTACTATTACCTTTCAAATCTACATTAAAATGGGGCAGGTGCTAGACACTGAACCTAATTATTTACTATTCCCACTCCAATCTACAATAAATTGAGGTAGGTGCTGGACACTGAACCTAATTAATTTACTTTTACCACTAAAATCTACATTAAAATAGGGTAGGTGTTGGACACTGAACCTAATTAATTTACTATACCCACTCAAATCTACAATAAAATGGGGTAGGTGCTGGACACTGAACCTCATTAATTTACTATCCCCATCCAATCTACATTAAATTGAGGTAGGTGCTGGACATTGGAGTGGTAATAGTAAATTAATTAGGTTCAGTGCCCAGCACCTACCTCAATGTAATGTAGATTGGAGTGGGAATAGTAAATTAATTAGGTTCAGTGTCCAGCACCTACCTTATTTTAATGTAGATTTGAGTGGTAATAGTAAATTAATTAGGTCCAGTGTCCAGCACGTACCCCATTTTAATGTAGATTTGAGCGGTAATAGTAAATTAATTAGGTTCAGTGTCCAGCACCTACCTCATTTTAGTGTATATTGAAGTGATAATAGTCAATTAATTAGACTCAGTGTCCAGCACCTACCACATTTTAATGTAGGTTAGAGCTATAATAGTAAATTAATTAGGTTCAGTGTCCAGCTCCTACCTCAATTTAATGTAGATTGGAGTGGTAATAGTAAATTAATTAAGTTCAATCTACATTAAATTGAGGTAGGAGCTGGACACTGAACCTAATTAATTTACTATTATAGCTCTAACCTACATTAAAATGTGGTAGGTGCTGGACACTGAGTCTAATTAATTGACTATTATCACTTCAATATACACTAAAATGAGGTAGGTGCTGGACACTGAACCTAATTAATTTACTATTACCGCTCAAATCTACATTAAAATGGGGTACGTGCTGGACACTGGACCTAATTAATTTACTATTACCACTCAAATCTACATTAAAATAAGGTAGGTGCTGGACACTGAACCTAATTAATTTACTATTCCCACTCCAATCTACATTACATTGAGGTAGGTGCTGGGCACTGAACCTAATTAATTTACTATTACCACTCAAATGTACATTAAAATGGAATAGTTGCTGGACACTAAACCTAATTAATTTACTATTACCACTCCAATCTGCATTAAATTGGGGTAGGTGCTGGACACTGAACCTAATTAATTTACTATTCCCACTCCAATCTACATTAAATTGGGGGGGGGGGTGCTGGACACCGAACATAATGAATTGACTAGTCCCACTTCAATCTACATTAAATAGGGGTAGGTGCTGGACACTGAACCTTATTAATTTACTATTCCCACTCCAATCTACATTAAATTGGGGGAGGTGCTGGACACTGAACATAATGAATTGACGATTACCACTGCAATCTACATTAAATTGGGTAGGTGCTGGACACTGATTTCAATTAATTTACTATCCCACTCCAATCTATATTAAATTAGGGTAGGTGCTGGACACTGAACTTAATTAATGTAATATTCCCTCTCCAATCTACATTAAAATTGGGTAGGTGCTGATCACTGAACCTAATTAATTGACTATTCCCACTCCAATCTACAATAAATTGGGGTAGGTGCTGGACACTGAACCTAATTAATTGACTATTCCCACTCCAATCTACATTAAATTGGGATGGATGCTGGACACTGAACCTAATTAATTTACTTTTCCCACTCCATTCTATATTAAATTGGGTAGGTGCTGGACACTGAACCTAATTAATTTACTATTCCCACTCCAATCTATATTAAATTGGGGTAGGTGCTGGACACTGAACCTAATTAATTGACTATTCCCACTCCAATCTACATTAAAATGGGGTAGGCGCTGATCACTGAACCTAATTAATTGACTATTCCCACTCCAATCTACAATAAATTGGGAAAGGTGCTGGACACTGAACCTAATTACTGTACTATTCCCACTCAAATCTACATTAAATTGGGATAGATGCTGGACACTGAACCTAATTAATTTACTTTTCCCACTCCATTCTATATTGAATTGGGGTAGCTGTTGGACACTGAACATAATTAATTTACTATTCCCACTCCAATCTATATTAAATTGGGGTAGGTGCTGGTCACTGAACCTAATTAATTGACTATTCCCACTCAAACCTACATTAAGATGGGGTAGGTGCTGGACACTGAACCTAATTAATTTACTATTACCACTCCAATCTATATTAAATTGGGTAGATGCTGGACACTGATTTCAATTAATTTACTATCCCACTCCAATCTATATTAAATTAGGGTAGGTGCTGGACACTGAACTTAATTAATTTATTATTCACTCTCCAATCTACATTACGAGGATAGGTTGTTTATACCCCTCAGTTTGAGGAACTAGGTACTGGAATGGTGTCATTCCTCTGCCTTGGTGGCACATCCAGGTATGAGAAAGAGAAGAACTGTGCAAGAGGTCGTTTTGGTGGGAGGCCATGACTGGTGATGTGCAGGGCTATGTGAGTGCTTGTCCTGTTTGTGCCACCAGTAAACCATCACACAATATGCCCTCAGGCCTCTTGCAACCCTTGGAAGTTCCTCCCGCCCCCTGGCATACCATAAGCATGGATTTTGTGACGGATCTACCCTCTGTCTCTGGTTTTACCACCATTCTGGTGGTGGTGGATTTGTTTACCAAGATGGCGCACTTTATACCGCTGTCCAAACTCCCTACGGCCAAAGAGATGGCGGTGGTCTTTATGTCTTCAGTGGTACGGTTGCATGGGCTACCCGAGGTTATCATTTCAGATAGGGGAGCACAGTTCGTCTCCCATTTCTGGACGGAATTATGTTTGGTGCTCAAGACTGAGATCCGTTTGTCCTCGGCTTACCATCCCCAGTCGGATGGTCAGACGGAGCGTACCAACCAGACGATGGAGCAATATTTGAGGTGTCTGGTTGCTTTTTTGTCTTGTGACTGGGTGACAGCTCTACCCATTGCGGAATTTGCGTATAATAACAGTCTGCACTCCGCATTGGGTATGACTCCTTTCTTTTGTTCACTCGGATACCATCCCAGAGCGGTCGCTATTCAACCCACGGACCGCATGCCAGCCATTGATGATGTGTGTGAGCGATTGAATGGGATTTGGGGGATGGCTAGGGACAGTCTGAGGGAGGCTAAGGTGACAATGAAGGCACAGGCGGATAAACATCGTGTTCCTGCTCCCACCTACAAGACAGGGGATCTAGTGTGGCTGGCATCACGCAACCTGCGACTGGGAGGTTCGCGTAAGCTGCAACCCCGGTTTGTGGGTCCATTCCCTATACTCCAGATCATCAACCCCGTGGCAATGAAGCTTGAATTGCCTCCTGAGTATGGAGTCCATCCCGTATTCCATACATCACTACTGAAACCCTATTTACCCTCGGCTCAGGCCTTGCCACCCCCTCCTCCTGTGGAGGTGGATGGACAAGAAGAATTCGAGGTTCAGGCTATCCTGGATTCCAAGCGGGTTAGGTGTCGCCTCTTTTACTTGGTGGATTGGAAAGGTTATACACAGGAGGACAGGACTTGGGAACCAGCTGGGGGAGTGCACGCACCACGTTTGGTGCGTTCCTTTCATAGACAACGCCCATCGAAACCCCGCCCAGTTGGGAGAATCATTGGGGGGGGTACTGTTAGGGTTTAGGGCAGCTAGTCCTTTTACAGTGACCATGCCCCGGCATCACATGACCAATGACCTGTAGGATAAAAGAGTAGTCCTACCTTTACTCCTTGCTTGAAATCGCCTAATTTGGATTCCGGTTGCTGGCTGCTGTCGAGAACGCTAACTGCTGATTGAAAACCCTTTTTTCTTGTCTTCTTCACGGGCTCGTGAGAAGAAACCCTGTTGCTTTTGGCAATATTCCGTTTGTTCCCTTCTCCCGTCCTTGTCCCCTCCTTGTGTACTTTAGCGTAGGGTCCCGGGTTGGTGTTTCCCTTAATTCCGTTTTTCCCTTCCCAGCGTGTGGGGTGGTGGGTGTCCGGGGGATCCCGTTCACTTTCTTTAGTTGTCCGCCTAATTGGTGGGTGAAGGCTTTTGCCACCGATCGTTTAGAAAGCGGAGTTTGTGTACAGCGTGTCTTGGTTAGACGCCTGTTCATGTTTTTGTTCGCGGAAGTGACGTTTTGGGTCACTCCGCGATAGCTGTGCCTCTGACGCTGGGAGTTGTTTAGGGATTCCACTTCTTGCCAAATATGTCCCGGTTCCCTTTCGCTTCTCTTTTTACGAAGGGTTTTTTTTCTGGTACTTATAAAAGTCCTTTTTTCCTCTTTTACTAAGGACACTGATTAAAATCTCCCGTTTTGTTTGAGAACATTGCAATATTAATTAGCGTTCCAGTGCTCTTGCATTGCTGTTTACAAGTGCCTTCACGAAGCAAAGCCTGCGCAGTAAACCGGTAAGAGGGGTTGTTTATGTGTGTGTCAGTGCATGGTCATAGGGGACTGGGACCTACCCTGTGGACAATGTTTACATGAAAAGGTTGTCTTCCCTACAGGTGCAGAAGCGTGAAGGAAGAAGGGAGCAGTGTCCTAGTGATTCACAAGGGTGGTAGACTTGGTATCTCCTTAAACCACCCTCTTTTCAGGTTCATTGTCTTACTCATAGTGGTTATCCTGTGAGTGGTCAGTGGGCAGGGAAAGGGGACTGGTGCTTGCTACGTTCCTGCAGTGCTCGGGCTGGTTGGAATCCAACAGAATTTGTCATTTTTTTCCAAATTTCCCAAATCACTCCGCGCGCGCTCTGCAGCTAGGCCCTAACTCCCCTCTGCAAGAGGTTTGAAGCAAATCCATGGGGGCAAAGTAAAGTATATATAGCCAGCAGTGCTCCCAGACCCCGAAACCCACCCACAAACACCAGTAAGCCCCCCAAACAGGCCCCCGAAAACGCTACATTGAGCAAAATGTCAGAAATAGCAACAAAAAAAAATCGGCCTGGATTTTGTCCCAACCACTTCTACCCGGTATTAGACCTTCCCAGGAATGCCCCGAGACCCGCCAACCCACCCGCCAGAAATCATAACACCCCCAAACAGGCCAAAACCAACATCTACTTACAATATTTTGCGGCCTTCAGTCCAAACGCGCTGCGTAGCTAGGCCATAAGTCGGGGTTGCCACCACGGATTTCCTGAAAAGCAAATGCAATCAAGATTAGAGTGTCCCAGCAGTGCTGACAGACCCCGAAACTCACCCACAAACAGACGGAACCCCCCCTAAGAGCACCTCAAAGGCAAGCAAGTCAGCAAAAACACTAAAAAATTTGCGCCTCGGATTTGGTCCAAACCACTTTTATCCGGTATTAGAGCTTCCCAACAATGGTCCCGGAGCCGTCAACTCACCTGCAAAGAGGTAGAACAACACCCCCACAAGTGCTGAGTCTTTCTTCATTGGGCGTAAACCAGCCTTCGGCTTTGATGGAAATAGGAGTCTGGAGGAGGAGGATAGAGGAGCATGTTCTTCTGAACTTGTGAACCTGAGGAATGCAGACTGCGGCACCTTCAAATCAATTAGCAAACCAGTGAAGACAGTTCTGTTGATGGGCTTGTTTTTGTGATTATCTGATTAAAGTTTGAAATATATTAACTGTGCACAACAAAGAAAGACAGACACACAGGAATAAAAGTGAATAAGGACGAAAAAGAAAGTTATTGATTCGTTGTCTCATTTTCAGGGCTCGATATCACGGTCCAGGAATAAGAATAAGGCTTCGTCATCATACTCTGCAAATTCAGGCAGGGTGAGCTCAGTGTCACCTGACAGAGTAGCAATTCCCTCATCTATGTTGCTGGCCACCTCGTCTTCATCCGGCGTGCTTTCTCGTACTCTGAAATCTGGTAGTATGAGGTGCTGATTCATCTTGATCATTGTTAACCTCTCCACATTTTTGGGCGAGAGGCGGCTCCGTTTGGAAGTTACAATGCTACCATCAGCACTGAAAACACGTTCAGAAGACACGTTTGCGAGTGGGCAAGACAAGTAGTTTAAAGCCAGGTTGGTGAGCTCTGGCCACAATTTTTTTTTTCCCATGCCAATACGCCAATGGGTCAGCATTAACATAGACCTCTGTTGAGTCATTCAGATAGTCCTTCACCATCGACTCAAGGTCCTCATCCAAGGTTCCTCCACTTTGCTTAGCTGTTGCTGTGCCTCTGCCCTTTTGAGAACCATACCCAAGCCGAGCTAGCCAATCCTCTTCAGCCTCCAATGTTTCTGTTGTGTCTGGTGCAGATGATCCGGTTGCCGGTGTCTTTAACGGCTGAGAGGTCACTTGTGCCACAGCCACAGGTGCAGAAGTGGATTGTTTTGACTGGGGATGGCCTGCTGATGTACTGCCATTTCCTTCAATTTTCTGCCGTTCTCTTTCAAACCTCTTGGCTGACAAGGCTAGCCAACGTTTGTACTTTGGAACATGTTCATCATCAAAAGGAAAGAATGCTTAGCCTGCCAGCGCCTTTTTGTAGCGTGTATCCAGAATAGTAGCACAAATGTAATGCTCTTCTGAGTGGATCATTTTAGGACGTTCATCACCTTGTAGGAGCTGTAATAATTTCTCAGCCAGAACAAAAGAGTCTTGGTTTTTTACAGCTTTTTCAAACACAGAACACACCTCCTTCAGTTGGTGCTCCAGCATGTACAACAATGGGATAGCTTTTCCCAAATTACAGTCCTCCTTGCTGACTGCACGCGTGAAGAACTCAAAAGGACGAAGCATGCGTGTCAGGCTTTGAACTATGTTCCATTGCACCGCACCCATCCTCAGGTCCTCCTGAGCTGTACCCTCTGTAAAGAAATATTGATCGAGTACCGTATACTGCTCATACAGACGCTCAAGCATGTAGAAGGTTGAGTTCCAATGTGTTACCACCTCCTGGATGAGTGCTTTCACTGGCATTTGACGTTGATATAGCAGGCTCCTCAGCTGCTTCCGGGCCTTAAAAGAATGGCTGAAATGGTTGCACATTTTTCGGCAGGTGTCCAATACTCTGTACGCTGCACTGCCTTTATTACCCAAGAATTTTTGGACAACCAGGTTTATACAGTGCGCCAAACACGGCACTCTGAAATAGTCACCCAGCCTCATGGCCTTAACTATATTGGCGCCATTGTCCGTGGAAACATAACCAACCTGGCGTTTTTTTGGGGACAGCCACTTAAGGACCTTTGTGTTAAAGACATCCAAAATGTTTTCTGCTGTGTGACGTTTCTCCAAACCAAACATGGCTAGTGTTGCATGTTTCGGAGCAGCTTTAAAAACAATGTCCGCGTCAACACCTGCGTTTAGCTTTGCTTTAGCCCCTGAAAAAGAGACCCAGTGTGCAGTGATGCACATGTAATCAGCGCCTGCGCCACTGGTCCACATGTCTGTTGTCAGATGTATAGTGTGAACAGCACTCTTCTGCAAAGCTGCCCCAATCACCTTCAGAACATCTTCATGTAGTGCTGGAACCGCAACTCGGGCAAAATAGAACCGGCTAGGAACCTTCCATTTAGGGCAGAGCGCTGTCACTAATTCTAGAAAACCAACCCCTTCTACAAAAGAAAAAGGGAGAAGGTCCAGAGCTAGCATTTTAGCCAGCTTAGTGTTATACAGACGTGTCAGTGGGTGGTTGCGTTCATATTGCGCTTCTGTAAACAACATCTTTTTAATGTTGCCCTGGACCAAGGATTTACGGGATGATGATGATATCTTCGACCCAGTTACGCTCGCTGATGAACTTTTCCGCATTGATGTCTCACTCTCTCCCACACTCTTCGACGACCTTCCTTTTACGCTTAGGTATCTTTGTCAGATCATGGTGTGCCTCACTCTCAGGCTGCCGTGGTGTTACCCAATCGTCATCCAGATCATCAGTAGGAGGTGGGCTTGAAGAAGATGTAGACACCCCCTTGATCTTTTCCTTGCTAGGGATGTGGAAGACAATGAATGATCATCAGGAGGAGTGGCTTCCTCAAATGATACCTTGGTCTGATTGTCAATTTCCTGATATGCTCCTACTTCGGGAGGAACAACTATTGTGGGCACTTGTGACCCTCCATGCACCTCTGCTTGCGCATCTCCTTGCGCTGCCTCTCCATCCACATGTACTTGGGCTTGTACTACTTGCACATGTTGTTGTTGCGGCTGTGGTTGTTCAACACTTGTCAGATGAGTTACAACAACCTGTGTTGATTCAGGGACATTGCTGCTACTTTCTTGCGATGAGCCAACATCACTGGTCGATGGTGATTGGAGAAGTACACTGACTGCCTCTGAAGCACTCAAGGGCTTTGACTTAAGTTGGCGTGGTGGTGGAGGCACTGAACCCAATGGAGCGGGGGTGCTGCTCCCAGCTTGGTCCCCAGCAGATCCTGCTGCTGCAGGCGTACTTTTTTTTTTGCTCCCAAAAAACGTGGCGGTTGGCACACCAGCCTCCTTGGTAACTTGCTTCTTCTGCTCCTTACTAGCAACTTTCTTGCTAGAGGAGCTACAGAGACCTTTTTTTAGGGCCATCTTGTTCAGAGCAGGTCAGACAGCAGGGCGCAGTTGCACGAATTGTAGAGTTGTCTGAGGCCAGACGTGACGTCGCGTGACGTTATGCTGCACACACACACCGCTGCAGGACTTCTTGCTGGCACTGGTGGTTCTCTTGAGTCTTGTGCACCTAAAAACAATGGAAGACAGAGGAACATCAGTTCAGTTATACACCCCAAAAAAATTGAAAAAAACCCAGAAAAATCAGCACAATCCCATTATATCCATGCCCTACATGATGTTTAAGTTCAAGACACCCCACAGAAAGACTAGGCCCATGCTAGACTCAAATACCCCTGGTGAAAAGGCCACAAGTACAGCCCCCAAAAACGAAAATCACTGAAAAATCAGCACAATCCCATTCCATCAATGCCCTCCATGATGTTTAAATTCAAGACACCTCACAGAAAGACTAGGCCCATGCAAGACTCCCTACCCCTGGGCATAAAGGTTGAAAAGTAGGCAAAATGGTTGCAGGCCTAACAACAATGCCTACATTCAAAATGGCTACTTGCCTCCCAGCACATGGCCAGGGCCTGTAGCAGCACTCAAAATGGCCCCCAGCCACATGGCCTGTCCCTCCCCATGAACACCCCCAAAAATCGAAAAACACTGCAAAATCAGCACAATCCCATTCCATCCATGCCCTCCATGATGTTTAAGTTCAAGACACCCCACAGAAAGACTAGGCCCATGCAAGACTCAATACCCCTGGTGAAAAGGCCACAAGTACAGCCCCAAAAAACGAAAATCACTGAAAAATCAGCACAATCCCATTCCATCCATGCCCTCCATGATGTTTAAGTTCAAGACACCCCACAGAAAGACTAGGCCCATGCTAGACTCAAATACCCCTGGTGAAAAGGCCACAAGTACAGCCCCCAAAAACGAAAATCACTGAAAAATCAGCACAATCCCATTCCATCCATGCCCTCCATGATGTTTAAGTTTAAGACACCCCACAGAAAGACTAGGCCCATGCAAGACTCAATACCCCTGGTGAAAAGGCCACAAGTACAGCCCCAAAAAACGAAAATCACTGAAAAATCAGCACAATCCCATTCCATCCATGCCCTCCAGGATGTTTAAGTTCAAGACACCCCACAGAAAGACTAGGCCCATGCTAGACTCAAATACCCCTAGTGAAAAGGCCACAAGTACAGCCCCCCAAAACGAAAATCACTGAAAAATCAGCACAATCCCATTCCATCAATGCCCTCCATGATGTTTAAATTCAAGACACCGCACAGAAAGACTAGGCCCATGCAAGACTCCCTACCCCTGGGCATAAAGGTTGAAAAGTAGGCAAAATGGTTGCAGGCCTAACAACAATGCCTACATTCAAAATGGCTACTTGCCTCCCAGCACATGGCCAGGGCCTGTAGCAGCACTCAAAATGGCCCCCAGCCACATGGCCTGTCCCTCCCCATGAACACCCCCAAAAACGAAAATCACTGAAAAATCAGCACAATCCCATTCCATCCATGCCCTCCATGATGTTTAAGTTCAAGACACCCCACAGAAAGACTAGGCCCATGCAAGACTCAATACCCCTGGTGAAAAGGCCACAAGTACAGCCCCAAAAAACGAAAATCACTGAAAAATCAGCACAATCCCATTCCATCCATGCCCTCCATGATGTTTAAGTTCAAGACACCCCACAGAAAGACTAGGCCAATGCTAGACTCAAATACCCCTGGTGAAAAGGCCACAAGTACAGCCCCCAAAAATGAAAATCACTGAAAAATCTGCACAATCCCATTCCATCCATGCCCTCCATGATGTTTAAATTCAAGACAACCCACAGAAAGACTAGGCCCATGCAAGACTCACTACCCCTGGGCATAAAGGTTGAAAAGTAGGCAAAATGGTTGCAGGCCTAACAACAATGCCTACATTCAAAATGGCCACTTGCCTCCCTTCACATGGCCAGGGCCTGTAGCAGCACTCAAAATGGCCCCCAGCCACATGGCCTGTCCCTCCCCATGAACACCCCCAAAAATCGAAAATCACTGAAAAATCAGCACAATCCCATTCCAATAATGCCCTCCATGATGTTTAAGTTCAAGACACCCCACAAAAAGACTAGGCCCATGCAAGACTCAATACCCCTGGTGAAAAGCCACAAGTACAGCCCCCAAAAACGAAAATCACTGAAAAATCAGCACAATCCCATTCCATCCATGCCCTCCATGATGTTTAAGTTCAAGACACCCCACAGAAAGACTAGGCCCATGCTAGACTCAAATACCCCTGGTGAAAAGGCCACAAGTACAGCCCCCAAAAACGAAAATCACTGAAAAATCTGCACAATCCCATTCCATCCATGCCCTCCATGATGTTTAAATTCAAGACAACCCACAGAAAGACTAGGCCCATGCAAGACTCACTACCCCTGGGCATAAAGGTTGAAAAGTAGGCAAAATGGTTGCAGGCCTAACAACAATGCCTACATCAAAATGGCCACTTGCCTCCCAGCACATGGCCAGGGCCTGTAGCAGCACTCAAAATGGCCCCCAGCCACATGGCCTGTCCCTCCCCATGAACACCCCCAAAAATCGAAAAACACTGCAAAATCAGCACAATCCCATTCCATCCATGCCCTCCATGATGTTTAAGTTCAAGACACCCCACAGAAAGACTCAGTCCACCCACCACTGAGTACCCCTGGGCAAAAAGCCCCAAAACAGCCCAAAAATCGAAAATTCCAAAATTGTAGTTGCAGCAACTGTAATGCCCCAAACAAACCTACTTTTAAAATTTCTAATCCAACAGTGATCCAAAGAAAGTCAAAAAGGCCTCAAATCCAAATATCCAGCAGCATCCACAAAAAGTAATCCTTCCAGCTCCAGATCCAAATGAAAAGTGAGCAGGAGATGGACAAAGCACTGGGAGGAGCCTGCTGGACAGGAACAGGAAGTTGAAGACTGTGGGGCACTTCCTTCCTCCCACCCTCCTCCCCCCTCCCCAAAATGGACTCCTCGCTAAAAAAGTGCAGGCAAATGTCAACCTAAGGAGTTATTCAGATAAAAATCATCATTTCAAGAATGTTTATGCTGCTTGCTGGTGGATTTCTTGTGCAGAATTGCAAATTTTATATTTTCGCTTGTGCGAGATTGTTGCTGCTCGCCGCATCTCAAATCTCGCAATTGCGAAGTACCGCGAGACGTGATCTCACCGTACTCGCGTTGACAAACGCTCGCTGCAAAAGTTGGCAAGCCGCGATTACGTAATCGCGCTTGCCAAATTCCCGCGGGATCCCGCAGCAAGATCCAAAATGGCGCAGCACTCGCAAAATATAGAGAAAAACAACTCGGCAAACGATGATAAACGCCGCGCGCCGCAAAATTGTATCACCAAGAAAAAAAATCCGCTGCGTGCGAATTTGCGGATTTTAGCGGGAAATTCGCAAATCTCGCGGATTGCGAATTTACCGAAAATCCGCAAAATCCGCGAGCGTAACGGATTTTCCGCCCATACTTACTGTACATTGGGGTACTGGACACTTAACCTAATTAATTAACTATTCCCCCTCCAATCTATATTAAATTGGGGTAGGTGCTGGACACTGCACCTAATTACTTTACTATTCCCACTCAAATCACATTAAATTGGGCTAGGTGCTGGACACTGAACCTAATTAATTTACTATTCCCACTCTTGTGCATCCACTAGAGTGCAGCAGAGAGCTGCAGACAAGACCGACGTTATTCCGAGCTAGCAAGTCAGCGAGTCACGAGCTGAGCTGAGCTGCGGAGAGGAGAGAGGCGGCGGCTTCAGGGCGCTCTGCAAACTCCGGGGGCCCTGTGGGGGCTCTGTGGCTCTGTGGCGGTAACAGCAGCAAACTAGTGGCGAGCCTGTAGCCTGTTGGACTGTGAGCGAGAGTTGCTGACGAGCCGCGCTGCGTGCTGTTGGTGAGCAGAGTGCGGCCGTGCAAAGCGGAGGCGGCAGGCAAGAGCGGACCCAGCTGCATTACGGAGCTAGCTTGTGCCGAGTGAGAGGACGGGCGAGCACAGTCCTGGTGAGTCCCGGAGAGCCGGCTGCGATGCTGCGATGCAGTAAAGTGAGAGAGAGCTGAGCGAGTGGTGGATTACGCTTCTGGCCGCTGACTGCTGGTTTACCGGCCGGCCCCTGTCTCTATGGCTTCCTTCTCCCTTTGCAGCATCTTTTCCTTCCTCCTCTGAGCTCAGAGCTACGGGAGTGCTTCGGAGTGCCACGGAGTATTAGCAGTGCAGTGCAGTGTAGTGCTCTAGTTTTTTTTTTTTTAAACGCTGCCATCAGAGAGTTGCTATCAGAGCCCTATGGATTACTGAGCATCATACTTCTCAATCCGCCAGGACAGCCTCCATCGCTGCCCTTTGTAAGTGGATACCACTTCCAGGAGGGCGGCATAGCGCTTCTCAGCAGAACTAAAGGGGGTAATTAACCACTGTTTAAAGTGCGCCACATTGCTCGCACCAACAGTAATAAACCATTTAAAGCGACGTTGCAACCTCCCACTAACTACCAACAAACAGCTGCTGTATTTTGCTGTATCTTGCACGGTTTCTTCTGCACTACCCCTGCCCCATCAAAATCCCCATGCGATCACCATTGTAGAGGCACTGTGTTTCTTACATAGCCGCTCCACCTAGTACGCCTCATACTGCAGTCACACCTCACCATCCTCCCAGACGGCAGCTGCTCCTGCTCAGTGGGGGCAGACAGGCTTGGGAGGGAGTGGAGTGGAGTGGAGCGAAGTGGGAGACAGAGGTTGGTGCGGTGCAAGAGGCACAGGGTGTACAGGGGGTACAGACAACAGGCTGCAACGATACAAGGAAACTGTCCACACAGCCCTTAAAGGATGAGATCAAGTAGGGTAAGGAGGACACCAAAGCAAAATAAACGGACATCAAAGGCAAAGAACTCCCTACCAACTGACCAGGGCAAAGCAAACCAGGAAAAAACATCACCAAACAAAACGGACATAAAAAAAGGGGTAACAAGAGTGTTACCCACTCAACTTATCTCTCCAATTGCATCAATGTTCAGAACAAATCAGGGCGAGAGAGAGAAATCAGAGGCAAACAAAGCTTTCTTCTTTCTGAAAAATCCAGGAGCCACTCTCCTTACGACCCAACAATCTCTTCCGGGGCTACCTACGCCTTTAACTCCCGAGAAGGTTTCCTGCGACAAAGGCCTATCATCAATATTCATGAAACTAACTCCCCGGTTACCTGGGGCGAATTCAACTAGCTCTCCACGCCAAAATAGGTACCAGGATGAATTTATAGCAATGGCCCATAAGCAGGATGAACTGGGAGAGGGTCTTGACCAGGAAACCTCCCTGCCGCAAAAATGCAGTACAGGAGACATATTTGTCCTGGATCTGAGTATAACACAGGCAACTGGAATTACAACAGAGGTCCCCATGGATAACAAGAGGACGAAAGAAGAATTGACGTGCACAGAAAAATCTGCATCCAATGCAG
The DNA here is from genome assembly GCF_964263255.1 of Lissotriton vulgaris. Lineage (NCBI taxonomy): Eukaryota > Metazoa > Chordata > Amphibia > Caudata > Salamandridae > Lissotriton > Lissotriton vulgaris. The sequence goes on from NW_028246697.1 coordinate 583,881, forward strand.
AACTTAAAGCAACAACAGCAGCACTAACCTTTTTTGGAAAATTCTCAGAAACCAATACACAAAACCTCCCAACAGCTCCGCAAATACAGAAATTACTTAACAAAGAGCCCCAGATACTCAAAGCCCAGATACACAGGGACCAAAACACATTCCCAAATGGAATTGACTAGTCAGAACACTTCAGAAACATCATGGCTGAAGCTATTAAACTTTACATCAAGCCCAACATCGAACAACGAAATAATGCAAGACCTAAGTAAAAATAAAGAGGGAAAAAACATGGGGGAAAAAAAATCATCAAGCCCCACAGAAAGTCTTGCATCAAGCCCAACAATAAACAAGGGAAAGCAGCAAAACACAAGTATAACTAATCACACAAGGGAAGATATCTTAGATAAAAAACTAGGTAATACAAACGAGGAAGGGCAGTCTACTCAACTGCAAAGCAAAGGAAAATCAGTGGAATACCCCAGAGATGGAAGAATTGTTACTCCAAAATCAGACAATTCCCAACTTCCCAAAGAACGTTTTGATTTTTCACTCAATCAGAACTATGAACAGAGTGCTAGTGTAAGCAACTCAGGGTTGTTACTTACCACAATAGAAACACTTCAATCAACAGTAAAGGCTTTAAACTGGCAATCCGATAAACTGGATATCCAAGTCGACATAATGAACACCATAGCCCACCACATTGCGGGGATCGACAACAAACTGGATAAACTCAACAATCTGATAATAACTGCTCAATCAAAGTATACACTGGAACAGAGTCCCTGCACCTGCGGTCCTATTACAGATAAATTAAACCTCCTTCCCAACCTAATAGAACAAATACTGGCTGTAAGAAAATCAGACCAACATTTCTCGAAAGGAAACTCAACCAGGAAAACTATTGAACACAACCAAGCTAACAGTCCAGAAACAGTAAATTTAACCCAAAAAATTACTGACCATAACACTATTAAGATCTCAGAAACGGATACATCTAAAGGAAAGAACAGGGCAGAAATAAGTCCAGCAGTAAACATAACAACGCCAAACAAAACAAGCATTGGAAATGCAATAGGTCTCGCAGTAGTAAAGTTTGAGCTATAGGTGTTATTTATTTTTTTGTTTTTTATTTATGTGTTGTTTTTTCTAAATAGCTAAATTAATAGCTTTCTTCTTTACAAAGCCAATAGTTATAATTTTTGTAAATGTGACACCTCTAGCATTTGTAAAGCAACATGTTTTGTATTAACGGGACTTATATGTGACTTATATGTATTGATATAAAAAAAATCATGGCTTTAAAAAACAATTAATAATTAATACGTAAATAAAATGGATTTTATTTTATATTGCCAATAGCTTAAAGTTTATTAAATATATTTAGTGAAGATGCTGTGGTTGCGCTGAGTGAGGGTGAGTGAGGTTGAGGGTGGATGAGGGTGAGTGAGGGGTTGAGGGTGAGTGAGGGTGAGGGGTTGAGGGTGAGTGAGGGTGGGTGAGGGGTTGAGGGTGAGTGAGGGTGAGTGAGGGTGGGTGAGGGTGAGTGAGGGTGGGTGAGTGAGGGTGAGTGAGGGTAAGGGTGGGTGAGTGAGGGTGAGTGAGGGTGAGTGAGGGTGAGTGAGGGTGAGTGAGGGTGAGGGTGAGGGTGAGTGAGGGCGATAGATAGATTCCGATAGATAGATAGATTCTGATAGATAGAGTGAGGGTGATAGATAGATGTCTGTTGTTCCTGCCTGTGTGTGTGAGATGCACCCCCTGTTCCTGCCTGTGTGTGTGAGATGCGCCCTCTGTTGTACCTGTATGTAAGAAGCACCCAGTGTTGGTCCTGTCAAGTGTGGGAATGAGTGAGAGAGGAAGAGGGAGAGGGAGAGGGAGAGAGAGAGCTATGATCTAATGGTACTTTGCCCAGTGGTAGAATAAAAAACAAATTGACAGTGTGCAAACCACAGTGTCAATGGGCAATAAGAAAGCAGGAGCAAAACTCCAAACTGTACTCTATTACCTATCAGCCTCATAAACACGATGTTTTGTGCACAAAGGATTCTGGAGGTATGTATGGTAATTAGCATTTCCTGTTCACGGCTGGAGCAAAAATTCCTTTAGATCGATTCTTGCTCTACACATTTTCTTCTCATTTAATACCTTAAAAAAAAGAGCGAGAAGTCCACTGTGTCGTAGCCCATCACCCCCCAAAAAACGAACAGAAAACAATAACTACCAGATGGGAGAATTAATATATTCGTCCAGGCCACAAGCAGCAAGGAATCCAGGCGCCTGAGCTGAGTGTGCACCACGTATGTTCCTCGCTTGCATCACCCACCCGAAGGATTTCACAAGTGCTGCACAACCAGTAGGCATAGAAACAAATGGAGAGGGAGGGGGTGGGCTGCCTACTAATGCGTGTGGCAACAGAGAGAGAATGGTGCGCGTGCTGGAGAGGGAGGGGGTGGGCTGCCTGGTTAGTGCATGTGGCAACAGATGGAGAGTGAGAGCAATCAGGGGGGAGGAGAAGTGAGGCCAGAGCGAGGCTAATGCCTTTGATGATGGAATGCGAGCTCCCAGAAGCTGTGCCAATGGAATTAACGTCTAGACTAATGGTACATTCAGTGGAATATTAGTTATTGCCCCTCACGGCCCGTGTACGACTTTACTTGCGGCTCGAGTCAATAACTGGAGTGCAGGCCCCATAGTCAGTTATGCCACAACTTCAAGACATCTTCTGACAAGGAGAAGTACCACATAATACGAGCATAGCAATAAAAATGTAAATTATGTACCATATAAAACAAAATATGCACTGCAAACACAACATCAGCAAGCACTGAAACATGATCAGTTATATTTGGTAATAACAGTAAAAACAAGCGAAAGAAAGGCCATTGCAATTTTGTAGAAATTGAAAATGCACGTGATTCATCTGACTAGTTCTACGCAATCACTCCCAGTTGTGAGTCTCAGATGTAGCAACAAAAATGCTTTATGAAGAGCAGAGCAATGACCGAGTGAAAATAATTTTTACAGTGTACAGGACTGGTCTTTAGGCGCTAGCCATGCTCCGTGGCAAAGACTTTAGAGCGGGTCTTGGAGATAGGAGAACTGTAACCAATGGAAGGCGGCTCCGCTACCCGGACACCAACGAGGTGGAAGGAGAGCACCGCACGGATAAAATGTTTTTTGTGCGAAGCAGGTTCTGTAAAGCAAAACAGCCTGCACTTCAAATCTTGGCTGTTGTCCTTGGGCGTGCAGTGAGAAGAGGCTGCCGCAAGGCAGTGTTTATGCAAATGATGCTTGTACATTACAGAGAAACATAATCCCTGCGTACAATAACAACATCGTGCAGTGACCACGAGAACCCTATGTCATGTGGCTGACGCACTTCCTTTAGCTGTTGGGCATGCATCCGAGTTTTTCACCAAATCCTGTGTAAATATATGTTGAACAAAAATGCTTTATGAAGAGCGGAGCAATGACTGAGTGAAAATAATTTTTACAGTGTACAGGACTGGTCTTTAGGCGCTAGCCATGCTCCGTGCCAAAGACTTTAGAGCGGGTCTTGGAGATAAGAGAACTGGAACCACTGGAAGGCGGCTCCGCTACCCGGACACCAACGTAGTGGAAGGAGAGCACCGCACGGATAAAATGTTTTTTGACAATATCAAAATAAAATAAATATGTGGGTTACAGGATTGGTGAGTTTCTTTTGGTGAAACACAAACCAGCTAAATATTGACCCAATTTCTAATTTCGCCTGAAATGGGAAATAAAAACGGTTCTGATGAACATAGCAGCATTTGAATCCCTTTCTTTTAAGGCTATGCGGCCTAAAGAATGTCACTCGCGATCAATCACGCTCAATGAATGATCAATACAGAAGTAAAACTGTCGAATCTAGGGGAAAGTAGATCTAAAGAAACCTTGCAATGGACGCACAACAACCCAAGAAGAAATGAATAATTAAATACATGAGTGGCCGAAGTCTTTATCCAGAAGAGTTGCGCCGCACGGGTTTGTAATCCCCGGTCTGCATATGCGGCAAAGCTAGTGCCCGCCCGCCCGCCTTACTGCCAGGATATGCGCCGTCAGCACTGACCAGCACAGAAGCGTTCCATCACATGGCTCGACCCCAGCATGCCCGTGCAAGGAGGTGCTGAACAGAGGCCGCTATGAGCCGGGCCACTGGAATAATGTGGTAACACAAGCAGCAGAGCACGGCGTCAGTGTTGGCATTGCTGGGGGGCAGGGGGGAAGTGGGGATTTAAAAAAAAATGCGACATGGCGGGCAGGGGAGGGGGCGGAGCGGGGAGAGGGAACAGACGGAGGGAAGGCAAATAAGGGGAGGGGGGGAGGAGAAATGCGACACGGCGGGAGGGGGTGGAGCGGGAAGAGGGAACAGACGAAGGGACGGCAGATAAGGGGAGGGGGGAGGAGAAATGCGACACGGCGGGAGGGGGCGGAGCGGGGGCCTGGAGTGCGGCTGAGGGAACTGATGTGCACGCGCTTTTAAGCTCAATGCGCATGCGCATTAAGCTTAAAAGTCACGGGCACTGCAAGGAATCGCCACGATTCCTTGCAAGTTGGAAAAGAGTGGATAAGCCCCCATAGTCTTGCTTGCTCGATGCGCATGCGCATCGACAGGCGAGACCTAAAAACCTCCTTAACAAGGCGACAAAAAAAACGCGAAAGAAAAGCAAGGAATAAACAACCGACAGGACAAGCGGAAGAAGGCACTAGAATATTTCCCATATTCACCTCAGCTATAAACAAAGAGGAAACTTCAAATACGACATTACAATCTGACGAATCATTTGATCAAACACACAACTCATCAGGACAACAGCTCCAAACAAAAAAAGAAAGGGAGGCCCTTTGCGCAGAGACGATAAGCAACACTGGCATATGCACATTATTAACTGCCATAGGCGAGACAAACAGCAGAGACGTACAGCCAAGGTTGGTCTTGGGCAACGGAACACAGAAAATTGATGCAGTGAGAAAAGGAAGCCGCATAGAAACCGGCAGCACACCACAACCAACCGGCCCTTCAGGCCTATGTATAACAGCGGAGATCCCCGGGAAATACCAAGAGGCGGCCGAGAATAACAAACTAACACCAGCCGGACAAAGACATGATGTCACCCAAGAAAAACAACAAGAAGGAATCAAACACTGCCCATATGGCAGAGAAGAAACAATTCAAAGACAAAGCCGGTCTCAAGGAGATTCTACAATAGAGGACATACCCACTAACAACCAGGAGGTACCATCAAAAATAAATGAAAGAACTGTAAACTGGAAAAGTAGGATTTGGGGTTGAAAAAGTCTACCCCCCACTGTGGGTATAAAAATACTACTAAAGCACGGAGTCCGTCACATAAACTTGAACTGCAATGAGGACCCTATTCTTGGGCGCGGAACAGAGTCTGAGTACATCAGAGATCCCCAGACTAACATAGCCACGAACAGAGACTTAACAAAAGAGAGTAACCAGACCATAACGACCACGATATCCCAGCGCATACAAGAAACCGATACGCACGGAACACAAACACCCGCTGGTACCGGGCATCACTGTAAAATCAGTCCAGACAATGCACCAGAACTAGGGAAAGGCCCTGAGAACTGGTCTAGTAATGACAACTTAAACAACTCTTTTTTACCCCGGAATACGAATCTCAGGGGCAACATGACATCCTCAACAGGGGAAATTTGTTTAAACTTTGCGCAAACATTGAAGGGCTTCAACAACTAACTAACACTGATCTACTGTCAGTCAAATTTTGCAAACAAGACATAACTAGTTCATTGGAACAAACATTAACAACATGGAGAACACCAGAAATCGCCCAGTTAATAATATCCTTTAGAGAGAAGTTCAAATTATGGGGCATAAGACTTTCCAGGCCGGTAAAACCACGCTATCCAGGTCCTCTTGAAGCTCGTCTGGTGACAAAAGGGAAAAAAGAAAAGCGAACAGATAATAAGGATCAGGCAATTTCAGTACTATGGAACGCCAGAGGGAACAGTCCTTCATCGACAATCTATTCCCTAACCACAACAGGCAATCAAACAAAGCCCAAGGATGACGCAGCCTACTGGCGCTGGCTAACAGACACATTAAATAAACAGAAAAATAATTGACCTCCCAAAAAACCTCAAAAGGATAGTACCCATGAAATTCTCCACCTATTGTCCTGGAACATAGCCGGAGCGAGGAAATGGATGGAAGACGGCTTGCCACTCCACAACTGGACAGCATGCAACATTATTACCCTCCAAGAAACATGGGCATTGGAGGAGCTACCTCTTGTCGGGTACACTCACTACAATATACCAGCACGGAAAAAATTCAACTTTGGTCGACCAAAAGGGGGTCTATCAGTTTATATCGCGTCAGACATCAAGATTAACTCAGAACAAATAGCCCCATATGGGCCAAACATGCAATTAATAAAACTATCAATGCCAGGCAGACCAACCCCGGTACTACGCACCCCCAAAGGTGAAAGAGAAGCAAGTCGCATTGGATCAGCTAGTATCCACAATCATGGATACTCGAAACAATAACCCATCCTGGGAAATCATCGTAACGGGTGATTTTAATTCAAACTTAATCTATACGCCTGAGGATGACGAGACAATAGCAGCTGACAACAAATTTTGGAACGTCAAAACCCAAACTCAGCTGCAAACAGAGCAATTGGGCGAAAACTGGTAACAAGCCTGGAATTCCTCGGGCTGCGGTTCCTTAATGGGAGAATCGAAGGTGACAATCCGCCGCAGCACACCCACCTAGGAACCTTGACTGCCTCAAGGCTACGTCATCCAAAGACTGGATCCAAAGACAAAACCTCAAGAAAGAATACAAAAAGAAAATGTGGGAATACAAAAGATCTCTGAAGGATGACCTCTGGGCAAAACTACTCTGCTCCGCCAAGAACACCAACTCAAACGCATTTTGGAGGATTATTAACAGCTTAAATCACCCTTCAAATCCAACATCATCCAATGTCCAAGAAGCGGACTGGGTTGCGTTATTAACAGAGAGGTTCGCAGAGATAACACTTGACCAGCATAACCAACCAGCAATCCAACAAATTACCAACGAAGTGTCCCAAAAAAGAAAAGAAGGAAGCGTCACTCCCAGGCTTCCCAGCGACGTGGTTAGCCTATGGGAGAAGGACGCAACAAATAAGGTCAAACAAACATGGTATAGTGAAGAGGACATAAGAAGAATCATAAGGAAGTCACGGGGCAACGGAGCACCAGGGCCGAATGGGATCCCTCCAATAGTTTACAAAACTGATCCGGACTTTTGGTGCAGAAAATTAAAAATATTATTTGAAGAAATAATAGGTGAAAACCAAATACCATCCAGTTGGAAGGGCTCCATAATTTCACCCATCTTTAAAGGAGGAGACAGAACATCCCCAGCTAATTACAGACTGATTGCCCTCCTAGATGTGGAGGCAAAGTACTTTGCATCCCACGTCCTGGAAGATCTAATAAATTGGTCCGACGTCACAAAGAGAATACCACTGAACCAAACAGGCTTCAGGAAAGGAACTGGGACACTAACTAACATTATGTCTCTCTCAGTGCAAGCCGACAAATATCTTCGGAGAAAACAGCCTCTTCATCTATGTTTTATTGACTTAAAGGCAGCATTCGATAGTGTGGATCGGAACATCTTATGGAGGAAATTGTGCAGCTGGAACATTCCGGATAAAATCCTGAGAGGGATCTTACTTCTTTACTCCAATACTTGGATGGAAGTTAAATTGGGGAGTGGAACACGGCTCTCAAGAAAAATCAACACCAGTAAAGGCCTCAAGCAGGGCTGTGTCCTAGCCCCCCATCTTTTTAACCTTTTTATGGCAGACCTAACATCAAGTCTAAATAAGATCCCATCTCATCCACCTAAACTTGGCTCCCTTCCTCTAACTCATCTATCCTATGCAGACGACGTGGTATTGTTGAATCTAACGAAGATTGGCATTCAAAGGTTACTAGTAGGGCTGGCAGAATTTATAACAAATAACAACCTGGAGATAAACACAACAAAAACAAAAACAATGCTTATCACCAGGCGGCGGACAGCCAGCACAAACATCTACCTGGAGGGAACAAAGCTAGAGGCAGCAGACACGCGATTGAACTGCCTATTACTAAAGTTCATTGCAGCCCACTCCCAAGCGCTAAAACACACCACGGCACTGAGGTTCCGTGACAATTTGAACCCGTGTTTTCAATATTGTCGGAAATACATAATATTGGTATCAGCGAACCGCAAATGATCCATTTAGCATATCCTGGTGTTTTCGCTATGCTACGAGCAAGAGTACTCCTGTTACAAACACATTTCTGATCTACCCATGGCATCCATCTTAGATCCTGGCAGCCATTTTGTGTTTCTTGCCCTCACATACGCAATAACCTCTGATCACTTCATTTCAATTAAGGACACGTAGGCTTAGCCGGCGATTCACCTCTTTAGTGACACGTGCACCTTGGAACAGAACACTGCATGACTCGACAAAGGCTGCCTCCTCTGCCCAATGGCCAGTCCTGCTATACTGGTTCTTGTGTCCGTTGGCCTGATCACGATTAGGCGGCCGAAGCCGGTAGCCTTGCCCATTTACAACCCACAAACATCCCTTATCCTGCTTTTCTATCTCCTACACCTGGCTCTGCTCCTTTCCTTCTGGGCCTTTATTAGGGGGAGGTAACGAAATTTACGATGAGGCGGTCCGGGTATTGAATGAAAAGTTGACATGGGATTATGATGGAACAGTGGGAACCCCACTGGGGTAGGTGCTGGACACTGAACCTAATTCATTGAGTATTCCCACTCAAACCTACATTAAGATGGGGTAGGTGATAGTAAATTAATTAGGTTCAGTGTCCATCACCTATCCCATCTTAATGTAGGTTTGAGTGGTAATAGTAAATTAATTAGGTTCAGTGTCCATTACCACTCAAATCTACCTAAAATTGAGGTACGTGCTGGACACTGAACCTAATAATTTACTATTACCACTCAAATCTACATTAAAATGGAGTAGGTGCTGGACACTGAGTCTAATTAATTGACTATTACCACTCCAATATACACTAAAATGAGGTAGGTGCTGGACACTGAACCTAATTAATTTACTATTACCACTCAAATCTACATTAAAATGGAGTAGTTGCTGGACACTGAACCTAATTAATTTACTATTACCACTCTAATCTGCATTAAATTGGGGTAGGTGCTGGACACTGAATTTAATTAATTTACTATTCCCACTCCAATCTACATTAAATTGGGGGATGTGCTGGACACTGAACATAATGAATTGACGATTACCACTGCAATCTACATTAAATTGAGGTAGGTGCTGTACACTGAACCTAATTAATTGACTATTCCCACTCCAATCTACATTAAATTGGGTAGGTGCTGGACACTGATTTCAATGAATTTACTATCCCACTCCAATCTATATTAAATTAGGGTAGGTGCTGGACACTGAACTTAATTAATTTAATATTCCCTCTCCAATCTACATTAAAATGGGGTAGGTGCTGATCACTGAACCTAATTAATTGACTATTCCCACTCCATTCTATATTAAATTGGGGTAGGTGCTGGACACTGAACCTAATTAATTTACTATTCCTACTCCAATCTATATTAAATTGGGGTAGGTGCTGGACACTGAACCTAATTAATTTACTATTACCACTCAAATCTACATTAACATGGAGTAGGTGTTGGACTCTGAACCTAATTAATTTACTATACCCACTCCAATCTAAATTAAATTGAGGTAGGTGCTGGACACTGAACCTAAATAATTTACTATTATCATTCAAATCTACATTAAAATGGGGTAAGTGCTGGACACTGAACCTAATTAATTTACTATTCCCACTCCAATCTACATTAAATTGAGGTAGGTGCTGGACACTGAACCTAATGAATTTTCTTTTACCACTCAAATCTACATTAAAATGGGGTAGGTGCTGGACACTGAACCTAATTAATTTACTATTCCCACTCGAATCTACATTAAATTGGGATAGTTGCTGGACACTGAACCTAATTAATTTACTATTCCCACTCCAGCACCTACCCCAATTTAATATAGATTGGAGTGGGAATAGTAAATTAATTAGGTTCAGTGTCCAGCAACTATCCCAATTTAATATTGATTGGAGTGGGAATAGTAAAATAATTAGGTTCAGTGTCCAGCACCTACCCCAATTTAATATAGATTGGACACTGAACCTAATTATTTTACTATTCCCACTCCAATCAATATTAAATTGGGGCAGGTGCTGGACACTGAACCTAATTAATTTACTATTTCCACTCCAATCTACATTAAATTGAGGTAGGTGCTGGACAATGAACCTAATTAATGGAAAGGGGCGACCACTCGGTCCCCCCGAACGTATGGTGGAGTACCCCGATCCCCCCGGGAAGCCATCTTGGGCGGGAGGCGAGTCTCGGCTGGTATGCCCAAAGCGGTGTAGCCGGGGCGCGCTTTTTCCCGCCCAAGAGTGGGTTGTCCTAGACACTGAAGCCGCCAGCCACGCCCCCGGAGGCGGGCGGAGGCGGGTTTACGCCCACCGGAGGAAGGATAAAAGGAGCGACAAGCCAAAGAAGCATCCTCTTGTTCCTGTGCTCTGAAGCTGCACCTCCCCGCTGCACGTGAGCTCGAGACGGAACGAAGAGCCAATTTTGAGCGTTTTAATTCTTGTCTTTGTTCTTTCAGAGAATCATCGTTGGACAATGCCGGGCAAGAAGGCCGGAAAGCGGGTCGGAACCGATCAGAAGACATGGCCGAGATGAAGAAACAAATGGCGGCAATGAATGGTGTAGGGGGCCCTAAGCGAGTCGTCGGACCAGCATTGCCGGGAGTAGTCCCTAATGGGAGAGGTAGAAGGGCCAAGAAGGGAGCAACTGGGGAAGAGGCCCCGGTTCCCGAGGCACCGCCGGCGCACCCTGATACACCGACTGAGGCGCCGATCCCGGTCCCGAAGGAGGGGCAACCAATCCCCGTTGTAGTCACCCCTGTGAACAGGGAGGATATGCCTCCCGAGTTGGCTGCACAGCTGGCAGCATGGTTGGGGAAAGAGAGTGAGGGGGCTACGGCAGATGACGCCAGGGCAGTAATGAGGCAGTTGCGGCAATCAAGAGAGGCTGCAAAGGCTCCATGTCCTTTTGTTCCCCTGCAGGCTCCAGTGGGTCAACCCGCAGCGGGCATGAGTTCGGCAGCGACTACGGTTACAGCTTCTGGTTCAGGTAAGCAGCTACTGCCGATTGCGGGGGAGGGGTCAGTACCCTCGAGAAGGGAGAAAGTGGCTCAGCATATTCCGATGGAAATCAAGGAGAGGATATGGGCTGAGAAATATGTAAACATGTTTTCTTTACTAACTGATCATTACGAGATTGAGCACGTGAAAGTTCAAAAAGAGTTTATGCACCTGAGTGTTTGGCGCGCCAAGATGGCCGCTTTTAGAGTCGATGAGACGATAGGTAATTGGGGCAGAGCATTTGGTATATTCACTTCAATTATGGGGGAACGGAGGCCTGAACTGTTGGCCGAGTTGCCAGTGTACCAGACACGTATTATGGAATTTTCTCAGAAATATGAGGGCAATCAGTGGTTTTGTTATGATAATATTTTTCGTAAGGCCAAGGAGTTCGACACATCTCTGACGTGGGATTGTTACGACTCCATTTCCTGGCAAAAAATGGAGAAATCAGGCATGACAAAGGCGCCATTGTTGGGGGAAACGGGGGCGAGTTTTCCCGCCATTCATCAGGGGCGCCCTTTCGGGCGGGTTCAAGTAACGAGCATCACTCAAGGTCGATTGGCAATACAGGTAAAAAAGGGATCTGCTGGAATTTTAACAGGGGAAAGTGTACAAGGCCCCAGGGGTCATGCAAGTTTAGGCACGACTGTGGGGGGTGTGGACAGTCCTCGCATCCCGAGACCATGTGCAGAGCCAAAACAGGTGATAACGGAAGTAGGGGAAGTGCCAAACAGGTCTGAAATAGTCCGAGGGGCGCCTTTGCCATGGTATCAACCGGGGTAGGTAATGATTCCTTGGCTCAATGAATACCCGGATCATGTCTCCGCTGGGGTGTTTCGAGACGGTTTTTCGTATGGTTTCCGCATCCCAGTGGGGAATTTTCAGGGTAAAGCGCATTGTAGGAACCAACTCTCGGTCCTGCAGAACACGGCGGTGGTACAAGCGAAGATTGGGAAGGAGGTGACCCGGGGTCGGGTTGCCGGACCATTCAACATGCCACCAGTTGCTAATTTTGTTTGTTCACCCTTGGGAGTGGTCCCCAAGAAGGACCCGGGTGAGTTTAGATTGATACATAACTTGTCAGCCCCGTGAGGTCTTTCGGTGAACGATGCGATAGACCCGGAGGTATGTTCGGTGCGGTACGCATCTTTTGATGATGCCGTCGCCATGTTGAATCGCCTGGGGCCCGGAGCGCTGATGGCCAAATCAGACATCGAGTCAGCGTTCCGGTTGCTCCCGGTACACCCAGACGATCAGCGTCTCCTTGGTTTTATGTTTCAGGGGCGCTATTACATGGATAAATGTATGCCAATGGGATGCTCCATATCTTGTGCTTATTTTGAGAAATTCAGTTGTTTTCTGCAATGGGTATTCACAAGAATGACGGGGTTTCAGCATGTTATGCATTATCTTGACGATTTTCTGTTCCTTGGGGCAGCCGGGGACCCAGAATATGCACAGGCTTTAAAAGAATTTTGTGATCTGATGAGTCAGTTTGGTGTGCCATTGGCGCCAGGTAAGACTGTGGGGCCATCAACTTCGCTCGAGTTTCTTGGAATAGAGCTCGATTCCGAAGAGGGTTGCTTCCGGTTGCCCAAAGAAAAGGTGAGGAAATTCAGGGCCTCGCTTGAAACATGTATTAGCGAGACTAAGGTGAATTTGCATCAATTGCAGCAGACTGTGGGTCAGTTGAATTTTGCCCTTAGAGTAATGCCAATGGCCCGCCCTTTTTCCCGCTCGATTGCACAAGCCATGGTCGGTCTTAAAGAGGGGCACCACCGCACGAGGCTCTCGGCAGAGATTCGCCAGGACATGCGCATTTTGGTTGGCATTCCTGGCGGATTTCAATGGTCGGGTTGTCTGGAACAAGCCGGCGGTGTCCTCCGAGGAGTTGGGGCTGTGGACAGATTCGGCGGGGAGTATAGCCTTTGGCGCCATATTTGGTAATCACTGGTCGGCCCAAACGTGGCCGTCATGGTGGCACGAGTGTGGGCTTACGAGTAACATTGCCTTTCTCAAACTGTTCCCTATTCTGGTGGCCTTGAAAACATGGCCTGAGGGTTTTCGGGATCACTCTGTGGTGTTCTGGTCTGATAACATGACCGTGGTTGAGTGTATCAATAGTCAGGCAGCACGATGCAAATGGATTCTGAGATTGCTCAAGGAAATTGTTTTACTATGTATGCAATTGAACGTGCTCTTCAGGGCGAGACATGTGCCAGGGGTGCTGAATCAGGCTGCTGATGCGCTTTCTCGTTTCCGTATGCAGGCCTTCTGGGGTTTTCTGCCCACAGCGGACCCGGTGGCGGCACCATTTCCCGAAGCTCTCTGTTCTCTCGGTGCCCCGAACTACAAAACCTCGTGGGAGAGAGTTTAGCACCCAGGACAAGGAAGGCATATGAAGGGGCGTTCCGTTCCTATTGGTCCTTTTTGGGTTCTGCTAGGGGGGAGCTTTGGGGCCAGGAAGAGTTTGTCGTAAATTTTTTGCTGTCATTACATCAGGCAGGCAAATCGGTGGCCACGGCCCAGAGGCATCGGGCCGCCATTTCCTTCATGGCACGGGCTCATGGTATCCAGGACCCTACAGCGTCTTTCGTAGTACAGAAAGCGCTGCGTGGGTGGCAACGCCTAGAGGGTCGCAGAGTAGATGAAAGGCACCCGATAGGTCTGGAAAGGTTGGCCCTGTTACTGTCCGTACTCCCTGCGACATGTTCATCCCAGTCGGAAACACTGTTATTCCGGGCCGCTTTTGCATTAGCATTCCATGGGGCTATGCGGGTAAGCGAACTGGTGGCAAGGAACAAGCAGGATACGGGGGGGGACTGTGCCGAGAGCACATTCAAGTTAAGGGGGAGACGATGATTGTCTCGTTTGCCAGGTCCAAAACCGATCAGGGTGCGATCGGGGACAGCATAGTAGTCCATCGGATTCCCGGATCTCCCATGTGCCCCGTCGTATGCGTTGAGGAATATTTGGCGCAGAGGGCGGCATCATGGGGGGGACCTTGTTGAGACACGCCGATGCCACCCCACTGACGAGGTTTCAGTTCCAGCGGGTGCTTGCAATGGCAATTTCGGCCGCGGGCTTGAACCCCGGCGAGTTTGGGACCCATTCCTTCCGGATAGGGGCTGCTACAGAGGCTACAGCCAGGGGTCTGAGTGTGGAAAAGGTAAAACAGTTGGGGCGTTGGTCCTCAAATTGTTACAAAAGGTATGTGCAGTTGATATTTGATATTTGATATTTATTGGCATTTGTAAAGCGCAAACTTTCGCTCCGGAGGGAGCATCTTGGCGCTGAGCACACAGAAGGTCGTCTATGGGGAGCATGGATCAGATAGCTGCGAGAACTGAAGAGTCAGACTGAGAATAAATCCAGGTTTTCAGGGATTTCCTAAATAGGCTGTCTGAGGGAGCGTGCCTAAGGTTGGGGGGGAGACGGTTCCATGCCTTAGCCGCCAGAAAAGAAAAGGTCTTTCCACCCTTGGATTTTAATTTTATACGGGGTTCAGAGATGAAATTGGCGCCAGATGACCTCAAACAGCGGGTTGGAGTGTAACGCTGGAAGCGCTTGGTCAGGTAGGATGGACCCATGCACCTGTTAGCTTTAAATACAGTGACTAAGAGCTTGAATAAGATTCTCTTATGGAGGGGCAGCCAATGGAGGGCGTTGAGGGCTGCAGAGGCCGAGGACCTACGGGGGAGTTTCAAAACAAGCCTGGCTGCTGCATGTTGGACACTTTGTAGTTTTTTCAGAGAGGACTTCTTGATGCCTGCTAGGAGGCCGTTACAATAATCCAGCCGGGAGAGGATAAGCGCCACCGCGACTGATTTCCTGGCTGTGATAGGCAGAAAATTAAAAAATTTCTTTAATTGCCTGATCAGACTGAAACAGCGCCCTGCGGTAATACGCACATGTTCATCGAAGCTGAGGGAAGCGTCAAATTGAACGCCCAAGTTGCGGGCTGAAGCGACCGCGCTAGGTGGTGCTTCGGAGTTATGAGGCCACCAGTCTTTGGGGGAAAAGAATGTGCCTTTACCTAGGGGAATTATTTCTGTTTTGGCGCTGTTGCATTTTAAATGATGCAGGTTGAGCCAAGAAAAGACTTCTGACAGACAGTTTTGGAATCTGATGGCAGCATCCGGAAGTCTTTTATCGATAGTGACGACAAGCTGGGTGTCGTCATCGTAGGATGTCACGAGAATCCCATGTGACTCGATCAACGTGAGAAGGGGGGCCATATATACATTAAAAAAGAGGGGGCTCAGGATGGAACCCTGGGGTACCCCTGAGATGATGGATCGTTCACCAGAAAGAAAGGGGCCTAATGAGACCGTTTGAGAGCGATTGGACAGGAATGAAGTTATCCAAGCAAGCGCGGAGCCCGAGACACCAATCTCACGCATCCTATTAATTAGAATAGCGTGTGAGATGGTGTCGAAGGCCGCGGTTAAGTCGATCAGGATGAGGACGGCCTGTCTGCCCTCATCCTGCAAGAACTTGATGGTGTCTGACAACTCAATCAAAGCGGTCTCTGTGGAGTGGCCGGAGCGGAAGCCAGATTGCTGTGGGTGCAGGATACATTGATTTTCCACAAAATTCTTTAATTCCTCATGGACTAGTTGCTCGGTGATTTTGCCTAGCGCAGGGAGAAGTGAGATTGGGCGCATATTAGACAAATCAGTAGGGGATTTATTTTGCTTTTTCATGAGGGGCTTGACTGTGGCCTTCTTCCACTCAATAGGAACAATACCGGAGTCGAGGGATTCGTTCACAATCGCATTGATTAGAGGGTTGACGGACTCAATAAGGTGGTGCAAGA